>NC_073239.2:28120625-28818750 GCF_029281585.2 Gorilla gorilla gorilla | reverse complement strand
ACTCAAGTAACGCAAGTAACTCTCGCCAGCCAAGTGAAAATTGTAGGTGGAAATCTCACAATGAACCTGGATAATTTCCCCTTCCCGTCAAAGTATTTTCTTACTGATGTATTCATAAAACAATAATGTCCATTTATGCCTTTTGGAAACCATTCACTCTATTATTTTCATTAACATACCTGAATATTAGAATAAAAACTTTTTTACAAGGTTATGTTTTCATTTTCCACTTTTTTTCTTGTTTCTATATTACTTTATATTTTATATCAGTTTAATTTTGGCATTTAACCCAGCTATCTAATACCTTGGCAGTCAACACATTTCCCACCCTTGCTCTTGAGTATAATGCTGTCAGAGAGTGGGATATCAGAAAAGCAAGAGGTTTTCTAAAAGGAAAATTATCTGTCTATCTATCTATCTATCTATCTATCTATCTATCTATCTATCTATCTATCTATCGATCATCAGGAGAGAGAGCCTAGAGACATTATAAAAGAATTAAATTCAAATTGTAAGATCATAATAAAGTTTAACACATCATGATTTATAAACTACAGATATAAACTATCTAACTTTTTTAAAGCTCTAGATGCTGCTTTCCATAATATTTTAAGTGAAATACTGTGTATAACTTAAAACCATTAGGCCATGAAGACCATAGAAGAGAATATTTTAAGAATCAGTCACAATCTGAAGTGACATTATTGTTTTTTGTTTCAGTGCACATTATTACCAATTAGTTAAATAATTTTAATTTGTGGAATGAATCAGTAAACAATAAAAGGGTATGAAAGGGTAAAGCACAATTTAAAGTGTTTTGGAAAATGTGGTCAGAAAACAACATAAGATAGTAGAATAATTCTAGCATATGCATAGAATAATTAATATTATCACTATAGTAAACATGATTTAGCTCACACTATTTGGAGAAAAGAAAATTCACTTGCAGTATTCTGCACATTGTGTTATTTCTGCTCAAATGACATACTTAGAATAATTTGATTTGAAGTCATTTGACTCTCCTGAGCAATCACGTTCTATCTTCTGGTTTAAGGCTATGCAGATATCAAGAGACATACAGTGATCCATTTTCTTTGTGTGGAAATGATCAAACACTACAAGTCAGTTAATGTGTTTTCAATGGTGAGGGGTTAATACCAAAAGATTTATATTAGAATTGTATAGCATCTATATTTCTAAACCTTAGTTATTTGTAATGAACAATTAGAAGTCTGACCTGTTTGGAACTTATTTTGGGGTAAATATTACAAATAGTATCCCAAGCTTTCTTGCAAAGGACAAGCAAATAATGAAAATATTATATTAAGAACCACTCCACTGTTATTAAAATGAAGATGAAAAGAATTAAATCAAAGTCTGCCATAGAATAATTTATAAATACCATATTGAACATTTTCTAAATATGCCCACATTCTTGGAGTGGCAGATAATGTGTTAACATTATAATAAGCATGAGTTAATAAACATTATGCATATTCTCTACTACAGATGAGTATACTTTTTGGCCCTTTTAATAAAGGATAGGGGAATAAGCATCTCCCTGTAAGAAGAACAACAGAAATGGATCCATTTTTGACTTGAAACTTTTATAAAAATAGCTGTATTTGATAATGTTTTACTTATCATGGGTACTTTTTTTTAACTTATGTTCATAAGGTAGATTCATTCAGCAAAAGAGTAACCGATAGTAACTAGAAGAGAAGTAAGAAATTCATGGCTGAGTTGTAGTTAAACTATATCCATCTGTAACTCTGTCTCTCTGAGGAAGCTTTTAAAATTATTCTTTTTCATTTTTCCAGACTTTTTTTTCTTGATCTCTGTATTTTCCTCTAAAGCAAAGACTATCAATGACATTCTTAAACTTTGAAAGATTTAGGATGAAGAGAATATTTACCTATATTTTAGAAACAGTGTAATTTTGGAGACTGAGAAGTCTCTCAGGTTATTATTATCAATGTAGAACTTATCAGAGATGACTTTGGCTTTCTAAAGCATCTAAAATAAGCTATAGTATGCCCATGTTCCTGCAGCATTGGACTTACATAATTTCAAATGTTAATACCTTTCATGGATGCCTTTACAGGTATATATAAACAAAATATCTCTTTTTTTAATCATTCTGCCCTCCATATGCAACTATTGGTCTATTAGACATATTTTTATTTTTTAACTGTTGATTTGAAATTATTATAGATTTACAGAAGGTTGCAAATATAGTACAGAGAGGTCTCCCATACTCTTCACCTAGTTTCCCCAGTGGTTACATTTTTTTGTAGCTACAGTAAAACATTAAAACCAAGAAACTGACATTAAAAAATATGTATGCATACATCTGTCATTACATGTGTAAATTCTTGTGACCACTACCACTATCAAAATATCTAACACTTCTAGTGAAGTGTAAAAATCTTATCTCATTGGAAGTCTCTTTACCAATCCTTGTTTATATAATTTTTAAAATTTTTCATTTAGGTATTGATAACCATTTCAATGTTACAGTTTTTTATTCAAAAGTCAAACATAATTTAGAAAACGCAAGAAGAAAAATCTCTTGTACTTATTCATATTTTTGCTCTTTCTGTTACTCTTATGATGATTTCAGGCACCTTATTCATTTTCTTTATGTTTCAAGAACTTTTTGCTTTTCTTTAGGGTAGGTCTGTTTGCAACCAATTCTTAATTTTTCTTCTTCTGAGAATTTATTTAATTCTCCTTCATTTCTAAAGGACATTTTTGCCTAATACAGATTTCTGGATTGACAGTTCTTGTTTTCCAGTACTTGAGAAATATATCACTTCCTTCTGGCCACTATTATTTCTGATAGAAAATCATTGTCATTCAAATTGTTTTTCTTCTGGAGAGATGAAGCATTGTTTTACCTCACTGCTTCCAAGATTTTTTCTTCTGCAGAAGTTTTCTGAAACTGACCTGTTTCTATGTTGATTTTTTTGTATCTGTCCCGTTTTAGATTTTCTCATTTCTTGAATCTGTAGTTGTATGTCTTTTGCCAAACTCGAAAATGTTTTGGACATTATTTTTTCAAATATATTTTTAGCCCAACCCACTTTTGCCTTTCCTTCTAGGACTCTGATGACATGAATAGCAGATTTTTTGCTATAGTCTTATAGGTCCTTGAGACTCTGTTCTTTTTTTTTTTTTTTTTTTCATTTTCAGTCTGTATTCCCTCTGGTCTTTGGATTAGTAAATTTTTAATGTCCTATTTTCAAGTTCACTTATTCTTTTCTCTATTTCCTCCATTATCCTGTTGAGCAATCAAGTATTTTTTAAAGTTTCAATTATATTTTACGGTGCCAAAATTTCTATTTGTCTCTTGGCATCTTCTATTTCTTTGTAAAGCTTTCCGTTGTTTCATTTGTTTCAGCATATTTGGAATTGCTCATTAAAACATTTTTATGGTGGTGGCTTTAAAATCCTTGTGAATAAATCTAATTTGTGTGTTATCACTGTGTTGGCATGTGTTACCTCATTCAAGATGAGATTTTTTTCTGGTACTTGATATGCTGAGTAATTTTCAATGTACTAGGGTAATTTGTATATTATGCTATGAGGCTGTGTATTTTAACTCTTGGAAATAAACCTCCTGTGACACCACACACGGTGAAAGTGGGGTGCCTTGTTATTGCTAGGGGTTATAAAAATTTATCCCTGCTCAACCACCTTTGGAGAGTGGGGGATTCTTTTCTTGTTTCTCCTCCCACTATGGCCTACACTGAAGGGAAGGCAAACATCAGGAGGCCTTGGACATTTTTACCACTAGATGATGGTGAAAGTTCCAACTTCTCACTTAGTTTACTTTGACACCTAAGGAATCTGGTGGGGAAGGACGGGGCACATTGGAACTACCTGGTAGAGAAGAAAGTTATGGATTCCCACATGGCCTTCTCTGATATCACCCAGACATTGATAGGGGGCAGGGCCTGTTAGTTTCTGTGTGTGTTTAAATTACACATTACCAATAGTATCACTTTGCATAAACCTATACTAAACTAAAAGCATGGACCCCACAGAAGATATGTAATTAAAGTTATCTTGTAGTACGCAGGTCTTTTTCACAGATGCATTCACAGTGTGTGGTTTAAAAGGAAGTTAAAAGTTTAGTTTTAGTTACCATGCTAGAAGAACTTAATATGTAAAAGATGACATCATCAAAGACAGTGAAAGTCCTCTTTAATGTCTCGAGGCTTTTCATTGTGTATCATGAAATTTTGGTTATCTGTTTCTTTTCAGTAAATATTTAGTCTATTTTTCTAAGTTTAATATATTAGGATTTTCATTTTCATTAATCCTAATAGTGTTTGTACTACTGATATTTGCACATACAGTATGAGAATATACATTTCAAATGATCATTTTTTAAAAATTTTGTTGAGATATATCAAAAGTTCTATACCATATAAAGGAAAGTTATTCTACTATTCTAAAGCAGCTCATAAAATACAATGTACAAATAGGACAAAATATATACAAGAAGCGGGAGAAATGTTCCTAAGCAGCTCCACTGATACAGTGGAGATATAATCTCTCCTCTCTATTGAGTGAATTTGCTGAGGGTCAGTGCATATAGTAGTCAATGGAATAAAAACCAATAAAAATATGATAGATAAATAGAATGAAAAGTATCCAAGGGTCAAGTGCTAAATCTGTTCTGCTGATTCCAGCTGATATTTCCTTTTCTTCTTTAACCCACATGAAGACACTCTACTAAACAGGCATGTATATCTCAGGCATACCGGTTTTCATTTGTAATTTTCATTTTATTTGCACTTTCAATTTTCAGGTTTTGTCCATCTTTCTTCCCCTTGGCCCTTCCATCACTTCTGCTACTTGATGAATTCTGTCTTAAACAGTAGCTAGAATATAAGCATTTAATAAAATATTAACCTGATTGCTTGCCCTCCCTATAAACAATAAAATGACATACATGAACAAATGACAAATACAATATTTTATGTTGTGTTTATTTCTACCCTTGTCAGAGGCTTCTTTTAATCTTTAAGTTTATTATAGCAAATTACTATAAAATATTTCCATGCATTTAACTGGTTATTGTAACATCAACACGAGAGAGCAAATGAAACTTGTGAAGCTTATACTTTCTATTGCTCTAAGGTGTCTATGCAGATCATTATGTATTCTTCACCATAGGTCAGTTGCTTAGCAACCAGAGAAGTAGAGAACTACTAATTGAAAGTATTCTGTATTGCTGGCAAGGTTTGCTGCAGGACGTTGAACTTGGAAACAGCAGAGACTGTTTCAGATAAAAATGTTGCAGAGGATGAAAGAAAAATAGTTGCAGCATTATCGTACTAGGAATGGTTATTATTTACTTTATGGTAAATTTTGCAAAACGCTTTGCTGTGTTTCTGTTTTATAAGAAATATTCAAATTGATTTTACTATTAAGGATCATTTACACAATCAGATTAAAAATCAGAGTTGTGGCATCTATTTTTAAAAAGTAAAACAGAACACAAAGGAGAAAAAGAAGAGGAGGACAAAAGAGAAGAAACAGAAGCAACAGCACTAAGTTAGATCCAGGTCCCTAAAGATAAGTAACAATATCTGTATGAACTTTTCTGATTGCTTATTTTATTTTGTAATGAAAACAAAGAAAGAAGAGGATGAGGAGGAAGATGAGGATGAGGAGACTGAGGAGGAAGGCAAGGAGAATAAGGAAGAGGAGTAAGAGGTAAAGGAGAAGAAAAGAAAAAAGAGAGAGATAAGATTATTAACAATCAAACTAAATACATATTGAAAAAACAACTGAAAAACAAACCAAAAGTAGCAACACTCTAACAGAGCAATAGTATAAACAAATTTATTCAAAGCACTAATTTTATATTAGTCTATATCAGGCTTTCTAACCTGTACATTATATAAAATTAGGATTATTTTCTCTCTTCTTTCCATGTAATGTACAATTCATGTATCCATCAAAAATAGATGAGTGGTCATTTTGTGACATCTTTCACTTAATAGAAAAGACTAGGTCAGAAAAAAGAAAATGTCCTTCACAAGACCAAGACTAAGTTGGCTCAATTTTCCTGATAGCTTATTTGCTACAAGAATTCTGACATAATTCTGTATTTACAGGCTTATTCTCACTCTCTCACAATCCACAGGCATACAAACATTAAAGTGTGTGTGTGTGTGTGTGTGCACATGCGTTTGACAAAGAGAGAGAGAAAAAGACTTGAATAACTGTTTCTTATAAGAATTCATTTGTGGTAATGGTTGCTACTTGCATTTCTATAAAGACTATTCCTAGTAATGATTGAAAAACAGGATATATGTTAATTAAATGTTCAGTGACTTCATAGTTAAATATACATATAATGAACATTCCAATTTTTTAAAAAAATAACAATCAATAAATAGCTAAATGTTTTAAATCACAACTGGTCAGAATTTAGTTGTTAATATTCAGATACCATTTCAATATCATGTAGAGTCATTATGAATATCACCTGTCTGCCGTACTCTGAAGATAAAGGTGGTAAAACATGTGTTAGTCAATGCTCTACCTGTTATACAGCCTTTTAAAACAAATCCTTGGCATGAGATTGTCATTTGTCTGTTTCTCATAAAAGCTGAGTGTACAACATCCTAAAAATCCAGTTCAGCCTTTTTATTCTTGTTACATTTCTGCAGAATTTTAATATAACTTTCCTTTTGTGTATTTATGCCTACTGTTTCTATTTACTTACAGGTGGCTTGAATTTTTTATCCAGAGATAAAGTTAATGCAAGAAAGAATTTAAAAATGTATGGTAGATTATCAAAATTCTTAATTGAAAAAAAAGGTCAAACCCACCTTTGCTACAGCACACAACGTAATCTTGTATCTATTAATCTTTTTTGTCTATCTTTGTTTTAAAAAAACATACTTGATAATCATATTAGATGGTTACAGCTTTCTATTGCTGCATAATAAACCAGTCTAAACATAGCAGCTTAAAACAGCTAAGCAGCACAGATGGACCTGCTCATGATTCTTCAATCTGGGCTGAACTCAGCTGGGTGGCTCATCTCTCCCTAGATGGTGTCTTCTGCTGGACTCTTTAATATGTCTGTATTTAGCAGGCAGCTCCATAGGGACTGGAAGATCCTAGCTGGCCCCATTCATATGTTGTGCTGGAATGACTAGAAGCTAACTGGGTCTTCCTCTCTATCTTCCCAGTCTTTCATTCCTCCTGGTCTTTTTCATCATAAGGTGTCTTATCCACAAGGAAGCTAACCTAGACATCTTTGCACAGTGGCTCAAGGCAAAAGACAGAGTAAACAAAAGCTATAAAGCTTCCTTAAGCCTAGGACTGAAACTTATACAGTGTCTCTTTAGCTGAATTCTCATGGCTCAACTAATTCACAAGGCTAATCTATTGTCTGGTTGGGAGGGTAATGCAAGAACATGAAATCAAGGGACATCCATAATTCATTGGGGACTGTTTGGTAAGAATATGAGTTAAGGCTTAAATTTGTTTGAATACAACTAGTTACAAAGCATCACATTGTTCTATCAGGTTTCCAGGGTTGTCATAACAAATTGCAACGAACTTGATGACTTAAAACAACAGAAATTGATTCTCTCACAGGTCTGGAGGCCAGAAGACAAATCAACATGTTGGCAGTATTGGTTTCCACAGGAGACCCAGAAAAAACCCATTCCATGCTGTCAGCAATTCTTAGCGGTTTTTGTCTTTCCAATCTGACTCTGTCTTCACATGCCCACCCCCCCGCCTTTTTTTCTTTCTGTTACTCTATCTCTTATAAGGACACTCATTAGATTTAGAATTTATTGTAATAGAGGATGAGAACACTTTATTACCTTATTATATCTTCAAAGATGCTTATTACAAATGAGGTCAGACTGCGAGATTCTGGGTGGACAAACCTTTTGGGCAAACACCATTCAACTCTTAAGATTTTCTATCAAAATGTGTAATTTTCTCCCATACTTTTTCAGTAATCTCCACCATAAAGAACCTGGATTTAGAACACTTGGATTCAGTAATCTCCATCATAAAGAACTTGGATTTAGAACACTTTTTTCCACATGTATTTAAGCAATGTTTCTCAAAGTATATTCCTGAGAAAAGTATTTCAAAGAGTTGTTCTATGAGTAAAAAGTTTCTTGGTCACGCAATTTTGGAAATTACTGCTTACTATTAACACCTCTTGGATATTTGCTTTGTACATTAATTTATTAAGGAGAAATCATATAGGAAAATATGCTAAAATTTTAGGAAGCACATGTTTTTCCCAAACACCAATAAACACTAAATATTGCCAATTTTATTCAAATGATACCTATCAATACCTTACAGAAAAAGGGTTATGTGTACCAAAGGTGCTGATCTGACCTATTATGTTGACTACATGGTATCTGTTTCAAAATTATAAACAAAATTACCATGAGTATTACTAAACATTTTAGTAATCTGTGCCCTGGCAATTCAGCAAGCCATTTCAACTACCTGGAATTTTCTTTCTCCTTTTTATGGATAACTCCTACTGGTCCTTTAGATATCAGATTACAGGTTATTCTCCAAAGAAAGCTTTTCCTCACTCCCCAAAGATTCAGTTAGATGTTCTTCCAGTGATTTTTATAGCTCTCTGTTCTTGGTGGTAATATATCACTGAAATACTCTACTGTAATTACCTTGTTTTTTGTTCTTTATTTAGTGTTCAACCATATGCTTGCTGAAGTTTAGAATGTTATTTGTCATTGATTTTTAAGACACAATGGAAATTCAATCAATGCTTATTAAATGAATAGATAAGAAAATTTGACATTGGGTAGAAATCCTTTAAAATATTTTTCATGGAAATCACTTTTTGCTTTCAAAATAATGTAATTAAAGACTTTTAGTTCCCACAGTTTGCAACAATAATCTTAGGAACTTAATTATTTGTTTTGTGAATATCTAGCACTAAACAACGAGCTAGCAATTTGATAAAACAGTTCAAATAATTTTTAAATCTCTTTGACTCAATTAGTCATGACTGAATTCATTTATACCATTAGGATATTAACATGTCTTTTAAAAAACAGTGTTAAATGGAGCTAGTCAAGCTATGCATTTTAAGAAGAAAAAGTACTCCCTTTTTAATAGGCTCTGCATAAGTAAGGCTATCCTCTTTTTCATAGTTTTTCAGAAACAATAACTTTGTCATTTTCTATACTTATCGATAATTTCCCCAACATATTAACAATTAAGAAATAAAGTTATGGCAGCCTAATTAGTTGAGTCAATACAGGAAGTAAATTGTTAAGACAGTGGGCATACCATCTTAGTTAGTAAGATACGGACATTCAACCACTCTCTTTCCGTACCCTAAGACACACACACTGTCAGATAAAATGTTATGATGTGACTGAGAACTTTATGCTCAAAGCTTTCCAAAATTTCATATATAAATATTGTACTTTTATCAATATGAGATTTCACACTGTAAGAAAACATTGGCATAGGAATCATTCTCTTTTACACAGTTTGAAAATGAATTTTAATGACATTCATATCTGATAAATAATATAATGTCATGGAGTAAAAGTTATTTTCTTGATATAAATATTTTATCATTTGAGTATATTCTCCCTGAAATCTAGGTGTCAGTTTAACAAAATGCATTTCTCAGTTCACTGAATATGACTCCAGGATAGATAAAAAAGAACATTCATATTCAAAAAAAGTAATTTATTTACCTAGTTTATCCCAAGATTTATACTGTCAATAGCCTTCATTACAAGTTAAGCGCTAAAATATATAGTAAGTTCCTGAAACTCTACCAAATGTTATCTATAGTTCCTGAAACTCTACCAAATGTTATCTATACTAAGTAGAATTAAATTAAATCATTGTGTTAACTTTTTATTCCTATTAAAGGATTTAGTCTTCTTCTAGTTTAGATATAATAGCAAAAGCAAATGTACATCCCTGGTTTCTTGCCAATTATAGCTGGGTCACACCTGCCTAAGTAGTGTTTTATAATAAATACATGGTAAGTAAATTAGTATCCAACCCTCAGGCCTACATGGAATAAATTTGGTGGGGTACTTCTCTTGGGAAAAAAAAATGTTGTTAGCATTTTTTGTTTGCTAGTATCCTTTAGACCTACTACCTATAAAAACCCCTCTAAATGAAGCCTCTGGCAGCATTTCAACAAGCTAATTTCTGTAGGTTTCTTCAGTTCATGGGGGTATTTTCCTCCTTTAATTTGCCAGCAGAGATCTGACATGAAAAAGTTCAGGTGCTGTTTTATAATATAAGAAAACATATACATGAGACTCCTTGCTCCTCGTCATAATCACATGTACAGTGTTTGAATTTCAACAAATCATATAGAAAAAAGAAGGTTGGTTTAAGTCATAATCACAAACAAGAAAGCCCATAAACCTACACCTATATTGTGGTCTTGTAACTCACCACTTGGAAGCTTGTAAAACCTAAAACTTAATATGTCTACAAATTTTGAATTTTTTAGAATATACTCAATTTGCTTCTACTTCTTCCATTGGGGTTCATAGCTATCATACATTGTAAGACAGTTAGTAGACCCAGCAGAAATAACTTCAAAATATTTGTGTTTTCTACGAAAGTTTGAAAATCTGTTGACTCCCTGGTTGTTCTGTTTGGAAGTCTTTTATGCGTTGCTTTCCCTTTCTTATTTCTCCTCACACACATACAAACTCTTTTCTTGTCTATTGTGTGTACTTGGCTGATTTTCTGGGCACTGTGCCCAGTTGGTTTAATGTGTGCTTATTATTGTCTATAGCATTCCTGATTCTGTTTTGGAGATGGGTATTCTATAAATTATTAATGATTATTATGATCCTTTAGAATCAACTTTGCTTTTGGAATTTAGAAACAAAAGACGAACATTGAACCCTATGGGTAATAACCAGCAATATCAAGGCCATGTCCAATGCTTTACTGTAAGGGAAAGGAATAGTGAATATACTGAAGTGAACAAAACAGGATTATTCCTATAAACAGATAAAATAAACAGGAGAAAACTTAAAGTTCAAAATGTATTACTTGAAAAAGTGCTCATAATATTATTTTACCATACCCATTTTACCATTTAAATATTACCAGTAGTTTTTTTCTCAATATCCATTGATAAGCTTATTCTTTAAAAACAGAACTAGGGAAAGTGCTAGCTTTTTCGCTTCTTATTCACAGGAGCTTGTGCACTTGATGTAGTATGGCACATTCTCAAACATCGAATAGGTCACTTCTGAATTTTCCTCTGAATTTTGAATAGGATAAAAGTAATTTGAATTTAGCTATCATTTCAAAGAAGAAAAAAGTTGCATTTGTAAATTACACAAGCGCAAATTTTTAGAGAAAGAAATACTAGAGAAAGAAAAACATAGAGGAAAATAGGTGGTGAAAAAATTCTTTGGAAGTGCAAAAGAAAGAAAACGTTTATTGGCAATGACACATGATTATTAATCTCCAAGTCTAAGTAAATTTGGGGTCTTTACCCTTGCTATAGTTTGGACACGGGTTATTCTCCCTAAAATTCATGTTGAAATTTAATTTCCCATGTAAGGTGTTAGGAGACCATGCTTTGAAGAGGTGATTAGGTCATTAAGATAAATTAATAACTTTCTGGTGAAACTGGGTTATTTTTCGTGATAATGGGTTAGTTCTCATAAAAGCTGGTCATTCTAAAGAAAGTTGCCTCTTTTATAAAGCAATGTTTTGCCTGATTTCCATTTTGTTTCTCTGCCTTGTTGTGACATAGCATGTGGCTCTCATCAGAAGCTCAACAGATGCCAATGCCATAGTCTTCGACTTTCCAGCCACCAGAACCATAAGCTAAATAAACCTTTTTTCTTTATAAATTACCCAGTCTCAGGTGTTGTTACAGCAACACAAAACAGACCGAGACAACGCTACAGCTGTAATACGTAATATTTTGAAATTAGATTTTAGCGTAGGAACAATACATACCCAATAAAGTGGAGCTCAGAAGACATCCCTTAAGAATTGTTAAATAAGTGCCATCTTTTTGTTTTTATACTGAAAAACAAATGTATCGATTCTCAATTATTTTCTCCCTAATGTAACAATAATAACATAATATTGTATTTTCCAAAACCATTCCTCCTTTCTCTCAATTGTATGTATTTTTCCTTTTTTATTTCTCCTTTTTCTTTTTGGAGCATGATAAATATTTTTAAATCTATCCTCCTGAAATTGCATCTAGGATTTGGGATATATTTTGCTATAAATCTTTGCTTCCTTGGAATAAAAATATTCTCTACATTTTTATTATTCTAATATTGATTCAGCTTTGGAGTTAATTTATATGCAAAGCAAATAATTTACCCAAACTTGTAAAGGATATGCATTATCAGAACACAACACCTGCAGGACAAAAGAGAGGTTAATTTCATTGTTGCTCCAAAGCAAAAGGAGATCATTATGGAGCCTGCAGTAACCAAGCTCTGTGAAATAGCTGCATTAGTCATTAACTTTCCAGCACTAAATTTCATATCAAACTCAATTAACTACTACATAGCTTTTAATGACAATATTTTTTCAGATGCAGCTCTTGTTTACTAATAAGATTTCACATCACGACTATCTGTTCCATTACTTCCTCCATGTTAATGAATTCAAGTCTTGATTTTCTCCAAAGAAAATGGGAAAATGAAAATCGCATTTGCTAAAATTCTCCTTGAATTATGTTTAAACATTTCAAGTGTGTTAATGTAATGCTTTAGAAGCTAAAGGGAACGATTATATAGGATGCTAAAGTCATCTATGTCTATCCTCGGGATTGACTAAGTTTGCTATTTATACATGTTTCCCCCACAACATTGCTGTGTTGGAATTTATCAGGATAGGAACCATCTAAATTGAAAATGCCCCTTCATATATTTTTATCACAGTGAAAGTCAAAGCCTAGAATAACAAAAAGGCACAAAATTAATGTCATCAGGAAACAATTTACTCAGCTAATTAGCATAACATTCTCATATAAAAAGACAGATGGATTAAGGGATCAGGTCACTCATAGCCCGCAGCAAACTGCTTCAGTCTTTAATCCCCTGCTGTTACCTATCAACTGGTACTCTTTTTATGAATTTGGATAGATCCCTGGGAAGATTTAGATTCTCCCATTGGATTGATTCACCTTGTTCCTTTAACTTTTTATTGATGATATATTTCATTATTTCCTGACTAAAACAACAGTAAGAACTCTAGTTAGCAGCTAAAGAATTGAACTAACGGTGTATCTCCACATCTCTCATATAGTAGCTTCTACAACACACACACACACACACACACACACACACACACGCATGATGCCCTGCAGTGCTAACAAATAGGCTCCAGCTTGAAGACAACCATAGAAGAGTTATATATATATATATCCTACTTCAATACTACATGCTACATACACAACATTCAAGACAATTAGGAACAGCACAGCAACAGCCAGTAATAACTATGAAAAATATCAAATTCTTTACATGGAAGTAGTGAATCAGCATAGATTACAGATTTCCATGAGTCCTTTGAAAAATGTTTCCAAAAATAATGACTAAGAAAACTATCAGTGAAGACATTTGATCTATTGCATAGAAACCAAAACCAACAAATGAAAGAAAAAGCCTCTGGGGAAAAAAAAAATTATTTTAAAGTTTTACGCTACAGGGAGATAATTTATTTCCTTTTGACTGTTGTATTAGCTTTCTAGGGCTGCCATAACAAAGTATCACAATATAGGTGGCTTAAAAAAAAACCAAACATTTATTGTCTCACAGCTCTGTGAACTAGAAGCCTGAAATCAAGGTGTTGGCAAGATTGGTTCCTTCTGAAAAGTTCTGACTTAAAGTCCGTTCCCCGTGTGTCTTCTAGTTTCTGGTGGTTGCCAGCAATTTTTGGTGTTCCTTGACTTGTGCATGCATCACCCCACTGTCTGCCTCCGTCATTACATGGCCTTCTTCCCTATATTTCTTTATGTCTCTCTGTATCCATATTTTCTTTCTTTATAAAGAAACCAGTCACTGAATTGGGGCCCATCCCATTTCAATATGACCCTGTTTCAAAATAACAACATCTGCAACAACCTATTTCCAAATAAGCTCACATTCACAAGTATTGGGATTAGGATTTCATTTTGGAGACACGATTCAACACACAATGACTATAAACAATCAGAATGTTAGTTTATTAATTTATAGCAAGAACTATGTTATATAAAAGAAAATTCTTACTTCAGCATAAACAGTACATACTTTCCACCCAAACGCACACCTGTTTGGGAAAACAAAATGTAGTCACATGATAGCTCAGTATATATTAGATCAGAAAAATAAAGTTCAATGATTAGAATATTTAACACCGTGAAGCTAATATAAATGTGCACATGCATTTATTTTTATTGTAGGAAGGCTTACCAACTTAATTGGCAGTTTCACTTGCCCAGACTTCCTATCTCAGGAATTGGACTTCTACTTAGATGGAAAAGAGATTTATGCCTTAAAGATTCATCTGTAGCTCAGTTTCCATAGGCAACTAACTCTCCTTTCATTGACAGACTCTTTCTATAGCTATGTTAATGAATTCAGTCCCAACATAGTAAAATCCTGACTTTACCCCCCCTTAGATTAGTTTACAGTGCTTCAGAAGGCATTCTTTCAGAAGGCATTCTTCCTTCTCTTAGTTTTATATATTTATAAAGGGTTATATAAAACTAAGAGGGTTGTATTTTTGTAGCCATCTTTCTGATTATCCCCATGTACTGAGAATGTGTGTGTGTGTGTATTGATACATACATATATATTTATTTATATGTGTGTGTGTATATATATATATATGCAAGACTATATGTATATAGTCTTGTCCTATTTGGAGACCCATTAAAGTATTTTTTCTTCCCATTCTTTTACTTCAACTATGATATACAATTAATTCTGTTATATACACAGACACATACACATACATATACACATAGATATATATGTATTTGTGTGTATACATATGTTTTAATAATCAAAGTTACAATTTATTTTGAACATATTATTTGCCAGAATTTATATGGCATACTTTGCATTCACTAACCTATTTAATCTTTAATATCTAAATGGGACAATTATTATTATTTACTTTTCAAAGATGGGGTAACATAGGCTTCTGTTACCCCTCAGTGTTGCCCATTCTCCACAGACTATGTAATAGAAGTTAAAATTATTTTCGCCCAACATCAAATATCTTGCATCATACTGCATTCCTTTCAGCAACCTGCATTTTTCAGCAACCTGCAATTTCCCTATAACCTGGAAATTTTGAACCTCCATGCCTTCGAGTGTAATATTTTCTGCATGAAAAATGTGTCATTTTAACTTATCTAACTCTTGATTACTATCTAAGGTAAGATAGAAGTGCCAACTTTTTCAAGGTTTTAGAAAAAAGGTGAAAATAATAGTCTCTTGGTCCACACTCACATAGCCCTTTGTTTATAATATTAAACACCATATTATATTATGCTATTAATAGCCAGCTGTTTATTTATTCATCTCCTTCAGCAGACTCTAAAGGCCGTTAGGGACTTGCTAATTCATTTACTAGTTAATTAAAGAAATTTGAGGAGAATATCAAGAATAGCCCTCTACTTGTTCCCATCCACCATTCATCACTCACTTTCTTAATTGTTCATTCACAATGCACATATACAGTGATGTCAGAAATGTTACGCCATACCTCCATGAGAAACAACTTTTTTAACTGGAGCACTGTGCTTGTATACACTTCCTTTCACCTTTAATTTTACAGTCTCCTCTCATTTCTGAAGTTACTTATTTCAGCGCATTTTTTCCCACCCATCTCAGTGAGGTTGTTTCATATATTTTCAATACATTTATAATATTTTGTCACACTCTGCATTCCATCTTGCAATCCCTCTACTTCCTAAAGGATAGTTTTTTTTAAGTTGTATAAATTAATGTTTCCTCCTCAAGCTCAAAAACTCTTATGGATTTTGAGAAATGCATAATGTTATGTCCACCATTACAATATCATATAAAATAGTTTCAGTATAGTAAAAAACTTGTTTTCATGTTTCACATATTTAACCCTACTTCCTCTCCCCTCACCTCTGGAAGCACTAATCTTTTTTACTATATTGTTTTGCCTTTTTTACCATGTCATATAGTTAGAAACATATAATACGAGGCATTTGCAGACTAATTTCTTTCACAGAGCAATAAATATTGAATATTCATGTATTTATTCCTGTAGATTTATATTTATTTCTTTTTTCTGGATGTACCACGGTTAATCAATTCACTTATTTCAGGTTTAAGGCCATGTAGGTTGCTGTCCTTTTTTGATAATTATAAAAAAGAGCTCTGATAAACACTCACATTTTTATGTGATATAAATTGTCAAATCATTGGGATAAATACCTAGAAGCATGATAGCTGAAGTGCATGGTGAGCCGATATTTAGACGTGTAAGAAACTGCCAATCTGTCTTCCAGTGTGCAGTACCAATTTTAAAATTCCCTTCAGCAAACAGCTACTACTGCTCTACATTTTCACCAGAATTTGTAATACTTCGGTTCATGGATTTAAGCCATTCTAACTAATGTGTGGTAGCATCACAATTGTTTTAATTTGTGTTTCTCTAAAGAAAAAAAATGCTGTTGAGCATATTTTTATATGCTAGTTGCCATGGGTATTTAGGGGGCAGGGGTGAGGTGTCTTTTCACATTCTATGCACATTTGTAATTGGCTTCTTTGCTTTCTTATTATTCACTTTTCAGAGTTATTTGCATGTTTAGATACCAATACTTTATTACATATATGGTTTACAGATATTTTCTCCTAGTTTGTGGCTTGTCTTTTAACTCTCTGCAGTCTTTCACAGAGCAGAAAATTCCATTTTAAATTTAACAAATTCTAACATCATTTTTTTCTTTTGTAGCTAGAACTTTTGGTATTAATATTATATCTAAAAAATCCATTATCAAACCTAATGTCACTCATAACATGTAAAGCATACTTCCTTTTTCAACTATTCTAGTGGTTCCCCCAGAGTATCCAATACACATTTGTTACTAATCTAAGATCACCTTCAAATAGCACTCCACCAGTTCACATACAGTGCAGGTACCTTAATGAGAGGTGACAGCGTGCAGGCAGCCCTTGCTCGCTCTCCGTGCCTCCTCGGCCTCGGCGTCCACTCTGGCCGCGCTTGAGGAGCCCTTCGCCCCGCCGCTGCACTGTGGGAGCCCGTCTCTGGTCTGGCCAAGGCCCGAGCCGGCTCCTTCTGCTTGTGGGGAGGTGTGGAGGGAGACGCACAGGCGGGAACTGAGGCTGCGCGCGGCACACGCAGGCCAACGCAAGTTCCGGGTGGGCTCGACCTCTGCGGCCCTGCACTCTGAGGGGCCAGGCTGGCGCCACCGCCCTGGGCAGTGAGGGGCTTAGCACCCAGGGCCAGCAGCTGTGGAGGATGCGCCGGGTTCCCCAGCACCGCCAGCCCGCCTGCTCCGGGCTGGAATTCTCGCCGGGCCTCAGCCACTTCCCCGCGGGGCAGGGCTCGGGACCTGCAGCCCGCCGTGCCGCAGCCTCTCCCCGCCCGCGCCTTCCCCTGCCCCCGCCCCTGTCCGGAGTCTCCCCGGCCGGCACCGCCCCCTGCTCCGCGGCGCCTGGTCCCATCAACCACCAAAGGGCTGAGGAGTGCAGGCGCCTGGCGTGGGACTGGCAGGCAGCTCCCCCAGCGGCCCCAGCGCGGGATCCACTAGGCGAAGCCAGCTGGGCTCTTGAGTCAGGTGGGATCTTGGAGAACTTTTGTGTCTAGCTGGAGGATTGTATATGCGCCAATCAGCACTCTGTGTCTAGCTC
This sequence comes from Gorilla gorilla gorilla, assembly GCF_029281585.2. Classification (NCBI taxonomy): domain Eukaryota; kingdom Metazoa; phylum Chordata; class Mammalia; order Primates; family Hominidae; genus Gorilla; species Gorilla gorilla. The sequence continues at coordinate 28,800,841 of NC_073239.2, read as the reverse complement.
GGGGTTTGTGGATGCACCAGTCAGCACTCTGTCTAGCTAATCTAGTGGGGACTTGGAGAACTTTTATGTCTAACTAGAGGATTGTAAATGCAGCAATCAACACTCTGTGTCTAGCTCAAGGTTTGTAAACGCAGCAATCAGCACCCTGTCAAAACGGACCAATCAGTTCTCTGTAAGCTGGACCAATCAGCAGGATGTGGGTGGGGGTCAGATAAGGGAATAAAAACAGGCTGCCACAGCCAGCAGTGGCAATCCGCTTGGGTCCCCTTCCACACCTTGGAAGCCTTGTGTTTTCGCTGTTTGCAATAAATCTTGCTGCTCACTCTTTCAGTCCACACTGCCTTTATGAGCTGTAACAACCACCGCGAAGGTCTGCAGCTTCACTCCTGAGGCCAGCGAGACCACGAACCCACCGGGAGGAATGAACAACTCCAGACGTGCCACCTTAAGAGCTGTGACACTCACTGCGAAGGTCTGCAGCTTTACTCCTGAAGCCAGCGAGACCACGAACCCACCAGAAGGAAGAAACTCCGAACACGTTCGAACATCAGAAGGAACAAACTCCGGACACACCATCTTTAAGAACTGTAACACTCACCATGAGGGTCCGCAGCTTCATTCTTGAAGTCAGTGAGACCAAGAACCCACCAATTCTGGACACATTAATAGAATAGTCCCAGTTCATCCTTCGTATCTTTTCTAACATCACCATCAGTCCTTTCACTTACCCACATGCTGTAATTGCCCAACACATTTACTAATATTACTTTAAACAAACATATAGTTTAAATAGATTTACAATAAAAAAACATTTTTTTTCTTTTTCAACACACTTGCTTTCTTATTGTAAATACAGGTTTCTGATCTATATCATTCTTCTCCATGAATAACCTCTTTTAACACATTTGCAGGAAAGTTTTCTGGCAGTATGTTCTGTTAGTGTTTTATTGTCTGGTAAATTCTGATTTCCCCTCTGCTTTTGAAGTACAATTTTGCTAGATGTAGAATTCTAAGTTGGTGCATTTATTCCTTTAACACTTTAAACATTTCCCTCTACTCTCTGCTTTCTTGCCTGGTTTCTTAGTGGAAGTGGGCTGAAATCCTTACTCTTTTTTCTCTACAAGGAATGTAGTTTTCAATCCAGATTCTCTCAAGATTTTCTCTTTGTCTATTTATTGATTTATTTTATTTTATTCTACATATAGTAAATGCTATGTCTGGTGCTGTATTTTTGTTTGTCATGAATTATATTCTCTGACCTTCCTGGACCGGTCGTTTGTTTCATGTCATTATGCTTTAAAATTTCTTGACCATTACTCATTTAGATAGATTCTCCTCATTTCTCTATTTCTCTTCCTTCTGCTATTCTAATTTCCCATTTTGTACAACTTTAGAAACTGCCTAGTGGGTCTTTGATGTCCTTCACTTTTTTTTTTCATTTATTTTTTTCTTGGCACTTTGTTTTAAAATGTATTTTTGACCTATCTTTAGTTTCACTAATTCTTTCCCCAAACGTGTCTGGTCTACTAATGAAACCACTGAAAGCATTTTTTAAAAAAATCTATTGGAGTTATTTTAATTTCTAGCCTTTTCTTTTGGTTCTTTGTTAGAATTTTCATCTCTCTGCTTATACTAATCATCTTTTATTGAATATTTTCTACATTTTCCACTAGTGTCCTTAACATATTAATCATAGTTATATAAAATTTCTTGATTGCTATTTCCAAAATATGCATCGTCATCACTGAGTCTTGTTCTGATGATCATCATGTCTCTTCAGATTGTGATTTTTTTTCCTTGCCTTTTACCATGTTTTGTAATTTTGTTGCCATTGTTGAGAGCCAGACATGTTGTATCCATAATAGATATTGAGATAAATTGATGCTGAGATAAATTGATACTGAGATAAAGTTAAACTGAGGATATATGTTAATCTGTCTTGGAGTTGGACTGCATTTAGTATTTGTTATAGCTCAAGTTTCTGAAGGTTTCAAATTCCTCTAGTGTCCTTGTTTTTGTCTCCTCCCTTAACTTTGGGTTTCCTTAAGTACTCATCTTCAAACAGTGTCTGTTTCTTGTAGCTCTTTTGTCTATCCCCTTATATTGGAGTCATGTTGGTTTAAATTTTATGGTATGAGCAGAGAAATATGTTCTATAGTGCTCGATTGAATATCCGTCTCTCAGTGGGCCTATGTCTTGGGTTATGACTTTTACAAGTGTTTTGCCAGTAGTTTATCTTTTGTCCCTATTACAGGACTTCTAGATTCATATGCCCACTGAGCAGCAATAGACCAGTTCACTGAGACATCATAATTTGCAGCAGGAAAAGAGTTTAATAATCACAATGCCATTGGGCAAAGAGATGGAAGAAATCCTCAAGCTTCAAATCTGTCTGCTTGAGGGGTTCTGAGCCAGGGTTTTTAAGGGGATTGTGGCCGGTGAGGGTCTGGAGAATTGGGGTTGTCGATTGGTCAGGTCAAGGAAGATTAAGTCATCACGATGTGAAAACTGCATTCTTCCGTGAGTCGGCTCCTTGCTGGGACCTTCAGATCAACTGGCATCAACAGTTTTATCAGTATGCCTAACATAAAGGAGAAACTCAAACAGAAAGCATGTCATCTCACATGCCTTAGATTTTATCTATAGAAAAGAAAAGGAACACAGTCTTGTGACAAGGGCTACACTATCTTGGGGGAGTAAGCAGCAACCAGCTACAAAGAAGTGGGCCAAATTGGGAAGTGGATTTCATGATTGCCACTGATTATTCTACAAGCCTAGTTGAATTTTATTTTCTCCCTTAATTGGTTTATAAACTTTTCTTTGGGACAGTTTCATCCTTCATCCCCTTTAGATGAGAAAAGAAGGTTAAATGGGGAGGTGCCAAGATGGCCAATTAGCAGCAGCTGTGGTCTGTGACTCCCACGTGGAAGAACAAAAATGGTGAGTGAATTCTGCACCTTCATCTGAGGTATCCAGATTCTCTCATTGGGACTGACAAGGTGATTGGCGTGACCCACAGAGAGCAAGGAAAAGCAGGGTGGAGCAATGCCTCACTTGGGAGCTGCATAGGGCAAGGGGCACTCCCATCCCCAGTCAAGGGAGGCAGTGAGTGATAGTGCTACCTTTCCTGAGAAACCATGCTTTTTCCATGGATCTGTGCAACTCACAGATCAGGAGATCCCCTTATGAGCCCACGCCACCAGGGCCTTGCGTGCCAAGCACAGAGTTATGCAGACTATCATCACCGCTCAGGCTGTGGCCAGTGACAGCAGACTGGAGACTGTCTAAGATGACTGAGTTCCCAGGGGAAGGGGTGGTTACTATCACTGTGGCTCCAGTTGGTTGTTTTCCCCTGGTGGTGCTGGGGAGACAGGTTTAGATCAGGAGCACAGCAGCTGTGGCAGATCATGGCCAGACTGCTTTTTTTAGGTGGAACCTGGATCCATCCCTAGTCATTGGGTGGGGACCCCTTGTGGGAATTTCACCAACTCCAGCCAGAGGTTTATGGACAGAACTCTGATCTTCCTGGGCAGAACTCCTGTGGGGAGGGGCAGCCACAGTCTCTGTGGTTCAGCAGACTTAGTCTTTCCTGCCTGCTGTCTCTGAAGGGTCTGGACATTTCTGGACAAGGGAGATTCCCTCCAGTGCAGTGCACCCTCTCTGCCAAGGGGCAGCCAGAGTGCTTTGTTAAGTGGTCCCTGATCCTGTACATACTCCCTAACTGACTGAGACCACCAACAGGGGTCTCCAAGCACGTTATACAGGAGTGTTCCTGCTGGCATCACATCAGTGCCCCTCTGGGATGGAGCTCACAGAGGAAGGAGCAGGCAGCCATCCTTGCTGTTCTGCAGCCTCCACTGGTGACACCTCCAGGTGGGAGAGGAACCAAGTGAGTAGGGTCTGGAGTGGACCCCCAACAAAGTGCGGCAGCCCTGATAAGGAAGAGGGGTCTGACTGTTGAAAGAAAAACAAACCAACAGAAAACAACAACAACAAAAACATCCACAAAAATGACCCCACAAAAACCCCTTCCAAATATCAGCAGCCTCAAGGATCTAAGATAAGCTCACAGAGATGAGAAAGAATCAATGCAAAAATGCTAAAAACTCAAAAAGCCAGAGTGCCTTTTCTCCTCCAAATGATTGCAACACCTCTCCAGCAAGGGCACAGAACTGGGTGGAAGCTTGAGGTGGATGAACTGACAGAAGTATTCTTCAGAAGGTGGGTAATAAATTTTGCTGAGCTAAAGAATGTTCTAAAACAATTCAAAGAAGCTAATAACCATGAAAACATTATAGGAACTGTAAACCAGAATAACCAGTTTATAGAGGAACATAAATGACCTGATGGACCTGAAAAACACAACACGAGAACTTCACAATGCTACCACAAGCATAAATAACCAAATAGACCAAGCAGAGGAAAAATCTCAGAGCTCAAAGACTATCTTGCTGAAATAAGAAAGGCAGGGCCGGGCGCGGTGGCTCACGCCTGTAATCCCAGCACTTTGGGAGGCCGAGGCGGGCGGATCACGAGGTCAGGAGATCGAGACCATCCTGGCTAACACGGTGAAACCCCGTCTCTACTAAAAATACAAAAAATTAGCCGGGCGTGGTAGTGGGCGCCTGTAGTCCCAGCTACTCGGGAGGCTGAGGCAGGAGAATGGCGTGAACCCGGGAGGTGGAGCTTGCAGTGAGCCGAGATCGCGCCACTGCACTCCAGCCTGGGCGACAAAGCAAGACTCCGTCTCAAAAAAAAAAAAAAAAAAAAAAGAAAGGCAGATAAGATTAGAGAAAAAACTGAAAAGGAATGAAAAATAATCAGAGAACTATGGAATTATGTAAAAAGACCAAACCTACAACTGATTGGGGTACCTGAAAGAAATGGGGAGAATGAAACCAAGTTGGAAAACATACTTCAGGAAATCATTCAGGAGGATTTCCCCAACCCAGCAAGACAGGCCAACATTCAAATTCGGGAAATTCAGAGGACTTCAGTAAGATCCATGAGAAGATCAACCCAAAACACATAATCGTCAGTATCTCCAAGGTCAAAATGAAGGAAAATTGTTAAGGGCCAGGTCACCTACAAAGGGAAGTCCATCAGAATAACAGTAGACTCCTCAGCAGAAACCCTATAAGCCAGAAGAAATTGGTGGCTAATATTCAACACTCTTAAAGAAAAGAATTTCCAGCTCAGAATTTCATATCTGGCCAAACTAAGCTTCATGAGCAAAGGAGAAATAAAATCCTTCTCAGACAAGCAAATACTGAGGGAATTCATCACAACCAAGCCTGCCTTGCAAGAGCTCCTAAAGTAAGCACTGAATATGGAAAGGAAAAACCATTACCAGCCACTACAAAAACACAGTAAAGTACACAGACCAATGATACTATGAAGCAACAACATTAACAAGTCTTTGAAATAACCAGATAGCATCATAATGACAGGACCAAATTCACACATAACAATATTAACCTTAAATGTAAATGGACTGAATGTCCCAATTAAAAGACATAGACTGGCAAACTGGATAGTCAAGACCCACCAGTGTGCTGTATTCAAGCGAACCATCTCATGTACAAAGACACACATAGGCTCAAAATAAAGAGATGGAGGAAAATTTACCAAGCAAATGGAAAGCAGGAAAAGGAGGGGTTGCAATTCTAGTGTCTGAGAAAACAGGCTTTAAATCAACAAAGATAAAAAAAGACAAAGAAGGGAATTACATAATGGTGAAGTATTCAATTCATCAAGAAGAAGTAACTATCCTAAATACACATGCACCCAATTCTAGAGGACCCAGATTCATAAAACAAGTTCTTAGAGACCTACAAAGAGGCTTAGACTCTCACATAATAATAGTGGGGGACTTTAACACCCCACTGTCAATATTAGACAAATTATCAAGACAGAAAGTTAACACGGATATTCAGGACTCAAACTCAGCTCTAGATCAAGTGGACCTGATAAATATGTACAGAACTCTCCATTCAAAAATGACAGAATATACATTCATCTTGGAGGTACATGGCACTTACTCTAAAATCGATCACATAATTGGAAGTAAAACACTCCTCCGCAAATGCAAAATAACTAAAATCATTATAGTCTCTCAGACCACAGTACAATCAAATTAGAACTCAAAATTAAGAAACTCACTGAAAACTGCACAACTACATGGAAATGTAGCAACCTGCTTCTGAATGACTACTGGGTAAAAAATGAAATTAAGGCAGAAATCAAGAAGTTATTTGAAACTAATGAGAACAAAGAGATAATGTCCCAGAATCTCTGGGATACAGCTAAAACAGCATTGAGGGAAATGTATAGCACTAAATGTCCACATCAGAAAGTTAGAAATATCTCAAATCGACATCCTAACATCACAGTTTAAAGAACTAGAGAACCAAGAACAAACAAACTCCAAAGCTAGCAGAAGGCAAGAAATAAGTAAGATCAGAGCAAAACTAGAGGAGATAAAGACAGGAAAAACCCTTCGAAAAATCAACAAATCCAGGAATTTCTTTTTTGAGAAAAATTAACAAATAGTTTTAGCTAGACTAATAAGAAAAGAGAGACGATCAAATAGACACAATAAAAAATGATAAAGGGGATATCAACACTGAGTTTACAGAAATACAAACAACCATCAGAGAATGCTATAAACACCTCCATGCAAATAAACTAGAAAATCTAGAAGAAATGGATAAATTCCTGGACACATAAACCCTCCCAAGATTGAACCAGGAAGAAGTTGAATCCCTGAATAGACCAATAACAAGTTCTGAAATTAAGGCAGTAATATATAGCCTACCAACCAATGAAAGACCAGGACCAGATGGAATTATGGTGGAATTCTACCAGATGTACAAAGAGGAGCCAGCGCTATTTCTTCTGAAACTATTCCAATTGATTGAAGAGGAGAGACTCCTCCCTAATTCATGTTATGAGGCCAGCATCATCCTGATACCAAAGCCTGGCAGAGATACAAGAAAACTTCAGGCCAATATCCCTGATGAACATCGATGCAAAAATCCTCAATAAAATACTGGCAAACCAAATCCAGCAGCACATCCAAAAGCTTATCCACCACAATCAAGTTGGCTTCATCCCCAGGATACAAGGCTGGTTCAACATATGCAAATCAATAAACGTAATCCATCACATAAACAGAACTAAAGATAAAAACCTCATAATTATCTCAATAGATGCAGAAAAGGCCTTTCAACAACTCTTCATGTTAAAATTCAATATCCATTCATGTTAAAAACTCTCAATAAACTAGGTATTGAAGGACCATACCTCAAAATATTAACAGCCATTTATGACAAACAAACAATGCATATCATACTGAATGGGAAAAAACTGTAAGCATTTTCAATGAAAAGAGGCACATGACAAGGATGCCCTTTCTCACTACTCCTATTCAACATAGTATTGGAAGTTCTGGCCAGGCCAATCAAGCAAGAGAAAGAAACAAATGGTATTCAGATAGGAAGAGAGGAAGCCAAATTATCTCTGCAGATGACATGATCCTTTATCTAGAAAACCCCATTGTCTCAGCTCAAAAGCTTTTTAAGCTGATAGGCAACTTCAGCAAAATCTCAGGATACAAAATCAGTGTGCAAAAATCACCAGGATTCCTACACACTAACAACAGACAAGCAGAGAGCCAAATCATGAATGAACTCCAATTCCACAGTTGTTACAAAGAGAATAAAATACCTAGGAATACAGCTAAGAAGGGAAGTGATAGAAAGAACCAATATGATTAAAATGGCCATACTACCCAAAATAATTTATAGATTCAATGCTCTTCCCCTTATACTACCATTGACATTTTTCACAGAATTAGAATAATCTGTTTTAAAATTCATATGGACAAAGAAGAGTCTGTATAGCCAAGAAAACATTAAGCAAAAATAACAAAGCTGGGGGGGATCATGCTACCTTACTTCAAACTACACTACAAGGCTACCAAACCAGCATATAAACAAAACAGCATGGTGATGGTACAAAAACAGACTCATAGACCAATAGAACAGAATCGATAACTCAGAAATAAGACCACACAGCTACAACCATCTGATCTTCAAGAAACCTGACAAAAACAAGCAATGGGGAAAGGATTTTCTATTTAATGGTGCTGGAAGAACTGGTTAGCCATATGCAGAAAATTGAAACTGGACCCCCTTCCTTACACCTTATACAAAAATTAGCTCAAGATACGTTAAAGACTTAAATGTAAAACCCAAAACTATAAAAACCCTAGAAGAAAATCTAGGCAATACCATTCAGGACATAGGCATAGGCAAAGATTTCATGACAAAAATGCCAAAAACAATAGCAACAAAAGAAAAATTAACAAATGGGGTCTAATTAAACTAAAGAGCTTCTGCTCAGCAAAAGAAACTATCATCACAGTGAACAGACAACCTACAGAATGGAGAAAAATTTGCTATTTATCCATCTGACAAAGGTCTAATATCAAGAATTTACAAGGAACTTAAACAAATTTACAAGAAAAAAACAAACAACCCTATTAAAAAGTGGGCAAAGGACATGGACAGGCACTTCTCAAAAGAAGACATTTATGTGGCCAACAAACTGCAAAAAAAAAGTTCAACATCACTAATCATTAGAGAAATGCAAATCAAAACCACAGTGAGATACCATCTCACACTAGTCAGAATGGTGATTATTAAAAAGTCAAGAAACAACTGAGGCTGTTGAGGTTGCAGAGAAATAGGAATGCTTTTACACTGTTGGTAGGAATATAAATTAGTTCAACCATTGTGGAAGACTGTGGCAATTCCTTGAAGTCCTAGAACCAGAAATACCATTTGACCCAGCAATCCCATTACTGGGTATGTACCCAAAGGAATATAAATCATTTTATTATAAAGATACATGTATGTGTATGTTCATTGCAACACTATTCACAATAGCTAATACATGAAATCAACCCAAATGCCCATCAATGACAGATTGGGTAAATAAAATATAGTACATATACCACATGGAATACCATGTAGCCATAAAAGGAAATGAGATCAAGTCCTTTGCAGGCACATGGATGGAGCTGAAAGCCATTATCCTCAGCAAACTAATGCAGGAACAGAAAACCAAACATTGCATGTTCTACTTATAAGTAGAACATGCATGTTCACATTTATAAGTGTTAGCTAAACAACGAGAACACATACACACAGGGAGAGGAACAACACACACTGGGGTCTGTCGGCAGGGGCAGAGAGAGGGAGAGCATCAGGAAAACTAGCTAATGCATTCTAGGCTTACTGGACAGGTGATGGCTTGTTAGGTGCAGCAAATTCACCATGGCACACATTTACTTATGTAACAAACCTGCACATCCTGAATGTGTACCCCTGAACTTAACATAAAATAAAATAAAGAATTGGAGAATTTCTCCCTGGGAGGAAAAAAAGAAGGTTAAATGAATCAGTGCCCTTCCTCTGGGTGTAATAAGGCTCTGGTAATGTCCTTTTCCCTAAATGGTATGTTTTTGTTTTGAAGAAGGCTCTTATAGGTCACTATGATTACTCTTCCTCTATCTCTGCTAATTTTAAAAATATTTTTCTCAGCTTTTTACCATTAGAACCTGGTAGGTTCCTGAATACCAAATTCATGCAAGTCTGAAGTATGAAAAAAACTGTCCCCATGAGCTTCCTCCCTCACCCTAATCCATACCTGGCCTCCACAAATTGTTAAAATTACCACTGAAGTGTTCATACAAGTTACGGCTCTAGCCACTTCTGCTACAGGAAGTAGATCTTGGCTATGGCTCTCTGGTGTGCCAGTTTCTCTCAATTTTGTGGTGATGTTTGCCCTGCTTTCACAGTTTTCTGATAGACCTAAGAAAAGTCATTGATTTTCAATTTGTATAGCTTTTATTATTATTATTATTGTAAGGCCAGGAGTGACAACTTCTGAGCCCTTCACATGTTGGTGATAAATCCAAAAGTCCTGTAATGTATTTGTTTTCTCATTTTTTAAAACCAAGTATTTGAAGCTATTTTATTAAGGGTTTCCTTTTCCTCAAAAAGGAAATGCATTAAATATAATCTAGATATTCTACACTCATGAGAAAGATATTTCATTGTATATCATCAGAGCTATAGGCCTACAAACATTTGGACTTTATCAGAGGTAAATAATAAGAGATCATACTATTAGTTAAAATTAAAGTATAAATTTAGATCATTATTTTTAATAGGTTATTTTTTAAAGCCAACATAACTTTAATTTACAATGTAAACTCAGGAGTGGAAGAGCATTAAGTAACTCATGATCTGTAAAGAAAATGTCAAAATTTAAGGTAAGTAATGAGATTTCCCCAAATTTTTGTGTTTAATTCATCAATGTTTTTAAAATACTTAAACCAGCTAAGAAGCGTGTCCAGGTTTCTATTTATTTTAAAAGTGACTTATGTATTTTTCTCACAAAGGAGGATGATTGTAGAGGAGTTTAGAGCCTGCATAGTGGCTCCAAGTTAGCATCACTCTTCCTGGTCCTTCCATCTTTCTGCTTAGTCATATTTAACTTGTGTTTATTTCTTCATGATCAGAATATGTGTCTTTCTCAACCGTCATATGTATGTTCTAGGTAGAAAGGAGAAAAATAAGAGTTTATATTGTTCTGTCAAATTATAGAAAGTTTATTTGATAATAAATCAGCCGTTAAAAAGTACCCCTTAAAAATATAATAAGTATACAATATTAAAAGAAAGCATGGGACTTTGCACAATAGATTTCACAATTGTGAAATCTATTGAGAATTTTGTAAATTTTTAAATTTTGATCTGTGCTATCATTTATTAATTCAGTCAAACTTTGCTTCAAAAACACATAGTTGTCAGAATATGTAAGTGCCTTAGAAGAGTGCAATCTATAAGTAAAATAATTCTGAATATTCATCTGAAATAAAGTTTTAAAAGGTTTTGAAAATCTACTGTCTCTCTTATTTCTTGTAATCAACATATTTCTCAATAGGAAAATTCACCATTTGCCATCAAAATGTATTGTCTGAAACTTCCACTGGAACCTTCGTATGGCAAAATATGTAGGCATTCTGAGGAGATGCAAAGTTTGGTAAGCAGAATAAATATGTTTTAATATTTAATAATTATAAATGATATTTGGAAGATTATAAAGATATTCTTAGTTCAATTAATAGAGTAAGATTTATATATCTATTAAGAGTGCTGGGCCAGACAGGGTGGCTCACGCCTGTAACCCCAGCACTTTGGAAGCCCAAGGCGGGAGGATAACTTGAGGTCAGGAGTTTGAGACCAGCCTGGCCAACATGGTGAAACCCTATCTCTACTAAAAATACAAAAATTAGCAGGGCATGGTGGTGCTTGCCTGTAATCCCAGCTATTGAGGAGGCTAAGGCAGGAGAATTGCTTAAAGCCGGGATGTTTCAGTGAGCCGAGATCTGGCCACTGCATTCCAGCCTGGGCAATATAGTGACACTCCATCTCAAAACAAAACAAAACGAACAAAAGTGCAGGCAACAAATTATAATCAATATTAAAAGTTTTTATGTTGAAAGATGGATAAGAATTAAAACTTTGATTTTTTGACTGAGAAAGTTAGTTGAGATATTTGAAATTACTGGAAAGCAAAAGGAAATTTTAATGTACTGCAGAGTAGCCTAGAGTAGTATGTGTATGTATTTCTACTAAATGCAAAAGAAAGTATCAGAGAAAAATGCAATAGATTTCTACTTCTAGTTCAGGATGGGAAAAGATGGGGAAGACCAAAAAAGATCTGCATAATGCACAGATCTATGTGATTTCTGAAGGGAGTGGACACGATCAGTCTTGATAAACTGATAACCAGTTAGTGGATCTGCAGGTTTCATCTGTGGTATTTTCTTTTAGATGATTTGTGTAGTGACTAAAAAATAGTCAATACATTTAAATTAACTTTTTTTCTGGTTTAGTAATTGAGGTTGGCCAATGTCTATTATTAATTGTTAACTATTTCCTAATCAATAGTCTATCTTATATTAAACTGTACATACACATTACAAGAAATTTGAGTTACATTCACACATAACTGAATAACATATTTAATGCTTATATAGGCATGCATAAAATGTTAAAATCTAGATATAAAAATAAGAAAATGAAACCATAATTTTTAAGTAATGGAACTTGTTCCAAATTCAAATGTGGTTATGCATTGATATGACAATTCTGAATCCTGCCCTCAGGCAGCACCTGAACACTGTGCTTTATTAGCTATCAATAAATTGTCTGCACTGCAGCCTGATGATGGTTTAAGGACAGCAGTGTTAATAATAATGTTCAAAGTGTCAGTCTGGAGGGGAGGCATTAATTCACTGTATGAGACTATTAAGCTATAAAAACAATGTTTTATTTTGAGCATCAAAATATGATAGAGCTTCAAATGCTCTTGATGAAGCATTTGATTTTCAAAACTGATTTTCACTCAACTTTTACTGTAGAGAAAATTATGTTCCATCAGCCTTTACAATTGAGAAGAAAACAGAAAGAGTAAGTCTTAAATGCCTTTCTTCCTCACTTTCCTCCTTCACCTAGTTTGCCTGCAGACCTACACAGTTACATTCCCACATGCCTCCAGTGTGTATCTCTTTGCAGATTATTTACCTTACATTTCTACATTTCCCCTTAATTTTTTCTCATCAATAGATAAGAAAAAAATTTGTTAAATCATGGTAGATGAATATGGACCAGATCATCCCATGAACTATGTTCAGTCGTTGGTTTTACCTTTTAAAAAATTCTGAATGAAATATGTAATAATTTAATATTCTAAAACTTTATTTTTTCAGGAATATTTACATATATTCACCCTTCCTTCTAAAACAGTGGCCAGAGCAATTAGAAAACAAAAGCATGAGAAACAGTAACTCTTATAGTTGTATTATGTCTGTGTGTCTCCCCAGTTCTGCAAAGATTGTGAAGATTTTTTTTAGGTCTGTACATAGTTTTAAAACAGTCCACATAAATAAACTCATTACCATAATAATCTGCGAGATAGAGATTGTCATCCTCAAGTAATATCAAAGAAATCTTATTTGCCTGAGAGATCTGAATCTGAAAATCCCAAAGCTCAAGTTTATCTAGCTAATAGGTAGTAAGACTGGGCCTCTATCTGGTTTATCTAATTCTGAAGTGTTTTGCTATAAAAGCACTATAGGAAATAAAACACTGGACTCTATACCTTTAGATAATAAGAATATTTATGTCATTGAACCTGAAAAGATACTGTTTAACTTTCATGTTCTATTTGTCATTTTTCTTTTCTGCTTTTATATGTAATTTAGGTAATAGATACCCAGGAATCAACCTAAATTCCCATCAGTGGTAGACTGGAAAAAGAAAGTACGGTACATATACACCATGAATTACTATGCAGCCATAAAAAAGAATGAGATCTGTCCTTTGCAGCAACATGGATGGAGCTTGGAGGCCATTATCCTTAGCAAACTAACACAGGAACAGAAAACCCAATACTGCATATTTTCACTTATCACTGGGAACTAAATAATGAGAACACATTGACAGAAAGAGCAGCACAACAGACACTGGGGTGTGCTTGAGGGAGGAGGATGAGAGATGGGTGCAGTTCAGGGAAAAAAAAATTGTTGGGTACTATGCTTACTACTCAGGTGACAAAATAATCTGTACATCAAACCCCTGAGTCACGAATTTACCTAAAGAACAAACCTGCACATGTTCCCATGAACCTAAAATAAAAGTTAAAATATTTAAAATAATAGTAATAATTAAAAAGTGTGAAATGTTGTGATAATTACTAAAATGTCAAATAGAGACACCAGGTGACCACATGTTGTTGGAAAAATAGAATGGATAGACTTGCTTGATGCAAGATTGCCACAAACCTTCAATTTGTGAAAAATGTATTATTTGTGAAGTGCTATAAAGTGAAGCACATGCAAAAAAGTGAGTTTGATTAATGCAATTCATTGTTGCTGAAAGATACCTTGAAATATGAGCTATAATGAGGGGCACTAGAGGTACTTGGCTTTAAAAAGACATAGGTGCAGTGACATGATGTTAGTTACATAGCCTTTGAAGCCATGTTGTGTGAAAGAGCAGTTGGATATTGAGGTTGGCTACCAAAACCAATGGGTAGGCATTTAGATTTTGGTTCAGTAGAAAACCTGAACCATCTATCGATTAAGCTCTCAAAAACGAGCTTTTCCAAGCTGCCTCCTAAATAAAATGTCTCCCACCGTGGAAATGTCAAGCTAGGGTCACAATTCAAGTAATGTAAATATGGATTTTACAGACTTCCAAGATGCTTTTCCAATGTAAAGTGTTAGGCAAGTACCTTTTAAAACAGTACACCATTTGAATTACCTGTAACCACTTTTACTATTTCTGAGAGGGTTTTTCGTGTGTGTGCTCCCTCTGTCATCACATGGAGAGTTATTTTGCCTTTTAGAGTAAAATATAAAAACAAATGCACGTCACAATATGATGTGGCAAACGTTACCCAGAAGTCTTAGTGGTGTTGATGCGATGGTATTAGCATGCACAGAGTATGCAACTCGCAGCTCTGCTGTGTGCGCTTGTTCTTTTGCTTTCTCTCATGTGTTCTGCTCCACATATTTTAAGAGAGTTTAATGTGGGTATTCCAATTCAATCCCATTAGAGTACTATGTATATTATTGTTACTACATCTTGCCTTCATAATCATTCCTATGTATGTGGTCTATGGAAAAGCAACCATTTATATCTTTAGGAGGATGAATAGGAAGTCACAGATCTAGAACAATAATCAACTTGAACTCATGCTGCTAGCACAGGTATGGATTTTTAATATAATCTCAGGCAGGGAAGTGCTTGCAGGCATGTTTTCTCAGTCGGGAGTTGAGGAGAGCATATGCATGATGGCAGACACAAGGTAACTAGCCTTTGGTTGGTTGAAAGATGAAGTCATTATAAAGCTGGATTTTAAACCAAATGTAGTGCTGGCTGCTGTCTGGACTTACCTAAAACATACACTATATTTTAGAAAGAAGGCTGAAAGTCGCAGAAGTAAAACAAATAAATTCCAAAGTTGGCATTTTATATTATCATTTATCTGTAATAAGTGATAATTGATATTCCAAAAATATAATTTGCTTTGAATTCAAATTGTTTATTTTGAACAATTAGTGAGTTCATCTCCGCACATGCCTAAAGAAGATAAATCGATAAATAAAATAATAAAAATTAATACTCTATATAATAAACACTTGATTTCCTAGTCCTGATTTCTCTTTTATTATGAAGACCAGAAGCAGAATGTTATTCTATTTTACCTAAATATATATATATGATCTTTAGAAACTCATTGTCAGCAATCATCTGTGTGTGTGTGTGTGTGTGTGTGTGTATATATATATATATATATATCTTCAGCACAATCACACAACCATATAATTCTGGAAACTGCCTAAAGTTTTTAGAGGTCTGCATTGAGACCCATAAAATTACTTCAAAAACAGGGTGTTCTGAAAACGTGTTAATTGATATTTGGAGAAGGAGCCAATGAAAAATTTCTCATTATGTCCACCAAAACAAGTAGTACTAATAGGTTTATCTGCACCATAAGGAACCAATTAGCAAGCTTATATTTTAAATAGTAAAATTACATGCATAATTTTAATATATATATACACATATGTATACATAGATATTTTTCCATTCTAATTCAGAGATGCAAAATGAAAGTCATTTATACCATCATAAATCATAGAAATTATTGTGAATTTAAAATTTATATTTATTTTATTTATTTATTTATTTTTGAGACAGAGTCTCGCTCTGTTGCCCAGGCTGAAGTGCAGTGGTGCCATCTTGGCTCACTACAAGCTCCACCGCCCGGGTTCAGGCCATTCTCCTACGGGTTCAGGCCATTCTCCTACCTCAGCCTCCCGAGTAGCTGGGACTACAGGCGCCCACCACCATGCCCGGCTAATTTTTTGTATTTTTAGTAGAAACGGGGTTTCACCAGGTTAGCCAGGATGGTCTCAGTCTCCTGACCTCCTGATCCACCGGCCTCGGCCTCCCAAAGTGCTGGGATTATAGGCGTGAGCCACCACGCCCGGCCTATAATTTGTATTTATTTTTTAAGAACAAGGTACAAAGCTATTTATTAACAGCTGAACTACAATTGTACCTCCTTTTGTCAAAATCTATTCTTTGCTTCCTGTTTACATTGTCAAATGACATTTTAAAATACTAAATGATCTCTCATTCACATTAAAATTCTACTCATATAACTTTCTGCTGCAAATTAAAATAGCCACAATGTAAGAAAAAAATCACGTCAAAAAATAAGTGAGGCTAATTTTGTAACATTGCAACTCTTAAACAAATAAGTCATCAGATTATATGAGAATAGTTTAATGGTATCATTAGGAATGTTGTTAGACATTAGTATATGGAAATTGGTATGAGCACCATTCTAGAACACAGATTTTTCAAAACTTAAATACTTTATTTAGCATCTATTTTCATTAGGCTCAAAACAAATATATCCAGATCTGATGATGTGGAGGAAGACGGTAGTCATAGGTGCCAGGTAATAAATGTATAGATTTTATGATTATCAAAGGTTAGTCATATCAATTATTTAATCCTCATATCAATTATTTAATCCTCACTGTAGCTCTAAAAAGGACTAAAGACAATACCTAGTATACAACAGAACCACATAAATGTTACTGACTCATTATCATAGAATTACAATACTGAATATTATAATTATAGAAATAGAATAGAATATAGACATAGAATATTATAAGTTATAGAATTGCTATGTTCCAGGTAAAATACCTACCTTTAAAACTGTGCCCAGTACAATGCAGGGAATTTGGAATCATGGCTTGGAACTGTAATCTCCTCATTTTAATGTTTTTTTTTTTTCATTCAATCTTGTATTCCTATAACTTAGAATAATAACTTCTATCAAAATTCTACTTCATTCTCTTTACTTTAAACCTAATTGAAGGCCAAAAGAGAAAGCTGAAATAGCAAAAGTGACATAGTTTCTTTGACTTTTGATAAAATATTGTTCACAGCTCAAAGTAACAACCAATCTCATGGTATTGTGCAATTTTTTTAGCCACTGTTTTGAGCTTACCGTGAGCCTGGAGGAAGAATTTTCTTTTTGTAGAATCTATCTGTTTGACTCCACTCCAAATAACATTGAGTCAAAGTGCCGCTTTAGAGAAATAACATGAAACATATGATCTTATTTTTATCAACATTACCTTTCTACTTTTCTAAAGCGATTAAAATGTCTTTTGTATGCTTGCCAAATTCTATGTCTACCAAGATATTCTTAATTTTCACATCTAGAATGAATCTCACTTTTCTGCCCTTAACTCTTCTACAGCAATTACAGCGAACTCTTGGAGGCATCTGCGCTACTAAGACAACGGAAGCTTTATGAAATATTCCATAGCAGTGCAATACTATAACTTACTTTGTCTGTCAGCACCATTCTTTTATTTCTCATAGACCCTTGCACTTGGGAGAAATAAAACAGTCTGCGTCATTAATTTCTATGCCCAAATAAAGAGTTTCTCAGCAGGGTGCACATGAGCTATTTAAACTAGAGTGGTAGTAAGACAGTCATTAATTATCTGGAAATGAATCTTAAGAATGTGAAAATTGTATTCGTGGGAGTACAAATCCTCTGAGAGTGGCCAGCTAAAAGCTGGACAATGACATATTAGCACCATGCAGCAAAAAAAATTCAGTGTTATTTCACACGGTCAGGGACTTTAGGCCATAGGTTAGCCATTCAAGATGATCTTGGAGCAAGGGGTGGCAATGGTACATGTATAATGCATTTCATCTCTGTCTATCTAATCAAAAACCATGAGAAGTGTTAGCTATAGATACATGAGATTAAATATAAGATTCAAAATACACAAAACAAAACCAAAACCACAAATACTCTTCGTCACCATTCTTCTGAATTCATGGATAGGGTATATATTTTTTTCTAAAGTTATCATTTAGAATAGTTGTCTAAACTAAGACTCGTAATAATTTATGTTATTTTATTAGCACTTAGCATATATTAATTCATTTAATATTCAAAACAACCACACGAGCTAGGTATCTAATAAAATTCCCATTTGAAAGATGAGGACAATTAAAGCAGCGAAAAGTGAAGTTACTTTCCAGAGCTGAAATTTGGACTCAGGCAGTTCGGCTCCAGAATCTGTTCTTAACACCACACATGGATATATATCATTGTTATAATATCATTGCTTCTATAGGCCTGAACTGAAGCTCTCTGGGGCCTGACGTTTACTTTTAGTAATCTTTTGCATTCAGCAAATCATCAGTTCTAAGCACTGAACATTATGAGTCCTCTGATAAAAAAGATAATGTCAAAAGTCAGTAGTAGGGGAAAATTTACCTCTAAAAAAAGGCAACTTAGCCATCTCTAGAGCTCCTTTGTTTTTTGGTTTCATTTTTTCTCTACCTGTATAATAAGATCGGGCAGAACTTCTTTTGAAAACTTTGTCAGTTATAACCCAAAACTCTTCTAGGTTTATAAAGTAACTTGTCAACCTACTACTAATTTTTACATCATTTTTTATTTTAATTTAGCTGATAGAGGTCTTTAAAGGGTATACAAATGTAATAAATATTTCATAAAGATGTGATTTATTAAGACTTCTCTGCCTTCACTTCAAAAATTATCCCCCCTTTAGAAAGCAAATACACAAAAACTACCTGCTGGTATAATAACTAAACCAAATCCCCTGAAAGCAAAACTGGAGTTCATAATAACTTCTGGGCCCTATACACCGTGGAAAGATAGTTAGTCAGTGTTCTATTCATATTTTACCTGGCAAAGGAATATAGTTCTAAGCTACCACATGTGGCTGTCAGAACTGTCAGGTATGCTACTGTAAAATTATTAATGATTTAATTTTTTATGAGCTCTATATCTTTTTATATGAAAATAAAATTGATTTAAGGTCTAGAGGTAAAGAAAATGCTTGTAACAGTTCCTTAGGGTACCTTAACAATACTGCCAATTCCTTTTCAAATATTGGCTATAACCGGTTACATCTCCACACTTGGAAACTACACTTATGTGTATTCATCCATTTTATTTATGGATAGAGTTGTCTCCAAATGAACACCTTTTACTTTTACTAAAATATTAATATTATTTCATGGTCTTAGTTACCTATGGTAAGGTAAGGCATAATTTGGCACCATCATTAACTATTATTTGAAGATTGCCCACTAGACGAATGCCTTAATGGTCAACAGAAATACCTAAAGCACAAAAGAAAATGAATAATTGTAACCTACATATTCTTCTTTGTATGACTGATTTAATATCTGACTTATTCTCAGATTGTATGGCATATTACTCTTAACAAAAATATAATATAGAAGGTCAAATTTCCAATTGCCTCATTGGTACTTGTAACATTCTCATCATCCCAAATAAAATATATTTATTTGTATTTAGTTAAGGATATATTTATCTGTTACAAATACTTCTTAAGGTGGTCAATTAACCGACATGCTAGAATACACAATTAGGGATTTTGTTTCAACAAAGGTAGAGACCTACATATGTCACAATTTTAGACACCCCAACAAATTTTTAGGAGACTCTTGAAGTTCAATGCTAATGATTAAAACACTGTTTCTTCTTGCTATTTTAAGTATTCTCTAGCTGGTATGTAATATTATTTCTACTGATTTTAAACTGCCTAATTAAAAGCAAGTAATTTTCATTAGATTCTAATAAACTTTTAAAACCGTTTTAACACAAGCCTAAAGAGTCTGATTGACAAATCGTTATATATATATATTTTTTTCCAAGATGTGCATATTGAAAAACAGCACATCTTTACCTGACTGTGAGATATCTCTTCAACAATATTTTAAAACCATAGTCTTGATTAGTAACGTACTGAATTATATAATTCACTAAGTGATATTGTGTATAAAGCCACTGTAGGTATTACGCTAAAAATCATTTCTTCTTGAGAACGTTTTATTATAAATTGTGCCACTACCTCCAAATAAGCTTCAAAATATCTTTGTAACACTGGTGCGAAAAGAAGAAAAGCAGCAAGGATTTTTCATGTTAGGGGAGAAGACAAACCAATTTGAGAAAATACTATTGGTATTGCACTGTAACAAAATTTGTGTAAAGTGCCTCTCAATGAAAACTGAAGATATAAACATTTACATAACTATCACAAAACTCAAAGCAAAATGTACACCCTAAAATTATGACACTGTTAAGTTGCTGCTTCTGTGTGGCAGGGGATAAAAAGATTGATTACCAACCTAAAAGAATTGAAGACTTCCCAAATATCTATTTTCCCAGAATAATTAGATTGGTTCCTTCCATTTTAATGTGTTCCTAATGTCAGGTCATAGCACTCTGACTTCCTTTCTGGTATTGTTCCTGTGTAGCAATTATTATTTTGTCAAGGCCAACTTACCCATTAGGCCCAGTGGCCATAGTGCCTAGGGACCACAGTACTCTTACAGAACCACAAAAATTATTTAAATTCTTTAAAATGAAAAGAGAAAATGAACTTTAGGTCAAATCAAATGTGTTAACATATGATATTAATCTAGTTAGCTTTATAGTAATAAAGTCATAAAATATGCTTTTTGATGTATTTTTAATAGAGGAGGCAGCCAACAAAAATAAATGTGCATACAGCCCGTTAAAGTCAGAACATAGCCCTGCATATTTCAGTTGATTATTTGTGTAATAATGTAAAATTTGTGTTCTCTGTTCCACTGTAGCTACAAGAGTATTTTGTACCTTATTGTCCAGCACAGGGTATTGTGCAGAGTTGGCATTTAGTAAATACTTGTTGAACTGATGCAAAAATGAAGTTACTGTGCATGAATTAGTCTAAACAGCACAAACCCCCCTTTTTCTATTAGAAGTTAATGATTTGAATAAAAGAGAATGCTAATATAGATATGCCACATATATATATAAATCAGAATTTACAAAGCAAACATAAACTCGATATTCATGAGGAATATGTACTAATCTTAATAAAACATCCAACTGTGTGAATATAACAGGGCAGTTTAACATATTAGTTAAGCTCATAGACTTCTTCTGGAACCCCCAGAAAAGGGGTTTGGGAATCAAGGTATTGGGTCTGGCCAATACCTTGATTCCAGACTGGTGATACACTAAGCCAATGATCCAGTGGTGCTATGCTGGGCTTCTGAATTTTAGAACTGTACAGGACTGTGTGTGAGTTTATAAAAAGGTGTTGTTTGAAGACACTAAGTTGTAATATGTTAGTAACTGGCAATACAGCAACATAAAACTAATATATTACCTGTATGAAAATGTATTTATTCTCTGTGTCTTTGTTTCCCCATTTGAAAAATAGGAACAATATTACTTGTTCACAGGACTATTGTGAGGAATCTGAGTGTGTGTGTGTGTGTATGCGTGTGTGTGTGTGTCTGTGTATCAAACTTAAGACAAATGTTTCCTCATGTAAAGATTTGTTTAATTTATATAAATGTTTATTATTATCACTATAATCTTACTAAACTAAAACAACTAAAACAACAACTCCTTCCCAAGAAAAACTTATAAACCTATTCACTTCCGTCACCTGAATAACACTTTCTTTTGGACAATGTTTCCTAAAGAATCAAATGATTATTTTATACGATTTACTAAATATCGAGGTAGAGAACCACAAAGTCACTTTTAGGTTCTGATGGTAATAGTGGGATAGGCTCACTCAATAATCCTATAGGACACACCATTTTCTGACCCACAATCTTATTTTGGGTAGATACCTGTTCCCCATTTCTTACTAAACCAACCCAGTTAGACTGAGCCTGTCCTCTCACCTACTCCATTCTTAGATGCTTATAGCTGAGCTATGCTTAGCTAATCAGAGAACTTACCCTGTCAGCCAATAATTAGCTCAGAGAGAGCGATTATTGACCTAAATTAGAACAATTTGACTCAGAGATATGAGAGGAGCTTCCTTTGTTTCCTTCAGTATTCTGAGCTACAGCTCCAAAATAGCAGGTGCCATCATGCAACCACACAAAGAGAACATGCCTGAGTATAACAGGCAAGCGCAAGCAGAGATGAGCAGTCTTGAAAAAGAGAGGCTGACTTCTCATATTATATGAATCTCTGAATTTAGACCTTATCAAGGCCTCCTTGGACGTAAAGTCAGATGAACCAATAAAGTACCTGTTTTGTGTAGGCTAATTTTAAATGTGTATCTGGCAGTTGGAAGATATTGCAAATTGTACACCACTGAATGGACGCGTTCTACTAAAAGAAAGACATAATAGTGTATCATATTTAAATTCATATTTCATAATGTTATAAATCAATGCATAACATAGAACTTTGAAAATACTGTGAAATATAAATTCCCTTAGAAGCACAAATCTAGTATAATTCAAACTTTTGCTTCATAAAACAGAGAAAAGTCAAATTTATTGATGTTTATTGGAGGCCCTACTGAGTGTTCTTGGTCATTAAAAAAATACATTCTGTCAATGTATAATGTTATTAGGTAAATTTACATTTAACATGGTTTTGCTGTCATCATTTCTAATTTTATGCAGCACATTATCTTAGTCATATAATAGGCAATACTTATGACTGCACATTTCCATTAAGTCTTATGTTGATATTAAACAAATTATAAATACTGGCTGAATTAAATAGACTATGAAAATTATAATTTATATATGACAGAATTTATAATATATCATTGTTTTTGAGACTAAATTTATTTCATATTCCTTGCAATTTAGAAGTATACTTAATAATTTTATTTAAAATTTGCATATATATTATGCTTCTGTACTTTTATACTTACTGTTAAACTAATTTTGTATTTCTTTCCCCAAACTAGTACTTTAGGTTTATCTGAAAAAATTAGGTGGTCTTTTTTCTTTTTTTTTTTTTTAAAAAAAAGCAGGGATGCTAAAAGAATCAAATAAATGTTAGATGTAACTTGAAAATCAAATTTATCATTTGTAACATTAATATAATTCTTTATAAGGGTGACACCACTTCAAAGCACAAAAAAATGGAAAATAAATCTGAGTTTAAAGAGCATTTTTTCCATTTTGTCTGGAGAAGAATATACTAAAATTACACCGCCCTTGAGCAATGGTTCTCAAATTTTAGTGTGCCTAAGAATGTTTTAAAGTACAGATTTCTGGATTTCACCCCCAGAGGTTTTGATTCCTTCGATCTGAGGTATGGGCCAATAATTTGCATTCCTAACAAGTCTTCAGGTAATTCTGGTACTACACTTCCTGAAAACACTCTTTGAGAACAGTTGTCTTTAAAAGACTTTAGACATAAGCACCAATTGATCTAAAGCCATGAGAAAATAAATGTTCTCCTTACAATCACAGATAACAGCATTACCTGACACTGGAGGAGAAGAAAAATGAAAAATGTAAAAAAATTAGAGACTGAGTGTGATCTAATTAGGATTAATATTTTTCATGTTTTGAACAACATTGGGTAAAAAAAGAAATCAAATTACAGGGAAAATAAACATGCTGATTTAATGCATGCCACATTGCTAACATAAAATAAGAAAATGAAATAAAACTGCATTAGGAAATGGATTATAAAAAAGATTTAGGCTTTGTTGTTTAGATATTAAAACTGAAATGAGACATTCAGTTACAGTTATTTTGTTTCGTGATAGGCCTTTTTATAACAGAAATTTGAACAATAAGAGTATGAGAAGAATAATATTGAAACAAGGAAGATAATTTGATGTGTAATATGGTATTGTAAAAGAATTGCCGGCCTAACAATTAATATGCGCTATAGAGATGGGCTCTGTAGGTGGCAGGATTTTTCCGTTACCAAATGTGCTCCACTCATGACCTCTTCGCAAAATCTACCACCATAGGGTGTAGCCAATGTCTCACAATGTAGTTTTGACAAAGACCACTACTAACCACTCATGGATGGCCAATTCATTCTCAGCCACAGCAGGTTTCTAAAAAGCTATTACAGTTTCTACTGACCAAGGGATCACTTAAATTTCCAAGAAAGAAAGAGCTCCTTAATGTGTCACTTCTCTAGTTATGTATAACACCATTTCAACTCCAACCCAATTATTCAGCATTTCTTTTCAGTATCACATTGGAATGCTCCGACTTTTCTATTACCTGGTGACACAACTTATTAATATATTGTATAGGGAAATTTTAACATATCAATTTAAATATTCATAAATCACTGTAAGAGCTGGGGGAAAAAAACAATATTTTGCCTCTAGTGGCATTCCAGGTTTATTTGGATCATAATACCTGAGTCAAACCTAGGCTGCCATTTTCTGTTATTCATTAATACATTATTAAATCAACCTAAATTTGATAAGTATCTGTTTCCTGCCAGTTTTGATATAAGAAGTGAGTATACATGAATGTGTAAAGACGATGTACTTTTTGACCTTAATAAACACATAATTCTGAGGGGCAAAAGGTAGGATTACAGATTCACAGCCTCCTGTGTTGTTCAGCAGAAACATGTACCTAATTCTGACGAATAGGTAATGCTCAGAAAATATCTGGGCTCGTTTAGATTAGGATATTTAACTGCTGTTGCAAGACTCATCAAAGTCATTTTCTGTTACTATTAAAACAAATTACTTTGGTATTCCATTTTTGAAAGGGTCAAACCAGTTCTTTTTTTGTGCTTTCCATTTGTAAATTGTGTTTGTGAAAATATCTTAACTTTGGAGAGTGAATTGTGGAATACATGGCCTCAATCCAGTTTGTCCGTCTATAGCCTCATTTGAGGAGAGAGAACACCAGGAAAATGGGTGAATGGGCCTTCAGGGTTGCATTTTGTGATTCATTTTGTTCTGCAGACATTAGTTTAGTCCTGCACCTGGACCCTGGAGTGGAGTGGAAAGCCTTGGTGGGTAGAAGTTACTTTTGCCCTTAACTGTTTTATAGTCTGAGAAGAAGGATTACTATGTTGATCTTGTTGCTTTGCATAATACTGTTTTCCTTTCCTTATTTGTGGACAGAAAAGGTGTTTTGAGTTGGTGTTCCTGCCCCCTCCCTAAAAAAAAAAGTAGTAAAATAAATTTGTAATGCTTTTCTCTTTTTTTAAGAGTTCATTGTGGTTATTTCCAAGCACAAAGTGAAAGGAAAATATTTCTTTTCTTTTTTCTCGGAGATGGAGTTTTGCTCTTGTCACCCAGGCTGGAGTGCAATGGCATGATCCCGGCTCACTGCAACCTCTGCCTCCTCCATTCAAGCGATTCTCCTGCCTCAGCCTCAAAATAGCTGGGATTACAGGTGCGCACCACCACGCTCATCTAATTTTTGTATTTTTAGTAGAGACAGGGTTTCACTACATTGGCCAGGCTGGTCTTGAACTCCTTACCTCAGAGGATCTGCCCGCCTCAGCCTCCCAAAGTGTTGAGATTACAGGCATGAGCCACCGCACCCGGCCATATTTCTGATATTATATAATCCTAGCTTTACAGAAAGGATAAAGTTTTTAGGAACTAGATAATCAAAATTTTGTAGCATATCACATATAATCCATCACATGTAATAATTTAAATAGAACACATATAACAGAAGTTTTAAAAATCACTATAAGAATGGTTAATGTAATGAATTTAATAAAAAGGTTGTGCTAAATATTTTAAAATTATTACATTTATACAGTAAAGACATGACATTAAGTTGGAGTTAGAACTGCTGACCTAAAAACATGTCATACAAAGTAACATTTCCATGCAAATATTAATATCAATATTTTATTGAAAATCCTTTATTGGCTTCTCATTTTGTACAATATAAGAAGCAAAATTGTGAATATGGCTTAAAAACACCTGAACAGAAACTTTCAGTATTTTCTGCCTTATCTCATAGGACTACTCTTTTTTTTAAACATTTATTTTAAGTTCAGGGCTACATGTGCAGGTTTGTTGTATAGGTGAGCTTGTGTCATGTGTGTTTGTTGTACGTATTATTTCATCACCCAGATATAAAGTCTACTACCCATCAGTTATTTTTTCTGATCCTCTGCCTCCTCCCAACCTCCGCCCTTTAGCAGGTCCCAGTGTCTGTTGTTCCCCTCTTTGTGCCCATGTGTTCTCATCATTTGGTTCCCACTTATAAATCAGAAGGTGCAGTATTTGGTTTTCTGTCCCTGCATTAGTTTGCTAAGGATAATGGCCTCCAGTTTCAATATATTCCTGCAAAAGACATAATCTCATTCTTTTTTATTCTATCTATTTCATGGTGTATTCCATGGCATGTAAGTATCATATTCTCTTTATCCAGTCTATCGCTGATGGGCATTTAGGTTGATTCTATGTCTTTGCTATTGTGAATAGTGCTACAGTGAACATATGTGTTCATATGCCTTTATGATAGAATGATTTATATTCTTTTGGATACATAGCCAGTAAAGGGATTATTGGATCAAATGCTTGTTCTGTTTTTAGGTCTTTGAGAAACTGTCACACTGTTTCCCACAATGATTGAACTATTTTATACTCCCACGAACAGCGTATTAGTGTTCCATTTTCTTCGCAACCTTGTCAGCATTTATTATTTTTTGACTTTTCCGTAATAGTCATTCTGACTGGTGTGAGATGGTATCTCATTGTGGTTTCGATTTGCATTTCTCTAATGATCACCGATCTTGAGCTTTCTTTTTATGCTTCGTGGCGGCATGTACATCTTTTGAAAAGTGCCCACTTTTTGATGATTTTTTTTTCTAGCAAATGTAAGCTCCTTATAGATGCTGGATGTTATACCTTTGTCAGATGCATAGTTTGCTAATGTTTCTTGTCATTTGGTAGGTGGTCTGTTTACTCTCTTGATAGTTTCTTTTGCTGTGCAGAAGCTCCTTAAGTTGATTAGATCCTATTTATCAATTTTTGCTTTTATTCAATTGCTTTTGGCAACTTGTCATGATATCTTTGCCTGTTCCTATGTCCAGAATGGTATTGCCTAGGTTGTCTTTCAGGGTTTTTATAGTTTTGGGTTTTAAATCTTTAATCCATCTGGAGTTGATGTTTGTATATGGTGTAATGAAGGAGTCCGGTTTACCATTTATTACACAGGGAGTCCTTTTCCCACTGCTTGTTTTTCTTAGCTTTGTCGAAGATCAGATGGTTGTGATGTGCAGCCTTATTTTTGGGCTCTTTATTCTGTTCCATTGGTCTATGTGTCTGTTTTTGTATCAGTAATATGCTGTTTTTGTATCAGTAATATGCCATTTTTGTTACTGTATTCCTATAGCACAGTTTGAAGTCTGGTAGTATTATGCCTCCAGTTTTGTTCTTTGTGCTTAGAATTGCATTGGCTACTCAGGCTCTTTTCAGGTTCCTCATGATTTTTTTTAAACAATTCTCTAGTTCTGGAAAGAGTGTCATTGATACTTTGACAGGAATAGCATTGAATCTATAAATTGCTTTGGGTCCTAAGGCCATTTTGATGATATTGATTCTTCCTATCAATAAGCATGGAATGTCTTTCCATTTGTTTGTGTCATCACTAATTTCTTTGAGAAGTGTTCTGTAGTTCTTATTGAGGAGATTTTCACCTCCCTTGTTAGCTGTTTTCCTGGTATTTTATTCTTTTTGCAGCAATTGTTAGTGGGATTGTGTTCCTGATTTGGCTCTTAGCTTGACTGCTGTTGGTGTATATAGGTATGCTAGTACATTTTGTACATTGATTTTGTGTCCTGTGACTTCACTGAAGCCCTCTCTTGCCACTCCTATTCAACATAGTGTAGAAATCCTGACCAGAGTAATCAGGCAAGAGAAAGAAATACAGGGCATCCAAATAGGAAGAGAGGAGGTCAAATTATCCCTGTTTGCAGACAGCGTGATTCTATGTCTAGAAAATCCTGTAACCTCAGCCCAAAAGCTCCTTAAGCTGTCAAGCTGATAAACGAGACCACTCTTTCAGATCCTTTTTTTTTTTTTTTGGAGGCAGGGTCTCTCTCAGCTCCCAGGCTGGAGGTCAGTGGCAGGATCATAGCTCACTGCAACCTCAAACTCCCAGCCTCAAGGGTTGCTCCCACCTGTACCTCCAGAAGAGCTGGGACTACAGGCTCTACCCACCACACCCACATAATTTTCAAATATTTTTAGTAATGTGATCTCGCTTTGATGCCCAGGCTTGTCGCTAACTCCTGGCCACAAGTCAGAATTTCATATATATTTGTATGCCTCTTTAACTACATCGGCCTTATTTCACTTTTGGAATTACCTCATGATTCTTCCCTCATCACGAATTTGTTCATGCTATTGAATAATATGGACATCTTAACAATATTAAGTATTTAAATCCATAAACATAAAATGTCTTCACATTTATTTTCATCTTTAATTTCCTTCAGCAATGGTTCATAGTTTTCAGTGTACAAGTCATTTGTCTCCTTGGTTAGGTGTATTCCTAAATATTTTGGGGGTTTTTTGGCTATTTTAAATGCAATAGTTTCTCAATTTTTTAAATATTTTTATTGTTAGTGTCCAAAAACATAATTGATTTTTGAATGTTAATTTTGTATCTGGAAACTTTGCTGGGTCTGCTTTAGTTATAACAGTTTTGGGGGAAGAAAATTTAGGGTGTTCTAGATATCAAATCATGTAATCTGTAAACAGAGCCAATTTTATTTCTTCCTTTTCTATTTTAAAGCCTTTTATTTATTTTTTCCTGGCTAATTGCTTTGGTTGAGACTTACAATAATTGTAAGTCTTAACAAGAGGAAAATACTTCGTTGAGTGAGAGTGGTGAGAGTGAACATTCTTACTTTGTTCTGATCTTACAAGAAAAGGTTTCAGTCTTTCACCATTGATTATATTGAGGTAGTATTTTCCATTCTTAGTTTGTTGAGTGTTTATATCATGAACGAATGTTAAATCTTGCCAAATGCTTTTTCTTCATCAACTGAGATAAACTTATACTTGTTTGGTATTTTTATGTATTTCATTCTATTAATGCCGTGTATTACATTGATTGATTTTTACATGTTGAAACATTCTTGCATTATAAGAGTAACTCTCACTTGTTTCAGTATATATTTCTTCAAATACGTTATTGAATTCCATTTCTTCGTATTTTATTGAGGATTTTTGCATCAATATCTATCAGAAATATTGACCTGCAGTTTTCTTGTAGTATCTTTATATGGCTTTGGTATCAGGATAATGAGCTTGGTAGTGTTCTCTTTTTAAATTTTGGGAAGAGTTTCAGTATCGTCAACTCTTCTTTAAATGGTTAGCAGAATTATCCAGTGAAGCCATCAGGTCCTGGGAATTTTTTAATTGAAGATGATTTTGATTACTGATTCAATCTCTTTACTCATTATTAATCTATTTATATTTTCTATTTATTCACATTTCAGTCTTGGTAGGTCGTATGTTTCTAGAATTTTATTGAAATCCAGTTAGGTTATCCAGTTTTTTGGTATATTAATAATATTGCCTTATAATCCTTTTTATTCCTGTGACATTGGTTGTAATGTTCTCTTTTCCATTTCTTTTAAGTTATTTTTGTGTTCTCTGTTTTTTTCTTGATTACCCTTGCTAAAGGATTTTTAAAATGTTTTCCAAGCACCAACTCTTTGTTTGGTTTTGTTTTGTTTTTTCTTTATCATTTGTCTATTCTATGCTCTAATCTGTATTGTTTCTTCTCCTGTCTGCTTTGGGTTTAATGTGTTAATTTTTATAATTCTTTTTGTTTAAGGCTAAGCTAACTTGAGATCTTACTTCTTTATTAATGTGCCATTTACTGCTATAAACTTTCCTGTAAGCATTATTTTTGTTGCATTCCATAAGTTTTGGTACATTGTGTTTTCATTCTAATTTTTCTCAAGGTATGTTCTAAATTTTTATGTGATTTAGTTTAGCCATTGGTCATTAATATTGTGTCTTTTAATTTTCAAACATTTATGAATTTCCAGTTTTCTTTGTACTGTTGATTTCTAGTTTTATTTAATTTTTGTTTAAAAAGATACTTTTTATGATTCCAATGTTCTTGAATTTGTTAAAACTTGTTTTGTGGCCTACCATGCAGGCATTTCTGAAGAATATGTGTTCTCCAGAATGTGCACTTTAGGTACACTTAAGTAGAATGTATATTTTGCTTTTGGGGTAGAGTCTTCTATATATGTCTGTTAGTCCCAATTAGTTTATAATGTTGTTCAAATCCTGTACTTCCTTATTTATCTTCTGTCTGGTTGTTCTACACATTATTTATGGGATATTGAGGTTACCTATCATTATTGTGGTGCTATATTTCTCTCTTCAATCTTATCAAAGTTTACTTCATATATTTAGAAGCTTTGAGGTTTCATATGTAATTATAATTGTTAACACTCATTATTATATAATGTCTTCATTTGTTTCTTGTAACAGGTTTGATTTTAAAGTCTATTTCGTCTGAGATTAGTATAGGTACTACTGCTATCTTTTGGTTACCACTTGCATGGATCATCTTTTTTCATCCTTTTTCTTTCAGTCTATGTTTGCCCTTAGACCTAAAGTGAATCTCCTGCCCATAGTTGTACCCTGTGTTTTCATCCATTTAGCCAATTTATAATTTTTTATAAAGGAGCTTAATTTAGATTTAAAGTAATTACTGATAGAAAAAACTTATTATTGCAGTTTGCTAATTGGTTTCTATATATCTTGTATCTTTTATTATCCCTCCTTCATTCTCTCACTTTCTTCTATTATTTCATTGATTTATTTATAGTAATATGATTTGATTCCCTTATCATTTTCTTCTGAGTGTATTCTATAGCTATTTTCTTGTGGTTGTCATCACAGTTACATAAAATCTGTCAATGATACAACATTGTATTTTACACTGATAACCACTTAACTTCAGTTCCATCCAAAAGCTGTACTCCCTTACATCTCCACCCTCATATTATCTTACTAATGTAACAAATTATATCTGTATGTATTGCATACCCATTTACATAGACTTAGACTTTATTTTTTATAATTTTATTATTTAAATACTGTCTGTCAAAATTTCAAAAGTACAGTTTGTTATATTTGTCCATGTATTTTCCTTTAGCGGAGAGCCATCTTTTAATAATAGCTTCATGAAGTGGTCTATTGTCCTTTCACTTCAACTTGAAGAACTCCCTTTAGTGTTTATTTTAGAGCCAGTCTAATTGCCATGAACTCCCTCAATTTTGTTTATCTGGAAAAGTCTTAATTTCTACTTCATTTTTGAAAGACAGTTTTGCCAGATATAATATTTTGTGTTTTTTATTCTTTTATTTTTTTTAATCTTTGCAGGAACATAATAAGTATATATATTTATCTATATGTGTATATATATTTGCAGGAACATGATAGTTGTATATATTTCTGGGGTACATGATATGTTTTGATACAGGGTTGCCGTGTGAAATAAGCAGAGCATTGAGAATTGGGTATTCATCTCTTTAAGCATTTATCCTTTGAGTTACAACAATCCAATTACATTCTTTAAGTGATTTTTAAAATATACTATTAAGTTATTATTTACTATAGTCACTTTATTGTGCTATTAAATAGTAGGTATTATTCATTCTTTCTATTTTATTTTTGAGCCATTACCCATCCGCACCTTCCCCACAACCTTTGGCAGCCTCTGGTAACCATCCTTCTACTCTCTATGTCCATGAGCTCAGTTGATTTGATTTTTAGATCACACAAATAAGAGAATAGGCAATGTTTTTCTGTGCCTGGGCTTATTCCACTTAACCTAATGACCTTCAGTGCCATCCATGTTGTTGCAAATGACAGGATCTCATTTTTTAGGGTTGACTAGTACTCCATTGTGTATATATACCACGTTTTCTTTATCCATACAAAGAACTGTGAATGGACACTTAGGTTGCTTCCAAATCTTAGCTACTGTAAATAGTGCTGCAACAAATATAGGAATGCCGATATCTCTTCAATATACTAATTTCCTTTCTTTGGGTATATACCCAGCAGTGAATCATATGGTCATATGAGTTTTCAAAAAACTTAATTTTTAGTTTCTCGAGGAACCTCCAATCTCTTCTCCATAGTGGTTGTACTAATTTACATTACCAACAGTGTATTTTTTTTTCCTTTCCTTTGCATTTTCACCAGCATTTGCTATTGCTTGTCTTTTGGATATAAGCCATTTTAACTTGGGTGACAAAATTTTTCATTGTAGTTTTTATTTGCATTTCTCTGACAGTCGATGATGTTGAGCAGCTTTTCATATGCCTGTGTGCCATTTGTATGTCTTCTTTTGAGAAGTGTCCATTCAAATAATTGCTCATCTTTTGGTCAAATTATTAGCTGTTTTCCTGTAGAATTGTTTGAGCACCTTATATATTCTGGTTATTAATGCCTTGCCAGAGTGGTAGTTTGCAAATATTGTCTTTAATTTTGTGGGCTGTCTCCTCACTTTGTTGACTGTATCATTTGCTGTGCAGAAGTTTTTTAACTTCATGTGATCCCATTTAACCATCTTTGATTTGGTTGCCTGTGCTTGTGGGGTTATTACTCATGAAATCTTTGCCCAGACCAATGTCTTGAAGATTTCTCATAATGTTTTCTTGTAGTAGTTTCATAGCTTGTGGTCTTAGATTTAAGTGTTTTATCCACTTTAATTTGATTTTATATATGGTGAGCGATAGGGGGTCTAGTTTCATTCTTTTGCATATGGTTATTCAGTTTTCCCAGCACCATTTTTTAATGAGACTGTCTTTACTCCAGTGCGTGTTCTTGGCACCTCTGTCAAAAATGAGTTCACTGTAAGTGTGTGGATTTGCTTCTCATTCTCTATTCTGCTCCCTTGGTTTATGTGTCTGTTTTTATGCCAGCACCATGCTGTCTTGGTTACTAAAGCTCTATTAGTGTCATTTAAAGTCAGGTAATGTGATTCCACCAGTTTCTTCAAATTTATGAACATACAATATTTTTTCCTTTTTTATGTCTTCTTCAAATTTTTACATCAGTTTTTTATAGTTTTCATTTTAGAATCTTTCACTTTTTGGTTAATTACCATGTTTTTAACATTATATGTGGCTATAATAAATAGAATTACTTATTTATTTTTTACATTGTTTACTGTTGGGATATAAAAATGCTACGAATTTTTTTAAACTTTACTTTAAGTTCTGGGATACATGTGCAGAATGTGTAGGTTTGTTACATAGGTATACATGTGCCATAGTAGTTTGCTGCACCTATGAACCTGGTATCTAGGTTTTAAGCCCTGCATGCATTACGTATTTGTCCAAATGTTCTCCTTCCCCTTGCCCCCCACCCCCCGATAGGCCCGAGTGTGTGATGTTCTCCTTCCTGTGTCCATGTGTTCTCATTGTTCAGCTCCCACTTATGAGTGAGAACATGCGGTGTTTGGTTTTCTGTTCTTGTGTTAGTTTGCAGAGAATGATGGTTCCCAGCTTCATCCATGTCCCTGCAAAGGACATGAGCTCGTTCTTTTTTATGGATGCATAGTATTCCATGGTGTATATGTGCCAAATTTTCTTTATCCAGTCTATCATTGATGGGCATTTGGGTTGGTTCCACGTCTTTGCTATTGTAAATAGTGCTTCAATAAACATATGTGTGCATGTGTTTTTATAGTAGAATGATTTATAATCCTTTGGGTATATACAGAATTTTGGAATTGCTGAGTCAAATGGTATTTCTGGTTCTAGATCCTTGAGGAATTGCCACACTGTCTCCACAATGGTTGAGCTACTGATTTTTTTATGTTGACTTAGTATCCCACAACTTTACTGACTTTGTTTATCAGTTCTAATAGTTTTCCTGTGGAGTCTTCAGCTTTTACTAATATGAGATTATATCATCAGCAAACAAGGATAATTTGATTTTTTCTTTTCTAATTAGGATGCCCTTTATATTTTTCTATTGTCTGATTGTTCTAGCATGGACTTCCAGTACTACATTGAATAACAGTGGTGAGAGTAGACATCCTTGTTGTGTTCCGGATTTTAGAGGAAAGGCTTTCTCCATTTAGTATGATACTAGCTGTGGATCTGTCATACATGGCTTTTTATATGTTGAGGTATATTTCTTCTATCACCAGTTTTTTGAGCGTTTTTATCATGAAACAATGTTGAATTTTATAAAATGCTTTTTCAGCATCATTTGAATGTTTCAATGGTTTGTATCCTTCATTCTGTTGATATAATGTGTCATGTTGATTTGTGTAGGTTCAACTATCCTTGCATCCCTGCAATAAATCCCACCTGGTCATTAGGAATGTTCTTTCTAATGTATTGTTGCATTAGGTTTGTTAGTATTATGATGAGGATTTTTGCATTAATATTCATGAGAGATGTTGGCCTGTGGTTTTCTTCTTTTAATTTGTCTGTGTCTAGTTTTGGTATCAGGGTAACACTGGACTCATAGAATGTGTTTGGAAGTATGCTCTCCTCCTCTATTTTTTTGAATAGTTTGAGTAGGATTGGTATCAGTTTTTCTTTAAATATTTGGTAGAATTCAACAGTGAAGCTATTAGGTCCTAGGCCTTTCTTTACAGAAATAATTTTTATTACAGCTTTGATCTTGTTACTTATTGGTCTGTTCATGTTTTAGATTTCTTCCTGTTCAATCTTGGAAGTTGTATGTGTACAGGAATTGGTCCATTTACTCTACATTTTCCAATTTATTGGCATACAGCTGCTCATAGTAGCCACTAATGATCCCTTGAATTTCTGAAGTATCAGTTGTAACGTCTCCTTTTTCATTTCTGATTTTATTTATTTGGATCTTCTCTCTTTCATTATTAGTCTGGCTAAAGATTTGTCACATTTTGTTTAACTTTTCAAATAACAACTTTTTGTTTCATTGATCTTTTCTATGTTTTATTCATTTCAATTTTATTTATTTCTGCTCTGATCTTTATTATTTCTTTTCTTCTCATTTTGGGTTTGGTTTGCTCTTGCTTTTCTAGCTCTTTAAGATGCATCCTTAGATTGTTTGTTTGAACTCTTTCTTCTTTTTTTAATGTAGTCACTTATGACTGTAAACTTCACTCTTACTACTGCTTTTCCTGTATTCCAAAGGTTTTGGTACATTGTGTTTTCATTATCATTTGTTTCAAGAAATTTATCAATTGTCTCCTCAATTCCCTCACTGACCCACTGGTCATTTATCAGTATATTGTTTAATTTCCATGTATTTGTATAGTTTTCAAAATACCTCCTGCTATTAATTTCTAGTTTTATTCCATTGTGGTCAGAGAAGATGCTTGATATTATTTCAATTTTTCTGAATGTTTTAAGACTTGTTTTGTGATCTAATACATGGTCTATCCTTGAAAATAATCAATGTACCAAACAAAAGAATGTGTATTTTGCAGCTCTTAGATGAAATGATCTGTAAATATATATTAGGTCTATTTGATCTACAATGCAGATTAAGTATGGTATTCCTTTGTTGATTTTCTGTCTGGAATAGCTGTACAATGCTGAAAGTAGGGTGTTAATGTCTCCACTTATTATTGTATTGAGGCCTATCTCTCTGTTTAGGTCTAATAATATTCTCTTTATATATCTGGGTGCTCCAGTGTTGGGTGCATATATATCTAAAGTTGTTATATCCTCTCGCTGAATTGACCCCTTTATCATTATATAGTGATTTCTTTGTCTCCTCTTATAGTTTTGTTCTTGAAAACCATTTGTCTTATATTAGTGTAGTGACTCATGCTCTTTTGGAGTTTCCATTGGCATGGAATATCTTTTTCCATCTTTTGTTTTTAGTCTATGTGTGTCTTTAAAGGTGAAATGAATTTCTTATAGGCAACAGATTAATGGGCTCTGTTTCTTCTTTTTTTTTAATCCATTCATCCTGTCTATGTCTTTTGATTGGAGAGTTTAGTTTGTTTACAATTAATATTATTATTGATAAGTAATATATCTATTACTGCCATTTCGTTGTTTCCTGGTTATTTTGTGATCTTATCTTCCTTCTTTCTTTTATTCCTGTCTTTCTCTAGTGAAGATTATTTTCTCTAGTGATATAGTTTAGTTTCTGGCTTTCTTATTTTTTGTGTATTCATTGTATATTTTTTGGTTTGAGGTTACCATGAGGCTTGTTGATACTATTTTATAACCCATTATTTTAACCTGATAACAACTAAACTTTATTTGCATAAACAAACAACAAGCACAAAGAAAACTAATAAACACTCACCTTGACCTTGCTCTCCCACTTTTTAGCTTTTGTATCTTATTTTACTATGTCTTAACAAGTTTTTTTTTATTGGTTTATTGTTTCCCCTTTCTACTTACAATAAGAGTAGTTTGCACACCACAGTTACAGTGTTATAATGTTCTGTGTTTTTTGGTGTACTTACTATTACCAGTAACTTTTGTACCTTCAGGTGATTATTTATTTCTCACTAATGTCCTTTTCTTTCTGATTGAAATACTCCCTTTAGCATTTCTTGTAGGAGAGGTCTGGTATTGATGAAATTCCTCAACTTTCATTTGTCTGTGAAAGTCTTTATTTCTCCTTTATGTTTGAAGAATGTTTTCAATGGATATACTATTATAGGGTAAACATTTTCTTTTTCCTTTAGCACTTTAAATATGTCGTGTCACTATCCCCTGGCCTGTAAGGTTTCCACTGAAAAGTCTGCTGCCATATGTATTAGAGCTCCACTGTATGTTATTTGTTTTTTTTCTCTTGGTGCTTTTAGTATCCTGTCTTTATCTTTGGTCCTTGGCAGTTTGATTATGAAATGCCTTGAGGTAGTCTTCTTTGGGTTAAATCTTCATTGTACTCTATAACCTTCTAGAGCTTGGATATTGATATCTTTCTCTAGATGTGGGAAGTTCTCTCCTATTGTCCCCTTGAATAAACTTTCTATCCCTGTCTCTTTCTCTGCCTCATCTTATGGCCAATAACTCTTAGATTTGCCCTTTTGAGTCTATTTTTTAGATCCTGTAGGAATCCCTCATTATTTTTTATTATTTTTTCTTTTGCCTCTTCTGACTTGGTATTTTCAAATAGGCTGTCTTTAAACTCACTAATTCCTTCTTCTGTTTGATCCATTCTGCTATTAAAGGACTCATGCATTCTTTGATATGGCAATTTCATTTTTCACCTCCAGAATTTCTGCTTAACTCTCTTTAATTATTTCAATCTCTGTTAAACTTAACTGATTGAATTCCTTCTCTGTGTTATCTTTAATTTCTTTGAGTTTCCTCAACACAACTATTTTGAATACTCTGTCTGAAAGGTCACATGTCTCTATTTCTCCGGGACTTCCATTTGGTATGGTCATGTTTTCCTGGATGTTGTTTATGCTCACCGATGTTTTTCCATGTCTGGGCATTGAAGAGTTAGGTATTTATTGTAGTCTTCTCTGTCTGGGCTTATTGTAGCCATCCCTCTTGGGAAGGCTTTTCAGATATTTGAAAGGATTTGGGTGATGTGATCTAAGTTGTTTCTGTTTTAGAGGGCACTCCACACCCAGTAATGCTGTGGTTCCTGCAGACTCATAGAAGTATTGCCTTGTGGTCTTGGACAAGATCTGGAAGAATTCTCTAGATTACCAGGCAGAGACTCTTATTCTCTTCCCTTAATTTCTCCCAAACATAGTCTCTCTCTCTCTCTCTCTCTCTCTGTCTCTCTGTCTCTCTCTCTCTCTCTGTCTCTCTGCTGAGCCACATAAAGTTGAGAGTGGAGTGACACAGCACCCCTGTGGCCACCACCACTATGACTGTGCTGGGTCAGACCTGAAGCCAGCGTAGCACTGGGTCTCACCCAAAACCTACTACAACCACTCCCTGGCTACTGCCTATTTTTGCTCAAGGCATTGGAGCTCTACAATCAGCAGGTGGCAAAGCTATCCAGACCTGAGATCTTCTCTTTAGAGTGGCAAGGTCTCCCTGGTACCAGGTGGGTCTGTAAGTGCTATCAAAGAGTCAGGGACCAGAGTCATAAACCTTAGAAGTCTACCTGGTATTCTACTTGATTGCAGTTGAACTGGCACTCAGACAACAAGATGCAGTCCTTCCCACTCTTCCCTCCCCTTCCAAAGGCAGAGGAGCCTCACTCCATAGCCACTGGTAATCTTGGCCACAAGGAGTGCTGCCAGACTATCACAGATGTTCCCTTAAGGCCCAAGGTATCTTAAGTCAGTTTGTTGTTAGTACTGCCTGCCTTAGGACTCACCCTTTATGGCAGTGGGTTACCTTCTGTCTTAGAGTAGGCCCAGAAATGCATCCAAAAGTCAAGTCCTGGAATCTGGGACTCCAAAAGCCTTCTGGTTGCTCTATCCCCGTGTTAATGTTGGTACCTAAGGTGCAAAACAAAGTCCCCTTTAATTCTCCCCCCACTTTTCTCAAGAAAAAGGAGTTTTGCCTCATCGCCACCACCACTGGTAATGTGCTGAGTCTCACCTGCAGCCACCAAGTCTCAGTGACTCAACAAGGACTTTGATGTAGTACTGGGGTATCACTGCTAGTTATTCAGTGCCCGTGGGCAATGGAAGAGGTCTCTTTTGGAGCTGTGAGTGGTCCAGCCCGGGGTTAGGGAAGGGGTGATGCCAGTACCCTCTTGGCTGCCCCAGCTGGTATCTCAGTATGTTGTGTACTCCCTCAGTCCACAGCCTCTGGGCCTAGTTCAGCCCTAGGACTCACCTACAAGTTGTAATCCTTACAGCCTAGACTGCCTTTCAAGTTTACTTAGGAACCCAGAGCCCTTTGGTCTTCAGTGGTGAGGTTGCAGTCACTCAAGTTTGGACTGCTGGGATAGGTGATTCTCCTCTTGCTAGGGCTGGGTTAAATGTTCCCTCAGTGGGTGGGTGTCAGCTGAGATGGGTCAGGTTTTCCTTTTTGTTCTAACAGAACAGCACTGAATTCAATGCCTCACAACTGTTGTGTTCTCCCTCTTCCAGCATCCAGGGATGCTCTTTGAACCACATGGCTGCTTCTAGGGTTGGGGGAGGGGTGGCATCCATTGGTGACTCGGGACTTTTTCTATCTCTTCAGTGCCTCTTTCAGCAATATGAAGTTAAAACCAGCTACTATGATTTTCCACCAGATTTTTGCTTCTTATAAAGGTGTTTTTTCTGTGTAGATAGTTGCTACTTTGGTGTTCCTGTGGACGGGGAACAACTGGTGGAGCTTTCTATCCTGTCATCTTGCTCCACCTCCCTCCAGATACAGTTTTTTTTGGTTGACAGGTTATTTCTTTCAGCACTTTTAATATATTATCCCACTGCCTTTGATTTGCAAAGTTTTGCTGATAAACCAACTGATAATCTTATGAAAACTTTTTTGTGTGCAAAAAATCATTTTTGCTGTTTTCAAGGCTATCATTTTGTCTTTAACTTTAGACAGTTTGATTACTATTTGTCTTATTTGGTTCTCTTTGAATTTTTTCTACTTGGAGTATGTTGAGTTTCTTTAATCAATATGTTAATTTTTTTTCCCTCAGATATAGGAAGTTTTTAACATATAGGAACTTTTTTCCTCTCTTTTTCTTCTGAGTTGATGTGTATATTCATTAACTTGACAGTATGCCACAAGTTTCTTATGTTTTCTTTAATTTTCTTGTTTTTTAGTTGCTCTTCTGACTCAAGGATTTCAAATGACCTGCCTTCAAGTTCACGGATTCTTTCTTCTGCTTGATCAAGTTGTTTATGAACTTCTGCAATGTATTTTTCAGATTCAGCATTTTTGTTTCATTTTTTATAGTTTTAATCTTTTTGTTGATATTCTCATTTTATTCATACATCATTTTCTGAATTTTGTAATTATCTGTGCTCTATTTTAGATAATTGAGCATATTTATAGTTATTGTACATATTTGTCAGACAGTTTCCAGCTCTTCATTTCTTTAGGGTTAGTTTCTGAAGTTTTACTTTTTTTATTTGCTGGGGCCATGTTTTCTTGGTTTTGTTTTGTTTTGTTTGTTGGTGTGCCTTATAGTATTTTGCTGAGATATGGGAATTTAAGAAAACTACTGCTTCCTTCAGTTCTTGTGCACTAGTTTGTGCAGGAAAAGACATCACCAATCAGCCCAGCTGGAGATTCTAAGACCTTGTAAATCTTTTCCGATATTTTGCTCTCCATAGTTTCTCCCTGGAGAATTTTAGTTCTAATATGCTACTTGCCTCTATTTTCAATGGCTTCCAGATTATGGCACTTGTTCTTTCATTGTTTCCAGACAGATGAGAAATAAATCAGTCTCCCTGGTAGCCCTAAGATAAGCCAGAACATTGGATATATAGTGAACTCTTTTATTTACATCTAAATTTGGGAGCCCCAGTATGGAAGATTTCCTTCTAATTGTTCTGCACTATACCATAAAGGGAAGGGGTTGGGGCACAAAAGAATGTGACAATTTTTTTACCCCTTTCTCTGGAAACCTCTTCTTGGTTTTACAATGGCCTGGCTGTTGTACCTTCTCACATAGTCTCTAGAGTTCTCACAGAGGTATTCTGGTCCATATATTGTTGTTAACTTGCTTCTCCATAATTTCCTAATCTGCCATCTCATGACAATCTATCCTAGTTTTTTTCTGTCTCTCTGGCAGAAGCTCAAAGGAGCAATTTCAATCAGGTATGCATTTTGCAGGCCTTTGGTCACATCTACCCTTGCACCATCCTATTAGTCAAAGCAAGTCACTTTCCAAGTCAGGCAAGGACATTTCAAGTCAGGTAAGGAAATCGTTTCCATTAGACTGGTTGGGGGTGGAAGGCATGGGGTAAGGAAAGACATTTAATATTTCTGAGACCCAACGTAAGTTTTCAGAGTCTGCCCCCTTGTTGATGAATATTATTTTCCTTCCAACAATTAAAATATGCACATTGTCCTTTCTATAACAGCATTATGCTTAAAGTCCAGGATCTTGTGATGTATGCCAAGCCTAGATAGGATTTTGATCTAGAAACTTATGAAGTAAAAACTATTAGTTATCTTCATATTTTTTCCATCCCCCTTTAACACACAACACACTAATGGTGCAATTAGGAAAAGATAACTAAAATAACTCCTATTTGGAAAAGGAATGACTGAGAAGCATATACTTTTTTGCAGCAGTTTTGAAATACTGCCAGGCAAATGTCATTGTCAAGTATTGTTATCATACGTCCTGTGGGTGGAGGATATTTTATAATTAGGATCTGATTCTGCTGGCTGAGAATGACTCCCTGGTCTGCTGTTTTTCTCCAGTTTTTGGCTTTATCTAATGGGACAGCCTTTTTTTCTATCATTCTCTTTGGGTAACTTCTGGAGAAGACATCAGAAAATGTACATTTTTTTATATTACTGAACAGCGTTTTCTGCCTGCTTCCTGTCTGTAAACTATGTAAGTGCAAGAATAAATTTTACAGTTGGAGCAATCTCAGTCACTTTGAATTCTGAATAATAGTGCACATAGACATAAAACTCTATCAAAATCTTTGTGGGTTTTTATGTAAGTGATTCTAGTGTTCATGCACTGAGACAAAAGACATACCTGTAATAGCTCTTGTGACATACATCTCTTTCTGTATTTAATATATGATATTTTGAGCACATCAAGCTGCCTTGGAGCATACACTTAAGATTCCTAAAAGACCTTTCTTCTACCTAAGAGGAACTTCAATTTTTTTAAAGTTCCTAATAAAATGTTTTAAAGCTAGGCCCCTAATTTAGTCTTTTCTCGGGGACCATGTTTTACCGTGGATGCACTAAATTTTGACTATACTCCCATACTGAATTTTAATTTGAGAGTGTGTTACTAACTGAAGAATCCAGGAATAAGAACCAGTTTCATTTTAATTCTCTGTAAATTCTGCTTAAAAACTACCCTTTTATTTTTATTTTTATTTTCTGAGCTTACCTGCTTTTTCCTGTCTTTACTTGCTTTCTAATTCCAAAGCCACTCTCACATATGTGAGGACTTTAATATAACAACACTTCATTTATCTTTGCCAAGTTTTGTAATGGTTGACTATTGATGCATAACAAAATATTCCTGGGTTCAGCTGGATGTTAGTTGATCTAAGATGGAATCAGCAAAAAGGCATATGTTCTATATTTCTCTTATTTTTTTATACTAACAACTAGACCCTGCACATTTTTCTTACGGTGGTGACAGAGTTTCAAGAAAGCAAGATCAATAGTGAAGGTGTTGTAAAGTCTCTTGCCACTTCCTACCTAGTATATTCTACTGACAAAAGTAAACCACATGACCAATCCCAAAGATCAAGGGTAGAGAAGTACCCTCTGCTCACAGAGGTGGGGTCAAAATTGAAATAAATATTTCTGAATAGTTATCTAATCTGAAACCAGTTAGTACTTTATTGGTACATACACTTTTTAATAAACATTTTACTTATTTATGTGTCTTCAGTAAATACACACACTTAGACACACACAAAGCTATAACTAGCTCATTTACAAATTTTAAAAAGTGTTTTTTTTCTTGTTGGTGGCTATGGTGGATATTTTTCTAATGTGTAAAGCTTGGCAAATAAAGTAAGTGAAAAATTTTAGGATCTTTTAACTTCTGACTGATAGATACTCATGGATTGAATACATTGCACCACTCAGTGTAGTAGCTGCCCCTTACCTGGAGGAGATTTGTCCCAAGATCCTAGTGGATACCTAAAACCATGGATAGTGCCAAATCCTATGTGTAATATACTATGTTTCTTTCCTATACATACATACCTACATACCTATGATAAAATTTATGAATTAGACACAGTAAGAGGTTAAAAACAATTATTAATAATAAAGTACAACAATTATAACAATATGCCAGCATCACTACTATTGCGCTTTGGGGCCATTACTAAGTAAAATCAGAGTTACTTAATCACAAGGACTGTGACATCAGTACAGTCAATTTGATAATTAAGAGGACCACTGAGTAGCTAATGGGAAGGTGGTATAGACAGTGAAGATATCCAGAGAAAAAGCTAATCACACCCTGGTGGAACAGAGTGTGATGTGAGATATCATCACACTACCGAGAATAGCACACGATTTAAAACTCATGAATTGTTTATTTTTTGAATTTTCTATTTAATATTTTCAGACCGTAGTTGAAAGACAGTAATTAAAACTGTGAGAAATGAAACCATAGCTAAGGAAATCTACTGTGAAGATACCTTTTTTATTTAAAAAGTTTATATTATTCATTTTTAAATACATTTATTGTAGATTTAAGGTATACAACATGATGTTATGGGAGATAGATGATAGATAGATGATAGAATAGATAGATGATAGTAAAAAGATTACTATAATGTAACAAATTGACATATCTATTGTTTCGAACACCATAGGAAATGAAATCAAATATAGATATCTTATAGGCACACTATCTAACAACAGAATTAGAAGTGTATTCTTAACAGCTCATCACTTCCTCGAGTTAAGATGTGTGGTATGTAAATTCATGTGCCATCTTCCTTAAAGCACATTTTTTTGTGTGTGCCTGAATCACCAATAACACATTCAAAATAGGATCTTTTACATTGAAAGAACATTATGCTTCGTTACTATGGAAACTATCTGCTCTTTCTGAAAAGCTTTCATAGTCCTGGTTTCTCTTTTTCTCTCCGCATGTTTTACCCCTCAAGTTCCTTAGCTGCCACTTTGTGTCTGCCTTTGCTCTGACTTTGATTGGGTGGAGTTTTATGACCTTCATACTCCTAGTATAATCATTTATTTGATCTAAAATTTTGATTTCTTATCCAAGAAAAGAAGTTTAAGTAATCAGGTGTCATTTCACTTCTATTATTTCTTTAATTTTTAGATGGCAAGTTGTCACAATATAAATAAATCTTATAGACGAATAAATATTTAAGTAAATAGAATTATTTCTAGTCATTGTGCAGATTATATGATCATTTTTCATTTTGATTTAGAGCTATGAGGGAGCGTTAATCAGAGCCCTAAGCTCAGTCAACAAAGCTGCTGAAATCTATGATTTTTCCCTAAGGCCTCGGTGACTGATACAAATACTGCCATAAGTTGTGCCAATGAAGTTCTTACAGGATTTAGGGCACTCCAACTATTAAAACCTGAGAATGCTTCAGTTGAGTGTTACATCTGTAAAAACAGCTAATTTGTGAGTAACATGACAGCTACATGTCCATCAAGATTTTTAGAAAGATTATGAATCTGCTACCCTCCTATCTCGTACAATATTACTGATCTTTTTGAAATATGTGACTATACTTTAAATTTCAAGCTCCTTTTTAGTTAGAAATTAGTCAATGATATACAAATAGTGGAATGTAAGCCAGGCACGATGGCTCACGCCTGTAATCCCAGCACTTTGGGAGGCCGAGGAGGGCGGATCACAAGGTCACTAGATGGAGACCATCCTGGCTAACAAGGTGAAACCCCGTCTCTACTAAAAATACACACACACACACACACACACACACACACAAAATTAGCTGGGCGTGGTGGCAGGCGCCTGTGGTTCCAGCTACTCAGGAGGCTGAGGCAGGAGAGTGGCGTGAACCTGGGAGGTGGAGCTTGCAGTGAACCAAGATCACACTGCTGCACTCCAGCCTGGGCGACAGAGCAAGACTCCGTCTCAAAAAACAAACAAACAAACAAAATAACAACAACAACAACAAAACAAATAGTAGAATTTTGTTAAAGATAAGGTGGTGAAGCCGGGTGCGGTGGCTCACGCCTGTAATCCCAGCACTTTGGGAGGCCGAGGCGGGCGGATCACGAGGTCAGGAGATCGAGACCATCCTGGCTAACACGGTGAAACCCCGTCTCTACTAAAAATACAAAAAATTAGCCGGGCGTGGTAGTGGGCGCCTGTAGTCCCAGCTACTCGGGAGGCAGAGGCAGGAGAATGGCGTGAACCCGGGAGGTGGAGCTTGCAGTGAGCCGAG
The DNA here is from genome assembly GCF_029281585.2 of Gorilla gorilla gorilla. Lineage (NCBI taxonomy): Eukaryota > Metazoa > Chordata > Mammalia > Primates > Hominidae > Gorilla > Gorilla gorilla. The sequence continues at coordinate 28,755,894 of NC_073239.2, read as the reverse complement.
ATCGCGCCACTGCACTCCAGCCTGGGCGACAAAGCAAGACCCCGTCTCAAAAAAAAAAAAAAAAAAAAAAAAAAAAAAAAAAAAAAAAAAAAAAAAAAGGTGGTGAGTGCTAATAATCCATATTTAAATAGAATTGTGCTATGCCTTTTAATTATTTATACAAACACTTTTTTTGTATGTTGAACTGTTTGGAACACTACAGACTGACTTTTGGTACTTTTGATGATAATTTTTATGTGCCAATTTAGCTAGCCTATGGTGCCAAGTTCTTTGGCCAAATACCAATCTAGATGTTTCTGTGAAGATTTATTGTAGAGTGATTAACATTTATAATTACTGTACTTTAAGTAAAAGAGATTATTCTAAATAATGTGAGTGAGCATTATCCAATCAAGACTCAAAAGTTAAACCTTAGGTTTCCAGCAGAGGAAATTCTGTCTCAAAACTGTAACATAGCAATCCTGCCTGATTTTCTAATTTGCTGGCCATCCACATAGATTTCAGTTATCAGTCCTCACAATGTCATTTGCTAATTTCTTAAAATAAATCTCTTTCCATATGTATTTATATCCCATTGGTTCAGTTTTTTGGGAGAACTGATAAAGAAAAAGAATTCTGACACTTACTAAAATGATAATGAAGATTTTATTCAAGACTATTGCAATAGAGGTATTAAAACATGGACGAGAGATTGGGCTCACCTCTGAATACAACAAGCGTTAAGTGTAGATTTAAAGCCAAGGATCAGGGTGTGGGGGTGAGTGGGTAGAAATTACTAATAGAAGACATGAAAGGTAGGGGGATTCTTGCTAAGCCTACTTAACAGGATTCTTGCTGAATGCAATCCAGGGTGATCAGAAATCAAGGGTTGAGGATGACGAATTTGATCAGGTATCAAGGGTGATCAGATATCAAGGGTGAGAAGGTTCTCCACACACTGATTTTACCAGGATTCTTCCTAAAATTGGACTTGGCAAGGACAGACAGAGAACGCCAAGGTCAAAGTCTAGTCCAAAAAAGAACTCACAGGAACCTAAATAAAGTTTGGTCAAGAGAGGGGCTTTGTCAGAACCATGAATAATACAGTGGGTGCTCTTCCCAAAAAATATTTGCTGCTATGCATTTAAAAAGCATTAACACATTTCAGCCACATTTTCTGGAAAAGCATGAAACATGACATAAAACATAAATCTTCACCTTTCTTTCTTTTTTTTTTTTTTTTTGAGAGACAGGATCTGGCCGTGTTGCCCCGTCTAGGCTCAAACTCCTGGACTCAAGTGATTCTTCTGCCTCAGCCTCCCACAGTGCTGGGATTAGAGGTGTGAGCCACTGTACCTGGCAATACAAATATTATTTTAACAGTTTGTATGAATGCACTAAGGTTTGAGAAGCCCAACTTTTCTATAAATAATTGGCTAAACATAGAAACATGTTGGGATTCGTGGAAATAAACACTTGCCTAAAATGAGCAGAAATTTAGTATCTATGAGGGTAAATATAAGATAATTGTATTCATTTTACAATAGATTATATTTTAAATATATTGACTGAGTTGTAAAGTTACTGTGTCGAATGGTAAACTGTGTTCTTATTATATCAAACAATAGAATTCTATATTATTAAATACTTCTTTAAGTGGCAGCAGCTGGCTTACTGCTACATAAAATGCAACCCCAGTTACACCCATTATTTTGAAATTCCTAGAATTGGAACTGAAAATAAAAGTAGATAAAACTTTATTAGCAAATACACAAAAATGTATTCACTTATAATTATGGCCATATAATTCTAACAAATGGTTTAATTTTATATAAAGACCAAGTCAGTAAAGGTTGCAGATATAAATACTCATTTTTGCACTACTATTTATAACAATGAACAATTTCTACTATCAAGATGAAGAGGTAATAATAGTGTCAAGGGATTGTATGTAAATGAATCTCATAGGCATTATAAGAGCACATAATAGAAATGACTTTCTCACCTGGTAAATGACTTTCTAAAAGGCCAGTGGTGGCACAAAATTCAATTACTGCAAATCTGTGAGGTTCTTTTCTCTCTCCTAGTTAGTATGTCATTTTTGTTTCCTTGATAATGGAAATTATTTTTAAAGTAGTAATGGAAAAAATTATAGATAGCTTATATAAATAAGTGAGACAGAATATATCTTATTATATTGCAAATTTGTCACTATCCTTTGAAGTGATAGAGGTTATTTCTGAAACAACAAATGACCAAAAAGCTTTATGTATGTTTATTATGTTATGTTTTAAAATAATAGATGGACAGATTAGTTTTCTGTTAGTCTGATACATTTCTGGGCAGAATCCTAAAAATTTGCTAAAAAATAAGAAGTCTTTGTAAGAGATATGTGATAAAGTCACTGTCTGCAGAATTTAAGGTGTAAAGCAGACTACTGTAAAAAACTCCATTAAAAAATAAACCTAAAAATTCATTCATCTTTATACTACAAAAAAGTAAATGCATTTAATATGTTAAATGCATTTTAGTGTGTTTTGTATTTTATCAGAAAACCCCCAGATTGGCTACAAAATGTCTAGTCTGACTGCAAATAGAAGTCATGAATAGTCACTCAAAAGAAATTTTTTTCATTAGATTTAGAAAAACAGTTTAGGACTATTGCTTAAAGTGTGTGGCCAAGAACTGTAAGGTTTACCCTATGGATAATGAGAAACTGTTAATGGTATTTGAATTGGGTTGAGAATGGAGTCACTATCAGACCACTTAAGATAATTAGAAATACTGTAAAACACTTCTTAGGCCTTTTTCCGAAATTGCCTGTATGAGTTTCCTACTGTTGCCATTGACTTAAAATAGCATCCATTTATATAACCTCACAGTTCTGTAGCTCAGAAATCTGAAACAGATCTCACTAGGCCAAACTCAAGATTATCACAGGGCTGAATTCTTACTGGAGGTTCTGAGAAAGAACAACTCTTTTAGGCTGTTAGCTAAATTCAGTACTTTACATTTATAAGACTGGGGTCCCGGTTTCCTCACTTTCTGTCAATCAGAAACCGCATTCACCACAAGAAGCTTCTTTCAGGTCTTTGCACATGGGCTCTGCATTACAGAGGCACGTGAAATCCTTTTCATGAATGGAATCTTCTTGACTTTTCATTCTACAGCAAACACTTCCAAAGAACGTCTAACTGACTTGAAGACCAAGGAAATGTTGTTCCATGAATGTAATATGAAGAGTAAAGAAGAATTCTAGTGTTCATGGATATAAAGCCACCCAACTGGGTACGTTAAATATGTATGAAACACAAATATTGTTATAATGGGTATTTTAAAACATCTAGCCATATGCTGAACTTGGTCTCAATGTTATTTAGTAGAAAAAGGCAGAAAAGTTAATAAGTAAACATATGAACAGAATAAGGAAAAAGAACAAATCTGGAGGCATCACACTACCTGATTTCAAACTCTACTATAAAGCCATAGTCACTAAAACAGCATTGTACTGGTATAAAAATAGGCACATAGACCAGAGGAACAGAATAGAAAACCCAAAAATAAACCCAAATACTTACAGCCAACTGATCTTCAACATAGCAAACAAAACAGAAAATGAGGAAAATACACCCTTTTCAACAAATGGTGCTGGGATAATTGGCTAGCCACATGTAGGAGAATGAAACTGGATCCTCATCTCTCACCTTATACAAAAATCAACTCAAGATGGATTAAGTACTTAAATCTAAGACCTGAAACTAAAAAAATTCTATAAGATAACATTGGAAAAACCCTTCTAGATATCGGCTTAAGCAAGGATTTCATGACCAAGAACCCAAAAGCAAATGCAATAAAAACAAAGATAGTTGGGGCTTAAACTAAAGAGCTTTTGCATGGCAAAAGGAACAGTCAGCAGAGTAAAGAGACAACCCACAGAGTGAGAGAAAATCTTCACAATCTATACATCTGACAGAGGACTGATATCCAGAATCTACAAAGAATTCAAATCAGTAAGAAAAAACAATCCCATCGAAAAGTGGACTAAGGACATGAATAGACAATTCTCAAAAGAAAATAAACAAATGGCCAATAAACATATGAGAAAATGCTCAGCATCACTAATGATCAGGGAAACGCAAATCAAAACCACAATACGATACCATCTTACTTCTGCAAGAATGGCCATGATCAAAATATCAAAGAACAGTAGATGTTGGCATGGATATGGTGACCAGGGAATACTTCTACGCTGCTGGTGGGAATGTAAACTAGTACAGTCACTATGGAAGACAGTGTGGAGACTCCTTAAAGAACTAAAAGTAGAACTACCATTTGATCCAGCTATCCCACTACTGGGTATCTACCTGGAGGAAAAGAAGTAATTATACGAAAAAGATACTTGCACATGTATGTTTATAGCAACACAATTCACAATTGCAAAATTGTGGAACCAACACAAATGCTCATCAACCAATGAGTGGATACAGAAACTGTGGTATATATATATACACAATGGAATACTAAACAGTCATAAAAATGAATGAATTAGCTGCAGCGACCTGGATGAGATTGGAGAATATTATTCTCAGTGAAGAAACTCAGGAATTGAAAATCAAACATCATATGTTCTCACTGATATGTGGGAGCTAAGCTATGAGGAAGCAAAGGCATAAGACATATAATAGACTTTGGGGATTTGTGGGGAAGTTTAGGAGGTGGGAGTGAGGAATAAAAGACCACAAATATGGTGCAGTGTATACTGCTAGGGTGATGGGTGCACCAAAATCTCACAAATCACTACTAAATAACTTACTCACATAACCAAATACCACCTGTATCCCAATAACTTAAGGAAAAAGAAATAATTAGTATAACTTTTCTTGGAAAGTAGTAGGGAGAGGAATGGGGAAAAGAGAATGAAATGAAATATCAAAGAATTTTATAACATGTTTATACAGACGGTGACTTTTCTTCCTCTAAAATTAACCCCTTTACCCACTGTATTAGTTAGTTCTCACGCTGCTACGAAGAAATACCCAGGACTGGGTAATTTATAGAGTAAAGAAGTTTAATTGACTCACAGTTCTGCATGGCTGGGAGGCCTCAGGACACTTACAATTATGGAAGAAGGCACATCGTCACAGGATAGCAGTAGAGAAAATAAGCACAAGCATGGGAATTGTCAAACGCTTGTAAAATCATCAGATCTCATGAGACTCACTCATTATGATGAGAACAGCATAGGGAAATCCTCCCCCACGCCCCGCCCCACCTGGTTCTGTGCTTGACACATGGGGATTACTACAATTCAAAGTGAGATTTAGGTGGGGACACAGAACCAATCTGTGTCACACCACCACACATATACATAAACACATTAATATGCACATGCATAAACCTATAGAATTTATGAGAAATTCTGTTTATTTGTTGTTTGAATCTATTGTAGATGGATAGGTGTAGAAATCTATATACGTTATGAAAACCAAATCAAATGTAAATGGAAGTAGGCATGGATAGAGGACATGTATGTCTAGTCAGACAATAGTTCTGAATCTAAATTTTTGTGAAATCCTTATGACCACATGTTTTCAAAAATGACATCGTTCTGAAAAAGGTGGCATGTTAGCTGTAGTTAAGAATAAACAACTTAAAATTATAAGCCCAAAATGTTGATAATCATATGGGAAAATATTGAATCAGAAACAGAAAAAAGTTATCCTTTTAGAAAAAGAAGAACATATCTTCCAGTGGAGAAAAATGGGTTTCAAATACATTGTGTGTTTTTATGTATACATGCATGCATGCTGAGTTGTGCATATATAAGCGCCTTTTTACTTTACAGGTGTACTTAATACATTGAAGTACTGAATTTTGTCATTATCAAACAGAACGAAAGAATATCAGAATTCTAGGAATAACATCAGGATTCAAATCTGAAAAGCATTGAGTATCTGAGGGCAATATTTTCAGGTGCCTAAACTTATGCCAATATAAATGTCAAGGGAACTAGAAAGATTATACACAATCAGATCCAATGCACAAAGATCGTAACAAAAACAGGAATTGTGACATCAGTCTTTATTTTAAAATAACATTAACTAGTCAATGAATTTGAAAAAATATATATCAAATTTTCCGTATCCATTTGTTCTTTGATGGGCATTTAGACTGGTTCCATATTTTTGCAATTGTGAATTGTGCTGCTATAAACATGCATGTGCATATGTCTTTTACATATAATCACCAGTTCTCCTTTGGGTAGATACTCAGTAGTGGAATTGCTGGATTGAATGGTAGTTATACTTTTAGTTCTTTAAGGAATCTCCACACTGTTTTCCACAGTGGCTGTACTATTTACATTCCCACCAGCAGTGTAAAAGTGTTCCCTTTTCACCACATCCATGACAACATGTTATTATTATTGTTTAAATTATGGCCATTCTTGCAGGAATAACATGGTATCCCGCTGTGGTTTTAACTTGCATTTCCCTGATAATTAGTGATGTTGAGCATGTTTGTTGGCCATTTGTGTATCTTCTTTTGAGAGTTGTCAATTGAGACAACTTCTGTTTTTTTGAGTTTTCGTGTTTGTTGGCCATTTGTATATCTTCTTTTGAGAGTTGCCAATTCATGTACCGTGCCCACTTTTTGATGGGATTGTTTGTTTTGTTTTTTGCTGATTTGTTTCAGTTCCTTGTAGATTCTGGACATTAGTCCTTTGTCTGATGCATAGTTTGCAAATATGTTTTCCCATTCTCTGTGTTATCTGTTTACTCTGCTGATTATTATTATTATTATTTGCTGTGCAGAAGATTTTTAGTTTAATTAGGTCCCATCTATTTATTTTTGTTTTTGTTGCATTTGCTTTTGGGTTTTTAGTCATGAGGTCTTTGCCTAAGGCAATGTCCAGAAGGGCTTTTTGGACGTTACTTTCTAGATTTTTTATTGTTTCAGGTCTTGTATTTAAGTCTTTGGTCCATCTTGAGTTGTAATACTACTCAGCAATAAAAAGGAATAAAATAATAGCATTTGCAGCAACCTGAATGGAGTTGGAGACTATTATTCTAAGTGAAGTAATTCAAAAATGGAAAATCAAATAGCATATGTTCTCATTTACAAGTGGGAGTTAAGATATGATTACACAAAGGCAAAATTATGATATCAATGATCTTGGGGAATCAGAGGGAAGGGTGAGAGGGGGTTGAGGGATAAAAGACTACGCATTGGGTACAGTGTACACTACCTGGTGATGGATGTACCAAAATATCAGAAATTACCACGAAAGAACAAAGAACTTATCCATGTAATCAAAAACCACCTATTCCACAAAAAACTGTTGAAATAAAATAAAATAAATAATAAAAATAAAAAAAGAACTATGAGAATTCACTTTAACCTAAGAAAATTCTCCACAGTGTCATATTCATACAGAAGTTATTATCTGAATATATATTAAATATATTGTTTTATCTTGGACGAAAAATGAATTTTCTTAGATAATTGGTACACCGGTTTCTTAAAAGGATAAATAATCCTTCTCAATAGATGAGTAGTTTGCTGTCAAGAAAAGCTTTCTTTTTAATATAAAATAAATCTCCATGGATATTTAGCACTAATTTGAAAGTTACAACAATTTGAAGTGATGGCAAACTGAGGATTATCTACTCTGTTTATTAAAATTATTTAATAAATGACATGAAAAACAAACAAAAAAAGGCCGATATGTAGAAGCTTAAATCTTAGAATTAGCTTGGCCCTTATTCATCTTATCTAACATTCTAGCAATGGAAAAATTTTCTCTACAATGTCTTTGAAGCCTTTTTTTTTCTTTATTTTCTCTCACTGATTTCAGTTCCTTAAAAGCAATGCTTATAGAAAACCATTTCTGAATTATTTTCATAATGCTTCTCTGTCACAGTATGTCATTTAAAATAGTGCCCCAGGTATGGGGTGTGATATTGCAGACACTGTCTGAGGAGTGCACATTTCAGTTATTACTTCACATGACACACAGTATTGTTCCATTAATTTTAAAAGAAAACATTATTTACAGTTAGAATTACCCTTCAAGCTGACTAGATCATGTTAAATAGGAGCCTCTTTCATTTTCCTGACTCCTTGAAGAGTGCAGGTATTCTAGTTTTGAAAAGAGTTCTAAGCTACAGAATTTCTAATTGTGAATTACAGGGGAAAAATGAATGATTCTCATGGCATTTGGGGAGAAAAATGGAACAAAAATGGTTGGCAGTTAAATGCTATGTTGTGTGAAAGAAAAAAGTAATATTTCTATTAATACTAATTTTCTATATTTGTATTAATGAAGACAAATATATTCATTTTTACATATTTATTTCTATTCAGCCAAGTGATCAAATGCCACAGGTAATATTTACTTATTTATTTATTATTTTTATTTTTATTTGCATAGGTTTTGGGGGAACAGGTGGTGTTCAGTTACATGAATAAGTTCCTTAGTGGTGGCTTCTGAGATTTTGGAGCACCCATCACCTGAGCAGTATACATGGTACCCAATTTGCAGTCTTATCCTTTACCCCCTACACTTTCCCCTGAATCCCCAAAGTCCATTGTATCATTATTATGCCTTTGCATCCTCGTAGCTTAGCACCTACTTATTAGTGAGAACATACAATGTTTAGTTTTCCATTCCTGAGTTACTTCACTTAGAATAATGCCTCCAATTCCATCCAGGTCACGTGAATGCCATTATTTTATTCCTTTTTATGGTGGAGTAGTATCTCATGGTGTATGTATACCACAATTTCTTTATCCACTCGTTGATTGATGGGCATTTGGGGTGATTCCATATTTTTGCAATTGCGAATTGTGCTGCTATAAATATGCATGTGCAAGTATCTTTTTGTATTGATATAATGACTTCTTTTCCTCTGGGTAGATAGATACCCAGTAGTGGGATTGCTGGATCAAATGGTAGTGCTACTTTTATTTCTTTAAGGAATATCCACACTGTTTTCCATAGTGGTTGTACTAGTTTACATTCCCACTAGCAGTGTAAAAGTGTTCCCTTTTCACCACATCCCCACCAACATCCATTATTTTTTAATTTTTTGATTATAGCCATTCCAGCACGAGTGAGGTGGTATTCCATTGTGGTTTTGATTTGCATTTCCCTGATTGCTAGTGATGTTGAGCATTTTTTTTCCTACGCCTTTGGCCACTTGTAAATCTTCTTTTGAGAATTGTCTATTCATGTTCTTGGGCCACTTTTTGATGGGATTGTTTATTTTTCCTGGATGTTTGTCCTATGTTTGATGTATAGATTACAAAGATTTTCTCCCACTTTGTGGATTGTTTACCCTGCTGATTTTTTCTTTTGCTGTTCACAAGCTTTTTAGTTTAATTAAATTGCAACTATTTATTTTGTCTTTGTTGCATTTGCTTTTAGGTTGTTGGTCATGAAGTTTTTGCCTAAACCAATATCTAAAATGGTTTTTCCAATGTTATCCTCCAGAATTTTTATGGTTTCATGTCTTAGATTTACTTCCTTAATCCAGGTTGAGATGATTTTTGTATAAGGGAGAGATGAAGATCCAATTTCCTTCTTCTACATGTAGCTTGTCAATTATCTCAGTAACATTTGTTGAATAGGGTGTTCTTCCCCACTTTATGGTTTTGCTTGCTTTGTTGAAGATCAGCTGGCTGTAAGTATTTAGGTTTATTTCTAGGTTCTCTATTCTGTTCCATTGGTCCATGTGCCTATTTTTATACTAGTACCATGCTGTTTTGGTGACTATGGCCTTACAGTATAATGTGAAGTCAGGTAATCTGATGTCTCCAGATTTGTTCTTTTTGCTTAATCTTGCTTTGGCTATGTGGGCTGTTTTTTGGTTCTATATGAATTTTAGGATTTTTTTTCCAATTCTGTAAAGAATGATGGTAGTATTTTAATGAGAATTGCATTGGATTTGTAGATTGCTTTTGGCAGTATGGTCATTTTCACGATATTGATTCTACCCACCCATGAACAGAAGATGTGTTGTCTATGGTTTCTTTCAGCAGTGTTTTATGGTTTTTCTTGTAGAGGTATTTCACCTCCTTGGTTAGGTATATTCATAAGTGTTTTTTCTTTATTTCTTTCTTTTTTTACAGCTATTGTAAAAGGGGTTGAGCTCGGGATTTAATTCTCCACTTGGCCACTGTTGGTATATAGCAGAGCTACTGGTTTGTGTGCATGAATTTTGAATTCTGAAACATAGCTGAATTCAGTTATCAGTTCTAGGAGCTTTTTGGATGAGTCTTTAGAGTTTTCTAGTTATACTATCATATCATCAGCATACAGTGACAGTTTAAATTCCTCTTTACCAGTTGGATTCCATTCATTTCTTTCTCTTGTGAAACTGGAGTAAACATTCATTTCAAATAGGAAATGGAAGTTACCCTTAAAAGAAGATATTGATTTAATTGGAATTTACTAAAATGTAGAAATTTGTTCAACAAAGAAAATTACTCATAAAATAAAAGGGCAAACAAACTACTGGTATAAAATGTTTGTTACATATAAATGAGTTAGAAGATTTTGATGTATATTGGAAAATGAACTGCTTCGAATCAATAATAAAGACAGAGATAAAGATAGGAGGAAACTAGAGTTACCTTGAATATAAGATATCCAAATGATCTAGAAAAAATATTCAAAGGCACTTAACATCACTAGAATAAAGAAAAACTCAAATTAAACCACGAAGACATAATAGTTGATATAAAAAAGAATGACAATAGTAATTGTTGGTAAGATCAGTATTAGATAGAGCAATTAGAAATCTTATGCATAATTGCTAAAGTGCAATGACTGCATTCACTTTGGAGAACAATTCAAAAATACCTGAAGCTAAACATATAGAAATTCCAGTTGTAAGTATATACCCAAGAGAAGGAAGTGCATATTACCAAAAAATGATACATTAAAAAGGTAATACCAGCTTCATTCAAAATAGCTAACAACTAGAAACAACAGAAATGCTCATCTAGCAGAAAATCAATAAATGGTAGTATTTTCATCTAATGGGATACTATATAATAACAAAAGATATACTAGTGATAAAGGTGAGTAAAAAAATTATTTTGAGCAAAATAAGCTAGACACTTTAGGTTATATTTCCATTTATATGAAGTAACAGGAAACTCATCTGTAGTTTTAGAAGGGGTAATAATGGTTACTGAGAAGGGACACAGGAGAATATTTTGGGTGTGATAGAAATGTTAAATGTATTGGTCTCTGTGGTAGTATTTAGGTATGTGTGTAAGTGAAACACGTGGCTATACATTGAAATGTATGCATATTATTTTATGTACATCTTATGTCATTTAAAAACAACTTAAATTATCCAGATTATGAATACTTTTATAAACAGGGTAAATTTACAAATAACTTTGAATGGTCATAGTCTTAGAAAAATACAACACTTAGCAATAGAGGCTTATATAAATATGAGACTAAATTAATTCTGTAAGTATTTGGTAACTAGACTCTTAATTTTAAAACGTTCCCCAGTGAAATTTTGGGAACCACATGTTTTTCAACAGGGAATTCTCAACAGAGTTTTTTAAAATGAATAGAAACAAAGAGAATCTTATCTAAAACTTTTAACGGGACCTACATTATCTTTCAAAACCTGACAAAGATATCACAACATGGGACATTACTATGCCATTCACACATACTGAGTAGAGATCCCTGAGATTATATACAAAAATGCGAAGCATGAGAACAAATACATTTTAAAGATAGCATTTAATATGAAATATGAAGATTTAGAAAATTGTTATTCAAGTTCTTAGGTTAATGAATTAACCTAAAAAAGTGACTGGAAAGTTGGATGTTGACTTATGAATTGCTGCAGATAAGAAGAAAGAGAGGGTGGGCAGAGAGAAGGAGGCACAAAGAAAGAATGAGACTTTGGATTTTGCCATTTTCCTGGATCAATGGTTCAATCATAAAATTATTATCAAATTCATGTCTTTATATTTTAACTATACACACATTCATTCATACACACTACACAAATATCATATTGTTTAGTGAGTGTTTTCAATTGCTGTAAATATAAAAAATTGTGATATTTGCTCTCTTCACTCAACATTACATTTCCTAGGTACAGGGATTCATACAGATCTGGTTCATGGATTATAACTGCTAAATATAAATATACAAATAAACCAAGGTTCATTAACTATTCTATTGATTATGGGCATTTCACTTATATCTAACATCTTTGCCCATGGCTCCTTATATTTTTTTCTATGGCATATAATTAGATAAAAAATTTCTTAGTTATCACATATGTGTACTTGAAACTTTATCAGGTATTACGGAGCTGATCTCCAAAAAGATTTTACCAATTGTCTTCATAACCAGCAGTTATTGAAAATTCCTATTCTCTTATAAGGAAACAACAGATGTTTTAATGCATACATGAGGATTAATGCAGTTAGGAGTTTAAAAAAGAGAAATTGAGAGATGAAAGGTATTAACAATTAGCACAAAACTCTGTTTTGTGATGGATGCTATAAAGAAGAGAGAAAACATTAAATATGTCATATTTATTATATAAATATTGGTGTCTTTTATATTATCAATTATTTTCTAGGCTTTGAGGTAACAGCATTTAATAGAATGCACATTTTGGCCTTTATCGAGACTATATTGTTGTCAGGAAGATATACCATAATCAAATAAATACACAGTATAATTCCATTAATATATTTTTTAAAGAGAAATAAAACCAGATTTAAAAAAAAAGAGATGGTTGAAGGAGATGGTAAAAGATGAAAGATGGTCATGTGGGATTGAGATATTTTACAAATAGGAAATAGAGATGAGTGATAGGCTTGTCCAGTAAGACATCTTTGAGGAAGAGATAACTTAAATGTTGTAAGTGTGCAAGCCATGTAGCTCCATGGAGGATATTCTAAAGAGAAGTAACAAAGCCAGCAAAAGCTCTAAAACAAAAATGTGATTGATATGTTCAAGGTATGACAAAAACTCCAGCATGGCTGGATTGGAGTAAGCAGGCTAGAAGGTCATGGAAAATTAAGTTAAAGAATTTGGCAGAAGTCTGATGTTATAGGACACTTTGGAAATGTTACTGACTTCAAATTTTATTCTAAGTATGACCCAAAATCATTAGAGAGTTGAAGGCAACTCATAATATATTATCTTTTAAAGTATCTCCTCTCCTAAGAAGTGAAGAATAAACTGTAGGGACACAGAGACACCAGGAGTAGAATCAAAGAGGTAAGGTTAGAGGTTATTGCTGTAGTCCAGGGGAAAAATCATTTTAGCTTAGAAAAAAAATCAGAAATAGAAGATTTCTGATTGAATTAAAAATATAGTTTGATGATTGAAATACATAGTATTTGCAGAAAGATACCTGAAAAGTAGACAAAGAGAAAAATAAAGGATGAATACTTGATTATTGGCCTGAGCACCTGGGGTAGGGCTATGAAAATACCTCTTACTGAAAAGCCTATGGCAGGGTTTAAAGAGATTAAGGAGAAATTAAGAGTTCTGTTTTACATGATAAATGTAAGATGTTTATTAAATATCAGTGGGAATATGTCAAGTAGGCAACTGGATACGTTTGGAAATCACAGGGGAGGTCATGGCAGGAGGTAATAGTCTGAAGGCCATCAATTTATTTAAACTCATTGAGCAGTATGAGGGCACCCAGGAATGGGTGTAGATAGAAATTAGAAAAAGCTCATAATGGAGCCCTGACCTCTCAAGATGTTAAAGTTTGTAAGATGAGATGCAACAGCATGGGCTCTGAGAAACTATTGCTATAGAAGTAGGAATAGAACAAAGAGGGTATGGTACACTATCGGCTAAGTGAAAATAAAGTAATGATTAACGATAATAATAAAGACTGATCAGTTGAACAGTCGCTACCAAGAGATTAAAAAAAGAAGAGAATGGAGAACTAACTCAATAGTCAATAGCCAATGTCATCAAAGCATTGGCTACATTTACAAGAGTGATTTTAGTGGATTATTGAGAACAACACACCAATTGGAGCAGGAAAAGCAGAAAGGGGCATATGAGGAAGGAGAAACAGTGAATAGATAAAACAATATTCTACCACCCTAATTTTGGTAATTGTGAATATGTGACACAATGTCCTTCTTCTTAGGAAGTACACATAAAACCACTTATGGGTACATGGTTATCATGTTTGCCACTTTTCTTTCAAATGCTTCAGAGCAGTAATATTTTCTAGAACTTTTTATATTAGGTAAGTAGAAATGAATGGTGCAAGTAGGTCCATTACAAGCTAGTAGTGGATGCTGTGATACGCTGCCCAATGTAGTGAATTCTGATGATTTGATGTCTCCTCACCATCCATTTGAAAACAGGAATAACTTTCTATACTAGAAGTATGGCTTAGTCATCCCTGACACAATTTTCAGTTCTCCACTTCTTTCCATTTCTCAGTGTGATTGATCAAACATCTACCTCATACAACGACCTTCTGGTGATTACCTCCATATGGGATAGCTAGATACAACTGACTGTCTTACCCCACTGACCCCCACACCCTGAATGGACTGCACAGATAGGCTACAGCAACCACCTCTTGACTGACCCCCACACCCTGCGTGGACTGCACAGATATACCACAGCAACCACCTCTTGGTCACAGCATGACTCCATGGAACTCATGACTGCTCTAAATCTACCAATTAGAACTCCTCTGGGGAAATCTACCTAGGTAACACAATGGACCCCAGTAAAGGCCTGTGCCTGTAGGTCCCTTGCTCTCTCTTTTTTGCTCTGTATCTTCTGGTTGGGCAAGCATGTCCTGGACACCTCCCTCACCTTCCTTTTGGCTCTTCAAGGTGTACTGCCCTCTTCTCTCTGTATTTGTAAATAATAAACGGTTTTTGTTATTTCATGTGTTTTGTTGGGTTGCCTCCTCTGTGTCTCGCCTGACTGACACACCCAAATCTAACGTCTTTCCCAGTCAAGGCTCTCCTAGGGAGTAGCTAAGTTGGTACAAATAAACTGGACATAGGTTAGACAAGAGCTATTAGGTTGTCTGCCAGTGTGATTAACTCTTCTGTGAGAGGGACTCCTGGTCACACTTGGGCACTGGGCATTAGGCGTTAGGCTGTCTGCCACAATAAAAATTATCCCATGAAAAACACTCTGTAAATATTCACAGTTCCTCCACAGGAACCCTATTATGGCATGTTTGGAGTTTATACCCACTCTCCTGGGAGAGAGAACCCAAAACCAAAACACAACACCCAAATCTCTTATACCACTGTTGGGAGTGTGAATGAGACTATTCTTAGCCAGAGTATTTTCTAAGGCCACATCCCCACCTTGGAGACAACTCACATTCAATCACTGGTTGATGCTAGGATTCAAAGCCCCAGCCTCATTTATTCAGGTGGAACATCTCTAAGAATACTCTGCGGAATTGCCTGCATCATAGATCAACTTTTTTTCTTTGTCCAGTCTTTCTCCATTTCCTCCGTTTCATGTGTTTATCCTGATTCCATTCCTCAATAAGCTTCTTGCACACAAATCTCCAACTCAGAGTTTGCTTTCCAGAAAAACTGATTTTAGATAACTAAGGAAGTATTTTGATATATATTTAATTATTTCATGTATATATTTTAATAACGATTATAGTATCTCTTATTCTTTTTATTTTTATTTTTGTTTTTGTTTTTATTGTTTTTTTCTGGCTATCATTGTCTGCTTTTTTCAAAGTAAATGTTAAAATCAACTGGTCAAAAATTTTTTTTTAGTCAAAATAGCGTTTATTTATTGAATACGTACATGCAAATAATACAAAAATAAAAGTTTCAAAAGGAGGGACAATTAAAAGCAAGAGTCCCCTGACTCAGCCACTGAGCTCCCTTTTCCAGAAGTAATCATCAAGATCTGTTGTTATCATGGGAGATAGACAGAGACCTGTATTTTGTAAACTGTGATCCCAACCCAGTAATGGATGAATTTAGTGGGTTCTGGCCAGCGTATTTTTTTATTATACTTTAAGTTTTAGGGTACATGTGCACAACATGCAGGTTTGTTACATATGTATACATGTGCCATGTTGGTGTGCTGCACCCATTAACTCGTCATTTAACATTAAGTATATCTCCTAATGCTATCCCTCCCCCCTCCCCCCACCCCACAACAGGCCCCGGTATTCTTTCTAGACCTTATCAACTTACAAAGAATTGACTTTTTAATATTGACTTTTCCTATCTAAAAGCATGATAATTATTTCCATTTATTCAAAATGTATTTAGTGCCTTCAGTAGTGTTTTAAAATTTCCTTTATATAGTTCTTTCAAATTTCTTTTTAAGTTTATTCCTAGGAATTTTATCTTTCCTGTTACTTCTTTAAATTGTAACATTGCTTTCATTAAAATAGTTTCTAAATAGCTGTTTGAAACATAAGCGGTGGTAACGTATGTGTATTAATTTTGTACTTCTGTAACTAACTGCATTTTATTATTGCTTTAGTCATTTTTAGTTTTATTCCTTGAATTTTGTGGTTATGCCAGATACATAATCATATCTATTGCAAATGGTAATAATTGTTACCTTCTTTTCCATTGTTATACTCCTAATATATTTCTAATCTGGAATACATCTTGACACTGAAAATTTTCTTCCAATTCACATATGCTTATTTTTCAGTACTTTAGGTGTCTTATAAAATATTACACGCTCACACAAGTCTTCAAGTACAGTAATAAAAGTAACTCCCATGAACATATCAAAAGACTTGAGAATTAGGTCTTTATTATTAAATTAAATCTACTTGTTCAATTATTCCCAAGAGACTCTGTTGCCTTCCAACACATTTGTGTTTATTCTGGATTTTGAATGTCTCATTATCATTTCTCTTTGTTTGTTTTGTCACATGTATAAAATGCGTGAGGAAATTTGTGAAGCCTTATAAATAATACTGTTAAATTTTATATGTTCTTCTGCTGCTTGTTTTTATTCATGCAATATCTTCTAATATTTTCATTCATATTAGTAATCTATATAATGACATAAATATAGCTTATGTGTTTTCACATCTATAAATTATATGACATATTTTATTTATTGAATCTTATGTCAAATATTTAAGTTGTTCATAGTCACTAGCTTTTATAAACAATGCAGCTATGAAGAGTTTGTACTTGTGAAAGTGCCCAAGAATCTCTCAGTAGGCTAAGCCTTGAAATTGAACTGCTAAGCTATAGAGTATGTTCATATTTAATTTTAGTGGATAACATCCCATAACTTTCTAAAAATCGTTGAACCAATTTGTGATCTCCTCAGAAATATATGTGTCTCTATTGCTATATATTCACCCAAAACTTAGTAATACAAAACTTGCCAACTTTCTGCCAGTATGATCCATGCAGTCATAATGCATTGTGGTCTTTTATGTATTTTCACAATCACTAATGAATTTGAACATCTTTTCACATGGCTATTGACAATTGTCTTTTATATGAAAATACTACACGCTTTTTGTCTACCTTTATATTGATTTCATGTTGATTTATAAGACAACTTTAAACATTTTAGACATCTCTGGTTTCAAATTTTTTATGTTATGAATATTTCTTCTGGTGGCAGTCCACATGAATCTCAGGAACTCATATATTCACATTTTGGCTTTTTGCTGTTCTCACTCTTTCTGGTTTAATCCATTTCATTTATTTTGCTTTAGGATATCCCTATTTCTTGTTTTTTCTTTGTTTCTATCTAGCCAACAGGCTATGAGCTCTTTAGGGAGCTTTGCTTCCTAGAATTTGGCATTAGTAACTTACACAGAATATACTAAATTTATGTTAAAAAATGAAAAGGTAGATGTCAAATAATAAATAATTTTATAAGGAATAGCACAAATTATGAATGAAAACTGAAAAATAGTTTGTAAAGATGCTTAAGAGCTTAATTGCCTAGGACATGTGATAACCGAACAGAGATATTCTGCTCTGAGAGAAGAAGGCAAGAGAAGGAGGCTGGAAACTGTAAAGGCAAATTTCAAACAACTCACAGCTTTGCCTTTGGCTAAACCTGAGGCTGAAACTGTTAGGTTTAGCAGAAAAGATAGCAAGTACCAAAATTTTGAAATATTACTTACTAAAAGCCTAGATTGTCGTAGATTATTGTGTTTTTTTAATATATAATATATTTACCATGTTGATTACCTGCCAGTTTCTTAAAGTGATAAAACAAGCCTTCATTTTTCACTTTGATGCTTTCAAAAGATATCATAGACTCATGGTTAGTAGGTGATGCTTTCCAGTGATATATGCATAGTAGATAGTCTTGAACCTTACAAGTAAGAATTTCCCAGGAAAAAAATATGTTTAAACTGGATTCAGCCTAAAGCAAAATTCCATTTATAATGTATTGATATTTGTGGTTGGTTCAATCACTGCAAAGAAATTATGTTAAAAAAGCAGTTTTTGTCACCTTAATGAAACTTAACTGTCACCCAATAAATGACAAGCAGTGCTAAGGTTTCACTTCTCTATATACCAAAAACCTAGGAAGCTGTGAAGTGTTCTAAATATAAATGTTTCTTTACCATGTGACAATACTGAGGAACATCAAGTTTACAAAGTTCTAACTACAACAGAACATTAAGTTTCACTCTTAATTAGTGATCTAAATGTCAATTTAAAATGTTTTCATTTCAAGGAATAAATGCATGTAGTGGGATTAGTGAAAATTTTTCTTTTAAATATCTCTAGGAGGGTTAAAATAATAAGTCAATTTCATTCATCACTATTCTTTCCACTTAATAAAACTGAATAAACACTTAGTGAATCACAAAAAATCTATAGTTTTTCTGCAATTAGAAATCATATCATCTTCAGTCTTACTAATCAGTTCATTTTGGTTTTAGATAATATCTTAAGTACAGTTGTGCATGTACACAGTGAAGTAGGTAGCTAATATTTACTAAATTTGGAAGCCATACACAAAATTTTAAAACATAATAAGTATGTAGGAGAAGAATATAGAATTTAGTATGAGACAAATTAACTTTTAACTGCATGTAGTACCTATGCCACTAACTGTAAGACCTTAACCAATTATTTTATCTAAATTCCAGTTTCCTCACCAGTATTCAGTGGAGAAAAATTATACTTCTTTCAATTAGGTGAAGACAAAGTTAAATTGCAAATGTTAAATAAAATCAACTAAGAAATTACATGTCAAATTGTTTTCTGTAAAATGCAAGACTCCATGTGGTGTTACAGTGTTATATAAAGCATTAAAAATTGTATTGAAAATGGTTTTTCTTGCAGAACATTTTCCCAAGAAAACTATGCAGATAGGATCTCAGCTTACAGGAGTTTACAAACTCTTTTTATGTGACTTCAAATTAATAAGTGGAGTTTTGCTTAAGCTATTAAAGAAATATATTAAATTCAAATGAGTTTTCCTTTATCTATTATCCTGTTACTAATCAAGTTTATGTTAACAGACTATACATATGGTTGAAGAACCAATATATTTGAAATTCAGATATACAATAAATGGTTTAGTATAAGTATAACCCACAAAATATTTAGGACATACTTATATTAAAAATTATTCCTTGTTTATTTGAAATTCTAATTATGTTAGATTTTATGCATGTATATT
This sequence comes from Gorilla gorilla gorilla, assembly GCF_029281585.2. Taxonomy (NCBI): domain Eukaryota; kingdom Metazoa; phylum Chordata; class Mammalia; order Primates; family Hominidae; genus Gorilla; species Gorilla gorilla. Next base: position 28,736,249 of record NC_073239.2, on the reverse strand, counting down.
TGCTAAATCTGGCAAACCTAACTATAGTTCAGATTTTAGAAACAATTAATGCAGGATAGTGTTGCAGAATAGCTATAAAATTGTAGGTAGTAAAGTACTCTGATTGTCAATTTCTCTTTCTCCTCCCGCTATTAATTGAGAACTTTAAATTAACTAAGTTTTGTTTCCTTATTTACTGAAATTAGTATGGTGATTCCAAAATTATCTGTAAATACATATTTCTAGGTTGAATTTGGAGAGCAAACATCTTGTAAAATGTAAGTAAAATATTCATTTGAAATATCACATATGTGATTTACTGTTATATAATTCTCTTATTTTGGAAGCACCATGAAGTTAATCATAAATATTATGTCACAACAACTCTCCAGTATTATGTTTGGGGGATCTTTAACCAAAGCTATTTATGTAACTATAAAAAAATCGAATTTTTTGTATTTGTGTATTGTTATTAAATATAAATATGATCATTTGGTCTTCCAAATTAGATTTTTTTAAATGCCTATAAAATGCTGCAAAGGATAATATCCCACTTGAAAGTTAAATAGTGTGATTGCCAAAGCCCTTGAATATAATTTTACATTATCTAAATCAATACAGGAATAAGGACTTGCCTATGACAATTTTTACCAGTGTTAAAAAAAGTTTAAGAAGACGTAACAATGGAAAAATGACCACTTTTTCTCATGGACTAGAAGACTTAATATTATTAAGTTGGTAATAATCCCCACGTTGATCTACAGAGTCAACAGAAGCTCAATGAAAATCATAGCTGCAATGTTAATTTTTTTGCAGAAATTTTCTACCTGATTCAAAAATTAATATGAAAATCCAAGAAACTAAAAATATCCAAAATGGTTTTGGAATATTAGAATAAAGTTGGAGGATTCACACTTTGTTATTTCAAACCTTACTGCAGAGCTACAGTAATCAAGGCAGGGATATTCTGGCTTTAGGATAGATATACAGAGCAATGAAATTGAATGGAGAAGTTGGAGGCATCACACTATCTGACTTCAAATCATACTACAAGGCTACAGTAACCAAAACAGCATGGTACTTGTACCAAAACAGATACATAGACCGATGGAACAGATCAGAGGCCTCAGAAATAACACCACACATCTATAACAATCTGATCTTTGACAAAACTGACAAAAACAAGCAATAGGGAAAGGATTCCCTATTTAATAAATGGTGCTGGGAAAACTGGCTAGCCATATGCAGAAAACAGAAACTGGACCCCTGCCTTACACATAAATTATACAAAATTTGACTCAAGATGGATTAAAGACTTAAACGTAAAACCTAAAACTATAAAAACCCTAGAAGAAAACCCAGGAAATACCATACAGGACGTAGCCATGGGCAAACACTTCATGAATAAAACACCAAAAGCAATTGCAACAAAAGCCAAAATTGACAAATGGGATCTAATTAAATTAAAGAGCTTCTGCTCAGCAAAACAAACTATCATCAGAGTGAACAGGCAACCTACAGAATGGGAGAAAATTTTTGCAATTTATCCATCTGACAAAGGGCTAATATCCAGAATCTACAAGGAACATAAACAAATTTACAAGAAAAAAGCAACCCCATCAAAAAGTGGGCGAAAGATATGAACACACACTTCTCAAAAGAAGACATTTATGTGGCCAACATACATATGCAAAAAAGCTCATCATCACTGGTCACTAGAGAAATGCAAATCAAAACTACAATGGAATACCATCTCAAGCCAGTTAGAATGGCAACCATTAAACAGTTTGGAAACAACAGATGCTGGTGAAGATACAGAGAAATAGGAACGCTTTTACATGGTTGTTGGGAGTGTAAATTAGTACAACCATTGTCGAAAACAGTATGGCGATTCCTCAAGGATCTAGAACGAGAAATACCATTTGACCCAGGAATCCCATTACTGGATATATACCCAAAGGATTATAAATCATTCTACTATAAAGACATGTGCACACATATGTTTATTGCAGCACTATGTGCAATATCAAAGACTTGGAACTAACCTGAATGCCCATAAATGATAGACTGGATAAAGAAAATTTGGCACATAAACACCATGGAATACTATGCAGCCATAAAAAATGAGTTCATGTCCTTTGCAGGGACATGGATGAAGCTGGAAAACATCATCCTCAGCAAACTAACACAGGAACAGAAAACCAAACAGTGCATGTTCTCACTCATAAGTGGGAGCTGAACAATGAGAACACATGGGCAGAAAGAGGGGAACATCACTCACCGGGGCCTGTTGGTAGGTGGGAGGAAGGGGGAGGGAGAGTATTAGGACAAATACCTAATGCATGCAGGGCTTAAAACTTAGATGATGGATTGATAGGTGCAGCAAACCACCGTGGCCCATGTATACCTATGTAACAAACCTGCACGTTCTGCACATGTATCCCAGAACTTAAAGTAAAAGAAAAAAACAATAGAAAAAAAAAAGAAATTGAATGGGGATTTTAGAAATAAACCCTTTATTTACAGCCAACTGATTTTATACAGGGAGTCAAGGTAATCAATAGGGTAAAGAAAAGCCTCCTCAACAAATGATTCTGAACATGCTGACAACTGAATATCCACATTTAAATAATGAAAGTGTATGCTTACCTAGCATCTCACACAAAATACAACTTAAAATGGATCCTAGATTCAACATATATGATATCTAAAACTATGAAACTCTTAGAAGAAAGCATAGAAGTAAACCTTCAAGACGTTGCATTAGGTGATGTTTTCTTTTTTTTTTTTTTCAACAGGATTTATTTTATTTCTGTTTTGTTTGTTTGGTTTTTTTTTTTTATTGAGACAGGGTCTTGCTCTGTCACAGAGGCTGGAGTGCAGTGGCGCCATCTCAGCTCAGTGCAACCTCAAGATTTATTTTTAAAAGAAGCGTTATCTTCTATCCACCAATCCCTCAAATATATAATACACATATCTATTTCTCCGAGTTAATCATATTAAACTTTTAGCTATTTAGTTGATTATGTATTTACTACTTAACTCTATTTCTATTTTTTTTTCTTTCCAACTTTTATTTTAGGTTCAGGGGGTACATGTGCAGGTTTGTTACATGGGTAAATTGCATGTTGCAGGGGTTTGTTGTACCGGTTATTTAATCACCCAGGTAATGAGCATAATGCCTGATAGGTAGTTTTCTTAGATATGACACCAAAAGCAAAAGAAAGAGAAGATAAAAAAATAGATAAAGTGAACTTCATCACTTTAAGAGACCTTTGTGCTTTAAAGGATACCACCAAGAAAATGAAGACAACTCACAAAATGGAACACAATATTTACTAATTATATATTTGATAAATGACTTGTATCCAGACAGTATAAAATATTTTGCAACTGAACTTTAAAAAGTTGGGCAAAGTATTTGAATAGAAATTTCCTAAGGAAAATACACCAGTAAGCTCATAAAAGATGTTCAACATCATTAGTCATTATGGAAATATGAATTAAAGCCACAATGAGACAAGATTCAAGTTCATTAGGATTGCTACAATCAAAAAGTCAGACAATAACATGTATTACCAAGAATAGGGACAAATTGTTACCCTTGAAAATAGTTGGTGAGAAAGTAAAATGTTGCAGCCCCTATGAAAAAGAGTATAACAGTTTTTCAAAACATTATACATAGAATTAATATATAACGCAAAAGGGGTGCTCATATATATATGATCAAAAAACAAATGCCCATACAAGAACTTGTGCACAAATGTTCATAATAGTATTATTTATATCAAGGAAGTGTAAAAATCTCAAATTTTCGTGGACTGAATAGATAAACAAAATGTTGTTATCCAGATGATGAAATATTACTCAGCTAGAGAAGGGGTGCAGTAATAACAGATGCTATAACATGAAATAACCTTGAAAACTTTTATGCTAAGTGAATAAAGACAGACACACAAAAAGGCATATATAGTATGATTTCATTGATATCAATCAAGAGTATGTAAATAATAGATTAAGACAATGATAGATTAAGGGGTTGGTGAAGTGGAGAAAGTGGAGTGACTGCTAATGAGTATTGGGTTTGATTTTGGGTGATAAATCGTCTAAAAGTAGATAGTGTTGATTGATACACATCTTTGTGAATATACTAAAAATCACTGCATTGTACATTTTAAGGAGGTGTGTTTTATGAATGTGAATTTTGTCTCAATTAAAATAATAGAAAAAAATGGCTTCCAAAATGATAGTTGTTGAGTTACGTGACTGAAAAATTTGAATTTTAAGAGATGCCAACTGCTCTTATCTAAATGTTCATGTCCCTCCAAACTTCATATGTTAAAATCCTAAGCCCCAAGATGATGATATCAGGAGGTGGGGCATTTGGGAAGTGATTAGGTCATATTAGGTCATATGGGATCAGAACCCTTACAAAATACACCTGAGCTGATATAGTTTGGATGTGTGTCCCTACCCAAATCTGATATTGAAATGTAATCCTCAAGCTGGAGGTGAGTCATGGTGGGAGCTAATTGGATCATGGGGGCAGGTTTCTAGTGAGTGGTTTAGCACCATCCTCCTTAGTACTGTCCTCATGATAGTGAGTGAATTCTTGTGAGATCTGGTTGTTTAAGTTTGCAGCACCTCCCCTTTTGCTCTCTTGCTCCCACTTTTACCACGTGAGGAGCCTGCCTCTGCTTCGCCTTCACCGTGAGTAAAAGCTCCCTGAGGCCTCCTCAGAAGCAGATGGTACTATGCTTCCTGTGCCACCTGCAGAACCATGAGCCGATTAAACCTCTTCTCTTTATAACTTACCCAGTTTCAGGTATTTTTTTAAGGCAATGTGAGAACAGCATAATACAGGAACTCATTGGCCACTTCTACCATGTGAGGACAAAGCTAGAAGACTCTGTGAACCAGAGTGTGCACTCCCCGGACACCAAATCTGCCAGTGCCTTAATCTTGGACTTCCCAGCTTTCAGAGCTGTGAGAAATAAGTTACTGTTGTTTATAAGCCACTCAATTTTTGGTATTTTGTTATAGCAGCCTGAAGAGACCATGACACTTACCTACCTTACAGTTAACGTAAGTATGAAGAAACCACCTGACAATTTGAAAGTCAACACATTCATCAAATTCTTGTACAACAAAAGGCTGGGTCAAACTAAACTATGCAGCATACCTAGGCTTATGCATGAAGCTGTCTCCAGGTCATCTTACCATGTTGACAGTTCTTGGTTCGTTTTGTTTCGTTTTCACAACACTTTGGATTTGTACTTTAAATATTTGTCTTCTACGGGGGGTTTGCTTCTAGAGGAGTATAATATACTACAAAATAGGAAGATAAATTTAGAACATATCTTTATATGTGTTTAATTAAAATTTAAAATTAAGATTTAATAATATTTAACATGTAGTTAGAATAGCACCTTTCTTATGTCTATATCTGAGAAAACTTACAGGTATTGTGAGAGATTAGTGATATTTCTACAAAGATGAGAAAATTGCAGCTCTACTCCCAGTTTTTATTTTGATTGCAGAGTTTTCTGACATACTGTAATATGTATGTGGATGTTGAGTAGAGTCATGGATTATATTATCTAGTTTTTAACTACATATTATTAAGTAGAAAATAGCATAGAAATATCTAAACAAAAACGTGGATGAAAAAATTATTAACAATGAAAGCAAAAGAAAACAATGAAAAAGCCAAACCAGAAAGAATTATTGGTCAACCAAGATTACAATTATAATGATGAAAACACAACATGACACTAAAAAAAAAAAAAACAAAAAAAAACTTGCAACTGCTCTTCAATATAAATGTGACATCTTAACAAGAGAGATTGGAAATCATTTGTCAAAAACAGCCCTCATATTTTGAATATAATATTTTGGAAATTGTCATTATTATATGTTAGCATTGGCCAAGGAAATATAAGGAGGTTATCATTTCAGGAAATTTAAAATTGAAAATTTGAAAGACATAAAAAATATTTTCTAATCTTTAAAAAAGTTTCAATTAAGTAGATTCTGTATTAGTTTCAAATTATTTTTTAATTATGAAAAACAAAAATAGAAAGTGGGACCTAATTAACCTTAACTAAAGAGCTTCTGCACAGAAAATAAACTATCAACAGAGAAAATAGACAACCAAAGAATGAGAGAAGATATTTGCAAACTATGCATCCAACAAAGCCATAATATCCAGAATGTATAGGAAACTTGAATCAACAAGCAAAAAACAAAGCCCAATAGGGTTTTAACCAAAAAAAAAAATGGGCAAAAGGCATGAATAGACACTTAAAAGAAGACATACAAGTGGCCAAGAAACATATGAAAAAATGCTCAGCATCATTCATCACGAGAGAATATGCAAATCAAAACCATAATGAGATACTACCTCACACCAGTCAGAATGGCTATTATTAAATAGTCAAAAAAATAACAGATGCTGGCAAGGCTGTGAAGAAAAGGAAATGTTTATACACCCTTGGTGGGAATGCAAATTAGTCTAGCTACTGTGGAAAGTAGTTGGAAGATGTCTTAAAGAACTTAAAATGGAGCTAACATTTGATCTAGCAATCCAATTACTGGGTATACACCTAAAGGAAAATAGACAAAAAAGACACTTGCACTTGTATGTTCATTGATGTGCTATTTATAACAGCAAAGACATGGAATCAACCCTGGTGCCCATCAATGGTAGACTGGATAAAGAAAATGTGGCACATATACACCATGGAATACTATGCAGCCATAAAAAGCAATGAAATCCTGAACTTGCAGCAACATGGATGGAGCTGGAGGCCATTACCCTAAGCAAATTAACACAGGAATAGAAAAGTAAATACTACTTATTCTCACTTATAAGTGGGAGCTAAATATTGAACACATGCGGACATAAATATGGAAACAATAGATACTGCAGACTACTAGATGGTGGGGGATGGGTTGAAAAACTACCTATTGGTTACTACGCTCACTATGTAAGTGACAGGATCTGTACCCCAAACCTCACCATCAGGTAAGATTCCCACGTAACAAGCCTGTATGTGTACCTCCTGTATCCAACATATAAGTTGAAATGTTAAAATAAATAAGTAAACAAGCGAAAGAAAATGCTAAAAAAACCTCAACTCCTGTTAATTAGTTTAAAAATATCACTGATTTACCTTGGGGAAGTAGATAATGACACCTAACTTTCAGTAACTACAAAAATCAGTAATTGTTAGCACAAACGAAAAAAAAAAAAGAGCATCATACGTACTCGGGAAAATAATGCCCCTTAACAATTTGGCCCCCTCTAGAAAAATGTCATTTTCATTTATGACAAATTTAAGAATCAGATGAATTTAGACTTAAACCTTCTAATTACTATTGAATGAAGAGATAAGAAGGGAAACAAAGAAGGGAAATTTATAATTTACTGTCATCATAAATATTCATAAGCATGGATATTATTCTTGTTTTTCAGGGGGAAATCTAAGCCTCAGATATCTTGAATAACTTTCCCAAATTAACACAGATTCATTGATTTAGGATTCAAATCCATTCTCCCTGACTCCTCAGTCACCCTACCTGTACTTCCCTTGGAAGTTATTGTTTCTTTTAGCAGAAAATATTTTACCTTATTATATTAGATATAATCATTTTTTCCCAACTTGTAGTTCATCTGTAAGAGATGCGTGAATGTCTGTCTAATTTACTTTAGGCTTGGTTATGTGTCATGTTTTATCCAATGAGATGGGACTACAATAACATTGCCCCATCATAGCAGAAGCTTTAAATAGGATTGTGTGATCCTTTCTGGCTCTCTTGTGCTTCTCTCCTCTACCTCCAGCATGGTACCCAGAACAAGTTTCTCTGGACCCAGCTGGAAAGTCATGGATTCCAGCTGAGTTCAGAGGAACTCCAGCCAATGAGCAGCTCTCATGTAATATGAGCAAAAAATAAAAGTTATTTTGTAAAACAACTAGATTATGTGAGTGATTTAAATTTTTAATACTACTGCAAAAACTGAAAACATATATTCTATTCAACTTCAAGTTTTATTGTGTCCTGCAAATATTTTATCAATATTTTTAAATAAAGCACATATAATGAGACCCACTACCTATTATTCTCAGACAAGGCAGATTCTGCCTTTATAGGCAAATAATATGATCTTGCAATTATGCAATAGTAGGAATGAATTTAGGGCACTGCAGAGAGTAATTATCTTATGTTCTTGTTATCTCCTTTGGGTCGTGTAGCAAGATTTTTTTCCAAGAAAAATCTCTCCTCTCCTGCAGCCCTCAAGAATTGAGTGAGCATGTATACAAAGAAAACTTTTATATGTACCAGTTGTAATTGAGACAACAAAAAAGAGTAATATCAAAACAATATTCAAAGAAATTGTTTTCCATAAAATATTCTATAGCTGAAATTTACTTACTTATTGATTGCAGTCAAAGTATGCAAAAGCTGGTTATTCAGATCTCACTGGCCCACTATCAGAACTGTTTACCTAAAATGTAATTCTACATGATATTGCCAATTGATATTAAGTGCCATTATAAAAAAAATACAGTCTCATGGAGCTCATTTCTGAGTCTCTTTTAAGAATAATTTGAAAATATTGTTTATTACACAGCAGAGAAATTTCTGTCTGCAATTTGTACAAAGAATAATGTATTTTTTATTAGCAAATGTTTGTTTTGATCTTATCTTTGCAGTAAATTTGTCTAAGTAACCAGGTTCCCTTTGTTATTTTCAATATTAAAAAGATAAAGCTAAATTTGACATTCATTTTTCTTACGTGTATTTTCTTCTTAGATCTATTATATTACCTTCTTGTTTGTTATTTTATTTCAATTTTTATCATTTCATATCCTATGTGCCATTGTAAATCCCCTAAAACTTGTAAATTCCCTAGAACAAATTGTGGCATCATTTTAGAAATACAAATGTTATAAATGTTATATACATATATATAATTATAATTCTTACATGAATCTATACACATCTTTAACTGCTTTCCCAAAATACCAAAGTGATAAAACAATATATCTTTGGTTTCTTCATGTAAAAATTACTCTCTGTGTAATATCCAGGATCTGTTTAAGCTCAAATAGTATAACTCTATAAACTCTTCCTCTTAAAACTAACACTTAGGCAGCCATTTTCTTCTGCACTACCAATAAGAGTAATATAGAAATAAACCTCCCTTTTACAATACCTACTTCTTTCACCTGCCTGTTAATTAAAAGACCACGGTTATCACACTTTCATGTGCATGTTAATCACCTTAGAATCTTGTTAAAATGCAGCTTCTGATTAGTAATTACGGAGGGTCTGAGATTCCGCATTTCTTACAAGATGCTGCTGATGCTGCTTGTATTCAAATAACTAGTGAAAGTGATTAGACTCAGCTAAATGCTGTAGTAAATAATTTGTTAGCCACCTATGCAGGAAAAATTTAAAGGTGATCTCAAAATTTTAAATTATAGCAGGAACCTGAAAGCACATTTGAGGCCTGATATTCCAAAAACTAGTTAAAACACTATATTTAACCTACCACTGACCTAAAATTCCCCTACTTTCAATAATGTGGATATTTGCATAATGTAATCTATAAAACCAAAACAGTAAGCAGGAAAATAATTTAAAGAATAATAAATGAGTAAACATTATTCACCTTGAGGAAAAAGCAATTCTGTAACACCAGAATCAGAATTTGAGTTACTGAATTTCAGCATATTACAAAAATAAATTCTGGAATGTAAGTTGTAGAGAGAGTTAGCTTAGAGAAGATGTGATTGTTTATGCATTTTGTTTTGGTTTAAACAAATCTGTTGGCATTCTGCAAAGAGAAACAGAGACAAATGGTTTAAACAGACCTTCGCTCTGTGTTTCAGTACACTGCCATAAAACAAGCAAGATGGAAAATTTTTGCTGGCGTTATCACAAGTACTTACCATAAATATATTATAGTACATGCAGAAAGACTGCAGGGAGACTAGTGCTATCAAACTGTGGATTGATTTCATTCCTACTTTTTATACTGACTGCTTTTGTTTGTTTATTTTGGTTTGCTTTGTTTTGTGTGATTATCATACACAGTTGAAAAATGCAGGAAAACACACCATTAATTTTCTCCATTATTTGCAAAACATTAATGAGGAATTAAGTAAACATTGATATTTTTAATGAAGACAGCTTTTCTTTTCGTGAACTTATGGGTCTAGGAGGATATGAGTGTTTCATGTTATTAAAAACAAATCTGGCTTGACACTAGAATGTGATCTTCTTAGGGGATTTTCATTTATTCATCTTTGGACCCTCAGAGCTTACCATAACTGTTGGAAAATAATTATTTGCCAAAACATTGCTTCTTCATACTGTATTATAAGATAATAAGAAAAATCTTATTAGCTAAAATTAATGTTATACTAAACTCAGTTTTCTGTTACTTAGAATAGCATTTAAGCCTAATTATAGAGGGGTATAACAGTGATAAAGGAGGTTAGGAGAGACATGTCACCATATGATGTTATTTTATTACAGACAAAAGTAAATAAGGGAAGAATCGAGTTCTTTATTTCTATCTTTTTAATTTCATAAAATACATGGGACCACTTTTGGCTTATAAAAAATATTTTGTATCATCTTCATGATGCTTGGGCTTTATATTTTGACCTTTTGTTTAATCAACACAGAACTTATAGGTACAGGAATCTGAGACTGTTCTAATAGTCATCCACTCAAAAATGTTGGCTCCTCCCCCTCAATTTGATCAATTAATTTTCCTTCTCTATGATTAGTGGTCAGATAGCCACAATATTTCCCGCATTATATAACTGACTATTTTTTTATATATTGAGTACCTATTTGTATCAATTATTTACCAGTGAGTAAGACCTAAATCTGCCTTCACAGTGTTCATAACCTAATTGATGCAGACAGGTATGATATCAATACAGAATCATATGAGTGACATATGTTCTAACTCTTTTAAAATAAGAAAAGCATCATACATATAAAAATGCTCATCTGGTTAAATTAATAATGATAAAATGACACCCATTGAATGATCAACAAAAAATAAAACATTATCAATACTCATACCACTTATGTTCTACTCTTTTTTTTCTAAGCTGCTATTCCAGATTGAAATGCTAGCTGAGATATATCATTTGATTTAAAAAATATACTTTATTAGCTAATGTGTGTGTTATAGGAGTTATTAAGAAATTATTTTAGGCACATAGAGAGGAAAAGGGGTCCTTGGGAAGTTTTTGTCTGTCTTAAAGCAGCTCCAGAAATGTTTCTTGTCTAGCAGGAAAGTCTCAGCTCTTAGAGCCTGGCCAGCAACCTTTGATATGCAAACGCTGGCCATTAGAAACTGGGTCCACCGAAACATGGCGATTCCAGACCTCTTCTTCCTTGCCCTCACAGGTGCCTGGCAACATGGCCACCCCCATATATCCCCACGTTTGTAGAACATCATGGCACCCTGCATTTGTCTATTAAAAAGCTAGGGTGGGAGGGCCAGTTTTTTCACAGTCCACGTGATTGATATGCCTGGTCAAACCAATCCCCTGAGCCCTATGCAAACAGACACCACCTCCTTCAGCCTTCTCATATAAGCAGCCACATTTCTGCTGCACAAAGGGCTTCCTCTCTCAGCTTTGGAGCCCCCCACCCATTCTGTCTCTGTACAGGGTATCTATTTTCTTCTTCCTTCCTTCTTTCTTGCCTAATAACTTTTCGCTCCTTAAAACCACTCCACGGGTGTCCGTGTCATTTTATCCAAACTGGCGCAAGGACCAAGGACGCTGGTGTTCCTCCACTTATCGGAGCCATATCATATGTATGCCTAAACTAAGTTGTTTAATTTTACATTTTTAAACTTAAAATTTAAATTTAAAAAAAATTGTATGTGTTTTCTGATTTGCTTCTTTGGTTCAAAATTATTATTTGAAATTTATCTGTGGGAATACATAGTAGTTTATTCATTGTCACTGCTGCATAAAATTACATTTTATAATTATGCCCTGATCTATAGATGTATTATATAACTTTTGGACGTATAGCCTGATTTGAGTATATTTGTGTTAAGGCAAATCTGCTATGGAAGTTATTATACTTGGGCTCCAAAGCACATGCACATCAAGTTTTTTTAAGGAATATGTCCAGTAGTTGAAATGCTGAGCTGTAGAGCAAGAGAACATACAAATTACTGGAAAATGACAAATTGTCTTCTGAACTGTTATGTTAATTGAACTTCCACCAGCAAACTATAAGAATGATCTTTACTTCATAACTGTGCTGTTAAATATGTTGGTTGCTAGTTACATATTGCTATAAAGTTAATCTTTATAATGGTGTAACATTAAAACCTCATTTTCTCAGTATTATTAGTCACATTGCAAGAATTCAATAAACGCCCATAGAATTGGGGAACGGGACTGGTGTTGTACAACATAAGACAGAACATTTGTATCATTGTAGAAAGTTTCTGTTATGCCCGCATCTAATTGAAGAGACTACCCAAACACGCTAAGTGTGAGCAACAAGGCTGTTTATTCACTCAGGTGCGAGTGGGCTGAGTTGAAAAGGGAATCAGCGGAGGGTGGTGGGATTGGAGTTAGTTTTATAGGTAAGGGGTAAGCAGTGGAAAGTTATAGTTAGGGGCCGTTTATTGCGGGCAGTATCACAAGGTGGGGGAGGTCACAGGGCACAATGTCACAAGGTTGACTGATCAGTTAGGGTAAGACAGGAACATGTCACAATGGTGGAATGTTGCAAGGTCGGTCAATCAGTTGAAGCAGGAACCAACGTCTTTCTTTTTCTTCATTTTTTTTATATTATACTTTAAGTTCTAGGTTACATGTGCACAACGTGCAGGATTGTTACATATGTCTACATGCGCCATGTTGGTGTGCTACACCCATTAACTCGTCATTTACATTAGGTATATCTCCTAATGCTATCCCTCCCCCCTCCCTCCACCCCATGACAGTCCCTGGTGTGTGATATTCCCCTTCCTGTGTCCAAGTGTTCTCATTGTTCAATTCTCACCTATGAGTGAGAACATGTGGTGTTCGGTTGTTTGTCCTTGCGATAGTTTGCTGAGAATGATGGTTTCCAGCTTCATCCATGTCCCTACAAAGGACATGAACTCATCATTTTTTATGGCTGCATAGTATTCCATGGTGTATATGTGCCACATTTTCTTAATCCAGTCTATCATTGATGGCCATTTGGGTTGGTTCCAAGTCTTTGCTATTGTGAATAGTGCTGCAATAAACATACGTGTGCATGTGTCTTTAAAGCAGAATGATTTATAATCCTTTGGGTATATACCCAGTAATGGGATGGCTAGATCAAATGGTATTTCTAGTTCTAGATCCTTAAGGAATCACCACACTGACTACCACAATGGTTGAAGTAGTTTACAGTCCCACCAACAGTGTAAAAGTGTTCCTATTTCTACACATCCTCTCCGGCACCTATTTTTTCCCTGACTTTTTAATGATCGCCATTCCAACTGGCCTGAGATGGTATCTCATTGTGGTTTTGATTTGCATTTCTCTGATGGCCAGTGATGATGAGCATTTTTTCATGTGTCTCTTGGCTGCATAAATATCTTCTTTTGAGAAGAGTCTATTCATACCCTTGGCCCACTTTTTGATGGGGTTGTTTTTTTCTTGTAAATTTGTTTAAGTTCTTTGTAGATTCTGGATATTAGCCCTTTGTCAGATGAGTAGATTCCAAAAATTTTCTCCTATTCTGTAGGTTGCCTGTTCACTCTGATGGTAATTTCTTTTGCTGTGCAGAAGCTCTTTAGTTTAATTAGATCCCATTTGTCAATTTTGGCTTTTGTTGCCATTGCTTTTGGTGTTTTAGACATGAAGTCCTTGCCCATGCCTATGTCCTGAATGGTATTGCCTAGGTTTTATTCTAGGGTTTTTATGGTTTTAGGTCTAACGTTTAAGTCTTTAATCCATCTTGAATTAATTTTTGTATAAGGCGTAAGGAAGGGATCCAGTTTCAGCTCTGTCCTTGTTTGCAGATGACATGATTGTATATTTAGAAAACCCTATCGTCTCAGCCCAAAATCTCCTTAAGCTGATAAGCAACTTCAGCAAAGTCTCAGGATACAAAATCAATGTGCAAAAATTACAAGCATTCTTATACACCAATAACAAAGAGCCAAATCATGAGTGAACTCCCATTCACAATTGCTTCAAAGAGAATAAAATACCCAGGAATCCAACTTACAAGGTATGTGAAGACCTCTTCAAGGAGAACTACAAACCACTGCTCAACAAAATAAAAGAGGACACAAACAAATGGAAGAACATTCCATGCTCATGGATAGGAAGAATAAATATAGTGAAAATGGCCATACTGCCGAAGGTAATTTATAGATTCAATGCCATCCCCATCAAGCTACCAATGACTTTCTTCACAGAATTGGAGAAAACTACTTTAAAGTTCATATGGAAGCAAAAAAGAGCCCGCACTGCCAAGACAATCCTAAGCCAAAAGAACAAAGCTGGAGACATCACACTACCTGACTTCAAACTATACTACAAGGCTACAGTAACCAAAACAGCATGGTACTGGTACCAAAAGAGAGATATAGACCAATGGAACAGAACAGAGCCCTCAGAAATAATGCCACACATCTACAACCATCTGATCTTTGACAAACCTGACAAAAACAAGAAATGGGGAAAGGAGTCTCTATTTAATAAATGCTGCTGGGAAAACTGGCTAGCCATATGTAGAAAGCTGAAACTGGATCCCTTCCTTATGTCTTCCTTCTTTTGTGGTTTTCCTGTTCTACCAGACTTTCTGGCTCCAGGAGGCCTTCTGTTCGTGTACATGTGGGTCACAGGGGTCACAATGACTTGACCATGATGCAGCCTTCTCAGAGGACCTTACAGTTTCATCACACAGCTCTGCTCTATGGCCCTGACAAAAGTAGGTATGGATCAAACTTTGAATTTTGATTGTGAATTGTTTCATAATTATAATATTAATTTATATTTCTGTAGTATTAATAAACATTTTCTCATGTCAAATACCTATATGTTCATAATTTTTGTCTTTTTTTAGTGAGTGGTCTTTATTCCTTGTTAATGCATAGATATGTTTTCATACAGTTAGGCTAATAATTATTTGTCAGTCATATGCACTGCAAATATTTGTCACTGTGGCTTCTCTTTTTATTCTCTGTGGTATTTTCTGATATGGGGTCTTAATTTGAATGTAATGTATAAACATTTCCTTTATGACTAACATGTTTTATGGCTCAAGAAATTATTTCATACATCAAATTATAGCAATATCTTGCTTATATTTTATTCTTAAAACTTTTATGGAATTAATATTTATTTACATTTAACCTCATAATTACCATTTAAAAAAATTTCTTCGTTCTGGTATAATATTGTATCTTCTTTAGATATTACTTTATAGAAGAATTATACATAATAAACTTTCTAGTTTTTTATTTTGTAAAGATGTCTCATTTCCTTCTCATTTAGAAAAAAAAAATGGAATTGACAGTGTTTTGGTTTCCCTCTTCAGGATTTTTTAAAAAGCAGAGCATGATAGCTTACACCCACATTCTTAGCACTTTGGGAGGCTGAGGTGAGAGGATCACGTAAGGCCAGGAATTTGAGGCTGCAATTAGCTATAATTGTGCCACTGCAATTCAGTATGCGCAACAGAGGGAGATTTTTTTATATCTAAAAAGTAAATAAATAAACAAGTAAATAAATAAGGCATTCCACTGTCTTCTGACTTCCATTGTTAACATTCAGAAGTCTCCTGTAATTTCTGGCTAATCTTTCTTTTCATATGTTTTAAATATTTTCAGTCTTCTCCTTTAATTATGTAACCATATTAAATAAACTTGTGTTGTATCCTGCACCTGTAATTTTAGTGTCTTCTTTTTTCTGAACATTTCATTACTGCAGTTTTTTTTTGTTTTAACATAAGAGAGAGGGAGAGAGAGAGAGAGAGGAAAGAGAGAGAGAGAGAGTGAGCACTAATGTTTTTGGAACATTATCTTGGAGAATATACCGAAATTTTCATATGAAGTAAATTTATCCAGAAGGGAGTTTCTTTTGACTCTGTCTAGTGTCTAAGGATATATACCAATACTTTGTATCATATTATTTTTCTTTAAAGCTAGAAAGTTCTATGAGCCACATATCACAGCTAAAACATGTAAATTCCAATGCTGATGAGGGGTTAAGAATTTCCGGGAGAAACATTCTCTATAGCTGTTCACCAAGTTCAAGATAAGTTTACATACCCTGTGTCTTCCCCAATGGAATATGTTTTATTTTCCCCAGCTGAGAATTTTGCCATTTAGGCATTCCAGTTTCTAGGTTTTTTGTTCCCTGTAGTATATGTATTCACAGTTCTATCAATGAATTATACACACATACACACACACACACCTCCATGGTCTTTAAAAATTTCATGGAAAATGCATATTATAAAAAAGAATGAATTTTAAAACATTTTTTGCACCAGAAATAAACTGGTACTAACTTGTTATAATATGTCTCAACAGGATCTAATTTGAGGTGCTAAGAAGGACAAGATACCAGTTTGAAAAGAGCTCCTATCATAGCAGCATGAATTATTCTAAAATTGAGTCAAGAACAAACATCAAATTTATTGTGAAACTTGCATGGGAGAATGGTGAAATCATTGATGCTTTATAAAAAGTTAATGGAGACAATCCCCCCCCAAAAATTAGCAAATAGTTACAAATGGTTAACCCATTTTAAGAAGACAGGAGACTATGCTGAAGATGAAGTCTGCAGTGGCAGACTATCCAGATCAATTTGCAAGGAAAAAGTTAATCTTGTTCATGTCCTCATTAAAAAGAACCAATGATTGACAGCACAAGCAATAGCCAACACCATAAACATCACAACTGGTTCAGCTTGCACAATTCTGACTGAATAATTAAAGCTGAGCAGGCTTGTGACTCAGATGTCAAAACCTTTGCTCCCAAATCAGCTGCAGACAAGAGCAGGGCTTTCAATGAAAATTTTAAACAAGCGCAATCAAGATCTTAATACATTTTTTCAAAGAATTGTAACAGAAGATGAAATTGGCTCTACCAGTATGATCCTGAAGATAAAGCAAAATCAAAGCAATGGCTACCAAGAAATGAAAGTGATCTAGTCGAAGGAGTGTACTGGTCAACAGCAAAGGTCATGGCAACAGTTTTTTGGGGGCGGTGCTTAAGGCATTTTGCTTGTTGACTTTCTGGAGGACCAAATAAAGATAACATCTGATTATTATAAAAGTGTTTTGAGAGAGGTTGTCGAAACATAGGCAGAAAAACACTCAGAAAACCACCAGAGAGTCCTTCTCCACTACAGCAATGCCCCTGTTCATTCCTTTCATCCAACAAGGGCAATTTTGCAAAAGTTTTGATGGGAAACTATTAGACATCCACATTAACAGTTTGATTTGGGTCTGTCTGATTATGTTTGTTTTTCAATTAAAAAACAAGTCTGTAAAGGGTATGCATTTTTCTTCGGTGATAGTGTAAAAAAGACTACATTGACATGACTAAATTCCCAGGACACTCAGTTCTTGAATAAACTTAATGGCTGGTATCATCATTTACAAGACAATGTTGAACTTTATGTATATAGCTTATGTTGAAAAATAAAGTTTATATTTTTTATTTTTATATTTTAATTCCATTTTCCAGAAACTTTTTGATGTCCTCTTGTTTGTGTATGTATGTCTGTGTGTAGATATGTTTATGTATAAATACGTTAAATATATTCAATTTTTTGAGCCAAAATTTGTTGCCAAAGTCATATACATATGAATATGTTAAGTATATTCATTGCTTTTCTGAGACTGTAGTTTACCATATTGCCAAAGTAAATTTCTCATTTGACAATTTACTAAATTTTTTAATTTTATTAAAATGCTATACTTCTTTGTATTAGCACTTTTAACAATCTAATTTAACAAATTTGCACTTTAAAGTGTAACTGTTTTTACACTTCTAACTCATATTGGGCTTCAATAGTTATTGAACATTTTGATATTAAGCACAAACTTTGATATAATACAAAAATATGATAAACTAATGTTTGAGTGTGTCTCATTGTAAGCTGTAACCAGACTCACTCAGAGAGGATTTAAAATTATGTATGTATAACCAACTTAACAAATATCCAAAGTTTATATTAAAACTATAAAACACTTCTGAAAGATAAAAAAGCAGACAGGAAAAGTAAAAAATCTTACTCTCTTCTTGAATAATGATAAATATAATAGATATTAAAATACTTTATAGTCTTTTTCATCACCTTTTTATGCATTTATTCATAAACAAAGCCATTTAATACAAATGAAAATCCAAAAAATATATTCAAGTATATTTAAATATTTTATGTATGACAAGGTACCAGATAAATCAGTGGGAAGTGATAAATGTTTTGAGAAGAGGTATTGAGGTAACTGGATAATAATATGGAAAAATTAAAATTTGATCAGGTTCCGATGCCATATATAAAAAAATAGGAAATTTATAAGTGAATTAGAGATTTATAGACAAAAGTAAAAATTTGTTATGGCTAGAAAAATTTGAGCAATTTAATTTTAAAAAGACTAGAGGGAAATGTTCTTAGATAAGGCTCAAATACAGTAGTATAATACAAAATATTAATACACAGGACTACATAGAAACAAAAAAAATCACATGTAGAAATATAGCATGATAAAAGTAAAAAACGAATGGAATATCAAGGTAAATTTGATACCACACAAAGAATTAATACACTGAAGATATTAAACATTTCTAACATTATTTGAAAAAAATCACTTATAATAAATGGATAGGAGGTAAAAACAATTTACAGAAATTATTATTTATTATTAGGAAAAATACACATTAATATTACATAAAATGCTACATCTCACCATTGAGACTTTTGACATTTAATAACAAACTCTCTGGAAGAATGAATAGAAAACAAGTATGCTTCTACTTTAATGATAACACAAAATGTTATACCTCTGGAGGTTAGTTTGGCTACATCTAACAAAATTGCACCTCTGTTTACCTTTTAATCCTGTAAACTTACCTCTAGGAATTAATTCCCCAAAAATTCAAAATGACTCATGCCCATTGCACTGCCATTTAAAATAGCAAGAGACTGGAAATAATACAAATATTCATCAATAGCAGAATTTATGAGAAAGTACTGTACATGCACACCATGGTAACAGTTTTCAAAAACACAATCAATATGCTACTATGGGTTGATAGCTATAAAAATGCAAATAGTATCATATATTTTAATCTAATAAATTGATGGAATGCAAATATATCCAAGTATGTGTATATGAGTTCACATAATTAAATTGATAAATAAATTCAACATTAATAAATATTAATTAATTGAGGAGGTGGTGAGTACAGTTTGGGTAAGACAGACTGGAAGCTAGACTTCCTGAATATATCTTGTATAATATTGATCTTGAAATCGCACAAATATTGTCAATATTAAAAAATATTAAGGCAAAATGCAAAAAAAAGAAAAAGAAAAACACATCAAAACATCATTGTGATTCTATGTATTCAATTGGTGATTTAACCACAGAAAGAATTATTTTCTGTATCTTTAAAGTACAGTAATTTGCTTGAACAGCCCTGGTGAGATATATCCTATGAAAATTAATGACTGCAAATAATCATAGCCTGTATCCAATTTTATATTTAATAATAATATTATAATTTTATGTTTATTAATGTATACATATTTGTGCATAATATGTAGTAGAGATATTCATGTATACATATACATTGTATATAAAGTATATAAGTAAGTATTCTAATTTTTTTGTAGAACAAAGATTTTAAATGTAAAAATTCAAATTTGAATTAAAATAAGCACAACTGTAATCCTAAATTAGATTTTGACATATTAACATGCATTCATGCAATATTGTTCTCTTTCAATTTTTTTTTATTTTTGTTTCCTGTAAGGGCCTAGATGCAGTGAGTAACCTTTTAGCAATGAACCCCCTTAGTGTTCAGATTATAATCTCTATTTACAATTTATTTATCAAAAAAACAAGGTTCTATAGAGAAATAGTAGGATATGAACAATATGAAATTGGAAATTTGTATTAAACTAGAAACCAAGAAACTACTAATCACTATTGGTTTTGTGCCATCAGAAGACAGACACCAATGTGAACTGGCTTCCACTAGCCATATGAATGCCACAAAATCATCTATGGAGTATTGTAACAGAAAATAGAATCTAACCTAGTTTCTAGATAATTCACTGTAGAGACATCAGTTGGAAAAAATCTTAAATGACACAACACAGATAAGATCAGCCAAATTAGAATGTGAGAGATGTTCTCTGAGGTGAATAAATGAGAAGAAAAAACAAAGAAAGGGGTCTCTCATAAAGTAAAAGAAAAAATGCATGCGATATAAGAAACATGTTTGACTTCTGATTTGAACAAATATACTTTAAAATGTATATCTAAAAAATTCAAGGATAAATGACATTGATAGAATATTTGAATATTTTAAAAAGTTCTTAAAAGCTTAGGTGCTATGCTATTATTATGGTAGCTTTAAAATGTATTTTAATTTATCAATATGTACTAAATTATTTATGGGTGAAATGACATCGTTTCTAAGGTTTGTTTAACCTCCATTTGTGGGAGGGTAATGGGTGGAGAAAGAAGGAGATAAGGATGAAATAGGATGATGATATATTAATGGCTGTTAGAGAGTAGTCCTTGGTGTTATTATACTATTCTTTCTACTCATGTGTGCATGTTTCCACAATGACAAGTTAAAAATAAATAAGCAAACTCACTATTGAACACTATAAACCAAACACACAAACAAAACAACACAACAACCAACTGAGTTTCAGGAGTTCCTCGAGTAATTTAAGTGTTCAGGCAAAGGGAAGGACCACTGCTAAGGAACTACAAGGTGGGCAAGGTTAATATAACCACAAGCAACTCTAAAATATCTGTTGATGTAAGCAGTTTTGACACCCTTTAGCTTTTTTTGTGATTATGGATAGTAAATGAGATTTTTCCTGTTGTGTGAGTTTTAGGCACTCAAAGCTGTTAATAAGGTAATATCTTCCAAAGAAAGCTATTTTTGTTTTTTTGGTATCAATGAAGTAACTTAGCCAAAATCAATTTTACTACACTTAACTCATCATTTTTAGGGCTTTTTGAAGGAATTGAAAATTCTATGTAGTAAGGAAAAATTAGAGTAAGAGCCTTAGAAAGAGTTAATGGGGTATGTGGTGCTTTTCCTTAAAAGTGGGTAGAAAAGAGGTGTACTTCTTTTCAAAACAACTAAAGGAATCTTTATGGAAAATTAGGAGATATTGGCTGGTGTTGTTTGAAGTTTATGGGATATATAGATTTATTTTCAGATTGTGCATGGACAAGTGTAAATACAAATGACTATGGCTATAATGACTTGAGGTGGCCAAAATTTAAAGAAAAAAAAAAAAAGGAAAAGAAAGTCACTACTACTAGGAGCTGGTACTGTCCCAGTGGACCAACGACATTCCTGTTTACCAGGGACCAGATGTGAACTTGCTGGGAGGTATTAAGGGGAATTCTATTTAGAAGTCTCACTTAGAAGGCAAGGAGATCTCAGTGAAATGGTAAACTGCCGAATTTCCAGGACTAAGGAAGTATTAAAGAGCATTTGGCTAGAGAAAGTATGAAAGCCGTATAATTGCAGGTTTCAGGAGTTTTGTCAAGAGCTGTAACAACAAGAAAAAAAAAAAATCCCAGAGACAAAAACTCAGCAACTGAACATCTTGTACCCAGAGGCACCAACACCCAGAGTTGGAGACTTCTCTTGCTGCTTTCCTAATTCATCCAAGAGAGACTAAGACCTATGGCCGCTACAGTGTTTTGGAGTGAAGGCATAGCAACCAGTTTATAAAGCCCCCCTATCCAGCTTAGACCTTCAAGCGTAGGTTAGGTTAGGTTTGAGTTGCAGAAGTGTCAGAGGCGTTCAAATGAGTGCAACTCCATCTTGAGTGAGGGCTAGGAAAATGAGGCTGAGAGTTACTGGGCTGCATACCTAGAAAGTCAGGCATTCCTAGCTTCTAAATGTTTAAGGTTAAGGGAACAAATTAACAATGTTTACTAAATAGAACCAGACTTTGGAGTGTCCTAATATCCCAATATCTTGAGAACAAAAGAATTCCTAATTTTGGTTTAAAAATAGTATTGAATCTTGCAAAATACAGTAATTAAGAAAAGTAATCATTTATTACAAAATCTTGTAGCAAAGCACATCTGCCCATGATCATTTTTTTATTCTATATATACAAGCATTGTACCTAGGGTGGATGTTCCTCCTCTTACTTTTGGAAAAGCTCTACTCTGTCTGTGGAGTAGCTGTACTTTCACCACTTTACTTTCTTAATAAAACTTGCTTTTACTTTGCATTGTGGGCTAGCCCTGAATTCTTTCTTGCATGAGATCCAAGAACCCTCTCTTGGAGTCTGAATTGGGACCCCTTTCCTATAGCAGAAGGAGGTAAACTTGAAGATTTTTAAGTGTTTGGAGCATTGAACAATGGACCTAAACAAGGTAAGTCTTTTTGCTTATTAACCTGAGACTATTTTTGTGACTGCATAATACCTGAAGAGCAATTGGTCCTGTACAAGATTTCATTCAAGTTTGGAGAATATGAAGACAAGAAAGAAAATATGTGAAAGGAAAGGAAAATATAAATTATGCTGTGTTTGCTATCTATTTAGAACAGCTCATTTAAAATTTTTATAGGAAGTTACAAATATGTAAGTGAGAAAGATATCATATTTATCTGTCTAAGATCTATTTATGTAATATATAAAAGAACTTAAACAATTAGAAAATAGTTTTAATATTATTTTCATGTGCCAAAATATAAAATCATATATCCACCAAAATGTCTAAAAATTTTCATTATGAAAACATTGTATACACCTCTATGAGACTCTGTGTGTGTGTATGAGTGAGAGAGCAACAGACTGCATGAGGCTGCATGATTCATTGAAGAAGAGAAAAATGTGGAAGAATATAAAGCACACCTGGACCTGAATCTCATGGAGTTACATAGAATGAGTTTTCGGCCTCTCATCATGAAAATTCACAAAAGGTGATGGTGGGTCTGATCTCATATATATGAATCTCTAAACCACTGTTCCACAAAGACACAGAAAAGGATCAACCAAAGAACAGCAGAGGAGCCATGCTGGCATTCAATGAATGCACTAACTGCTTTTTTACAGTGTTCTTCAATGTGTTACTTCTGTCATGCTGAGACCTGCATAAAAATGAAATGTCATACTTCACTACCCTTCCAGCCAGTGGTACAGTTTATTTTCTTGTCTTCTGATAGAGTTCACAAATTTAATAACTGCCTTTTATCCTGGTCTCTATATTCCCTTTCAGCTTCCTATTCAGTCTTCTCTCTGC
The DNA here is from genome assembly GCF_029281585.2 of Gorilla gorilla gorilla. Classification (NCBI taxonomy): domain Eukaryota; kingdom Metazoa; phylum Chordata; class Mammalia; order Primates; family Hominidae; genus Gorilla; species Gorilla gorilla. Next base: position 28,712,750 of record NC_073239.2, on the reverse strand, counting down.
AGGCTTGCAGGAAATGCCTCATTTTAGGTTTTCTATAAAGGACATAATAGACAAGAAAAGCAAAAGCGAAGAGGTTATTATCTATCATTTAGAAATGGACAAGGGGCAATCAGACCATTTTAATGGAGGCAGAGTGGAAAAAAAAAAGAAAAAAAAAACCTCTTTGGTATTGTGATATTTACCGTGTTCTTTCGGTTGAGACAATTTGTGCCAGAATAAATTGAGTAGTTTATGTTGAAAAGTGTATTATGGTTCTTTTCATCAGTGTCCACTTTGGAAAAAAAAATTTATACTTAATAAAAAAATAATAATGGGGTTATTTTCAGGGAAATGGTGATAAAATGGGACTGATTTTTTTTAGCTAATTAACAAATACAGTGATGAATTTGAGTTTTTCTGCTTTGATGCATGTGTCTATAATTAATAATGACTTTGCAGGTCTCCACATGTTTCCTAAATGACAATGACAATATCATTAATGAGATACATTATTGTACAGGATTTTTGGAAGTTGGAAAATAATAGAGAAAGGTTCAGGCAATATTTCTAAAGAAATATCGTCTGCTGGTGAAACCAATAATCCTTCATTTACATTCTCATTAAGGATTGAATAGGCAACGCATCACATTCTTCTGAGTTGCTTTTAAACATGCAGCCAAGCACATTACTAGCAAATTGCAAGAGTGAGTTTGTAACTAGACATCTTTGTTCCTGTCCCATGCTCTATATCTTTCACCTCTTTGATTAAAAACACAGCATGTGAGAATGAATCATTGTTAATCTCAGAGAAAATGGTTTCTAACATTGAATTATTTAAATGCTAATTGCAGTGCTTTGCCTACAAATAATCAACCTCAACCGGAACTTTTAACTAGATGATGTTTAATTCTCTTTCAAAATACCAAGTGGCTTTCAATGCTTCGATAGTTCTTGCATCCCAATAAGTAAATATCAAAGGATGTACTTTAGAAGAAGCATGAGATCGAAAAATGCTGAAATTAATTTTCTATCACATTCTATTCTTACTCTATAGCATTAGCTTGCAGGATCACACTTATCCTATGTACTTCTAAAAATTCCAGTACTAGATACATTTGGCGTGATACTACTCTAATTATAATCAGAATTTCATCTGAATTCGTTTCATGCCAATTTTTTTTTCTTACAACACTAAAGACATAGTTAGCTTTGTGAGAAAATTGTGAGCTGACGTGTAGTTAAGTCATTCTCTCAGTGAACATTTTCAGAGTTAATAAAAGAAGATCTTTTTAGGTTAGAACATTCAGGAGTTATTCTTAAATTTTGGAGTGCATAAGAATGATCTGAGGTGTCTATTAAATATGTAGTTTCCTGGGCTGCGACTCTAGAGATTTATAGTAAACACTGGGCAGGAGACCTAAGCTTCTGCATTATATTGTTCTGCCTCGTGTGATTCTTTTAAACTCTATGAAATCACATTTTGAGAATTTGTTTTTCATTATGTTATCAACACTAAGATATCCTTATTTTTTAATGCCATAATCACTTTTCCAATTCTTCTGAATTTAACAAAACATTTTATTGAATTTTATCCTTCTTTCCTCCAGTCTTTCTTAACACTCCTCTTTCTCTCTGTAAAATAAACTTTCTTTGATTTATTGTCTGTTTTCTTTTATATTACTACAACATCTACCTAACTGGCTTTCCTATGCCATTTTGTTCTATTTCACTACATTACAAATATTGCTATTAAAGTAATTATCAAATTTAGTTATCTGTTGAAATATATTACTGTCAAAGTGATTATACATATACTAAGACAGTAGCTTTCAAAATGTTGTGACTATGATACAAGAAATGTTTTTTTACACTGCAATGGTATATGCATACATATGTAACTGAAACACACACACACGTGCAAAACATGTTTTACAAACCAGGACTTATCCTATTGTTTGTAACTCAATTCTTTTCTATAATGTTTTGGTTTATTCTGGTCTATGATGTTTTTAACTGTCGATAAAAAGTCACTAAATTGACCCACAAATGAATTTTGACTTGCATTTTGATTATTGGCCCTAGACTTCAGTTATCCACTGTAAGAGTCATGGTATTTTGATTATTTTAAATTGCTGCTTATTGTCCAGCAAGTCATCACAGAGAAATGTAAATTTACTCGACGATGAAATAGAAGACCTGGAATTGCTCCCATCTTGCTGAAAACCAGATCATTACAAATATATAATATCAGTTTATACTTCTTAAGATGTTATTCTGTAAATACATTACTCATAATAATCACATTTTAAAAAATATGCAGAGTCTTGCTGTATCTCCCAGGCTAGAGTTCAGTGACATGCTCATGGCTCATTCCAGCCTAAACCTCCTGGACTCGAGTGATCTTCCTTTCTCAGCCTTCCAAGTAGCAGGGACTGCAGGAGTGCACCACCCTGCCTGGCTAATTTTTATGTTTTATTTTTACAGAGATGGAGGTCTAACTATGTTGTCCAGGTCAATCTTGAACACCTGGCCTCAGGTGATCTTCCTGCCTTAGCCTACCAAAGTGTTGGGATTACAGGTGTGAGCTACACCATCTGGCCCAGATTTAAATCCTCAGATATGGTACTGGCATAAAATCAGACACCTAGACTAATGGAACAGAGTAGGGAACCCTGAAACAAATCCACTCATCTACAGTGAACTCATTTTTGACAAATTTGCCAAGAACATACACCAGGGGAAAAACAACCTTTTCAAGAAATGGTTCTGAGAAAACTGGGTATTCGCCTCCAAAAGAATGAAACTAGATACCTATCTCTCACCACATATAAAAATCAAATAAAAAATGGATTAGAGACTTAAATCTAAGACCTCAAACTATGAAACTACTACAAGAAAACACTAAAGAAAACCTTCATAACATTGGTCTCTGCAAAAATTTCTTGAGCAACATCCCACAAGCACAGGCAACCAAAGCAAAACTGGACAAATGAGATCACATCAAGTTAAAAAGCTTCTGCACTGCAAAGGAAAAAACCAACAAAGTGAAGAGACAACCCACAGAATCAGAGAAAATATTTGCAAACTACCCCTCTGAAAAAGGAGTAATAACCAGAATATGTAAGAAACTCAAACAATTCTATGGGAAAAATTATAATCATCTGATCAAAAGATGGGCATAATGTTTGAATACACATTTCCCAAAAGAAGAAAAAAAAAGGCAAACCAGCATGTTAAAAAGTGCTCAACATCATTGATCATCACAGAAATGCAAATCAAAACTACAATGAGATATCATCTCTCTCCTGTTAAAATAGCTTTTGTCCAAAAGACAGGCAATAACAAATGCTGGAGATAATGTGTTGAAAAGGAAACCCTTGTACACTTGTGGTGGGAATGTAAATTAGTATAATTACTGTGGAGAACAGTTTGGAGGTTCCTCAAAAAACTGAAAATAGAATTACCATATGATCCAGCAATCCCACTGCTGGGTATATACCCAAAAGAATAGATATCAGTATATTGAAGAGATAACTGCAATTTTGTTTGTTGTGACATTGTTTGCAATAGCTAGGATTTTGAAGCAACGTAAGTTTCCATCAATAGATTAATGGATAAAGTAAATATGGTACATGTACACAATGGAATACTATTCAGTCATAAAAAAGTAGTGCGATCTAGTCATTTTCAACAGCATCAATAAAACTGGAGATAATTATTTTTACTGAAATAAGCCAGGTATAGAAAGACAAACATTGCATGTTCTTAGTTATTTGTGGGATCTAAAATTAAAACAACTGAAATTTTGGACATAAATTCTAGAAGTATGGTTACCAGGGGCTAAGAAGGGCAGTGAGGGGCTGAGGAAGAAGTGGAGATGGTTAATGGATACAGAAGAAAAAAAAAAGAAAGAATGAATAAGACCTAGTATTTGCTAAGGATAACAAGGTGATTATACACAATAACTTAATTGTACATTTAAAAATAACTAGAAGAGTGTAACTGGATTATTTGAAACACAAAGGATAAATGCTTGAGGGGATGGATGCCCCATTCTTCTTGATGTGATTGTTTGACATTGCATGCCTGTATCAAAACATCTTATATACCTCATTAATATATGTACCCACAAAAATTAAAAATGTAAATTAAAAAAATAAACTAACAATACATCTTCAAATAGATTATGATTTTCTTTCTCATCAATAATCCTCTATCCTTTAGTTTTTACTACTCTCAGCACCTTACTTTGTCTAAAGTGAGCACTTACATCTATTTCTACTAAAAAATGCTCAGCCCCAAGAAATCAGTATCATAGATGAACTATAATGTGCATTTTTTATAATATTAGAGTTTGGGGCACCTGAGAAGCTAATTATTCCTCTGACTCATGAAATTCTTCAACAATGTCTCTCATAAAAATTGATTGTGTTTAGAAAACTTCTGGGAAAATGGGAAGCATTGATCATAGCAGGAAAAGAAATGGAAGTTACCTAAAAGAAATTGAAAAGAGAAAATAGAACAACACTTATCTGAAAATAATTAATTATTAAATGTAAAAAGTAGGTTTAAAACAGAAACAACAAATTTAGAAAAATAAACAGCAGATAAATGAAAACGATGTGGATTTGGTGTCAATATTCTCCTTTTTATCTTCCCCTGTTGGCTCCTTGGCTTCATCATAAGGCAGTTCATATTATTTACCCTTTTGTTAACTTGCAATTTTTATGTTTAAATATGATCCCTTGAAGGACATTGCAGTAATAAATACACTGATCTACTCTTAGTTAAAACACTATCTCTTGTGTAAAAATCAGCTTACTCTATCTGCTGAAATACACTAAACTAGCAATAGACTTTACATTTCTCATTCTTGGAATTTGATAGTCATGGTTTACCTTTGTTTTTTGTTTTTAATTTGTCTTTAAATGCTTTTTAATTTGTGTCAGAAACCTGTGAAGTTAGTTTCTTAATGTTGATTCTTCGGATCTCTTGGGTTTTATTTTATTTATTTATTTATTTACTTATTTATTTATTTTGAGACAGAGTCTCACTCTGTCCCCTGGCTAATTTTTGTTTTTTAGTAGAAACGAGGTTTCACCGTGTTGGCCAGGCTGGTCTCAAACTACTGACCTTAGGTGATCTGCCTGCCTCAGCCTCGCAAAGCACTAAGATTACAGGTGTGAGCCACTGTGCCTGGCCATCTCTTGGGTTTTAAATGCCTTTCTGTCTTCTACCTGAAATTTCTAGGTTGATCCTTTTTAAACCAGTATTTTCAGGATCTGAACTACTGTCAATGTTAAGTGTCAACATTACTGTGAATTCAACTGAAGAACTTTTCATATCATCAAGATACTCAGTTCCTTTTCTGTATAATTGTATCTTTCAGCATTTGAAAATGAATTATAGGACATGATAGTGCTGGCATTTCCACTGGTAGAAGATATGATTCTTTCCATGTTAATTAGTTTAAGTAATACATTGTTGACATTTACTTCAGCGAACAAAACAAACAATAAAAAGGCAATGTTAGAGGTACGGAATAAGCCTATATAAAATAATTTGAATGTGTCTTAACACAATACTTACAAATAAATTATTCATTTACCTTATTATTGCCCTCATAAGGCAAGTATAATGTGTCTGCAATTAAATGGAAATCTAGAATTCGTATTAATAAAATAAAGTTAAGAAAAAAGTCTTCTAGAAAATTGTCTAATAAATTATTATCTTTATATTTCAATAATATTATAATTTAATATATTACTTGGCAGCTAGACAGCATTTTAAAAAAGTGATGCCTTAGTGAGTAGTTTGTGAATCAGATATATGGATTCCTTTTGCATTTATATACTGACCTGATACAAAATACACTTTTCCATTAGGCAAAACATTAACAGGGATTATGAATAACCTAGCAGCATGTATTAAGGTGACATAAGTAGAATTTGTTTTACATTTTAATACATGTATTAACAACTGAGACTTATCACAAAGTAAATTTCCAATAGATCATTACAATTCTTTGCAATATCAAGCCTTCAAATAATCTCTTACAACACACAAAGAAAACACATTTGCAATTCATGCATTAAAAGTTTTAGAATCATTCATTATTAAAGTTTCAGAAGGCTGAGTAATATTATGAATTTGTCAGATTAATACATATGCATATATGATTGATGAATTATACTTTCATAACAGCCCTTTCAAGTTTAACTTTTTCTTCTAATGGGACAGGTGGTCTTCAAGCTAAACAACATTGTGAACGTAAATAAATACGAATTCATTCTTAACACCATGCATCCAGCACAGTCATTTACATGACATCTTCTCATTCAGTTAAAAATGTCTCCAGTGAAGAGTAAACAAACAGGATAGCAAACCACTATGAAATAATTCTAAATTGAATTTTTAGTTACTCAGCTGTTACACTCATGGATTTTGATGATTTCAGTTGGAAACTCTGTATTTATGTGCATATGATTTTTGTTGAGGAAAAATAAACTCAACTTGTAGGCTTTTACAGAGTAACCATTTTTATTTTTTATAAAAAGAAGTCAAAAAAATTAGTTTCTGTCTGATACTTTAATTGATGTTGATTTATCATATATTTATCATCCCATTTTTTTCCTGCAAAATGGACTGTACCCATCAGTGGTATCTAAAAGAAGGGCAGCAGAAGCAGTCTGCCAGATGCAGTACTTCATCAATGTCATTGTTTAAAATCAACAAGCAAACTGTCTTTTAGTTGGTTTTATCATTGTTTTAAAGATTCTTAACATAAAATACACCCCTTTTTGCACATATCCTTGGTATTTTCTTCACCTCACCTGTATTGCATCATTGTTAAGATTAAATAAAACTTGTGTGGACCTGGCTATTTTGATATTGTATGCATTTTCCTTGTCTTAAAAAATAAGTAAGCGGCCAGGTGCAATGGCTCAAGCTTGTAATACCAGCACTTTGGGGAGGCAGAAGCAGGCGATCACTAGAGCTCACGAGTTCAAGACCAGTCTGGACAACATGGTGAAATCCTGTCTCTACAAAAAAATACAAAAATTAGCCAGATATAGTGGTGCATGCCTGTAGTCCCAGCTACTTGGGAAGCTGAGGTGAGAGGATGTCTTGAGCCAAGGAGGTAGAGGCTGCAGTGAACTGAGATTGGGCTACTGCACTCTAGCCTGGGTAATAAAGCCAAGCATTTTCTCCAAATAATAATAACGATAACAATAAGTAATTCTAGACATAAGTGCAATTTTAATATTTGGAATAACATTTCTTCATATATATATATATATTTATTTATTTATAAAGTAAAATCCCAAGATTGTCTCCATTTGTTTTATTTGAGCTGTAAAAATGAAGTGATTATTCAAAACACTTTCACAAGGTACCTGAAAACAAAATGTTTGCCAAATTTTTTACATAAAAATACTCTGTTCTAAATGTCCTAAATAATTAGCTCTTAACTAATACATGGGTTGATTATGGTTAGATCATAACTATAGAAGACTACTTCATATTTCAAAATTTTTGAAATATTTCAAACATATAATCACAAAATTTTTAAATATATAAATTGTAGTAAAATAGTTACATAAAATATAATTTATTAGTTTATTTTAGATACTTTCTATCTCTACTGAATTATGTAGTGTTAGATCATACTTTACATATGGACAGATTATGTGACTAAGTAGTAGACATATAAAGCCTAGGTTTTATAAAGGCACCTCTGTATCTGCTGATGACTAATCATATTGAGCACCATTTCATATGATTATTGACAACTTAGTTATTTTCCCCTCCTAAGTGTCAAAAGTTAGGTTGTAGCCCAGGGTGGTGTTGTATGCCTATACTCCTAGCTACTTAGGAGGCTGAAGTGGGAGGATCCCTTGAGCCCAGGAATTCGAATCTAGCCTGGACAGCATAGGGATATCCTGTCTCTCAAAAAAAAAAAAAAAAAGTTGTTGAAAATTTCTTATTAATTTATAAAAGTTCTTTATATATGTCCTAGATATGAGTCCTTTGTTTTAGATATACATCATAAATATCTTCTCCCGTTTGTTGCCTTGCATTCTGGCTTTCTTAATGGTGACTTTTGAGGAAAATAAATTTTAGCAAAGTATAATATATCAGTCAATTTCTTTATAATTATGTTTCAATTTTTTCCAAGTGTATCAACAAAAACCTGACTTAGTTCAAAATTAGGAAAATATTCCATTCATCCTCAAGAAGCTTGTTTCACAATTCAAATTAATTTTATAATCTGTGTGCATTTATTTTTTGTGTATGGTATTAGATAGAGTCTAAGTTACCTTGGTAACTTGGTATCTACTTGATCTAGAAACTTTACCTTTCTCCACGGTTACTTTAGCAATATCTTTATCAGAATTTAGTGACTACATATGCATCAGACTATTTTTGGTCTCCCTATTCTGCTGAATCAGTTTTTTTTTGCATCTCCTTGCACCAATATCTCTTAATATTTGGTGCTGTATGACCTCCAACACTGTTCTTCCTCAAATGAGTCTTAGATCTTTTCTTCCTTTTTTGCCTTCATTTTGGAATCAGCTTGTCAAATTTCATTACAAATCTGCTGAGATTTTTTATTGGAATTGAATTATATCTATAGATCATTATGGAGGAAATATCTTAACCATATAGAGACTTCTAATTGATGAACATAGTGTAATTTCCCCATGGATTTATTACTTTAATATGATTTTTTTAAAAAAAATTCATTTTAATACTTGCTCTAGAATGCACAACCTGCATTTTGATTAATTGGTATCTAACTTTAAGTAGAACTTTAGGCAGCTCCAAGATGGCCAAATAGGAACAGCTCCAACCTGCAGCTCCCGGCATGATTGACACAGAAGACAGGTGATTTCTGCATGTCCAGCTGAGGTACCTGGTTCACCTCACAGGGACTGGTTGGACAGTGGGTGCAGCCCATGAAAGGTGAGCTGAAGCAGGGCAGGGCGTCGCCTCACACAGGAAGCACAAGGGATTGGGGGATTTCCCTTTCCTAACCAAGGGAAGCCGTGACAGACTGTACCTGGAAAAATGGGACACTCCCACCCAAATACTGTCGTTTTCCCAAGGTCTTAGCAACCGGCAGGCCAGGAGATTCTCTTCTGTGCCTGGCTCAGCAGGTCCCATGCCCATGGAGACTTGCTCACTGCTAGCACAGCAGTCTGAGATCAACCTGCAAGGCTGCAGCTTGGCAGGCAGAGGGGCATCTGCCATTGCTGAGGCTTGAGTAGGTAAACAAAGCAGCCAGGAAGTTTGAACTGGGCAGAGCCCAGCACAGCTCAGCAAGGCCTACTACCTCTGTAGACTACACCTTTGTGGGTAGGGCATAGTAGAACAAAATACAGCAGAAACTTCTGCAGACTTAAACGTCTGCAGTTCTGAAGAGAGCAGTGGTTCTCCCAGGGTGGTGTTTGAGCTCTGAGAATGGACAGACTGCCTCCTCAAGTGGGTCCCTGACACCCGTGTAGCCTAACTTGGAGACACCTCCCAGTAGGGGCCGACAGACACCTCATACAGGTAGGTGCCCTTCTGGGATGAAGCTTCCAGAGGAAGGATCAGGCAGGAATATTTGCTGTTCTGCAGCCTCTGCTGCTGATACCCAGGCAAAGAGGGTCTGGAGTAGACCTAGAGCAAACACGAACAGAGTTTCAGGTGAGGGACATGACTGTTAGAAGGAAAACTAACACACTGAAAGGCATAGCATCAACATCAACAAAAAGGACATCCACACCAAAACCCTATCTGTCAGTCACCAACATCAAAGACCAAAGGTAGATAAAATCACAAAGATGGGGAGAAACCAGAGAAGAAAAGCTGAAAATTCTAAAAACCAGAGCACCTCTTCTGCTCCAAAAGGTCGCAGTTCCTCACCAGTAACCGAACAAAGCTGGACAGAGAATGACTTTGACGAGTTGACAGAAGTAGGCTTCAGAAGGTTGGTAATAACAAACTTCTCCAAGCTAAAGGAGCATGTTCTAACCCATCGCAAGGAAGCTCAAAGCCTTGAACAAAGGTTAAATGAATGGCTAACTAGAATAAACAGTGTAGAGAAGACCGTAAATGACCTGATGGAGCTGAAAACCATGGCACAAGAACTTTGTGACACATGCACAAGCTTCAATAGCCAATTCGATCAAGTGGAAGAAAAGATATCAGTGATCAAAGATCAAATTAATGAAATAAAGTGAGAGGACAAGATTAGAGAAAAAAGAGTAAAAAGAAATGAACAAAGCCTCCAAGAAATATGGGACCATGTGAAAAGACCAAATGAACATTTGATTGGTGTACCTGAAAGTGATGGGGAGAATGGAACCAAGTTGGAAAACACTCTGCAGGATGTTATCCAGGGAAACATCCCCAATCTAGCAAGGCAGGCCAACATTCAAATTCATGAAATACAGAAACACCACAAAGATACTCCTCGAAAAGAGCAACCCAAAGACACATAATTGTCAGATTCACCAAGGTTGAAATGAAGGAAAAAATGTTAAAGACAGCCAAAGAGAAAGGTTGGGTTATACACAAAGGGAAGCCCATCAGACTAACAGCAGATCTCTCAGCAGAAACCCTAGAGCCCGAAGAGAATGAGGGCCAATATTCAACATTCTTAAAGAAAAGAATTTTCAACCCAGAATTTCATATCCAGCCAAACTAAGCTTCATAAGTGAAGGAGAAATAAAATCCTTCACAGACAAGCAAATGCTGAGAGATTTTGTCACTACCAGGTCTGCCTTAGATGAGCTCCTGAAGGAAGCAGTAAACATAGAATGGAACAACCGGTACCAGCCACTGCAAAAACATGCCAAATTGTAAAGACCATTGATGCTATGAAGAAACTGCATAAATTAATGGCAAAATAACCAGCTAACATCATAATGATAGGATCAAATTCACACATAACGATATTAACCTTAAATGTAAATGCGCCAATTAAAAGACACAGACTGGCAAATTGGATAAAGAGTCAAATGATAAAGGGGATATCACCACCGATCCCACAGAAATACAAACTACCTATAGTTCTCTATAGGTAGAATACTATAAACACCTCTACAAAAATAAACTAGAAAATCTAGAAGAAATGGATAAATTCCTGGACACATACACCCTCCCAAGACTAAACCAGGAAGAAGTTGAATCCCTGAATAGACCAATAAGAGGCTCTGAAATTGAGTCAATAATTAATAGCCTACCAACAAAAAAAAGTCCAGGACCAGATGGATTCACAGCCAAATTCTGCCAGAGGTACAAAGAAGAGCTGGTACCATTCCTTCTGAAACTATTCCAATCAGTAGAAAAAGAGGAAATTGTCCCTAACTCATTTTCTGAGGCCAGCATCATGCTGATACCAAAGCGTGGCAGAGACACAACAACAACAACAAAAGAGAATTTTAGACCAATATCCCTGATGAACATCAATGAGAAAATCCTCAATGAAATACTGGCAAACCGAACCCAGCAGCACATCAAAAAGCTTATCCACTATGACCAAATTGCCTTCATCCCTGGGATGCAAGGCTGGTTCCACATAAATAAATCGATAAACGTAATCCATCACATAAACAGAACCAATGACAAAAACCACATGATTATCTCAATAGGTACAGAAAAGGCCTTTGACCAAATTCAAAAGCCCTTCATGCTAAAAACTCTCAATAAACTACATATTGATAGAACGTATCTCAAAATGATAAGAGCTATTTATGACAAACCCACAGCCAACATCATACTGAATGGGCAAAAACTGGAAGCATTCCCTTTGAAAACCTGCACAAGACAAGGATGCCCTATCTCACCACTCCTATTCAACATAGTGTTGGAAATTCTCGCCAGGGCAATCAAGCAAGAGAAAGAAATAAATGGTATTAAATTAGGAAAAGAGGAAGTCAAATTGTCCCTGTTTGCAGATGACAGGATTGTATATAAAGAAAACCCTATCATCTCAGCCCAAAATCTCCTTAAGCTGATAAGCAACTTCAGCAAAGTCTCAGGATACAAAATCAATGTGCAAAAATCACAAGCATTCCTATACACCAATAATAGACAAATAGAGAGCCAAATTATGAGTGAACTCCCATTCACAATTGCTACAAAGAGAATAAAATACCTTGGAATACAACTTATAAGGGATGTGAAGGACCTCTTCAAGGAGAACTACAAACCACAGCTCAACAAAATAAAAGAGGACACAAACAAATGGAAGAACATTCCATGCTCATGGATAGGAAGAATCAATATCGTGAAAATGGCCATACTGCCCAAGGTAATTTATAGATTCAACGCCATCCCCATCAAGCTACCTATGACTTTCTTCACAGAATTGGAAAAAACTACTTTAAAGTTTATATGGAACCAAAAAAGAGCCCGCATAGCCAAGACATTCCTAAGCAAAAAGAGCTAAGCTGGAGACATCAAGCTACCTGACTTCAAACTATACTATAAGGCTACAGTAACCAAAACAGCATGGTACTGGTACCAAAACAGATAAATAGACCAATGAAACATAACAGAGGCCTCAGAAACAACACCATACATCTATAGCCACCTGATCTTTGACAAACCTGATAAAAACAAGCAATGGGGAAAGGATTCCCTATTTAATAAATGGTGCTGGGAAAACTGGCTAGCCATATGTAGAAAGCTGAAACTAGATCTTTTCCTTACACCTTATACAAACATTAATTCAAGATAGATTAAAGACTTAAATGTTATACCTAAAACCATAAAAATTCTAGAAGAAAACCTAGGCAATACCATTCAGGACATAGGCATGGGCAAAGACTTCATGACTAAAACAGCAAAAAGCAAAGGCAACAAAAGCCAAAATAGACAAATTGGATCTCATTAAACAAAAGAGCTTCTGCACAGCAAAAAAAACAAACAACAACAACAACAAAAAACTACTATCAGGGTGAACAGGCAACCTACAGAATGGGAGAAAATTTCTGCAATCTACTGATCTGAAAAAGGGCTAATATCCAGAATCTACAAGGAACTTAAACAAATTTACAAGAAAAAAAAAGCAACCCCATCAAAAAGGTGGCAAAGGATATGAACAGACACTTCTCAAAAGAAGACATTTATGCAGCCAACAGACACGTGAAAAAGTGCTCATCATCACTGGTTATTAGAGAAATGCCAATCAAAACCACAAAGAGATACCATCTCAGGCCAGTTGGAATGGCGATCATTAAAAAGTCAGGAAACAACAGATGCTGGAGAGGATGTGGAGGAATAGGAACGCTTTTACAAGGTTGGTGGGAGTGTAAATTAGTTCAACCATTGTTGAAGACAGTGTGGCAATTCCTCAAGGATCTAGAACTGGAAATACCATTTGACCCAGTGATCCCATTACTGTGTATATACCTAAAGAATTATTAATCATGCTACTATAAAGACACATGCACATGTATGTTTATTGCGGCACTACTCACAGTAGCAAAGACTTGGAACCAACCCAAATGTCCATCAATGATGGACTGAATAAAGAAAATATGGCACATATAAACCATGGAATGCTATGCAGCCAAAAAAAAGAATGAGTTCATGCCGTTTGCAGGGACATGGATGAAGCTGGAAACCATAACTCTCAGCAAACTATCACTAGGACAAAAAACCAAACACCGCATATTCTCACTCATAAGTAGGAACTGAACAATGAGAACACTTGGACACAGGATGGGGAACATCACACACCAGGTCCTGTTGGGGGGTGAGGGGCTCGGGAAGGGATAGCATTTGGAGAAATACCTAATGTAAATGATGAGTTGATGGGTGCAGCAAACCAACATGGCACATGTATACCTATGTAACAAACCTGCACTTATACCTTAGAACTTAAAGTATAATAAAAAATAGAATTTTAAGTTCAGCTTAAAACATTAAGATTGTTTCAAAATTTCCCTCACACTTTCTTTTTGTACTCGTATCATAAAATATACTTCCACATATATTCTAAATCCCAGAAACAACTAAATCATGTATTTATCAAAGTAAATGCATGTTTGTTTGTTTGTTTGTTTGTTTGTTTTTAGATGAAGTCTCACTATGTTGCCCAAGTTTTACTCAAACTCCTGGGCTCAAGTGATCCTGCCACCTCAGCCTCCTGAGTAGCTGGGACTACAAGAATGCATCAGCATACTCAATTCCATATTGAATTCTTAATTTCATCCAAGGTCAAAAAGTCTAATCTACATGTAATTGGAATATTAGGCAGAGAGAAAATAGAGGACAGAGAGGAGAGAGAAATTACAGAAACCATATCAAAAGAAATATTGACCATGTTTATTCCCCAGTGTCAGAAGACATTAAGCCACAGATTCTAAGAGTTCTTCTGATTCCTACTGACATCTTAAAGCTTAATTGAAGTTAAATTCTAGAACTTCCTCTATAAGCAAGTTACATACGAGGTACATACAACATAAACCACACCTATGACACACCCTAGAAAAACCAGTGACAAAGAGTAATTACTAAATACCGTCAGTAAAATGGACACTTAATCTTTAAAGGATGTCTTAAAATAAATGTATTTTAATATGTTATGCTTAAAAACAAATATAATAACATGTCTGAATTATATATAATTTCCTCATCAATGTCTGAGATATTTAGTTATTTATGTCAATAAATTCTAGAATAGATAATGTATCATAAACAAATGCATAAAAATAATTTTTTAAAAATTGTGTGTGCCAAGATAATCTTTATTTTGCTGCAGTAATAAATACCACTCCCATCTCAAACACTAATGGCTTACAATAAAAAGGTGTGTGTCCATGACATGTCTACATCTTACTTTCTTTCTCCAGGATCTAGAATGATAGAGTACACAGTTTGGAGCATTATTGGTCACCATGACAAAGTAAAGATAGCATGATTATTTACTTTTTTGCCCTTACAATGTCTGCCAATAATAAATTATGACATTTTATTGTCAATGGAAATCATATGGTCATATAGTCAGTAAGTTGAGATGGTGTCTAGAGGAAAACCATAGATCATGGAGAACAATGAGCAAAGGCCTCATGTTTTTCTTGTCTCTATCTCATTATTGTATGTAGCTGTGGAGGAGAGGGGAGGAGACCACTCATGTTTTCATTTTACATTGCTGTAATTTTGTTTTTCTGTTTATAAGTATATAAACATTAGAGCTGATTATAATTACTCTGAATATCCTTTTTCTGAGAAAATGGTAAGTTTGCATGTTTCTGCTGTATTGGTGCATATCTTGCCAGGAAAACAGTCATCTAAGTATTCTGAATATAAATTAATATAGGAATTGAGATTTATATGAATGTGAAGGAAATGGGGAAGCAAAGCACAGGGAAGGCCTTTTGAAAAGGCAGGAAGCTGCCACCATAAGGTTAGAGAAACAGTGACCACCTTGGCATGACATATTGAAGAATGTGTTTGTCAGAAGCTACCAAGAAATCATTGACTTTTAAAAGGAAATTCTAAACAAGTTTCCTACACTTATCTCGGTAGGCAGCATCATAGTGGTGCTTCTCGATTCTCACCAACAGGCAGCTGTAAATCCCACATCTGCTCACATGTCTGCTAGTAATCACTTCCAGGTAATAATGACCTCTGTTTCTTTCTTGCTTTCTAAGAGAAGATTTTAGGAAATATAGTTCCAAGCTTCTCCACTGTTATGTAAAGGAAATTTTAAAAGTGTATGGTGATAATACTGAATTGCTAACAGATAATTCAGCCATCGTACTAATTTGAGGTTAGATGTAGTTGTATAATTTCTTCTGGCCAATGAAATATGAGAAGTATTGTGTCGCTTCATAACAACCTATTATTATGAGAGTCCAGGAGTTGTTGCAAGTTTCTCCCACACACGGAGATGATGGAAGCATGTATCAAGATGAATCTTCATCAGCCTGGGTCTCTGAGTGATTATAATGAACAGAGTCACCCTTCAAACCCACCTTGGATGGGTAATATGCTCAAGAAATAAAGTTTTGTCACATTAAGTCACTGAAATTTTGTTACTATAGCCTGACTATCCTAATGCACAACAACAAAATCACACACACACACACACACACACACACATGCACACACACACAATCTTGCTGGCTTAAAGTAAGACAGTATTATTTCTTTATATATCACATCACATCAATCTAAAGTTTGTACAAGGTCACTGTTTTGGTCATTCTCACTCCAGGACCAAGCTGTTGAAACAGCTATCATATTTGATGCTGCCATCACAGTGACAGAGGGAAAAATAACTAGTTCTTATTGGTTATTTGCAGAAATGGTCTAATTTACCTAAATTTATTGGACAAAGCAAATCACAAAAGTGTACTTAATTTCTGCAATGCAAGTAAGTGCAATCTTTTCATGTGCCTGAAAAAAAATATGAACTAAAACACTTACTAATATTCCTGATGACTGCCTCCTTGGCAAGAAACTCAAAGAGATAATGAATGACAATTATAGGTTATGAAAGGATTTTCACAAGATAGAAAGGTAAGTTCAGTTACAAGATATAAAATCCAAGAGGAGTATAAATAAAGTTCTATATTCAAATCCCCAAGAATCAACTCAGAAAGAAAAATATTTCAGGAGTTATAGTTAAAAATAAACAAATAAAAAACCAAAATACTGGTACTATTTTATTAAAAAGATTCAATTCCTAGTAGCAAATGATTTTTAAAGAGGGAAATCTATCCCTTAATCTTAAATATTTCTGTGGCACACTTGTGATTTTTGAGAACCACATTGGAAAGAGTATAAAAAATTCCACACTAGTATTAAACTAAAGCCATTCAAATATATTTTAGGGAGAATAAGGGAATGAATTATTGAAAATTCTGGAAATGATTATTCTTCAGAACAAATTTCATAATTTAATAACATCTATTTTGATATATTTTGAAGAGAATTATACCAGCTCTTATTCAAAGAGAGAAAAAGTGTTGAAACAATAGGAGAGATTTCAGTCTAATATAAGGAAGAATTGTATGACATCTTTCAGAGCAAAAACAAAAGACAATAATAGCAATAACAATAAAACAATGAATCAGAGAAATACCGTAGAAAATTCCATCTATAAATAACTAACAAAGAATGTATTAAGCACTGTCTTGTTGATGTTATTAAAATATTCTTATTGTATGAGAGGTTTGTTATGCCTGAGATGGTTAGAGATTGTATTTCATCATATACTCAAAGAAGGAAATTATAAGTCAAGCAGAATATATAGCAGCATTTTGAAAAGGGAGTTAATTTTGAATTTCAGACAATTTCAGTATGATATCCAAAAAATTACTGTATTGAAGTAGTTTTATGTACAATTATTATTTCATCTAGGTAAGAAGCATGGTTATCATGTTTTCAAATAGAAACAATCAGGGTAGGGGGCTGGGCGTGGTGGCTCACAACTGTAATGCCAGCACTTTGGGAGGCCAAAGCAGGCGGATCACCTGAGGTCAGGAGTTCAAGACCACCCTGAACAACATGGTAAAATCCCATCTCTACTAAAAAATACAAAAATTAGCCAGGCATGGTGGCATGTGCCTGTAATCTCAGCTACTCAGGTAGCTGAGATAGGAGAATAGCTTGAACCCAGGAGGTGGAGGTTGTGGTGAGCTGAGATTGCGCCACTGCATTCCAGCCTGGGCGACAGAGCAAGACTCCATCTCAAAAAAAAAAGAAAGAAAGAAAGAAAGAAAGAAAGAAAGAAAGAAAGAAAGAAAGAAGAAAGAAAGAAAGAATCAGGCTAAAACAAAAATGAATCAGATTTTAAGCAAGTAAAATTATTGGCAATAGTTTGTGTTCACTTTGGTATGAGGGTATATGTGAAAATCAGAGATCAATGTTTTAACACTTGTAAATATGTTTTAAAGTTGACACAAACATTTCTTCTCAAATATGTTTTTAATATAGAATATCAGGAAAACAATAATGAATTTTACATAGAATATACCTTAAACAATGAAAAGTAATCCAAATATTAAAGACATACTATTGTCTTAGAAGAAAGAAAAAGATTCATCTTTTATAAAAGTAAAAAATATGTATTATAATAAGCAGAGTCACATTCACACTGTTGTGTTCTCACATAACAGAGTTAATTTTATACTTACTTTTTAAATAAAAGTGCATGATGGTTTCTGGACATACATCATTGAGAAGTTCCTTAAAAAGGAATTATACCTTTGCTATATGAAAGATCTCTATACTATGGGTCAAGGTTGAGGATAATCTATTCCTTTACACATTCACAAAAGAGTTGTGGAGTCAGTCTTAAAAAGTCTAATACCCAGGCAATAAATAAAGTCTATCCAGCTTATGTACCGTTGATAAAAAGGCTGTTTTTGTTGACCAGTTATATGCACAGTAATGAATGCAAAACTATTCTTTAGACTCGCTAGCAGATCTGAATTAATCTAATAAATTTTTGTTTCAGAATGCGTTTGTGATTTCCATTAGAGGGATAATGCAATTTTAAGTTTTGTAATTAGTAAAGGCAATAGATCATACAAAGGTGACTAATTTTATGTTATATCTAGTATCAATATATATTCTAATTTTAAAACAAAAAGGGAAGAATATTTGAATACACTCATGATTCAACGTAAAAGTAAACCTTTAATGAAATAGCTTGAAAAATACCATTTTGTTATTTAAAAATAAATGCAATTCAAGAAGCCAATACTTACCCAGGCATAACATATGTATAGCATTACAATGATAAGGTCAAACTTTTGAAAGTTCAAGAATTCACAGATGACATGACAGTGAAATTTAGACTAAACCTTGTGCTAGTTGAATAATTATATCCCATAACTTGAAAACTGAATTTGTGAAGTAAATCAGTAATAGGCTTCTTATCCCAGACTTGCTGTTTGGTGTCTGCTAATTAATGTGTGAAATCATTAAAAAACAGAAAAATCGAGTTGTTTTCAGACCCAGTGAAGACTTGAAATTATTTAAATGAATATAATCTCATGTCAATTCTTCAGTTCACAACATTTTTATTCCTATTTTCTACCTTTACAGTTGCTACTTATTGCTAATTTAGACAAAAATCTTTAGATGTGTTTACAAAGTCAACATACAATATACATTTTGAAGTGGAAAACTTTCATTGCTTGTGGTAATGAGATCTAAAAAGCCATAATTTGGTTTATTAATTAGAAACTGAGTGTTGTTTTATATAGAAATATATATATTTCTATATATATATAAATTTCTATATAGATTCTATATATAAATTCTATATTTAAATCTATATATAGAATATATATAAATTTATATCTATATTTCTATATAGATATAATATATTCTATATTCTATATATATTCTATATATTATATATATTATATCTATATAGAAATATAGATATAAATTTATATATATATTTATATATATAGAAATATATATATATATGGAATGAAAAAGTGAGATTTGGTTTTACTCCCTAAGGAGTCTACAATATAATTGGGGAACAGAGATTTAGCAGGGGTGGGGGGCAGTGCTGGGGAGAACATGTGATTTTACCAAAGAATGTGAAATCTGCAAGATTCCTTAAATACAATAGAATTTGTCTTCCTCATACTGCACAATCAGTAGGAGCAAAACAAAACAAAACAAAAAGTTTAGAAACTTTCTCAAAGCCCTTCAAAAATTAGTGACCAACACAAGAATAGAACTCAGGTGAAAGGCTGAATGGAGTAGGCAACGTTAATGACTTCCTACACAGAAAATTTCTGAAGCAGCCACCTAATTTTATGCATATAACTCACCTTTAAACTCACAGAACCTCAGTTGCCTGGTATATAAAACCCTCCTGTTATGGGTTGAATTGTCTCCCATGTAATAGTTATATGTTGAAGTCCTAACCCCTACTATCCCAGAATGTAGCTGTATTTGAAGATAGGGCTTTTAAAAAGATAATTAAGGTAAAATGAACTGATCATGAATGAGTCATGATTTAATAAGACTGCTGTCCGTATAAGAAGAGGAAATTAGGATACAAACACACAGAAGATCATGCAAAAACAATGGGAGAAGATAGCCAAGGAGAGAGACTCTTAGAAGAAACCAACCTTGTCAACACCTTGAACCATTAACCTCCAAAACTGTGAGGAAATACATTGTTGTTTAAATCACAGCCTGTGGTACTTTGTTAGGGCAGCCCTAACAAACTAATATACCTTCTAAAGCATAGAGTTCGCATAAAGATTAAACAGGATTATATATGTAAGTCATTTTGCATACAAAAGGTACTCAGTTCTAGTTACTATTCCTTTTTTAATCGTACTTTCTCCCTCAATCAAAGACCAAGATGAAGAATACCCAGCATACCTGAAAAACTCAATACACAGAAAGTTTATAGATGAGATGTTCAACTGATTCAAACCTGTAAAGAAGAAAAGTAAGAAAACCAAAAAGCTAATACTTATCATCTCAGAACAAAGTGCTATTCTTTCAAAAAGGAGCTGAACTAACATCTCTCAGTTCATCAGGAAACGGCAGAAGTGAACTTGGTTTAGTATTCTTAAAGATATACACAAAGAGGCACGAAAGAGTTAAATAAGGATCCACAGAGCTCTTTCTTCTTATTGTCTATAATTACTAGCTAGAAGGAAAGACCATTGTTTGTCAAAACATGCCATATCTGTATATAGTTAAGCATCTCCGAAGCGTATAAGCTGCAAAAATGAGTGACAAGTAATCTAATTTTAACTTTTTCTGGTTTCAGAAAGAGTTCACGACATTTGTCCAATCAATCTACTCATTGACTAATTATTATTGACTAGAGATAGTTACCTCGAAAAAATCCTTTATTCCTTATATGCTTATTCTAGGGCCCCTCGAGGAGCTTTGTGGATTAACTAGGCAAACAACTTGAGACATTGCCTCAAGATAGATTTATTTAAAATAAACGAATACCATTAATCTCATTCAGACACTTGGTCAGGCAGGCATTTCTGCTTAAGTGTGCAATTGCACACTGCTGAGCTGTCATGCTGGGATGCAGAATAGAACTCTGACATTTGAGTTTAGTAAAGTATATCCCCCCAGGTCTCCAAAAGATAAAAAGGTAAAGTTGACATATGGAATACTTTGCCTTTGTGTCCCATTAGCACCTTCAACATCATAGTGCAATGCCTGAGAGTCCATGAAATGTGCTAAGGAACAGTGTCCTTTATTTATAGCATGACTTTTTCTTGTGAAAAAACAAAGAGTAAAATAGTACGTAATAACAATTTTTAAAGTTGCCTTATTTTTTAAAGAATTGTTTTTTATATCATATCATACAAACAGACTATAATCAGTTGGCTGTGTGCCTCTCTGGAAAAACATCAATCAAGACAAACCAAATTAAAAAAATAAACAAAACAAGATCAAACACACCAATCTATGAAGCTAATTAAAAATTAGACAAACCTTTCTTCACAGATTATTGTATGATGGGATGGAATGCTTGGAAAGGACAGGACATTTGATAGCCTTACACTCTGGACCAATGAATACCACCAATTGATTTGTCAGAGTTATCTAGGTCTCTTGGACAAGAACCAACAACAATGACCCACTACAACTTCATCTCATGTATCTTGAGCTTTAGGGATATAGCGCCATTTAAAGAGACTAACCTCTCTTGCTTCTTGTCAGTGAAACTGGGAAGAAGAATTTGGAGGTATCCAAGAAAGGTGTCTTATCTAAGGAAAAATTAGTGTCTATTTCCCAAATCATGTGTTGATTTTAAACACAGAGAAAGAATGTACACCCCGTTTCCCAACACATTGGTATGCTTGTTGTTTGTTGTCATTTATATCTATGTTAAATTATTTTTAAAAATTGTCATGGTAGCTTAAAACAATACTATTGAAAATGATTTTAATGCAAGTATAATAGAAAATCAGAAGCATAAAAATCCACTTACTGACTTAATTCACTGGATACAATTTCTTACAGAGCAATTGATTATGTTTTTTGTGGACCTATTACACAAAATAACCAGATATGCATAAAATGATAGAGATAATTGCTAACTAAAAATACCATTTCTTGATTCTTGATTATGTGCAAGGCATTATATCCCAAAACTTAAA
This sequence comes from Gorilla gorilla gorilla, assembly GCF_029281585.2. Lineage (NCBI taxonomy): Eukaryota > Metazoa > Chordata > Mammalia > Primates > Hominidae > Gorilla > Gorilla gorilla. The sequence continues at coordinate 28,690,650 of NC_073239.2, read as the reverse complement.
ACTGTATTTTTTGTTAAAATTTCATAGATGAGGAAACTTAGATAGATGAGCCTTAGTGGGGATGAATAATTTACCTGTAATTGTACAGATAATAAGTGTTAGGACCCAAATTTCAGGATCCTAATTGGAAGCTGATTTGAAAGCCGGGTTTGTCACACTGCAGAGCTAATGTTCTTAACCAGGATAGTTTAAGTCGAAATCTACAGAAAGAGGGGGGAAAAAAGGTTTGAATAAAAATTAGCCAATCTATAATGGACAAAATGGAAATCATTACTTAGTGAAAGGTATTTTTCTTGAATGTCCTCAAACTCTTCTTTTCATTATATTTATAAAGGCCAAGAAAAGTTAGTGTAAGTAGTGGTTTACATATATGGTTATTCTTAATTTAGCAATACACACACACATACACACTCACACACATATTCACACATATATGCATACATATATAGAAAAATGAATAGATGGATAAGTAGGTAATAAGCATTAGAGTTCTCCAGAGTAATCAATGGAAAAATAGACCAACTGGAGAACTATAGCTATAGCTATAGCTATAGCTATGTCAATTATAGAGGCAGAAAAGTCCCAAGATCTGCAGTTGTAAGTTGGAGATGCAGGGTTGTCAATCATGTAGCTCTAGTTCAAAGGCTAGCAGGCTGGAGACCTAGTAAAAGCTGGTGTTTCAGTTTGTGTTCTAAGGCAGGGGAAAAAACCCAACGTAGCTCAAAGACTGGCAAGAAAAATTATCTCTTAATTTTAGGAAGGTCAGCATGTTGTTCTGTTCAGGCCTTTAATTGATTAGATGAGGCTTAGTCAAATAAGGGGAGAGCAATTCCATATTCAATTGATTTAATATTAAACTCACCCAAAATCAGTCTCACAGAAACAGAAAGAATATTGGTTGACCAAATATCTGAGTCCCTTTTATCCTGCTTAAATTAACACATAAAATTCACCAGCACAAGCCAATCTCTTGTTAATTTGCCATACATAAGCATCTCCTTAAATCATACTTAATCTTCAAATGAAGATAATACACAAAGTCATAATTCCACCTAACATGACACAATTATCCTGCGTACAACTGAACAGACATTAATTCCATTCCCAGAAAGGGAGGTAAAATCCTTGAGATATTTACTCTTTTCATTGATATAACTATGACATAAAATTAACCACTGTTAAATTCTGTGATGTAGAGTTAATACATCTTATGGTCCATTATAAGGAAATGAGGAGAAGGAAGAAAATGAAGACATTTGATGTACAAACACAAATATAATTTTTAACAAAATAAGAAGGAAGTACTCATGACAGTTACGGTCCTCATTTCTATAAGTGGTTATGTTATCATAGCTGATACTTATAAGTACATTCTTCCACTATCCATTCTGTATTACCTTTGCCTTCAGCAAAAAACTTTTCTGGCTGTCATTTACCTAACAATACGTGACCCAAACCTTTATTTCTAAAAGATCTGGGCCCTTAGTAGTCCTGCCTGAATTGAGTTGCAGTTTTTAATTGACCTTAATAATCATGGCAATACTAATAGACACTCTAAAGGATCTTCTATACTCCAACATACTCTTCCTTACCTCAGTTGTGAAGATGTAGTGTAATTTCCCCTTGGTAGTCAGGATCAAATTGCAGTCAACACAGTAACTCCCTTCCTTGCCTTTAATTCAGAGGCATGTGGAGTCTAAAGTGGCCCAACATTAGCTTTAACTTCCAGTTCAATGGTATCACTGTAGGGTCTGTTAGTGAAAGCATTTCTCCTTTGGGAGCTAAAACCCCTAGACCAGCAAAGCATAAGACTGTAGAAACAGGAAGCAAAAAAATTGCTAGTGAGTCACTGGGGTTTATAGTGAATGGTGCCACTTCCATTTCTACTGATTCCAGGACTCATGAATCCTGGCTATGGGTGAAAAAACACCATATAGTGAATGCTAGTACAGAGCATCCACAGCCTCCTGTAGAAGCCTGCCCCAGCTTTGCAAGGTATTGTCACCTAGTTGACACTGTGAGTCTTCAAAAGGCCATCCCCCTGTTGTATTAAGTCATTTGCATCAGGATGGTGAGAAAAGTGGTAAGACCAGTCAATTCCATGAGCATGAGCCCATTGCCATACTTCAATGGCTGTGAAGTGAGTTCTTTAATCAGAAGCAATGCTGTATGGAATGAGGTAAGAGTGTATAAGGCATTCTGTACATTCTGTACATCTATGGATGGTAGTTTTGGCAGGAGCAGTGCATGCAGGAATGACAAATCCGTATCTGCAGTGTCTATTCGACTAAGAAAAATTTGCTGCCCCTTCCATGATGGTGATCCAATGGAATCAACAATCAAACTGGGTGATCACACCAGAGAAAGGTGCCCTATGTGAATCTATACTACTGAAAGATTGGGTACTCAGCAGTGGCCATAGCCACGTCAGCCTTAGTGAGTGGAAGTCCATGTTATCTAACCCATGCATAATCTCCATTTCTATCACCATGGCTACTTTGTTTATGAGCCGCTTGGGCAATGACAAACACGTATGGGAATAGAAGCTGACTAGTATCCACAGAATGAATTAAATTATCCACTTGATTATTAAAATCCTCCTCTGCTAAGACCACCCTGTGGTCAGTATTCACCTTGGATACCAATATTTTCACATTTTGATCCATTTTTAGAGGTCTGTCTACATATTTTTCCCCCAGATTTCCAATCATGTTCTTTGCTGACCATCCAGCCAAAATATTGACTACGGCCCATGAGTCAGAGTACAATTAAAAGTATAGCTATTGGCCATTTCTCCTAGCAAGTAAAATGAATAATCACTGGAAGTTCTGCCCACTGAGAGGATTTTCCTTTACCACTGTTCTTCAGGGAAGTCACAAAAAGAGGCTGTTGTGCTACAGCTGTCCACTTCCAGGCAGTGCCTACATATGTAAAAAAAAAAAAAAATCATCTATACATCAGGTGTCAGGATTTACTTCTGTCAACTGATTGTAGAAGATTCCCATGAGACTATAGATGCAGGCTGGGTAAGAGAAGGTAGTGTCACGGGAGTTGGGATCATGGGCATTTGGGCTACTTCTTCATGTACCTTACTTGTGTTTTCCAGAGCCTGCTCAGGACTAGTCATGTACATACCATTTTCATTTGATAATGGAGTGCTGTTGTGCATGCCCTACTTTATGGTTTAGTGGGTCAGATAACACCCAATTAATCACGGGCAGTTTAGGTCCCATGTTTACTCGGTGGCCCTTAGTTAATTATGCAGTCTCTACTAAGGCCCAGCATCCAGCCAAGAACTGTTTCTCATGAGGATGAGTAGTTATCTGCATAAAGTAGCAGATTTTTGCTCCAAAATCCTAAGGGTTTGAACTGTGATTCACCTATAGGGGCCTTCCAGAATCCTTATCTGCTACTGACACTTCAGACTTCATCGGATCTGCTGGATCATATGGTCCAAGAGGCAGAGCAGCTTGCACAGCAACCTAGATCTATTGCAGAGCCTTCTCCTGTTTTGAGCTCCACTCAAAAGTAACAGCTTTTCGGACCTCTTGGTAAATGGGTCAGATGTGATGACATGCAAATATCTTACTATTAAGTCTGGAGAATTTATTACTTCTTGTTCACTAGGTCCTATTGGCATATTTTAAGCAATGTGATAGAACATCATGCTATCTTGTGGAAGAATCAAGATCACTGTGAGCAAAACTATAACAGGGCTGGAGAGTTTATATATCACTGAGGTACAAAGGTGAAGGTATATTGCTGGCCTTGCCAGCTGAAAGCAAATTGCTTCTTGTGGTTCTTATTGACAGGTACAAAAATAGAGCATTTGTGAGATTGATAGCTGAATATCAGGTATCAAGAGATGTGTTCAGTTGCCAAACATTGAAACCAAAGCTAATACAAAAGCTGCAATTGGAGTCACCATCTAGTTAATCTTTCAAGAATCAACTGTCATTCTCTAATATCCATTTTTCTTCTCCACAGGCCAAATAGCTGAGTTGAATGGGAATGTGATGAGAATCACCACTACTGTATCTTTCCATTCCTTAATGGTGGCACTAATCTCTCCAATCCCTCCAGGAATGTAGTAGTGTTTTTGGATTACTATTTTCCTCCATAGAGTCCATTGTAGCATCCCCCACCATAATGCCCTCACTCCACAGGTTGAAGAACCAATTTGGAAATTCTGCTACCTGTGAAATACATCTGTTTAATTTAGGCATTAAAGGACTCTCATTCATTCAAGGGGTTCTGGGTCTGCAAACTGGGAATGGGCAATCCTGACCTCTCAATTCCCAGTTATGATTCAGGATAAACTTCTGTTCATTGGCCCTAGAAATGTTTTGCGTATACAGATGAAGTAAAAATATCTATTTATTTCACTTCTAGGAACACCATGATCAACTAGTCAATGCCATAGGTCTATGTGAGTAGGTCTTAAATAACAAATCTATTCTCTAATGCCAATATCCCTAAGGCCCGAATCCCTTCCTCTGCATTAAACCAAAACAGATCTGACATTTTCAGCTCACTCACTCTAGGATACCTTTTGGTCCATGTTTTAGCCAACTAATCAAATTAACCAGTAGAGTCTTTTCAAATGCCCTGAGACACATCAGTAAATAAATAATCTCTGCTTAGTGAGCCTATTAATAAATGTGACATAATTCAACTTTATTTTCCTTCCAGCATTACATCACATCCTTAATAGCCAATCACACACATGTTCCCCAGATTTCTGTCTGTATAAAGTAGAAAACTCAAATAGCTCTTTTGGGCTATGGCACGCCTCCTCATGGTTTGTACTTTGTAGTTTACTTTTGGGAGCTTGCTAGTACTTAAGCCTAGTCACAGGCCTAGAAGAAAAGAGGAGTGATGTGGATGTGTCCTGAAGAGACCCAACATTGTCTTGCATGGCCACTCCCTTGCCATTAGAGTTTTCTCAGACATTGCAGAGTTAATCCCCTCTGATGGGGATGGAGGAGTTGCTTCTATTGTAGGTGAATAAGTCTCTTCCACTGGCAAAGAAGACATATCAGAATTTAGGAGCTCAGTGTTACCAGCTTCGTCAGGGTCCTCCCACACATCCATATTCCAACCTCAGGATTCCATTCCTTCCCAATTAATGTCCTCACTTTAACAGTAGACATTCTTCAAGGCTGTCAGTTCAACTTGCATTGTAATTCAGCCAGTCACAGGATGAGGATCTGTCTTTGAATTTTCAGAAATCACAGCTGTGCCGCTACGGGAGATAAGGAATTCATTCAGGAGTAACATAGATTTCACATTATTTATCCGCACTTGATCTGGGAATTTGAATCCCTGAGTTCATCGTTTTGCCCCCTAAATTGTCCAGCAATATTATGAGTAACTAGTAAGTCTCATTATATTTATTAGCTTGACAAAAATGTTCAAAAGTATCATGCATTACCACCTAGATCCTGGTTTCTTATAAATGGCTAATTATTAGATTGGTGCAAAAATAATTGCAGTTTTTGAGATTTGTTTTTCTTTTAATTGCAAAAACCACAATTATTTTTTCACCAACCTAATAGAAGTATCTGACAGTGATATTTTGCATATCCCTATCACCAGATAATGCCATGGACAGTCAGCGCTCTCTTTACTACTGGAGTTAGGGCCAATACTATCTTTAAATCTAATCAGATCAGAGTGCAAATTCCAGAAACCCTAAAACCGATTCATAAAACTCACTTTTAAAGTTATCTTCCTTTAAAACCACTCTTAGAATGAAAATACTTATTTTTCAGGGACCTCTAGATAAACAGAACAAAAAATTTATATATATACACACACACACACATACATACATATATATATATATTCTCTCTATACATATACATATATATTCTCTTGAGAGAGAGAGAGAGACTCTATTGGGAGAGAGACAGAGAGAGAGAGGACAGTTTCTGGAATGTAAGTGTAACTAGGACACAGATAATGAAAGAGAGATAGATAGATAGATAGATAGATAGATAGATAGATAGATAGATAGATGATAGGTTTTTTTTAAAATAAAAAGTTGGCTCACCTGATTATGGAGGCTGCTTTGTTTCACCTCCCCAAATTAATATGTTCTAATTCTAAACCCAAAAGTGATGGTATGGCAGGGGAGAGGCCTTTGGACCCTCATGAGGGGCCATCATGATTGGTTATTAGTGCTCTTATAAACGAGGTCTTAAAGAGCTGCCTAGTCTCTCCCAGCATGTGAGGACAGAGAAAGGTGTCATCTATGAAGAATGAAACTTTGCTAGATATTGAACATACTAGCATTTTGATCTTTGACTTCCCAGCCTCCAGAATTATGAGAAATAAATGTCTGTTGTTTATAAACCACTTGGTTTATGGTATTTTTGTTGTAGCAGTCCGCATGGGTAAGACAGAGGTCAAATCCCAAAATCTGCAGTCAGCAAGCTGGAGACCCAGAGGGGTTGATTGTGTAGGTCTAGTCTGAGTCTGAAAGCCTGAGAGAACCAGGAGAGCCAAAGGTGTGGGTCCAGTCTGAAGGTGAACAGGCTCAAGACTCAGAAAGTGCTGATGTTTTAGTTTGAGTCTGAAAGCAGAAAAAAACCTATGGCCCAAATTGAAGGTGATTAGGCAGAAGAAATTTTATCGTATTTTGGGAAGCATCAGTCTTTTGTTCTATTCAGGCCTTCAGTTGACTAAATGAGGACTACAGATTAGGAAGTGCCTTACTCAATATTTAAAAATGGTAGTCATTCAAAAACACTCCCAGGGAAGCACCCAGAATACTATTTGACCAAACATCTGAGAACTCCATGACCTGGTTAACACACAGAATTAACCGTTACAGATAACTAGATACATAAATAGGTACAGATCAGATACAGAACAGAAGGAAGGAAGAATGGAAGGGGGGAAAAAGGAAGGAAGGGAGACACATCTAAAGTTGGCTTCAAAATTCAGAGAAAACGAAACGTAGCAAACAGAAATAACTGTGGTAAGATTAACAGTAATCATTCCTTAGAAACATCAAAAGTATAAACCATGAATAGACAACAGGTCAGTATAATAAATAACATCTCTAATCTACCTTTATTTGTAAATCTATAACTATTTTCATTCTGATTTTAATATTTTTATTATATTTAATTGAAGATTATATGGCATTGAAAATATTTTTCACTAATCAAAGCTTTTTGGTGTAGTTAAGTAGACATCTTTAGGGCCAATTCTATTGAAAAGATGAAAGGTTTCATGCATTGAAATTTCATTCCCTTTGACATTAGATCCATTGATTTTTCTCAAAAGATGTTTATACACATCAATTTTACAGCTTTCTAGAGAAGAGTGTATAATTAAGTATTGACATTCTAAAATACATCTTTTAAAATAGAAGATTTATAACTTCTATTTTGAAAATGGTCAAAAATAAAAGGTTTGGAATATTTCTTGCAATGTATGATGATGTTCATTTTCTCCGATGTTCTGCTTCAAAGCAGATCATGATTAATTCATTCCAAAAATCCACAAAGGATTTCTTGCAATTATAATTAAACATTTTTTGTCTTTATCACATTCTAATGAAAAAAGATGATTGATTTTCAAACCAGGGAATTGCCTTACATGTCAAACATCAAGACACATTTCTTTATTGAAAAAGACACTATCCAATGTATATTTGAATAAAAAAATTATGGATTTTTTCCCTTCTGGTCTTTCTTTATGAATCTTAGTCTTACTTTTTTTTATATACGCAAGACTTAATTATTTGATATAAGATAGAAGAGAGAAGCCAATTTACCTGCCATTAAAAAAAGCTTTAATTAGTTTCATCTTCTTCTCGCCCCTCTCCCTCACAGCAAAAAGAATTCGACGTAAGGATTTATCATTTAATTCCATGGAATCAAAAATTAATTAATATTTTTCAGATCTCCCTTCTCTGTATGTATTTCCCTAGGAGCTTCAACTGTGAAATGGGCTGCTCTGGTATCAATCCCAAGAGAAATAGGAAGAAATTGTGCACTATGAATATAATTTTCCTTGATAACATAATCCATCTTATTATTTGAAGGAATAGTAAAATATATATAAATGTATATAAATATTATATACTGTAGTGAAGCATAGAATTAGAGGCAAACTGCTTGGGTTTGATCCTGTTTTTGTCAGTTGCTAGCTGTGTGACCCCTTTCACCTCCATTTTGTCATCATTATAATATGAATAAAAATAACAACTCTATTGTACCAGTTACAGAATTAATAAGAGCTTAAATGAGTTAATAGAAGTAAGGCACTAACAGTGTGCCTGATATATAGAAAAATACATTTTATTGTTATTATTTTAAGCAATGAATTCATTCTTATAAAATGTCTGTTTTTGCATATGACTAATGGATTTCTATTAAGGCCAGGTTTTGGAAAGTTGCCATTTCCATGCATTATCTCATTTTAAAAACTAGAAAAAGGAACTGCTACTCCTACAGCAGATTTAAAATTCTATCACAGTTATTTGACTTGCCCCATTATTTAACTGATTTCATAGATAAAAGTACATTTCCTCTGATTACAAGAATTGTTATCAAGTGATGAATAATAATTTTATTGATTTGCTGGGATTTGGAAATTTATTTCAGCCCAGTTGCCATTAGTATAAAAAGCATGACTGTATTTATTTATCATGTTTTATTTTGAAATGTATGTATATGACAGAAAGTAAAAAGACTTTTGGTAGATATTAGTATAAAAATGAGCAGATTTGTTGTTTAACCATCTGAGCAAATTTTTATATACTCCTAAAATGTTAATACATTTTGCAAAAGCCATAACAACATAATATTTTCATATGTAATTACAGGTAGATTAAAAAATATGCCATGTTATGTCTTGTTATATGTATTTAGCTTACATTTTTAATAATCTATTAATACTCCTAATTAAATGCTATCCAAATGTGGCTTCTCTTTTTTTGCCTAAATTTGATGATTTGCTGATGAAACATGTAGAGTTTAGGTTAAATGACCCAAACTAGTTTGTTCTCCTTAATCATGGAAATTGTAAAAGCAATGTTTGTGTGTTTGTGTAAATATACTGTAAAAATGAAGTTTTGGCTCTAAACCTCCAACTAAACAAAATTTTAATTTAGTTGGTCCAGAGAGATTATATTATAACTTCTGTACATTTTGTGACACATAAACTCATTTAGTTAAAATACAATTTCAACTTGGATTTTTGAAATCACCATTCATTATATCTATATTGTACTTTATAAAATGCAAAGAATAACTAAGAGTAACCTACCACAAACAGAAATATGTCATTAGTAGGTATATGGGAAGTATTCTGAAATTATGCTCTCAAATATTAAAAGTACCATTGAATTTTAGATCATGTACAACAGAAATTACATCTTAAATTGTGCTTGAATCAATGTAAATAGGATCAAATAATGTGTACTTTGACCTGGGAAAATTCACATTTCCTGGTTATTGAATAGAGTTTCTTGTCAATAGGGTAAATAGAAATTAATCTTGATGACATCTCAAAACTAAGCATGAAACTCAAGGACTACACTTCAAGATTTTCTTCTGCTTTTTCTGGGAAATACAGCAAGACTGCACTGGCTACTAAGTAAATGATTGAACATCCAGGCCTACTATGATAGTCCAAATATAAGCACAATAGCTTGATGCTTAAAATCAGGTCAGTGGACTAAGAATTCTACATCTATACTATAACACTGGATATTTTGTTGGATAAAGAATGACTTTGAAAAAAGAGAAATGGATTTACGTATCTAATTCTGGCCCAACTCTTAGGTCTTTATGTTACCTTTAGACATGTTTTTTAAATATAAAAGAAGTGAAAATACATCATAGGGCTCTTTTAATTCTGTTTTTAAAAAGTACAATTTATATGAATGTCACCTTTTAAATTTTTAGAGCATTTATATGGACATCTCTTAAGTTGTTGGATCTGATTTTAAAATGTAAGAGGCAAAATCCCCGATATAATGATGTGAGTGGGCTGCCATTCTTTTCCCTAAAACCAACTACAAATACTCAACAAAATACTTGTCAAAAACATATATATCAGAGTTATAGAAATTGACCAAATAGGAAGAAATGCATTCTTGGGAAATCATGGAACTTTGAGCAAAAACAATGGAAGTCTGTGGCATACTCCTCTGGGGCCATTCTCATCCACCCAGACTTGCAGTGCTGTAGTTCCCCGAGGATGAAGAAAAACCCAGAAACCATTAGCTTCACTGTCAGAGGTGATTCTCTTAACTTGGAGTGGAAGGCAGAAAAACCTATATCCACACTGTCAGTAAAAGTAGCAATATCAGTAGCAAGTGAACGGAGAAGATCAGCAGCTCTGATCGCCTGAGGTTGCAGTTCTGGTTAGAGAAGGCGAGGGATCAGCTAACTAGCCAGAGTTCTAATAGCTTTATATAAGGTCTCCATACATCACTGGCTACCTTCTGCATGCATGTGCCGGAGACCAGTGGGATTCCAAGATAAACACATATTCCTGGATGGCCAGGTGACTAGGAGACTGATCGCTTATGCAGACGAGATGCAAAGAGGCCCAGAGACAAGCCCGGCACATCTGAAAACTGCCGGATATTTGAAGGCACACTCCAGCCTGCTTCTGCACAGTCTCTCACCAGTTGTTGCCTGACCACTAAGCAACGCGACAAAAAGGTGACCTCTAAGATTCAAGATTTAAAAATGAAAAGAATAGGTAAATAAAACTGACCACAAACGTGAATATTTACACACTGCTATAGAGACAGATTTTACAGATTTATTACAGGAAAATCACTAAGCAATAAACAAAGACAACAATGGCACATCTCATGGAGGGAAATCAGAATCCAAAGTTGCTAAAATATATTATCTGTGACCAGTTTTCAGCAACAAGAAAAAAGCATCAGATATGCAAAGAAAGAGGAAAGCATAGCACATCTCGGGAAAGTTAATAAAAGCTCTCTTTTTTTTTATGGGCACTAATGCTGGATTTAGCAGACAAAGATTGTAAAGCATATGTTTTATACACATATTCAAAGGGCTAAAGAACATAATGTTTAAAAAGTTGAAAGAAAGTATAATGTCAATGTTTCCATGATGTAAGAATTTTAATAAAGAAACTGAAACATTTAAAATGGAAATTCTTGTGTTAAAAGTACAATTTTGAAGAATATATATTGTTAAATATACATTTTTCTGAACTCAAGATTTATATAAAGATACTGAAATGAACATAACATTGTATTAGACAAATTGGTCAATGGAACAAAATAAAGCCTAAAAGCAGACCTCACATACATGATCAATTCATTTTCATCAAAGATACTCTGGTAATTCAATAGGGAATTTTCAGTAACTGCTGCTGGAAAAACAAGAATTATGAGAGAGAGAAACAAAATGTGGTCCCTACTTCATAACATACACATAGAATTAATTTGACATGAGCCATAGATCTAATAGTAAAAGTCACAGCTATTATTTCTTCCCAAAATTATAAGACAATATGTTAGACATTTTGGGGTAGGCAAAGCTTTTTTAAATAAGACACATACACACTAGCTAGTCAAGAAACAAAATTATCAAATAAACTCATCTGCCATAAAAATACGTACTCTCTGAATGACAACTTGGAGAAAATTTTTAAAAAATATTTTAAACTTTATTGTAAGATGAGTAGAATATGACCTAGTTAATGTTCTTTTCCCAAGTTTAATTTTTAACTTTTGTGGGTACATGGTGTACATACTTATAAGGTATATGAGATATTTTAATACAGACATACAAAGAGTAATAATCACATCAAGTTAAATGGAGTATTCATCACCTCAAACAATTATTCTTTCTTTATATTACAAACAATGCAATTATACTCTTTTAGCTATTTTTAAATGTACAATAAATTATTGTTGACTGTTGTCATCCGGTTGTGGTGACAAATACTTGAACATATACATTACATATAGCTATATTTTTGCACACATTAACCATCCCCACTTTCCCCTTCCACCCCCTCCCACCATTCCCAGCCTCTAGTAACCATCATTCTATTCTCTACCTCCAAAAGTTATGATTTAATTTTTAGCTTCCATAAATAAATGAGAACATGGGAAGTTGGTCTTTCTGTACCTGGCTCATTCCACTTAACATAATGAACTCCAGTTCCAACCATGATGTGGCAAATGACAGAATCTTATTCTGCTTCATGGCTGAATAGTACTCCATTGTGTACATGTACTGCATTTGTTTTTCATCCATTCATCTATTGATGGACACTTACATTGCTTTCAAATCTTGGCTATTGTGATTAATGTTGCAATAAATATGGGAGAGAAGCGATCTCTTCCACATACTGATTTCTTTTCTGTATATACTTACCAGTGGAATTGCTGGATTATATGGTAGTTCTATTTGGGGGGAACCCCTAAACTGTTTTCTATACTGGTTATACTAATTTACATTCATACCAACAATGTGTGAGGGTTTCCTTTACTCTACGTCCTCACCAGGATTTGTTATTCCCTGTCTTTCGGATAAAAGCCATTTTAACAGTAGTGAGATAATATTTTATTGTAGTATGATGTTGAAAACTTTTTCACATACCTATTTGCTATTTATATGTCTCCTTTTGAGAAATATCTATTCAGATCTTTTGTGCATTTTCAAACCAGATTATTAAATTTTTCCTATAGAGTGGTTTGAGCTCCTTATGTATTCTGGTTATTAATCCCTTGTCAGCTGGATAGTTTGCAAATATTTTCTATTCTGTAGGTAGTCTCTTCACTTTGTTGATTGTTTTCTTTGATTTGCAGAAAAATTTTAACTTGAGGTGATTACATTTGTCCATTTTTCTTAGGTTGCCAGTGGCTGTAGGATATTACTTTAAAAATCTTTGCTGAGACCAATGTCCTGAAGATTTTGTTTAATGTTTCCTTGAAGTAGTTTTATAGTATGAGGTCTTAGATTTAAGTCTTTAATCTATTTTGATTTTATTTTTGCACATGGTGAGATATAGGATTCTAGTTTCATTTTTCTGCATATGGATATCCAGTTTTCCCAATACCATTTATTAAACAGACTCTCCTTTCCTCAATGTTTGTTCTTAGCACCTTTGTTGAAAAAGAGTCTACTATGGATGCATGAGTTTTTTTCTGGGTTCTCTATCATATTCCATTGGTTTATCTGTCTATTTTTATGCCACCACCATGCATGCTGTTTTGGTTATTACAGCTTCGTAATATCATTTGAAGTTAGGTAATGTGATTCCTTCAGTTGTTTTGTTGTTGTTGTTTTTGTTTGTTTGTTTTTTTCATTTTGCTCAGTATGGCTTTGGCTATTCTGGGGCTTTTATGGTTCCAGGTAAGTTTTAGTACTGATTTTTCTATTTCTGTAAAAAAAAAATTAAATGGTATTTTGATAGAAATTGCATTGAATCTGTGGGTTTTTAGAGAATATGGACATTTTTAAGATATTAATTCTTCTAATCAATGAACATGGAATATCTTCCCATTTATTAGTGTCCCCTTAAATTTCTTTCATCAGTATTTTATAGCTTTCATTGTAGAGATCTTTCACTGCTTTGGTTAAGTTTATTCCTAGGTAGTTTTTTAAAAATTATTATTATTATATTTTAAGTTCTGAGATACATGTACAGAACGTGCAAGTTTGTTACACAGGTAAACACATGCCATGATGGTTTGCTGCATGCATCAACCTGTCATCTACATTAGGTATTTCTTCTAATGCTCTCCCTCCCCTAGCCCCCGACCCCCTGACATACCCCAGTGTGTGATGTTCCTCTCCGTGTGTCCATGTGTTCTCACTGTTCAGCTCCCACTTATGAGTGAGAATGTGTGGTGTTTGGTTTTCTGTTCCTGTGTTAGTTTGCTGAGAATGATTGTTTCCAGTTTCATCCATGTACCTGCAAAGGACATGAACTCATCCTTTTTATGGCTGCATAGTATTCCATGGCATATATGTGCCACATATTGTTTATCCAGTCTATCATTGATGGGCATTTGGGTTGGTTCCAAGTCTTTGCTATTATGAACACTGCTGCAATAAACATACGTGTGCATGTGTCTTTATAGTAGAATGATTTATAATCCTTTGGGTATTGATATATACCCAGTAACGGATTGCTGAGTCAAATGGTATTTCTGGTTCCAGATCCTTGAGGAATAGCCACACTGTCTTCCACAATGGTTGAACTAATTTGCACTCCCACCAATGTGTAAAAGCATTCCTATTTCTCCACATCCTCTTCAGCATCTGTTGTTTCTTGACTTTTTAATGATTGCCATTATAACTGGTGTGAGATTGTATCTCATTGTGGTTTTGATTTGCATTTCACTAATGATCAGTGATGATGAGCTTTTTTTCCATATGTTTTTGGCTACATAAGTGTCTTCTTTTGAGAAGTATCTGTTCATATCCTTTGCCCACTTTTTGATGGGGTTGTTTGTTTTTTTCTTGTAAATTTGTTTAAATTCTTTGTAGATTCTGGATATTAGCCCTTTGTCAGATGAATAGATTGCAAAAATTTTCTCCCATTCTGTAGGTTGCTTGTTCAATCTGATGATAGTTTCTTTTGCTGTGCAGAGCTCTTTATTTGAATTAGACCCCATTTGTCAATTTTGGCTTTTGCTGCCATTGCTTTTGGTGTGTTGTTCATGAAGTCTTTGCCCATGGCTATGTCCTGAATGGCATTGCCTAAGTTTTCTTCTAGGGTTTTTATGGTTTTAGGTCTTACATTTAAGTCTTTAATTCATCTTGAGTTAATTTTTGATAAGGTGTAAGGAAAGGGTCCAGTTTCGGTTTTGCTGCATATGGCTAGTCAGTTTTCCCAACACCATTTATTAAATAGGGAATCATTTGCTCATTGCTTGTTTTTATCAGGTTGGTCAAATATCAGATGCTTGTAGAGGTGTGACATTATTTCTGAGGCTTCTGTTCTGTTCCATTTGTCTATATATCTGTTTTGGTACCAGCACCATGCTGTTTTGGTTATTGTAGCCTTGTAGTATAGTTTGAAGTCAGGTAGCATGATGGCTCCAGCTTTGTTCTTTTTGCTTAGGATTGTCTTGGCTATATGGGCTCTTTTTTGGTTCCATGTGAAATTTAAAGTAGTTTTTTTTTAATTCTGTAAGAAAGTCACTGGTAGCTTGATGGGGATAGCATTGAATGTATAAATTACTTTGGACAGCCTGGACACTTTCACAATATTGATTCTTCCTATTCACGAGCATGGAATGTTTTTCCATTTGTTTGTGTCCTCTCTTATTCGTTGAGCAGTGGTTTGTAGTTCTCCTTGAAGAGGTCCTTCGCATCCCTTGTAAGTTGTATTCCTAGGTATTTTATTCTCTTTGAAGCAATTGTGAATGGGAGTTCACTCATGATTTGGCTCTCTGTTTTTCTGTTATTTTTGTATAGGAATGCTTGTGATTTTTGCACATTGATCTTGTATCCTGAGACTTTGCTGAAGTTGCTTATCAGCTTAAGGAGATTTGGGGCTGAGACAGTGGGGTTTTCTAAATATAAAATCATGTCATCTTCAAACGGAGACAATTTGACTTCCTCTCTTCCTATTTGAACACGCTTTATTTCTTTCTCTTGCCTGATTGCCCGGGCAAGAACTTCCAGTTCTATGTTGAATAGGAGTAGTGACAGAGGGCACCCTTGTCTTGTGCAGGTATTTAAAGGGAATGCTTCCAGCTTTTGCCCATTCAGTATGATATTGGCTGTGGGTTTGTCATAAATAGCTCTTATTATTTTGAGATATGTTCCATCAATACCGAGTTTATTGAGAGTTTTTAGCATGAAGTGGTGTTGAATTTTATTGAAGTCCTTTTCTGCATCTATTGATATAGTCATGAGGTTTTTGTATTTGGTTCTGCTTATGTGACACATTATGTTTATTAATTTGTGTATGTTGAACGAACCTTGCATCCCAGGTATGATGCTGTCTTGATCATGGTGGATAAGATTTGTGATGTGCTGCTGGATTCAGCCTGCCAATATTTTATTGAGGAGTTTTGCATCGATATTCATCAGGGATATTGGCCTGAAATTTTCTTTTTTTTGTTGTGTCTCTGCCAGGTTTTTGTATCAGGATGATGCTGGCCTCATAAAATGAATTAGAGAGGAGTCTCTCTTTTTCAACTGTTTGGAATAGTTTCATAAGAAATGGTACCAACACCTCTTTGTACTTCTGGTAGAAAAAAGAATGAAAAGGAACAAACAAAGCCTCCAAGAAATATGGGACTCTGTGAAAACACGAAACCTACTTTGATTGGTGTACCTGAAAGTGACAGTCAGAATGGATCCAAATTGGAAAACATTCTTCAGGATATTATGCAGGAGAACTTCCCCAACCTAGCAAGGCAGGCCAACATTCAAATACAGGAAATATAGAGAATACCACAAAGATACTCCTCAAGAAGAGCAACCCTAAGACACATAATTGCCAGATTCACCGAAGTTGAAATGAAGGACAAAAGGTTAAGGGCAGCCAGAGAGAAAGGTCAGGTTACCCACAAAGGGAAGCCCATCAGACTAACAGTGGATCTCTCTGCAGAAACCTTAGAAGCCTGAAGAGAATGGGGGCCAATATTCTACATTCTTAAAGAAAATAGTTTTCAACCCAGAATTTCACATCCAGCCAAACTAAGCTTCATAAGCGAAGGAGAAATAAAATCCTTTACAGACAAGCAAATGCTGAGAGATTTTGCCACCACAGTTCTGCCTTACAAGAGTTTTTGAAGGAAGCACTAAATACGGAAAGGAAAAACCAGTGCCAGCCACTACAAAACATACCAAATTGTAAAGATCATCAAGAATATAAAGAAACTGCATCAAGTAACAGGCAAAATAGCCAGCTAGCATAATAATAACAGCATCAAATTGACACATAACAATATTAACCTTAAATGTAAATCAGCTAAATGCCCAAATTAAAAGGCACAGATTGGAAAATTGGATAAAGAATCAAGACCCATCAGTGTGCTGTATTCAGGAGACCCATCTCATGTGCAAAGACACACATAGGTTCAAAATAAATGGATGAAGGAATATTTACCAAGCAAATGGAAAACAAAACAAAGCAGGGGTTGCAATCCTAGTCTCTGATAAGACAGACTTTAAACCAACAAAGATAAAAGAACAAAAAAGAAAGGCATTACATAATGGTAAAGAGATCAATGCAACAAGAAGAGCTAACTATCCTAAATATATATGCAATTATTACAGAAGCACCCAGGTTCATAAAGTAAGTTCTTAGAGAACTACAAAGAGACTTAGACTCTCACACAATAATAGTGGGAGACTTTAACACTCTACTGTCAATATTAGACAGATCAATGAGACAGAAAATTAACAAGGATAGTCAGGACTTGAACTCAGCTCTGGACCAAGTAGACCTAATAGACATCTACGGAGCTCTCCACCCCAATTCAACAGAATATACATTCTTCTCAGCACCACATCACACTTATTCTAAAATTGACCACATAATTGGAAGTAAAACACTCCTCAGCAAATGCAAAATAACGGAAATCATAATAAACAGTGTCTTAGACGATAGTGCAATCCAGTTAGAACTCAGGATTAAGAAACTCACTCAAAACTGCACAACTACATGGAAACTGAACAACCTGCTCCTGAAGGACTACTGGGTAAATAATGAAACTAAGGCAGAAGGAAATAAGATCTTTGAAACCAATGTGAACAAAGACACAACATACCAGAATCTCTGGGACACAGCTAAAGCAATGTGTAGAGGGAAATTTATAACACTAAATGCCCACAGGAGAAAGCGAGAAAGATCTAAAATCAACACCCTAACATCACAATTAAAAGAACCAGAGAAGCAAGAGCAAACAAATTCAAAAGCTAGCAGAAGACAAGAAATAGGTAAAATCAGAGCAGAACTGAAGGAGATAGAGACATGCAAA
This sequence comes from Gorilla gorilla gorilla, assembly GCF_029281585.2. Lineage (NCBI taxonomy): Eukaryota > Metazoa > Chordata > Mammalia > Primates > Hominidae > Gorilla > Gorilla gorilla. Next base: position 28,672,685 of record NC_073239.2, on the reverse strand, counting down.
ATACTTCAAAAAATTATGAATCCAGGAGCTGTTTTTTTGAAAAGATTAACAAAATAAATAGACTGCTAGCCAGATAATAAAAAAGAAAAGAGAAGAAAAAAACAGACACAATAAAAAATGATAAAGGGGATATCATCATCGATCCCACAGAAATACAAACTACCACCAGAGAATACTGTGAACACCTCTACACAAATAAACTAGAAAATCTGGAAGAAATGGACAAATTCCTGGACACATACATCCTCCCAAGACTAAACCAGGAAGAAGTTGAATCCCTGAATAGACCAATAACAAGTTCTGAAATTGAGGCAGTAATTAATAGCCTACCAACCAAAAAAAGCCCAGGACCAGACAAATTCACAGCTGAATTCTACCAGAGGTAATTCATTTTATTTGTAGCTATTTTAAATGAGATTACTTTCTTGATTTCTTTTTCAGATTGTTCACAGTTGACATATAGAAATGCTAATAATTTTTGTATGTTGATTTTATTTACTGCCACTATGCTATATTTTGTTTTTGAGTTTCGATAGATTTTTGGTGGTCTGTAGGTTTTTACAAATACAAGATTATGTCATCTGCAAACAAGAATAATTTGACTTCTTCCTTTTCAGTTTAATTGCTGTGTATTTCTTTCTCTGATATGATTGTTCTAGCTAGGACTTCCAGTACTGTGTCGAATAACAGTGGAGAAAGTGGCCATCCTTGTTGTGTTCCCAATCTTAGAGGAAGTATTTTCAGTTTTTCCCATTCAGTATCATACTAGCTGTGGGACTGTTGTATATGACTTTTATTGTGTTGAGGTATATTTCCTCTATACCCAGTTCTTTGAGGGTTTTCTTTTTTAATCATGCAGGGATGTTGCGTTTTATCAAATGCTTTTCAGCAGCAGTTGAAATGATCATGTGGTTTGTTTCCTTCATGCTGTTGATATGATGTTTACATTGTTTGATCTGCCTATGTTGAATCATCCTTGCATTCCTGGGACAAATCCCACTTGGTCATAACAAATGATCTTTTTAATGTGTTGTTGGATTCAGTTTGGTATTTTGTAGAAGATTTTTGCATCAATGTTCATCAGGGATATTGGTCTATAGCGTTCTTTCTTTGATATGTCTTTTTCTGGTTTTGGTATAAGGGCTTAGGGCAAGTGACTAGGGCTCTAACATATGAAAGTGTCTTAAAACGAGGTGGTTGGGGGTACAAGCTCTGGACTGATTAGTTTATGTATAAAAATTGTGCTCACAGGCAAGTAATTTTATATACTAGGAATTAGCTAATTTTAGGAGGCACAGTCCCTCCAGAGTCAGCAAGGCACCAGATATCAGAGCCTCAAGATTTAAGAAAATATAGTTAATATATATTTTTAAAAAAATTCCTGTAAGCTTATTTTTATGTTTGTCTCTGTTTTCTGTCTCTACCACAACACCATAGTCTCCTTGAAGGTGGGGATCATATTTCTTGTTATATCTGTCTCCTCACATATGGCCTATGCACAATAATGCCCAACTTGTACATACATTCATGTACTTGTTGAATACATGAAGAAATGAAGAAATAGCATTTTGTTTTTTCTCTATATCTTTTTAATTTCCATTTTAGCCTGTTATTTAATTTAATTAATTTTATTTTTGTGACATAAATTGTTTATGCTCTTTTTTTCAATTTTCTGAAAACTGATGAATGCTGGATTTAAGAATGTCTCTTTTTAACAATTTAACTAAATGACATTTTGAATTCTCTCTTTTGAAACTGAAACAGATTTTGCTAAGCCAACACTGTCTATAAAACTTGCATTTGAGGATAAAACTGAAAGAAAAAATAATAAATATATTAAACCCTTTCCCAAAATGCCTCTTTTCTTGAGAGGAACTAGTATGAATTTTTTTTTTTTTTAAACTGAGGGAAAGAGTATATATCTCTTTTTATTTCCAAGCTCCCATCCTCAAATGTAAGTTTAAAGGCAGGATTGAAATCATGTTTCTCAAATCAGCACTTCTTGCATTGTATAGTGTTAGATGTCCTTGTCCCTATAAAAACCTTGCCTTCTTTCCAGGGCCTCATAAGAATAATGTAGTATTATTCTTAATTGTCACTGCCAATTAAGTGTATTGCTTCAGTTTTAATAGGAAAATCTCTAGATTTGTGTAGTGTAGTACAAACCATGATATTTTACATTATTGATGTTTTTATAATTATTGCTTTTGTTGTATTTTTTCTTTAAAATGTCTGTTTTTTAGAAATTATAACTAAGCATTTGTTGACAATATAAGATGGCTTTTGCATTTCTTTTAAACTACAAACTTTATTTTTAAGACATGGAGTTATCTAGCAGACAAAATAGCTCTGTCCTTCAGGGTAGAGGTAACCTTAAAAAGTAGCTGATTGATAAGCTATAGAGTCTTGATGGCAAATGAGTATGATTCTTCCTAACCTATGGAATTATAAATAATTTTCATACTCAGAAGAAAAGTTTGCATATGGAAAGTGTGAAACTTGGTATGCCTGAGAGAATAATAGTTTCCCCTGTTGCATAAGCCTTACTGTGCATTTTATTAATGGCCTTGTTTTATTAGTTCCTGTATTAAGTCTGTTCTCATGCTAAGACATGCCTGAGACTGGGTAATTTATTTAAAAAAAAAAGTTTTAATTGACTCACAGTTTCACAGAGCTAGGCGGGCCTCAGTAAGCTTACAATCATGGCAGAAGGAGAAGCAAACACATACTTCTTCACATGGGAGTAGAAAAGAGCAGAATGACAGTGCAAGCAGGGGAAATGCATCAGATCTCATAAAACTCACTCATTATCATGAGAACAGCATGGAGGAAACTGCTGCCATCATTCAGTTACCTCCATCTGGTCCCACCCTTGACACATGGGGATTACAATTCAAAGTGAGATTTGGGTGGGGACACAGAACCAGACCATATCAGTTCCCAAAGCAATTTTACTTGTAAGAGGGAAAAAGAATCCCTATGGACAAGTCAGGGTAGTTAAACGGAACAATCCATTCTTCTTTAAAATGGGGAAGACACTGAGATCTTTTATAGAAATATTGTCTTATTATTCTATTATCTATCTCATCATACACCATACATGATGGTGCTAAGAATAGATCTTAGTTGAAGTAATTTACAAATGTCAGCAAGCATATACACTTCCTTTTTTTGCAAGTATCTTTGCAATTACACTAGTCTTTAAGATTCTCAGAATATTTGAAGTTTAGCAAGTTAGCACATATCATTACTTTTTATTTCTTTTTGGAGTAAATGTATGCAATAAAATCTCCTTTCATACTCAGCTCTTTACTGCATTGTAAATGCAGCAGATTAAATACATTTTTGGAGGAATGGAAAGTGAAGGGGTTAGCCAAATTTAAGTCATTTCTTCACCACTGAATTGTTCAAGCATTTCTAATTTATATCACCTGCAGTGAGTTTTTCAACATGTAAATTTGGACTCAAAAGGATAAAGAAGCATATGCCACCAAGACATAACTCTGGAGAACTACAGGTTTAATTGCATGAATTTAATATAAGCAGGATAGTTGTTTATCTACCAAATTTTACAGCAGGGGTTAGCGAAACTGTATAGTCAATAAATATTTGGAAAACATCTTTCCTCTTCCTAGGTATCTTCTTTTAATTTATGTTTAAACTTTAAAATGAATTCACATGTTTGCCCATTTCTTTGGCTATGTCTCTAAAAATATGCTCACTAAAGACATCTTGGAACTTTTTCTATACTTGCATTTATCACTTTCCTGACTACCCGATGTTGATTCCTCAAAGACATCTTTCTATTCTTTCATCACTAGCCCAACTGTTACTGTGTTATGAATTAATCTAATAGCTTTCTCTTCCTGCCCATGTCTTCCACACACTTAAAAATTTGGTATATTTAATGCATTCTTGTTATCAGATTTACATTCTTCTTGAAACATAATTCCTCCCTTTCATTGTTTCTCAAACTGGGGTATTGTATACCTTAAAATAGACCAGTAGGCCCCTGAAACCAAAGGAAAGATACACATGGTACATGGATATTGAGTGTCCAGGGGTTTTGTTGTTGTTTGCTTTTTAATATCTGTGGGGAAAAACATTGGTAGGTTTTGAAATTATACCAATTAATGTAAAATACAATATAAAATTGGGATTTATTTAAAGGTGATTATAAACCTGTAATTTACACTTGACTTACAATGTGTATGATGGGTTTCCATATTCTTATTATTCATTAAAGAACTTCGATATTTTAGCTGCTACTATTTTACTCATGTAATAAACAAGGCATGGAAAAATAAAATCCCTCAAGGACACACTTTCAATAAACTATGGATTCAGGATTATAATACAGGCACTAGGGCCAAGGAAGCTCAGCTCTTAAGCAGTGATATATTACCTCATGGAAATTTTATTCTTGCTTCATAGTATTGTGCAGTAGACATTTGAAAGCACTACTTCATTGCATGACATAAAAAAGATTTATTAAATGGTCTATACATGTCCAATATCATCTTCAGTCTCCCATGTTTATGCACTCTAATTCTACTGTCTTCTTGCCATCTTTTCTTGTACTTCTGTATCATTGCCCATACTGTTTCTGTTGCTTGAAACCTCTCCTTTTCTCCTTTGCTTTCTTTTTCATTGCCCAACTTTCAAATCAAATGGTACCATTTTTATGAATCTCTGACTCTTGAAAAACAATTTTTTATTTCATTTTCATTTTTATTTTACTTTTACTTTTTTGAGATGCAGTCTCACTCTGTAGCCCAGGCTGCAGTGCAGTGGCACTATCTTGGCTCACTGCAACCTCTGTTTCCTGAGTTCAGGTGATTCTCCTGCCTCAGCCTCCTGAGTAGCTGAGACTACAGGTACAGTGTGCCAACATGCCTGGCTAATTTTTATATTTTTAGTAGAGACAGGGTTTCACCATGTTGGCCAGGCCGGTCAGGAACTCCTGACCTCAAGTGATCCACCCGCCTCAGCCTTCCAAAATGCTGAGATTACAGGAGTGAGGCACTGCGCCCAGTCAATTTTCTATTTCATCTTTAATCCATGGCATCTCATATATACTTTCATTATACCACTTGTCATATATTAATATGTTATTTTTTCTGCAAAGGCTGAAACTTTTGGAAAGAAAAAAACAAAGCATGTTCTCTTTTTAAATTCTAGTGCTAATACAGTATCTACTTCAGAGAAAGTGTTAAATGAAAATTAGATGAGTTAATGAAGGATTTTATTCAGCTACTGGAACTTTCTTGGTACCCGACACAAAGTTCTTCATCTCAAACTGCATTTTTAAATTTGGTTTCCATATCCAAGGATATAATTCAAGATTTATGGCCCTTTTAGAAACCCAATCTTTGATTATATGGTACATTTAGTGACTTAATTATTATGTCATAGAAATTATTTCACTGACTCAAGTTGTACTGAAGTACTTCTCAGGCAGGCTCTCATGCTCAGAACTACGTACTGGTTATTTTCTCTCTCCGAATTGACGTTTCTCTTGATTTCTCTAACGGTGACACCTTCTTTTTTTTTTTTTTTGGAATGATTTTGTGATTTTATTTTTATTTATTATTTATTTATTTATTATTATTATACTTTAAGTTTTAGGGTACATGTGCACAACGTGCAGGTTTGTTACATATGTATACTTGTGCCATGTTGGTGTGCTGCACCCAGTAACTCGTCATTTAACATTAGGTATATCTCCTACTGCTATCCCTCCCCCCTCCCCCCACCCCACAACAAGCCCTGGTGTGTGATGTTCCCCTTCCTGTGTCCATGTGTTCTCATTGTTCAATTCCCACCTGTGAGTGAGAACATGTGGTGTTTGTTTTTTTGTCCTTGCGATAGTTTGCTGAGAATGATGGTTTCCAGCTTCATCCATGTCCCTACAAAGGACATGAACTCATCATTTAGTATTCCGTGTTTGAGAATCTTTGCTCAAATGTCACCTACTTACTGAGGTCAAAATGACTACCTCCACTTACAATAACAGACTATGTCTCCCACCTAGGAACTTCTATACTGCTCTCCTTTGTTTTTCTGTAGAGCTCTCAAATTTTTACATCTTATATAATTTAATTATTAATAATATCTATGGTTTAATTCATCTCTTCTCCCAATCATAATATAAGTCCCACAAGGGAAGAAATCTCTGTTTTGTTCAGTCACTTATTCTATACCCCTAGAAAAATTTCTGGAACAATGTGGCAGCTTATTAAGCATTGGATGAATGAATGAGTGACTGTATGCATGCATTTTCTGTCCTTTTTTGTCTACCCCAACCCAAAGCCATGTAATTATCTTCTCTTCCTCAATGAATTTTTATGATGGTTCTGGTAAAACATTTGGCTTTACTTGTCATAGGATCAGTGCATTCAGAAAATACATCAAGAATTGTAAGTGTACTAGAAAAAAATTTGGTCTAGGTCTCAGTAATAAGTAATTAATTGCGTACATTTCGTTCTCATGTTTTTGTGGAGAAGACATGATTTAGTTTGTCCCAAAAAAGTAATGCTTCCTCTAGTTAATGATGAATTTTACTGTTGTTTAGGTTACATTTTGGGGAAAACCATATTTTTATGTAACTCTCATTTTTTATAAATATATGCAATTTTAAATTATCCTAACAAGAGATTGCTTAATTCGTCTTTGTCATTACCATATTTTACAACATGTTTAATCCTAACAATACTATATGAGGTAGATATTAGTTTTTTGCATTTTACCTGTAAGAGAAATATGAAGCTTATATTGTTGGTTTCTTAAGGTCACTTGCTTAATTATGTGCCTTTTCTTCTGGATGTGTTTGAGATTTTCTCTTTATCACTGGTTTAAGCAACTTGATTATGATGTGCTCTGGATGGTTTTCTTCGTGATTCTTCTGCTTGTTTCTCTAGGTACTTGGGTCTCTGGAAATATAGTTTTTAATTAAATTCTATCACATTTGTTCTGTTTGGATTCATTTATACCTACAAATTTTCTTTCTGTATGGTTAGAATTTTCTTGATTTTGTGCATGTTATACAATTTTTGATATATTGTGGGTATTACACATTTTGTGTCTTTGAATGATATAATCTGTATTTTGTTTTTTCCTCCTTAAAGGAATTTTGTTTTGATTTGCAGTTAAGTTACTTGATGATCCACTCCACTGCTTTTTGCTTATCTTAACTTTGTTAGAGAGGGATAGATTAGCCTTACTGTGGGGATTTCCTACTCTTCATAGCTTTCTTCTCTTCCATAATCTTCTCCGTGGATTTATTTCCCAACTTCTCTCTAAACTCCATATTCTTTCTCTTAAATTCACTAAATCTGCTGGTCACACTTTGGGATTCTTTTTCTTGCCTCATAGCCTTGCAGGTGCCACCAAGCAGAAAGGGAGAGTGACTGTAGGACTCAGCTCATTACATTCTTTTTCTCCTCAGGAGATTTCAGTTCTGTTCCGCTTGTTTTATTATGCCTGAAAATCATTGTTGTATATTTGGTATAATTTTCTGTGTTACTTATTTTGAGAGAGTAAGTTTGGGTCCAGTTACTACATCATGACTAAAAATATAATTCCTCCTTTTTTCTCTTAAAACATACTTCCTCAAGTATCTACTGTCTCTAATGCAGTTTCTTTCACAGTATAAATGGTGGTTATTTCCTTCAGATATTTTTGTTTATTTAAGAAACAAGGCATGCATAAATGAAAAATAAAATCACATCAAAAGTCTTTCCATTTTATTATTTATTTTGTCTTTACTTTTTAATTAAGATACAATGAACAGGTTGGCAACAATATGAATTGGAAAGCATAAATGGCACATATTTGAGAGGAATCTATAAAATATCTGTAAATTTTAGCTAATCACAATACACTATAATAGAAATTCGAACTTTGAAATCTTGCTAACCAAAGGATGCCAGTGGAAAGCATCTGGAATAATGGAATAATGAAGAAGATTTAATAATATTTTTATCAAGAACATTTCCAAGAAGTACAACTGCTTTGTCTGGGTAGGTCAGAATGGGATAAAGAAAGTTCAGTAAGTTTTTATCTTGAGTCAACCTAAGAATTTCGCACAATTATTAAAGAAAGGGGTCTAGAATTAGGCATGATCGAAATAACAATGAAAGAAAAAAGGTGTGAGATGCTGTAGGATAGAGAAAGTGATCTGAGAAGAGAACCAAAATAACTCAATATAGGAAAAATTAACTATAATGTACCTCCTGATGATAGGATGCAATACCGTCCATAATCTTGCCAAAATAATTAAACCATTGTATGATAAAAGGCTCTGGATCTAGCTGATTATTTTCAGGTGAAAGAGAGAAGATGAAATTATGTAAAACTGTACTGGTGGTATGAAATCAGTAAAAGTTAGACTGTGGAAAACTCTACAGGTCAAATAGCCCAGTTTTTCAACACATACATTCTGAGGAAAATAAAGGAATAAAGGGGAAAACTGTAGATTATAAGAAACCTGCAATACGTATTGAGTTTAGATTGAGCAAAACTAAACTACAGTGTCCTAGAATGCACATTTGTATAATAAAACCATAAAAAACCAAAGGAAATAATTACTAAAATAGTGAAGATAGTGGATATTTTGGCAGTGGGGGTCGGCAGAGAAAGAAGCTGACATTGAGGATAAGCACATGAAGGGTATTAAACACATAATAATTTAATAAGATGCATTTGCTTTCTGTGGTTTTCTGGCTAGGAGAATGTCAGTTCCAATTCTTGAGCGGATGATTAACTTCACACCCAAACCATTTACCTTATCTGGCTCCTACACTATGAGGCCACTATGCACCTGCCTTCATCATCCAGAGCCAGGTACCAGATAACTAGAGAGAGCTCCTATTCCCCAGAGCCTGAGAAATTATTCAAATTAGCCAGTCCACAGGGAGTTGGATGGTTAGCTAAGTAAAATTTAGCTAACCACCTCTTGCACATATAAACTGCCCCCTACAGCCCCAGCTCACTGGTATTCTATCTCTAGATGCAACCCCTGTGTGTGGCCTCTGTATGGTAGCCTTCACTCTTTCAGAGCTGTAAATAACAAAGTGTCTTCCTTTTCCTTTATTCAAGTGTAATTGTATTGTGTCCTGTAATCAAGAGAATCTTTGTATCTACGAAACAATATGTAAGCTTATAAACTTTACCTATGTGCATTCTTCCTTAGGAAGAAGGTAGAGGATATGTGTCTCACGGTGAGGACAAACACTAAGATGGAAAAGCAAAGCCTAACCCAAGAGAGAGGTGAAGAGAAGAGCGAGGTATCATTTATAAAATAAGACTACAGAGCTCTTGTCAAGATGGTAGAAGAATCAAGAGCTATATAGGATGTTAATTGCTTGGACAAAAGAAGGTAAAGTAATGATGCAACATAATATTTTGAAAATATATTGATAGTTTCTTTACAGATCTGTTGAAGTGGGGAGCATCAGGAAGAAGTGAGAAAAAGTAAATCAAATGAAACAATTATTAACTGTGAGGGAAAAATATAGAAAAGAAAAAACAAATTATAATTCTTGTTTCAGTTGTAACAATATTTAGATATAAAGCATAATATAACAGTGACTATCTCATAGCCAACAGATATAGTTACACTGGGAAGATGGAAGTAAGGGAGGTAATGGTGTAAGAATAGGAACCTCAAACATAGTAAAAGGAATTCAATAGAAAATTTAATCAAGAAAAAGAATTCTATTGCTATTATGTAGAATTAGGGAGGCAAATACTGTACTAGAGAAAACAACTAAAATAAAGTGTTTGACTCCAAGAGTAGGAATAAAAACTCAAAAACAAAACATTTTCACTTGCATTAAAACAGCAACATATTTAGGAAGTAATAGCCAAGCCACTATTTAAAGTCATTGAGATATTTTTCTAGTATTTTGACTCCTAAACTTCCTAATCAATAACTGGCTTATATATGGCTTTCTTTTCATATTTAGTTTTAACTCACTTTTTGTGCTATAGACCCTATAGTCAGGCCTGGACCAGCCCACACTGAAGCCATGCTACAAGCCTACATAACGTGACCTAATTGGAAAATATAAAGAAGATTTTCACTTTTGAACTTGTATCAGTGTTTCTTATTTCTGCTTTCTGAATAAAAAGAAAGTAAATATATTTGTGTGTGTGTGTGTGTGCGTGTGGGACGAAATAAATCCTAAACACTACTTTCTCCTATCAGTTTGGTCAGTAGAAGTAGACTCGTTCAATTGAGCAAAACTATCTACATTTAGGCTTGTTATTAGCAGTGAATCCATATGGATCTGCAGCAACCTCAATTCTTGCTTCTGTACAAGAAAGAATTCGACTCGTGGACATAAGGCAGAGTGAGAGACTGAGGCAAGTTTTAGAGCAGGTGTGAAAATTTATTAAAAAGTTTTAGAGCAGGAATAAAAAAAGTAAAGTACACTTGCAACAGGGCCAAGTTGGTGACTTGAGAGATCAAGTGCACAATTTGACCTTTAATTTGGGGTCATAAGACCCCATTAAGGCATCGGCATGCTTCCAGGGTTGTGTTAATTTTCCCCTGATTCTTTACTTCGGGTGGGCCGTCCACATGCACAGTGTTTATTGGAGTTGGACTCATGCCCACTTGAGGTGTTCTTCCCTTACCAGTCGAGTATTCCTATAAAGTCATGCACGAGTTAAACTCCACCATTTTGCCATTTAGTGCATGTGCTTGAGCCCACACCTGCCCAGCTCTTAAGATCTTATCAGGAAGCTGCTGATCATCAGCTTTAGGTGCTTCCATCTATTGAGAGTCTGCCTTTCCTTGGTGCAGGCTGTGACTGATTACTATTTTAGAGAGATAGTTAGCAACCACATGATCATCACCTGATGGTCCCCTAACATTCCTGGTGAAGAGAAGTCCCTCTACTGCCCTGCTTATATCTGCCTAACTACCTACCGTAATAGGCTTAAGAATCACAATAAACCATAGGTTTACAAACCAACACAAATATTTTAGAAATGCCCATTCTCTGGTTGCACCATCCTGAGAGGAGAGCTGAGGGCTGACTTTTTCCATTACCAACAAATAAGATGTTTGTGCTTAAAATATTGAATGTGTATTTTGTTCATAGACTGAGAGCCCCAGAGGCAATGAATACATTTTAAGAAAATCAAATCAAATAAATAGAAGTATGGTATCTCATAATTGGAAATAGCACACCATCCTCTGCCAAAAAAAAAAAGAGTAGACAAAGAGACAGAAAAAAGAGGCTAAAAGCATGGAATATAATTATTCCTAATATTCTATTCACTTTATTTTTAGCCAACAACCCAAAACAGATCTTCAAGGCTGAAATCTCTATTTTCTAGTATGCTCATAAAACAAAAGCTAATAAGAATATATATTATATATAGTATATAATACATATATTAATTTATTTGGATAAGCTCAAAATATCTATAAGCTGGAACAATAATCTAGGAACACAGTTGAAGCATTCAGTTGCAAACATTTTATGTAGCAGTATCTGAAGTCACAGGCAGTATCTCAATTACCTAATTCTCCAGAAAAAAATTTGCTTATGAATCTGATTTGGACATAGAGATGGGTGGGAAAATATCATTACCTGATGGTTGTCTGACAACGATGGTAACTGAGGAGTAGGAGAAATATAATTCAAAAGTATTAGCAGTGTCAGAATAAAGGTTCTTCAGCCAAACATGATGAGGTCTTAGAAACTACACAATAGGTTACAGGAGACTAGAACCCATTTATAGAGAAAAGAGAACTGCAAGGAGAGGGTAAAGGAGCAGGAGGGAAGAAATCATCTGCAAAATGTTGAAACATACCAGATAGCCAAATGAATGGGCAGGACTGGAAGGCAAAGCCTAATGCTATCGTTCTCAAACTTTAGCGTACATGAGAATCCCCTGTATGGCTTATTAAACCACACTTGCTGTATTTTTACCCCAGAGTTTCTAATTCAGTACGCCTAAAGTAGGATTAGAAAATGTTGAACTTTGGTGAGATCTTGGGCTCCTGGAAAACAGTAATGGTTAAGAAATACCTTTTGTTTCCCAAATTACTCCCAACCTTCTGTGTCCCAGGAAATGGCTTCTTGTATTTCTAAGTACCCAGGTGATGCTCAAGCTATTTCTGTAAGAACTCCCATCCCTGTGCTATTACAGTAGTTGCCCCTAATCTGCGGTTTTGCTTTCCATAGTTTCCAATAGCCATGGTCAACTGCAGTCAGAAATATTAAAAGGAACACAATTGTAAATAAACAATTTATAATTTTAAGTCGTGTTCCATTCTGAGTAGCATGATGAAGCTTTGCACCATACTGCTTTATTATATGCAGGACTTCAATCATTGCTCTGTCTAGCATATCCACACTTTGTATGCTACCTGCTTGTTAGTCACTTAGTAGCCATCTGGGTTATTATCCCACATTATCACAAGAAGGATGAGTACAGTACAATAAGATATTTTGAAAGAGAGAGACCACATTCACATAAGTTTTATTATAGTACATTGTTATAGTTGTTACATTGTATTATTAGTTGTTAATCTTACTATGCCTAATTTATAAATTCAACTTTATTATAGGTATGTATGTATGTATAGGAAAAAAACATAATATATTTAGGGCATAACATATGAAGGGCTCCATGGTTTCAGGCATCCACTAGTGGTCTCAAAATACATACCCCATGGATAAGAGGGGACCTACTGTACAGCTGACCCTTGAACAACACAGATTTGAACTTCAAGGGTTCACTTATGTATGGATTTTTTTTCAACAAAAGTTACTCCAAGTGTGCCTGTCTCTCCTGCCTCCCCTTCTGTCTCCTTTACCTCTTCCAACTCTGCCACCCCTGAGACAGCAAGACCAACCCCTCCTCTTGTTCTTTCTCCACAGCCTACTCAACAGGAAGACAAAGAGGATGAAGACCTTTATGATGACCCACTTCCACCTAATGAATAATAAGTATATATTTCCCCCTTATGATTTTCTTTATCTAGCTTACTTTATTGTAATGATACACTATATAACACAGAATATACATTAATCAACTGTTTATGTTCTGGATAAGGCTTCTGGTCAACAGTAGGCTATTTATTAGTAGTAAACTTTTTAAAGAGTCAAAAGTTTTTTGTGTATTTTTGACTGTTGAAGCAGTCAGCGTTCCTAATCCTTGCATTGTTCAAGGGTCAACTGTATAGGCAACTGGGAGAATATCTGATACAGGCCATAGGGAAGCTGTTAAGTATGTGAAGCTGGTAAGTAAGTGAGCTAAGTTACAATCTTCTCAGGTGAAAATTAGGGCATTAATTCAGAATGAAGGAAAACCATATCCTAAATATTGGTGGTGGAAAGGTAAGGTTACTTTGCTGACTATAACTTTAGAGCCTATTGCTTAGTGAGGAGTCATCCTAAAAAGTAGTGTGATCCCTGCACATTAAGAATTCTATAGGCCTATAGACCTGGAGAAAGTGAAGAACAAAAGGAGTTCTTCAAGATGCTCTCAGTGATCCCAGACCTGGAGAATTCAACTTTTTGCCTCCTGTATTATTATTGCTGCCAAAGTAGTAAAGGCACAGAGATATTTCCTTTGTTCATGAAGGCATTATTAATTAATTCTCAGATTTGAACCTCATCCTCTCAGTTAAAAACTAAAGAAGCCCAAACTCTATTTTAACTTAAGAAAAGAAAAACGAAAATGCCTAACAGAATTCATGCTTAAATAAACACTCAATGTTTTAAACACTGCCTCTGCACTCATCTTTCATGTCAGCAAAGTTAACAATGTGGGTGCTATATCTTAGAACAGCAGCGTGGGCATTCTCTCGCATTACAAACCTTGTGGCATGACATTTGTCTCTCTAGCCCAATGTTAATGATGTTCCATGCTGACCCTCTTGTGTGAAGACAGAGCTGGAGAGTACAGCTTTGATAGCAGTGTTTACATGAATGTTTGATAAGCATCTGTCAGCTCCTAGCACTCTACAAGCCTAGGAACACAAAAGAAGCCAGGGAACCTTGGAGCTTTTGCCACCTGAAAGCATAAGCTGGTGTGTTTGCTGAATTTCAAATCAGCACTGAGATAGTTCTCTTTGTAGTTCCGATTGTAATTTATGTATTATTTACTCAAAAAATAGAATAAACTATAAATGACAATTACCTTTTCTATAAAGGGTTGTGAATGTGGAGGTCGGAATTCTTTTAATGAATATTACCTTGCTATACTTTGTTTGATCCCACTGGACACAAGATATCATACAGATCACAATGAATTTGACAGGCTAAACTCAATTTTAAGAATACTGACTGTGATCCTGTTCCTCCACCCCACCAAAATCATTATGCATTCATCCCTTGAAAGAAAAGATAATACTCAAGAAAGACTCAGTATGTACTGTATAGAAACAGAGCAATCTATATTTTGTGTACCTTCATGTCGGTAATAGAGAAAACAAATCCACAATTTGTACATTAACTGGCTTTGATTTTTTTTTGAGACTTTCATACCTTTATTTTGGCAATGCTTTTTGTGCTCATTATTCAATATTTTATGACCCTTGAAATAGGACGGGACCATTTTTTGTTTTATGACAGTTTAGAGATATAATAAGTTAAAATTTTTGGTGGAAAAAATATCAACTCCATCATCTTAAAATAATGTCTATTCAAATGTACTGTTATTTCTGCCACAGAAAAGATGGACAAAATAGCTTTCCGGTGTCTGATGTTATATAAATATCAGATACGATTATAAAAATACTACAATTAGTATTTTGGTGGCCTGCATATTATAGTCCTAATAAAATTGCATATGTAAATATGTTTTTATTAATATGGAATCCCTCAAAAATAAAAATAAAATAAAGGACGTACTGAGAATAGAGAATAAAGCAAGAAACCTAATGACTTGGAGAGGCCTTTCATCTTTCCTGCTGACTGGTTGTGTTAAATTGACTGAGTTCTGTGATCTCTCTCAGCATGATAAAATTGTTAGAATTTCCGGATCAAGCTATTCTTGAAGCTAGTTCCATCGCTTAGTTTTCTAATTTTCATGAGGCAATACATTCTTTAAAAAAAACAACAAAAAACACTGAAGCTAGTTTGAGACTTTTAATTTGCAACAGAAAGACTTTCGAATAATATATCATTACCATTTTTAGGAAGAATTCACCAACTTAATATGTATTAGATATTTTAATTTGTCTTGTTTCTTTTGTACTAATCCATTCCCTCCTCCTATTATGATTTGGATTTTCTTATAGATGTATGTTAAGATTGGTCATTTATGTTTTTTACAAATATATTCAACATTATCTTTGTAAATTATTAAACTGGCATTCTGCATATCTATTGACTTTTTTAGTGATTTTACCTAAGAAAAGAGATATGCTGGCTATGGTATCACACACATTCACACATATTCTGGAACACAAGAGAGCTATCATAGAAAATTAATAAATTAGTTCCAATTAATAAATTTAATTATGTTTTTATGAATTACTCTTATTAGCAAGACTAATGGATATATGCCATTGGGAAATACCTTCCTGTTGGTCTACATACGACTTCAGGTTTCTGATCAGTCTTAAGGGTCAACACTGTAAATGGTAGGTTCACTACATAATGATTGCCTTGCTACCTCCCTTCTTGACTGTGGCTCCCATTTGAATATGATCTTACAAACTTTAATTTTAAAAAATTGATATGACTGAGATATCTGAGCTGGATAGAAGGATCTTTAGAACGATGTTTTTTTCTTTTATATTTTTACACCAAAGATATGGAAAAACAGAAAATGCATGTGGTTTTGCAAAATTTGTTTCTTGGATGTAACATAAAGAAGGGCCAAAAGGGTCAAGAAAATAATTAAGCTTCAGAAATGCTGGGTTATTCACTAAACAGGTTGCTTTACTAAATTACATCTGAAAATGGTTAAGACTGTGAACATCCAAGGACTAATCTGACCACAGCAGTTTTTGCTTTGTTTTGTTATCTTAAGGGTATACTTAGGGAAACTTGACTATTGTGAATGTTGCATAAAATACTGCAGTGGGCCTTAGGACAAGGAGAATACTGCTCGGCCAAATCAAGGCAGCCTTGATTGCAAGCCACGTAGTTTATGTTTAATTTCTTTGGAAAAGAAGTGCATTAATGGCTTTAGGAGTGGGTGTGATATTTTCAGATTTGTACTAAGGATGATTATTCTGAGAAGCCTTATACAATTAGATATATGACATGGTAATATGCACATGAGAGTCAAATGCTTTTTCCTTAGATGATAAAAGCATACTTGGTAATTTTTAAAATATTATATTTTTCAAATTTTACATAATAAGCACATTTAATATCATAAAAAGTAATAACTCTGCATTACTTTAAAGTAGTACTTTTAAGGTCTGCATTACTTTTAAGAAAGATAAAAACTTAGTTTGAGAATAATGTATTAAATATTAAGAAAGCATAATGTAATGGATGCAAACATAACAGGAGAAATTATAACAATATAATTCTATTAAATCACGAAAATAATGTAGAGGGACTGTTTAAGCATATTGGAAATGTATATCTGTATTAAGAACAGATAAATATTTAAGATTTGGAGAATGACAGAATGAATATATTCTTTGGATTGTGTAGAGATGAAAATAAATAATTGCTATCAAAGCACTTTTTGGGGGGAAAGTAAACTAATTTATGGAAATCCACTTAAAATAATTAAGTGCTACATTGAGTAGAATTTACTAGAAGAGGAAATAGAATTTACAGAAAGATTATTGATACTCAGAAAGAGCCTTAAGATAAAGAAAACAAAATCAGGTCCAACAGGAAAATTTAGACAAGTAAAAGTGAAATGCAAGTGGAACCAAATGTAAGAGCTGAAGAAAGCATAGGGGTCTGAATGAGTGTGGCACACAGAAAAGCAAATGAGAAGTCACATCTCATTGAGGTTGCTGCCATACAAGCTGGCATAAGGAACTAGGAAACAAACATAATCACCCTTTTGTTTACTTGGAGTAAAATATCTTGGTTCATTTATTCACCTTGAAAATTTCACCCTATTAATGAAAACCTTTAATGTTACATGGGAGTCCTGAATGAGTCACTTTGAAGAATGAATCGAAGCTGATCTATAAATCAGACTAAAGAAAAAGGGCTTGGGAGTGATTCGTGACATCACATAGTAATATAACCAGAGAAGAATGAGGAGGAAAAATTGGGAGCAGAAGAAAGTTTTGGAGAGAAAATCAAGGGAGAAATCAAGCAGGATTATAGGCATGATAAGATTTGAGGTGCCATTTTAAGTGCAATAGAAAGGTATTGGAGAGTATTAAGCAAGTTTGAAGATCATTCACATGATCTTATTTACATTTCAAAAAATTTACTTTAGCTACTGAATAAATGTGGGAAATGTAGGAAAGAGTGGAAATGGTGTCAGCTTGAAGGGCAGTGCTATATTCCTGGGAAACGATGCAAATGAACTGGTCACAAGCCCCGGCAATGTCTAAGAAAAACTAGATAGACTGATGATAGATCTTATAGGTAAATCAACAGTGCCCAATGATATGGATGTAGGATGTAAAAAATTAAATCATCAAGAGCAATTTGCAGGTCTTTTAATTCAGTGTTAACATTTACTGCAAATGGGGAAGATACATTATGGTAAATGATTTTGAACAACTCTATACCTTTGAAAAGAAATTAAAAGTACATACCAAAGAAGATGTTACCAAAGGTAGTATACAAGATATTGAAGGAAGAGAGTAAATATTCAGAAAAACTTTAAAAAGAAACTTGTTACAGCAAAAACATTTGAGAATATGGACCTAGATCAAGATTGTGGATGGAAATGGAAATACTGTAGGAAGCATAGCTCTTAGAGGTGTATCTCAGTGAGAATTTCAGGAAAATTATCAATACTTTATTTTCTATCATTCACTCAGAGGACTTATGATTTACCTACAGTCATTCAGCAAGTTTAACCTTTGGAAAGTCATTCCCCTTCAGCTAACTGTCTGTTTCCTTAATCTTAAAAGAGGATAAATAAGAAGATACACCTCATCAAGCACTAGACAGATTTAGTTTCTGAACCGAATGATAAATTTAGTCTTTCTTTGTGTTAGTGGAAAGAAATCACATAACTTGAGCAACTCTGTGAAAGATTCAAGATTAGCAGGTGAGATTTACTCTCCAATAGTAAATTGAGGATTTGTGGAGACAATTTCTAAAGGCAATTAACACTATATATATATATAAAATTGATAAATTGGCAAATAACACTTCAGTGAACTTGAAGAGAAATTTTTTACAAAATACTAAAATTGTTGCTAGAAAGAAAAATGTACACTTTTGCAGTATGGTTGTATATATGCTTAAAAATGTAGTAATTATAATTATTAATATCTCTAGTTTGACTTGAGCGAAGATTGATCTGAATTAATAAAAGTCTACAGAAATTAATACTTCTTAAAGTGAAGCTGCTTTAATTTTCATATGATACTCAAAATAATAATAAAAATAATGCTATAAACTCTACCCCCAAATTGTGTTAAATAAATTGGGAAGGATATTAAATTAGTATATAGCATTATTTGGAAAAGTTTTTGAATTATTTTAAATTATTTCTAAGACCTTGATGAAAATAGTTTTCATGTAAGTGATACCCCAAAGTAAATACACAACTTAACAATAATTGTGTTTATCATAAAAATATATAAACTTTTTTTCTCAGCTTCCTGAGTTAAAATCAATTTCAAGTCACTGAAATTTCTATTTATCCACTATTATATAAAAGATCATTTAATAAGATTTTACCAAATATACATAATTTAGAAAGCAGATAAAATATAGAGTTTTTCTTAATGAGGCCTTTTCTAGTGAGATATATTAAAGCTTAAAATACAAATCAGCTTTAAAATTGGCATTAAAATAAAGTGTTAAAATTAGAAACTATGTAGACCCTTCATTTGACATATTTCTTTATAATTAGCTAAAAATATCTTTATTTTCACACCCAAGGGTAATAATTTACGTATAAAGTGTACATTTTTCTAATATCAGTTCAATGTTTTGTGTGTGCCAGTTCATTAGAATGCACATAGACAAACCCAGGAGGAAACTTTAATTAGTCTATATTATTTTTCCTGAAAGAGTAAAGAGTAAAATGCTAATTGATATTTGTTCTGTTTTCTGCAAGCTGTGAAACAAATTGTGCGTTATATACTGTACAACTAGCTTACAGAAACAAAATTCAGGAGGGGGTAAGTTCTAATTGCCATATGGAGAAATATTTTTTCTGTGTAGATGTATACATAATATTTATAGTCATATGTTTGTTAACATATTTGTTTGGTGAAAAAGTAATTGTGGTTTTTGCCATTGAATGTAATGACAAAATCCACATTGATATTTATGCTACTATTCATGAGTATTAGGAAATGTCTTTCTCTGATTATCTATTATTTCTATTACAAATTTTAATTTATCAAAATTCAAGCCTTTTCATAGTATCATATTCTATACTACTTTAGAATGCTACAGAACAAAAGCAATGCAGAAATGCATTCAACAAAAACCCAGTACGTAGCCCTCAAAAGATTCTGTACTTTATATTTGGTAGTGCAGATCCCTAGAAATTCCTTACCTCATTACTGTCTTCCTTATACCTGTGCTCACATTTAAAAAATATTAACCTAAGAATTCTCCAGCAATCCTGGTATGGGCTGACATTAACTCCAGGCCTTCAATATACCATGCCACCTCCCTGAACAAACTCAGCCATAGCCTCCAGTATCTATCTACAGGAGCTTAGGCTTCTCCAAGGCAAGTAAGTTCTTCAGATAGTGGTCTCTGTCAACGTATCCAAGCATAGTTCTCACCACTCTGCTTCATGCCACACTACAGTAAAACTAGTCATTGGAATAATTTTATCTATCTATCCTTGCTCATACTGTTCACCCTATCTGGAATGTCCTTTCCATGGATAAACTCATTCTATTGTTGTGAATAAATTCAGGTACCATCTCCTCTGGAGACATTTGTTAATGTCTCATCTGTGTTTGCTTTCTCCTCTGCTCCCATGATGTCCAGTATATGCTACTAACATTCCACTAGTCAAAATATAGTGCATGCATCATTTTTACTTAGTTAATAGACTCTATTTTAACAGTTTTAGGTTTACCAAAAGAGTTGGGTAAAAAGTACAGAGTTCCCATCTACCGCCTCATTACCCTTTCCCAGATTCTCCTGTTATTAATATCTTACATTGGTAAGGCACATTTTTTACAATTGATGAGCCAATATTAATACATTATTAATTTTTAAAAGACCATAATTTACACTAGGGCTCACTCTTTGTACATTCTGTGGGTTTTGACAAATGTATAATGATATGTATCCACAGTATTATGCAGAATAATATCACTGCTCTAAAAATCACCTATGCTCTATGAATTCACTTTACCTCCCTCTCTATAAACATCTGGCAACCACTTACCTTTCCACTGTGTCCATAGTTTTGTTTTTTCCAGAATGTCATGCATTTGGAATCATGTAGTAGGTACCTTTTTTATATTGGCTTTTTTCATTTAACAATGTATATTTAGGCTTTTTTCATGCCTTTTCGAGGTTTGATAGCTCATTTATTTTTAGTGCTGAACAATATTCTATTGTATGAATATCTCACCGTTTGTTTATCCATTCATCTGTTGAAAGACATTTTGATTGCTTCCAAGTTTTGGTAATCATGAATAATGCTGTAATAAATATTTCTGCAAAGGTTTTTGTGCAGACATAAGTTTCCAACTAATTTGGGTAAATTCCAAGGAATGTAATGTTGGACCATATGCTAAGATTATGTTTAGTTTTGTAAAAAATTACCAAATTGTCTTCCAAAGTGGCTGTACCATTTTGCATTTCTACCAACAATAAATGAGAGTTTCTGTTGTTTCACATCCTTACCGACATTTGGTGTTGTCAGGGATTCGGATTTTAGCCATTCTAATATGTATGTAGTTGTCACCTCATTGATACTTCAATTCTCAATTCCCTAATGACATATGATCTTGAGCATATTCTCATATGCTTGTTTGCCATCTGCATACCTTCTTGCACGAGTTATTCATTCATATACTTTGTTCATTTTTTAATTGGTTTGTTTTCTTATTGAATAGTTTTAAGTGTTCTCCATGTATTTTAGATACCTGTCTTTTATAAGATATGTGCTTGTAAATATTTTTCTTCCAGTTTGTGGCTTGTTTCTTCAGTCTCTTAACAGTATCTTTCTTAATAAAGTCTTTACAAATAATTTTTTTTGATGGAGTTTCACTCTTGTTGCCCAAGCTGGAGTGCAGTGGCACAATCTCAGGTCACTGCAACCTCCACCTCCCAGGTTCAAGTGATTCTCCTCCCTCAGCCTCCCGAGTAGCTGGGATTAAAGTCTCCCACCATCATGTCCGAGTAATTTTTGTATATTTAGTAGAGACCGAGTTTCACCACATTGGCCAGGCTGGTCTCAAACTCCTGACCTGAGGTGATCCACCTGCCTTGGCCTCCCAAGTGCTGGGATTACAGGCATGAGCCACCGTGCCCGGCTTACAAATAACCTTTCAAAAGATCATTA
Source organism: Gorilla gorilla gorilla (assembly GCF_029281585.2). Taxonomy (NCBI): domain Eukaryota; kingdom Metazoa; phylum Chordata; class Mammalia; order Primates; family Hominidae; genus Gorilla; species Gorilla gorilla. The sequence continues at coordinate 28,651,061 of NC_073239.2, read as the reverse complement.
TTTACTCATTTGCTTTAGAAGAGAGGCCTATTCAGAGTTTGTAATTGTTGTGTGAGTTTTGTTAGATCGTATCTTTCAATAGCTTGGTCTATTTCATCTAGGATATCAAAATTGTAGAGATAGAGTTGTTTATTCCTTTATTATCTTTTTAACGTCTATGGTATTAGAAGTAATGGCTCATCTTCATTTCTGAAGTTAGTAATTTGTGTCTTCTCTCTTTTCATAGATAACCTAGCTAGATTATTACCAATTTTACTGATTTTTTTCCTAAGTGCCAGCTTTTGGTTTTATTGACTTTTCTCTGTTTTTCTTTTTATTTTCAATTTTATTTATTTCTGTTCCACTTTTCCTTATTCTGCCTATTTTGGATTTATTTGCCTTTTCTTACAGTTTCCTAAGGTGAAAGCTTACATGATTTTTATATCTTTCAGCTTTCCTAGTAGATGTATTTGTGGTTGTTTATTTTCCTGTAAGCACTGGTTTTCTACAATTTTTTCCACAAATTTTGATAAGCTGTATTATTTTAATTTACTTTAAAATATTTTTAAATGGCTCTTGAAAATTTTCTCTGAATTTTCACATTGTTGTTTTGTTTAATCTTCAAGTATTTTTAGAGTTACCTAGCTATCTGTCTATTACTCCTAATTTAATTCCATTGTGGTCTCTAAGCATACTTTGTATTATTTCTATTTTTAAAAATATCTTAAAGTGTATCTTTGGCTCAGACTGTAGACTATATTGGTGAATGTCTAGTGTGAGCTTGAAAAGAATGTCTATTCTGCTGTTTTCAGAGGAATTATTTTATAGATGTTTGGATTCAGTTGATTGATGTGTTGTCTAGTTGAACTCTACCTTGTCTTACTGACTTTCTATTGCCAGATCTCTTATGATAGAAGGTGTTGAAGTCTGCAACTAAACTGATTGATTAATCTATTTTTCCTTATAGTTTCATCAGTTTTTCAACACATATTTTTATGCTCTGTTGTCAGGTGCATACACATTAAGGATTGCTTATTCTTTTGTAGAACTGACCCTTTTATCATTTTAAAATGCCCCTCTTTATCTCTGATGACTTTCTTTACTCTGAATTCTACTTTGTTTGAAGTTAATATAGCCACTTCAGTTTTTTTTTTCTTTAAAGTTAGCATGGTACATTATTTTCTGGCCCCTTACTTTTAATCTATTTGTGTCTTTATAGGTAAAGTAGATTTCTTATAGACAGAATATGGTTGGATCTTCTCTTTTAATTAATGATTTTAAAACTTTGATATTTAAAATGATCATTACTATAGTTGGATTAATACCTACCATATTTATGTACTGTTCTCTATTGCTTTTTCTGTGTGTCTTACATTCTTTTTCTGCCTTCTCTGGTTTTAAGTAGGCATTTTAAATGATTCCATCAGTGTCTCTCCTCTCAGCATATATGATTCTTCTTTTACATTTTTTAGCAGTTGCTATTGAGTTTACAATACACATTTACAAATAATTCAAGTCCTCTTTCAAGTTATACTATATGCTTCACAAGTAGTGTGAGTAACTTACAACAGAATATTCCTAATCTCTTTCATTCATTACTTATATCATTATTGTCACATATTTCACTTATTCAAAAGTTGCAATTACCAAATATATTGTTGCTATTATTATTTCTATGAATAAAATGGTATGTTAAGAAAACAAACTATTTCATTGTACTTGAATTCATTCCTTCTCTAATGTTCTTCTTTTCTTTAAGTAGATCTGAGTTTCTGATCCATATCATTTTTTTTAATTCTGAAGAATTTCTTTTAACATTTCTTGCCACACAGATCTACTGGTGACAAATTTCTGTAATTTTTGTTTGTCTGAGAAAATCTTTATTTCTCCTTGACTTTTGAAGCTTAATTTGGCTGAATACAGAATTCTAGTTTGATGGGACTTTTTTCTTTCAACACGTTTAATATTTCACTTCATATTCTTGCTTATATAGTTTCTAACAGAAGTTAAATATAATTCTTAACCTCAATCCTCTTTAGGTAAGGGTCCCCCAACACCACCCTAGCTTCTTTAAGATTTTGTCTTTAACTTTCTTAAGTTTGAATGAGATATGCCCACAGATAGATTTTTTTTTGGTGTTTACTCGTCTTGGTGTTCTCTGAGATTTCTGAGTCGGTTGCTTGGTGTCATTAATTTTGGAAAATTTTCAGTGATTATGGCTTCAAATATTTATTTTGTTCCTTTTTCTCTTCTCCTTCCTGGTATTCCAATTACGTTTATGTTACACCTTTATTATCTCGTTTTTTGGAAATTCTGTTCTGTCTTTCTTGTTTTATTATTGTTATTATTATTTTGCATTTACATTTTTGGGAGTTTCTACTGACATTTCTTCAGATTCACTGATTTTTTTCCTTTGCTGTTTCCAATATATTGAGTCCTCCTGAGCCCTTCCAGAATGTTTAACCTCAAACTTGTCCACATAAAGTTTCCAGTCATCTGTTAATTACCATTTATGTTTTTCTATCCCAGTGCTTGACCCTGGAGAGGTATCTGCTTCAGTAAGTTGTATGTCGCTGTATCTGCCTTTCTATCTCTCTAATTTTGGGGGCAGCAGTTTGGCCTGCAACCTTAATTTTCTATTGGGTCAAAGATGAGTTGTTGATTTTCAATTTAGCTTTTTTCTCATTGTGAGGATGGGAATGATGACTTCCAAACTCCTTACATGCCAGGCCAGTAGCCAGAATTCTGTATGTATCTTTTTATGTGCTTCTCTTATAACTGTTTATAACACTTGGCATTGTTACCTTTGAAGGACCATAAAGTCATAAAATGTACATAGGATGAAAAAATAAGTTATCTGTGGCTGCTAATCACTAAATTCATGTTAAATATCTTGAGATAGCAGCATTTTTTGTATCCTTAACATGGAAGTGCCTAGTAGATAAAGATATTCTCAGTGAATAAAGAATTCGACTTACTTTCAAAAGCATAGCTTTGTGGACTCACTCAATGTCCCTAGATATGCTCAGACTTTCTGTGTAAAAGCACAGAATGCACTATAAAAAAACACCTCATTTTAATTTACTTCACATCATGCCTAATAGTAAGATAGGTAATAAAGAATAATTAATGACTACCACAAAAATGATGAGACAATTAAATGTGTCCTGATAAGCAAATAACTTTTCCATTTTGAGATGTCTTTACTTAGCATTTTGCACACAGGTTTGCAGAAAATAATCAAAATGAAATTCATAAGTACAAATTAAAATAGATGGATACAGAGTTATATTTTATCAAGAAACAGTTAGATGGTTCTAGTTACTTTGCAGTCTTTCATTTGCTGCCTAGTCTCAATCTATAAAGACCAAACAACTGGGGTACAAAATGTCTCTCTTTATGCTTCCTCACCATTTAGCATCCTTATGAGGAGATTCACCACAGAGTTCTTCAAAGGGGAGCAATTCAGCACCCCAGGGCCAGGCCAACAGCAGTGCTTCCCAAACCGTCATCAGGCACTTCTAAGGATGAACAACAGCTCCCCAGGAGGTGTAGTGCAAATCCAGTCCTTTAAACTCATTTACTTTAATTGCGTAACATTTTAAATACTGCACGCCAGTGAGAGGCAGGTGGATCAGCAGGTGCAATGTGGCGATCTGCCAATAATGGCATCAGAAAAACAGTCCCTCACAGAGGCAAGAAGCAAAAGAGACTGAGTGAAGAACTCCTCTGAGCTTAATGTCTATTTCATCCGGTAATTGCAGCAGAGGGGAGGATTTCCAAGCAATCTAAACCAAAGCTGTTTTATTCATTTTTAGCAATGCCTTTTTTTTAAAACAGTAGAGAAGTTCTCAGAAATAGAATTTTAGTCCCAATTCAGCCAAGTCCTTTCTACATTCACCCTACTAAGGCTCATTTATGGGTAAAGATGTAAAAAAAAAAAAAAAAAAAAAACAACAACAAAAAAGAAATTGTGAAAGCAAATGCTTTCTTTCTAAACTTTTTTTCATGAAAAATCTGAAGCATATCATGCCAAGTTTTTGTATTTGGGTTCTGATTTAACCTGAGTAATGATATGAAGGAAAATTATTAAAATAACTCATGAGATTAATTTCTAAATGAGTAACTCCAAACTACATTAAATTCCTATTTCTCCTTTCATTGACACTCTTTATATATAAGGAAGAGAGAGTGCAGATAATGTACAAAAAGAAAGAGTATGCTATATAGAAATAAAACTGTCAAAAAGTACATGGTTGTGGAAATACCCAAATAAGAAATTGGAGATAGATAAATAAGTACAAATTTGTTAACTGTCATTTTTGTTTGTTTCTGGAAAAAGTTAAATCATGATAAATACTGTTTGGTTGGTTCGATTTTTAATCACAAACATCATTGACTAATTATTTATATTTTGGCCAAATTGAGCTCTGAAGACAAAGTCGTAGTGATTGGAGAGATGTGAATTTTTATTGATTGATTACCTTCTCAATTTCAGGCTTCCTCTCCACTGAAGTGCCACTGTTTCAAAGTTCAAACAGAACTGGTGGTTAGCAAAGCAGCGTCACACACCGTATCTTCAAAAGCTGCTCAAAATATTCCAGAGTAAAGCAGAAGGGAAAATAAAAGGGAATGGTTGCTTTGTTTTAAGATGTACTATTAGCCAGGCCCCATGATAGCTGGTTTATCTGTTTAATCCACATATTCAAAAGGCAGATGTGATTCCTTCTACTTTTCATTTGTGTTAACTAAGGCTCAGAGGTGTTAGCTAGCTCCAGCCATATAGCTATTGGGTGGTGCAGAACAGTTTCAAATGATTTTATCTTTCTGCCACAGTGAGTTCTTTGCTTGGAACATATGCTTTGCAAGATATATCAATAATTGAATTTAGGGATTACATGATAGGAATTGAGGTTTTTCCCTCCTATATGTTTTACTATCAAGATGATGGTAGTAATGAAAACCCCAAGAAGAGACAGGTCTAGAAAACTAGCAACAGTCATTTTAAGAGTTCTGCCTACATGTAAGATATAAAAATGATGTAAGTGGCTATACCTTCTCTAGTTTCTGCCTTTTATTTCTACAATGTTCATTAATAAAAGTACCTGATCCACCTGATAAATCAGAAAACACCTCTCATTTAAATACATCTGGTCTCTAATATTGTACCAGCTTCTCAAGAAATTTTCTGGTCACTGTACCATTTAATATTTTAAATTAACCTATAGTCACCCTTTTTATAATTCACTATTTTCATAACATAATTTTATGTATATTTTCAGTCATGTTAGTACACTGGAGAAAAGCATGCAAAACAGGGACATAAGGATATACCTATTTCAAAGCAAAATCATGCTGATGCTAAAAGGGAGGTCTGAAAAGGAACTTGGATAATAGAAAAAAAATACACAGCATAACTGTCCCACTTAGCATATCTTAGTAACCAGTAATTAGAATAGAAGTTTCCATCATTCTTTTTAAAAATATGTGGAATGAGTTACTTCTTTGTTCTGTTGTTTAAAACTTGCTCTGGTGAAGTTAAAGAATTTCTCCTCTACGCCCTGGCACTCATAGTGCCTTGACTAATCTTCCCAGTCAGCAGCAGGAGTCCTAAGGCAAAGTCAGGCAGATGCGGGAAGGAACACTCATGATTGCTGATGAGGCCTCCTAGGAACCACAAATCTGTTATGGGGGGATTTGATGCTGCTTATCAAGTATCTAGTGAGAATAAATGACTGGCTTCAAGTTAGCAATGCTCTGTCATTTGAGGAGTGAGAGGTTGGGCAGAAGATTATCCAGTTTGTGGATTACCCAGATTCTAACTCTCATCCCAACCTTAGGGAGTTTAAAAGTCATTTGATTCCTTCAAGAAGATAAAAAAAAAAAAAAAAAAAAAGGAGAGGAGACAAAATCAGCCTATCTTTATGTTCATTAGTAGAAGTGCTGGGTTAAAAAAGAAGTTGAAACCAACAGCAAAATTCATATTGATGTGAAATATGGATTTGATATACCAGATTCTTAATTACATAAAATGACAGTGTGCTGAAATATTTATATGGTGAAAATGATTAGATACAATGTCTAATAGGTAAGATGAGTGGTGCAGCATAACCTTTGCTTTTAGTCTTGTTTACAGTAAGATAACTTGTTTTAACACAGAAGATATACAAAAGAAGTCAGAAAGACTAAGATAATTTCTGTCACTAGGGGCAGAAAGTTATCAGGAACATGGCAGAGATAAATCTAGGAATGCAAAAAGAAAGGTTACGATGGAAATGGAAACAATAAGCTTTGAGAAGTTCAGGGGCATTTTGAAGACAGTATTACCAGAGCTGAAGAGTAAATCAATAAAATAAGTTTACCATTCATAGACTATGGCTGAAATAATTACCCAATGTTATGCTTTTGTAAGAAAGATAAGTCCAGAGGGAAGAATTGAGATAAAAGAATCAATAATGAGCAAATTAATTGTTACTTACATGGAGTAAATTAAAATAGGCACTAAATATAAATATTTGCAATAAAATTTGAGGGTAAAAATATAGGATTATAATGATGTAAAATGTCATTATGACTTGGGAGAGAGAAATTTTAAAAGCATTTAGAATCATCAGCATGAGGATTTTATCTTTATATACTTCTAAGTTTTAAGTTTAGTTTTATTTGATAAAAGGAAAAAAGCTAATAATGTAAACCCTCCATATGAGTCATTGGGATGTAAGGTTAAGAAAATGTAATAAATTCAGTTGAAGTTCAGAAAACAACATAGAAAAACAAAATAAATAAAAAACTAATTTATAAATGAGAAAAACAAAAAAATTATAGAAATAAACACAATCAGTTCCATAATTCCATTAACTATAAATGAATTAACATCATAATTTCAAATATCAAGATTAACTGACAAGAAAAAAAATACAAGGCCAATATGCTTACAGTTAATATATCTCAAACATATTAACACAGAAGAGTTGATCATAAATGGATAGAAAAAATACGTTAGGAAAATATAATGAGAAAAAACTTGGAGATAATCAATATGATTACTAAAAATAGACTAGTTTATATGCTTAGTTTGAGATGAAAAGAGTCCTTCATAAGATTAATCCTTGATAAGGATTAGTAAGTCCTTGATAAGATTAATCTAAGTAGATCTATTAGAAAGCACAGTAATCCCCCCTTATCCATGGTTTTACTTTCTGCAGTTTCAGTTACCTGCAGTCTGGAAATATTAAGTGGTGTTCCTTTGGCCGTAACAATCAGCAGAGCCTTCTATTTGGCCATCCTGTTCCCGATTTCTGTCTATCTTTTTAGGTTTTAAGTTATGTTTGGTTATATTCATTTTTCATAACTTATATTTTCATAGATGTCTTAGAAATTTAAGCTGTATGTTTACCAAAAAAAATGAAGTGACATTTCAAAAGCCTGTTGTAACTAGAGGTACAGTTCTATACTGTAATTACTATAGCCTTAAGCTTCTTCTTTATTTTTTATGATAAATATTGTTAAGGGTCTACTTATTTGATCAGCACTACTGTTTCCTCACTTCCCATTTTTTTAAGCTTTTATGTTGCTTATTTCCTTATGTGTTATTGGGTTTATTCAATTGTAATTGTCCTAACTTCTTTTTTAATATTTTTTGAGATAGAGTTTCGCTCTTGTTGCCCAGGCTGGAGTGCAATAGCGCGATCTCGGCTCACTGCAACATCCCCCTCCTGGGTACAAGCGATTCTCCTGCCTCAGCCTCCCAAGTAGCTGAGATCACAGGCGCCTGCCACCACGTCCGGCTAATTTTTTGTATTTTTAGTAGAGACGGGGTTTCACCATGTTGGTCAGGCTGGTCGCGAACTCCTGACCTCAGGTGATTCACTCGCCTTGGCCTGCCAAAGTGCTGGGATTACAGGCGTGAGCCACTGCGCCTGGCCCCTAACTTCCTTATTTAGATAATTCTAATATATGTCCACATGTACACAAGTCTATACATTTATCTAAATCACTTAAACCGCAAACCACTAGTTTGATACACTGCGTATATTTGCCATTTAGTAATATGTATTTGCTAATTTCTACATAATTTTTCTTTGGCCAGTTGTTATTTAGAATTGTTTCAAAAGGTATAGGGTAGGGTTGTGCGTGCGTGTGTATGTGTGTGTCTGTGTGTGTTTACTCCTTTTTTGTTGGGGAGATGGAAATAATAGTATGCAGTTTGTAAAGTAAACTTTCTATTTTGTCCTATTTCTTTGTAGGCTTCTGTTTTAAAGCTATTAAAATATTACTGTCTCATTTCGTTTGTTTTATATATGGACTTTTAAAAAAATAAATGATCTATATGTGCTTGAACAGAAAGTCTTATCTCTAACTTTTTTCTGGAACACCAAATTTAACAACTATCTACACACACAATAAGCACATTCATAAGACCAAAAATCAGATGAGCGCTCACAGCACCTGGTTTTAACTCCACTTCACTGAATAGGCACCAGAGAAGGTAGGAAAGAATCTTGAACTGCCGATGCCACCCCTCCTCCAAGCCGCAACAGCAGCCACATGACACAGAAAATCTGTGCTCTTGGGAGGGGGAGAGCATGGTGACTGTGAGACTTTGCATTAAACTCAGTGCTGCCCTGTCGCAGTCGAAAGCAAAACTGGGCTAACTCAACTGATGCCTGCCTGTGGAGAGAACGTTTAGACCAGCCCTAACCAGAGGAGAATTGCACATGCCAGTGGTTGGAACTTGAGTTCTAACAAACCTTGCCACCATGGCTAAAGGCTCTGGGGTTCTAAATAAACTTGAAAGGCCGTTTAGGTCATGAGGACTGCAACTCCTAGACAAGCCCTAGTGTTGAGCTGGGCTCAGAATCAGTGCACCTGGGGGCACCTGACTTACTGAGACAGCAGTCTGGGTGGCTAAGGGAGTGCCTATGCCACCTGTCTGCAAACCCCAAGCAGTACAGCTCTTGGCTTCAGAAGAGACTTCTTCCATTCCACTTGAGGAGAGAAGAGGAAAAAGTAAAGAGTAATTCCTTTTGCATCTTGGATAATAGCTCAGCGACAGTAAGATAGGGCAGTAGGTAGGCTTGTAAGGTTCCCCGCTGCAGGCTTTAGCTGCCAGATGACATTTGTAGACACACCTGGTTCAAGAAAGAGATGGCCACTTTGAAGGGAAAGACCCAGTTGCGACAGGACCCCATTACCTGCTGTCTTAAGGGCCCTTGGGTCCTGTATAATCAGCAGCAATATCCAGGGAATACGCTGTGGACCTTGTGTTAGATTCAGAGACGCTCTGGCTTCAGGCAAGACTTAGCATATTTCCAGCTGTAGTGGCTAAGGTGAGAGACTCCTTCTGCTTGAGAAAAGTGGGGCACAAAGTAAAGGGGACTTTGCTTATACCTTAAGTGCAGGTAGAGCGCAAAGTGGGCTCTTGGCTTGCCCAGTTCTAGGTATTGGCCCTTGGACAGCATTTCTGGACCTGCCCTGGGCAGAGGGGAACCCACTGCCCTGAAGGGTGAGTTCCAGGCCAGGTAGCATTTACCACAAACTGACTGAAGAGCACTTGGGCCTTAAATCAATGGCCATGATAGACTGGTGTTACTCCCTAAGGGCCTGTGGTGGTGGTGGTGGCCATGGGGCTAGGGTCCTCTGCCTGTGGAAAGGGGAGGAAAGAGTGGGAAGGTGTATCTTGTGGTTTGAGTGCATATCTTCGTTTGAGAAGTGCCTGTTCACGTCCCTTGCCCATTTTTAAAAATTTTTTTAAATTTTACTTTAAGATCTGGGATACATGTGCTGAACCTGCAGGTTTGTTACATAGGTATACATGTGCCATGGTGGTTTTTTGAACCTATCAACCCACCATCTAGGTTTTAAGCTCCACATGCATTAGGTATTTGTCCTAATGCTCTCCCCTTTCCCCCAACTCCCTGTCAGGCCCTGGTTTGTGATGTTCCCCTCATGTGTCCATGTGTTTTCATTGTTCAGCTCCCACTTATGAGTAAGAACATGCAGTGTTTGGTTTTTTGTTACTGTGTTAGTTTGCTGAGGATGATGGGTTTCCGGCTTCATCCATGTACCGGCAAAGGACATGAACTCATTCTTTTTATGGCTGCGTAGTATTTCATGGTGCATATGTGCCACATTTTCTTTATCCAGTCTTTCATTGATGGCTTTGCCCATTTTTTAATAAGGTTGTTTGTTTTTGCCTGTTGATTTAAGTACATTATAGATTGTGGATATTAAACCTTGCACAGTTCACAAATATTTTTTCCCATTCTGTAGGTTGCCTGTTTGCTTTATTAATAGCTAGCATTTTGTTGAGGATTGATTGTTGCCTTTATGTTCATCAGTGATATTAGCCTGAAGTTGTGTCTCTGCCAGATTTTGGTATCAGAATGATACTGGCCTCATACAATGAGTTAGGAAGAGTCCCTCCTTCTCGGCTTTTTGAAGTACTTTTTAGTATGTTGGTACCAGCTCTCCTTTATTTGTCTGGTAGAATTCAGTAATGAATCTGTCTGGTCCAGGACTTTTTATGTTTGGTAGGCTTTTTATTACTGATTCAATTCTGGAACTTATTATTGATCTGTTTATGCATTCAATGCCTTCCTGGTTCATTTTTGGGAGGTTATGTTTCCAGGAACTTATTTATTTCTTCTAAGTTTTCAAGTTTGTGTACACAGAGGCATTTGTAATCATCTCTGAGGTGTTTTGTTTTGTTTTGTTTTCCCTGTGGGATTGGCAGTAATGTCACCTTTGTCATTTCTGATTGTGTTTATTTGGACCTTCTCTCATTTTTTCCTTATTTGTCTAGCTAGTGGTCTATAAATTGTATTTATTCTTTTAAAGAACCAAATGTTATTTTTGCTGATGTTTTGTATAGATTTTCACATCTCAAGTTCATTCAGTTCAGCTCTGGTTTTGTGTTATCTTTTGTCTTCTAGCTTAGGAGTTAGCTTGCTCTTCTTTTTCCAGTTCTTGTCAGTGTGATGTTAGGTTGTTTATTTTTTCTAATTTTTTGATGTAGGCATTTAGCACTGTAAACTTTCCTCTTAACACTGCTTTAGCTGTGTCTCAGAGATTCAGGAATGTTGTGTCTCTGTTTTCATTAGTTTAAAAAATTTCGTGATTTCTGCCTTAACTTCATTCTTTACCCAAAAGTCATTCAGGATCAGGTTGTGTAATTTCCATATAATTGTATGGTTTTGAGAAATCTTAGAATTGAGTTCTATCGTTATTGCGCTATGAGTGTGATTGATGTGGTTCTGTTTTTATTATTATTATTATTTTTTGAGAATTGCTTTAGGGCCAAGCATGAGGTTGATCTTAGAGTATGTGGTATGTGCAGATGAGAAGAATGTATGTTCTATTGTTGAGTGTAGTGTTCTGTAAAAGTCTATTAGGTCCATTTGGACAAGTATCAAGTTTAGGTACTGAATATCTTTGTTCGTTTTCTGCCTTGATGATCTGTCTAAAATTGTCAGTGTAGTGTTGAAATCTTCCACTATTATTGTGTGGTTATATATGTCTCTTCATGAGTCTCTAAGAACTTGTTTAAGAACTTGGGTGCTCCAGTGTTGGGTGCATATGTATTTACAATAGTTAAGTCTTCTTGTTGCATTAAACCTTCTGTCATTATGTAATGCCCTTCTTTGTCCTTTTTGGTCATTGTTGTTTTAAAGTATCCTTTTTTCTGAAATAAGAATAGCAACCACTGTTCTTTTTTGTTTTCCATTTGCTTGATAGGTCTTTCTCTATCCTTTTACTATGAGCCTGTAGGTATCCTTTCATGTGAGATGGATCTGTCGAAGACAGCATTACAGTTGGGTCTTCCTTCTTTATCCAACTTGCCACTGTGTCTTTTAAACAAGGCATTAAGCCCATTTACCTTTAAGATTATTTATTGATATGCAAGCTTTTGATCCTGTTATCATGTTGTTACTTGGTTATGTAGACTAGATTATGCTTTACAGTGACAGTGGGCTATGCACTTAAGTGTGTTTTTGTGGTGGTAGGTAATGGTTTTTCATTTCAACGTTTAGCACTCCCTTAAGGACTTCTTATAAGGCAGGTCTCATGATAATTCCCCCAGTGTTTGCTTATGAAAAAAGTATTTTATTTCTCCCTTTGTTATGAAGATCAATTTGGCTGAATATGAAATTCTTGGTTGGGATTTCTTTTCTTTAAGGATGCTGAATATAGGTTCTCAATCTTCTAAAATTTCTGCTGAAAGGTCCACTGTTTGCCTGATGAAGTTCTCTTGGTATGAGACCTGCCCATTCTCTCTAGCTACCATTACTATTTTTTCTTTTTTGTTGCCCTTGGAAAATCTGATGCCTATGTATCTTGCTTGTTCTCTCTCCCTCTCTTTCTGGGATGCCAATGTGTTTTAGGCTTGGTCTCTTTACATAATTCCATATTTCTCAGAAGATTTGTTCATTTGTTAAAATTCTCCTCTTTAAATTTTTGTCTCACTAAGTTACTATGAAGAACTGGTCTTTGAGCTGTTAGATTCTCTTCTCAGCTTAGACTCTTCTCGTGTTGATACTTCTGATTGTATTTTGGTATTCTTGTAGTGAGTTTTTCAGCTCTAGAAATCATTTTGGTTCCTTCCTAAAATGGCTATTTCATCTTTTAGTTCTTATATATTTTATAGGATTCCTTGGGTTCCATGGATTGTGTTTCTACTTTCTTTTGAATCTCAGTGATCCTCATTTCCATCCAGATTATGAATTCAGTATCTGTCGTTTCACCTATTTCAGTCTGGTTTAAAACCATTTTTGGGGAGCTAGTGTGATCATTTGGAGGTAAGCAGCCATTCTAGCTTTTAGAGTTGCCAGAGTTCTTGTGCTGGTTCTTTCTCATCTGTGTGAGCTAATGTTCCTTTAATATTTGAAGTTGCTGTCCTTTGGATGAGGCTTTTTGCTTTTATACTCTTTGATGCCCTTGAGGACTTGACTGTGGTATAAGTTGGGTTTGGTCAATTGGCTTTGTTTCTGGATGATTCAGGAGGCCAAGGCTTAGCTCAGCACTCCCGGGCTGCATGCCTTAACCCTATGGGGCTGGAACCAGGCATGTGGCTTTGTTTTCTGGTTCTCTGAGCTTAAGCACCTGTTGTACTGGGGGGGCTGAGGTGTTCCCAGTCCACTCGTAACAGCATTCTGATATGTCTGATATTGGGTACCCACACATGTGCTTCAGCAGGGCAGTAACAGGATGACTGGGGTTCCCTCCCACACATGTGCGTACTGACATCAGGGCAGGGATGTGTCCTGTGTTCACATATGTGTGCACCAGTGGCAGGGTGGTGGTGGGGTGAGCATACACATGCATACCAGTGAAGCTGTGGCCTGGGTGTTGGGGGAGCCTGCTAGTGGGTGCATGCCAGCAAAGGCCTACCTGCAGAAGCTCTTTGACTTTTAGGCAGGGTCTTCTGGTGAAAGGGCTATGGCAGTGGCCATTGGCAAAGACGTTGGCTGGTCAGCCAAGGCTGTGCTCCAAGCAGGTGTGGCTAGGAAGGGAGCCTGGGACAGGCAAGGACATGGTGGGGTGTTCAGATCAGATTGGCCCTGTTCTACAGGCAAGAAAGCCTGGCTCTGTCCGTGTCCAGCAGCCAACAAATGCTAAAGCCACCTAGAGAATTGTGAGCCTTCAAGAATGGACTCCCATGGCCATGCTCCACTGCAGCCACTCCTACAGCCAACTCTGTGGGCTCCATGCAGGCTGGTGTTCTGTCTGAAAACTCTCTGGGAAGTTCTCCCTACCTGCTCAAATGTCTGTGGGGATCATGAGGTCTCCTGCAGCTATGATTCCAGAGGTCTGTGGCAAGAGTGGACCACTCTATACCTCCTTTACTCACCCCTTCCCTAGGATGTGCTCAGGGCCAGGAATACATTCTGGTGCTCAGCAACCCCATACAGGGTTCCCAGCTTCCTCTCCTTTCAGCCTGGGGTCTGCACTTTCCCTCTGTCCACTTTCAATTCCATCTTTCCAAAGACATGTTTCGAGTGTGCTGGTTCTCTTGATGATGTGGTCTCATGGTGGGAGAAGTTCTTTCTGTCCTCATGTATTCAGCCATCTAGGCTCTTCTCTCTTGAATATATATTTGATAACATTTTAGAATGAAATTCTTACATTGAAAAGCAATTTGGAAAATATAGTTAGGTTGAAATATATATCTTAAACCATAGCAATTTCACTTTCAGATATATTACCTACAGAAACATGTATATTGTATAAGACGTGTAAAAAATGATTCAGGCAAATTTTGTATAATCACCTTAGGGAGAAGAAAATTGGCATTAAGTAGGATTATTCAGCATCCTCAAATATATCCATAATTTTTTAAATATAAGTACATTATGCAAATATGGTAAAATTCTATGATTTGTTAAAATTTGTTTAGGAGTAACTGTTGTTCATTATGTTTCTATTCCTGTATATTTGAAGTAATATATTACTAAAGATAATTTGAAAGGATAAAAGCATGTTTCTTTGAGCGAGGTTATAATATATTATACATAACATATTAACTCATCTTTATTTCTAAGTGTTTTGCAAAACAGAAATATATGGGAGTAGGATTCCAGAATCTGGAGCAGACTTTAGGGTAATGAACAAAGTGAGTTGATTCTGCAGTGGGAGAAGACAGCGAGTTGACCTTTGTCCATCTGTGACCTCATATGTGTCTTGTATCTGAAACGAGATTCTCGTGTTCCATGTCCTACATTCTGGGCAGGCCAGGATTCATGTTCCAGAATGTAGGAACTTGGGAAATGCTAGGAGTCATGGAGAACACCAAGTAAGGGTGGACACCGGTCCATCCCAGAACACCAGTTGCTGAGGTACCCTGTCTAGTAGATTGACCCATGCTTCTCCTTTTCTCACCAAAAAGAAAGGAAGGAAGAGAGGAAGGGAGACAGAGATCACATGAAATTTAAAAAAAAAATATATCAAGCCCTGTGATAATTTTTCTTCCCACCCCAGTACAAAAAGAAGCACGGGGCATCTGACAATTAATCTCACCTATTATGATAAACAACCAGTAGAGAATACAAAATATCTAAGAAGTAATGCACTAGAAGAAAAAGTGAAAGTAGAAAAAGTAAAGAACTTGCACCAGAAGAATTAAATCCTTTAGAACGAACAGGATTCAGAAGTAATTATATCAATATGTTCAGAAAAATAGAGATATCACCTTTAAAAGCATTCAGATGTGAAGGAGGAAGAGATTATTATGAAATGATTATCAAGAAGAAATTCTAGAAATTGTATGTGTGTGTGGGCACCTGACCATATATGTAGACTTTTCAAAATGATACGTTTAGCAGATGGGGAGAATTGCAGTGCAGTATAGACATAGCTGAAGAGGGGATTAGCAAGCAGAAAGATAGAGCTGAAAATATTTTAGAATGGATCACAAACCTATAAAGGGAGGAAATTAAGAAAAAAAAACCCACCACGGTAAGAAGTATGATTTAGAATTTCTGATTATTCTCTTTTAGGAATAGGCATTCCAGAGGGAGAAAACACAGCAAGTAGAAGGCAGAAAGTATTTATAAAAAATAATTGGGAAATCATTTTAATTGACTTATGGAAGATATAAACATTTAGACTAAGATGACTCACTGAATGCAAAGCAAAATGAATAAGAAAGTAACCGAAAAAATACACCTATGCCATTGTAGTGAAATTTCAGAAAATTAAGATTAGCAGAAATGCCTGGAGAGAAAAATATGAAACCCTGCAAAGAAATAAGCATCACAGTGAAGTCAGATTTCTCATTCCAAACTTAAGAAAAGGAGACAATGGAGCAAATTCCATTCAAAATGAGAAATGATGAACATTGAAGAGGAGTAGATTAGGGACAATAAATATTCACAAATCCATTGCTATTTTTCAGTAATATTGGTAGAGGCAGATGAATCTTGTTAAGAAAACAATCTAAATGTCTTAGAATCTGCACTAATTTCCTCTGTATTAAAAAAAATCCATATCTCTTGTTAAAGTCACAAACTACTAAATTTATTTAGATAAGTGAAAGAATATTTTTCATTTTTAAAACGCAATTCTATGAGCTTAATGATCAGTCTTACCAGAAGCTGGATAGAAATCTCATGCATTTTGCATGATTACATTCAAAACACAGTTTGGATAATTGGACCATTCAAAATGATTTAAAGTGGCTTGACAAATTCTGTCTTAAGTTTTATAGGAGCAAACTATTCCTTATTCATGATAGACTTACTAATTAGAATGCTTCTGAGACAGAAAATCATCTGGAAATACTCTTTCTATATCTGCAAATGTATTTCTGCCATTTTTACTTTGGAACAAAGTAAATAATTTGCTATTAATTATGACCAACTTCAAATTCTGGAAATTCACATGATTTTATTCAATGATCTAATTTGCATGTTTTGGCCAAAGACAAGAAGCCTCCGCCAGATTTAAAACAAGGACAAAAGCAGAGTCTAATTTCATCAACTCCACAAAACACAAGCAATATTGTTTGGATAAAGCATAAAGTTGCCTTTGATCTTTAGTGGGCGTATTAAGCAATTTCCTTGCATTCAAAATAGGTAATTTTGCATTATTTCCTGTACTAAATATAAATTTCTAAACCATTTGCTTGCATGTATATAATAATATTATTAATAATATTTATACTTGGAAAGCCAGGGAAGAGCCCTTAAATTTTCATTTTTATGTTTGGTAAATCAGTAGTATGACTACAGTAAACAATAATTTATTGAATATTTTAAAATAGCTAGTAGAGATTAATTTCAATGTTTGTAGCATAAAGGAAAGATAAACATTTAAGGTGATGAATATTTAAATTATCATCATTTGATTATTGCACATTATACAAACATATCAAAATATTACATGCACCCCTCCAAAATATCCACATTTATTATGTATCAATAAAAACAAAATATAAACAAGGAAACCTTTTATGTTGAACTGCATGTTTCAGTAAGTCTATGAGAGAATATACTATATCTTAATAAGAAGAAATTATATGCCATGTTAAAAATAAATACACTTTAGACAAGTTGCCTCCTTTTGAGTGGACAGTACATTATTTATACAAAAAAAACTTTTTTAATGTTTACTAAGCTATGGAAATAACATTTAGAGAAACTAAAAGCTAGTTTTAATAAGAGTTTATGGCTTCTTTCTGCTGGTCGATGAATCATACATTTACTTATATTAGAACATGTGAATGTTTACTGATTATGCTATGGCACCAATCTCAAAATAGGGATTTCAATTTGCGTTTGTTTTTGAAAGTAATATAGGCATATTATATAAATACGTAGAAAAAATCCCATTCTAAATCATCCAACATTCTTATTGAAATTGAATTTACTAAGAATTTAAAATACTGGGATTTCAGATATCCTATATTTTCTCATCATGTTAAATCATAAGCCATTCATTTTATTCTTGAAGATACTTTTAAGTAGGTAAGCAGTAAATTTTATCAAATGTCTTTTTTGCATCTAACAAAAGAAGATCTAGTCATTTTTAAAAACTTGGTGTGCATTCTGTATTAATAGTTTTTAAATATTGAATTATTCTTTCCTGTTTATAATAAATATAACTTAGCAATAGTTTTTTGTTCTTTTAATTTGTTGCTATTCTTGACTTTAAGAACTTTGTAGTCAGTTTATGAGACGCACACATACAACCAAATGCAATTTAATGTTCTGGTTGCTATGATAGTATTTTGTAAAAGCCAATATGAAAGATAAAAGGGAGAGGAGGCTGACAACATCCAAACCTAATAATCAATCAATGGGATGGCTAGACATAACCTGCCTTGTGACATGGTGGAATAGAAAGTAAAGTACATAGCAATGTCTGTGTAGTAGTCTTAGTTTAAAGAATAAAGCAGAAAAAAGAACTTCATCCTCACCACCCCTTCAATGATAGAGTGCATGGGGGATAAACGGGCAATTTAGACAACACAAGAAGCAACCATTCGGTCAAATTCAGAATATGAGCATTAAGTCCAAATGATATTTAAATTGAGTTGTTTAAAAACACGCCTTGAAGAAAGACATGGCATGAACCACGGAGGGTTGTTAAGGAATAAAGATTTACAAAACTACAAGTAAGACATTATGTATGTACCTTGTCTGATGCTAATTTAAACAAATCAACCATAAAGAGGCATTTAGAAGTCAGTCTTGAAAATCTGAATGGAGTCTAGGCATTAAGAAATTAATTGTGATGTGTAATAATAGCACCAGGGTTGTATTTTTTAAAGTTGCTATAAAAATACTTAAGAATGAAAGGTAAAAGAATGGTTGTATTAGATTTGTTTTAAAACATCAAGCTATAACACTGATATAGAAAATATTGATAAAATAAAATTGGCAAAACGTTATATTTATTGGAACCACGTTATGAGTATATTGGGTTTCATTATACTGTTTTCTCTCATTTTTTGGATATTTAAAAATTTTTCAGGATAAAATTTTCAAAATAAATATAAACTAACAGACCTGAGGGAGGGGTAAGCATCTGCAATCAAAGAATAAGGAAACATTTTCTCATAGTGTTAAAAATATTGTTTATTAAAATGGACATTATTTTGTAATCTGCTGCTAAAACCCATGCCATGCTATATAGAATCACTGCTATGTGCTATATGAAAATAAATTTTGAAAAGATACTATTCAGACTTTATACAAATAGCATTCAAAAGATCTCACTCAGAACTCTTGTCTTGATTATAAAATGCAATTTTGTTCTATTTATTATGCACTATGGAGAAAAGACATGACAATTGGAGAGCTGTTTTCTCCCCATTAGTGTTAACACAGATAAAATATTTATTTTTTATGTTTTAATAAAAAGTATATATAAAATAACAACTAAACATTATTATGTTTTTTTGGTAGCAAATATAACTCCATCTGAAACGTGTAGGCAAGAAAAAGTAAACTTCATATGTAAAGGAATATATTCGATATTAAAAATGGATTTACACTTATCTTTTAAAAAAATTAGGTTATCAGGTCCAGGAGAAAAAACAGACCCAGCAATTGTGCTAAAATACAACTTTTTCTAGGAAACAACTTCAAAAGGATGTATTTCTATGACTTGTTTTCTCTGTCTAATCAGTGAATTTATAAGACGTTCTTCTGCTATCACCTGACGAAGAGAGCATTATAAACTTTCCTGATATGAGGCAGAGGTTTTCTGTACCATGACGCCGTCTGTGTTGAGCGAACCATTGGAAAGTGTGAGAGAGCTAGAGAATGGCCATCTATCTTGTTTGCCATCCTTTTTTTTTTTCTTTTTTTAGAAAGTTGGCACTGCTAGAACAGCAAGAGAAGAGAAAGAGGCAAGAAGGAAGGTATAAGAAATAATCCATCAAATAAAAAGAACGAATGAACCAGGTAGATTTTTCAGATAGATGAGAATATGCCATTTGTAGCCCAATGCATGATTGAAACAAGTAAAATTTGTTACTCTTTTTTTTTTTTTTTTTTTGGAGACGGAGTCTTGCTCTGTCTCCCAGGCTGGAGTGCAGTGGTGTGATCTTGGCTCAATGCAGGCTCCGCCTCCCGGGTTCACGCCATTCTCCTGCCTCAGCCTCCCGAGTAGCTGGGACTACAGGCGCCAGCCACCATGCCCGGTTAACTTTTTGTATTTTTAGTAGACACGAGGTTTCACCGTGTTTGCCAGGATTGGTCTCGATCTACTGACCTCGTGATCGTCCCTCCTCGGCCTCCCAAAGTGCTGGGATTACATGCGTGAGCCACCGCGCCCGGCCTTATTCTCCTTTAAAAAAATTTTTTTTTTTTTGCCACTTGTATCAGAACCAATTTTTCTATATGAAATTGCCCTAGTTTCAGAAAATATTATGTTAACATATTTATCATTACAAAAATTCTAGAAAATGTGTGTAATACCAGGTAAGTTTTTCTGACATATAATTGTGTCAAAAAGTTTAATGAAAATAGTCTAATTAATAGTGTCTGATTATCCTATCCCAATTATTCATTGGAATAACCACAGAGGCCTCCGAGATACAAAGATGAACAGGAACACAAAGAATGCTTAGTCCAGCTTCTGGAAGCTCCCTCCCAGCTTCGGGTCTTCCTGCCTTTGCTTCAAGTTGTCCCACCTTTCCAGACCGAACTACTGTACCGATTGATGTCTCATGTGTCCCTAAATGTATAAAATAAAGCTTTGCCCTGACCACCCTGGGCACATGTTGTCAGGACTTCCAGAGGCTGTGTCACAGGCGCGTCCTCAACCTTGGCAAAATAAACTTTCTAAATTAACTGAGACCTGTCTCAGATTTTCTGGGTTCGTGCTATCGTTTTAATCCCGGAAACACTAAATCCAGGGCAAATAAGACTAAAAGGAAGAGGTTTCCACCACTGAAACACAAATAAAAACTTCAGTGTCTCTACCTCCTTCCACTGAGAAAGAGAGTCTTTTAACGTGGTGAGAGCTCCACCCCCCCAACCTCTTTGTGCATTCAACTGCAATGTGCCACTCAGTCATCTCACAAAGGCGGGGTGAAGAGCAGAGTCCACAGGGCATGAAGTAGCCCACAGGCAGCTGCCCTCCAGTGGGCAGCCTGTGGTTTTGCTTTTTGCCAACTTCACAGCAGAGCCCAGCACTTTTTCTCCTGAAAAAGAAAATCCACTCCAAAAAAAGCATTGGGGAGAAAAGTAGATTTTACAGAAGATTCTGTGGGGACACAGCAAAGAGGATTTATGTCACAGTAGAAAGTAAACAACCTAACGCAGAGTCTCACATTATTTTTCCCCACATTCCTCTTTTGCTAGTGGCCATTAGGCCCTGTCTTTCTTTCCAGAGTGTTTCCCACAAGAAATTACCCTCCCAGCTTTCCTCCTTCAGACTAGACCTATTTGAGGACTCACAGGCCCTGCAGGCCCAATTTAGTATAGCCTTATCTAATCATTCATTTAATGAACTACTCTAGCTGTCTAGGGGGAATCTACTGCTAAGAAAACAGTTTTGTGTCATTATCACCGCATCCTGGATGTGAAATAAGTGACTATTAAGACAGAGTCTAGAAGGACCCACAATGAAGCGTATGAATATGTGTGAATGCTTTCCTGTATTGCATAGAACCAGTGCAGAACATCTAAATGTTGTTCATTACTAAGTGAACCAAGTTATTTTATCCTTACTGCAAAGCTGATTTCAAAAAAAGCCTGCTTCATTAGATTTCAGGCCCCTCACTTGCAGAGTCTATTTAGGTGCTGTAAGTAGGTGGAGTTATGCAGTGTTCACCAACCTTTCATGTGCACATAAATCACCTGAGGACCTTGTCAAAATTTGCAGATTTGGATTTAGTAGGTCATAGCTGGGACCTAAGATTTTGCATTTTTAACAACTTCCCATGCTTTTGATCCATGGACCCTACTTTGAGTAGCAGGGAGGTTTTAGGGGGTTAGTGGTAAACGAATGGGAGCGGGAGAGATACCAAATTGTAATCAGATGGTACTTCTATGTAATATTTCTGGTAAAGGAATTATAGAGAAAGAGACTCAGATTTCTAAGATGCAAGTCATTTGTATGGATTTACTTATTCATTCTAAATACTCTGTATATCAATTTTGTTGCTAATTCTATATTCCCAATTTCATACTATTTTTCTTAAAGAGAACCCCTAGAATTATATAAGCTTCAGGCTCCAGAAAGCCTGGATCTGTCACTGCCAGTTGAACCAAAAATTTGGTCTGGGTTGTGCATATCCCCTTAGCCACATAATCAACATCTGAAAAAAAGAGTCTATCATTAGGAAGTAGGGCAATGAGGAGAAAATAATACAATCTCTATATTTGATTGCTGCCAAAAACAAGGCCTAGAAACATCGCTTTTCAATCAAGGCTGAGTAAAAACTGAGGGGGAAAAAAGAAATACATGGCTTTACTAAATGTGGCTCTACAACATAAAGAGGCATGTTACTATAATGATACAAGAAAAACATTAATTTCTATTAGAATGAAAACAAACCCTATTAAAGTATAATTTTTTAGTTTTCAACAGTATAACAGAGAAAATTATGAAGTCTTAGAAAAAAAGAAAAGAGGTACTCAAAATGAAGTTTGAAATATAAAATGTCAAAATTATAGAAGTCCAGGTTTAGTCCATTCAATTGAAAGAAAAAAAAAATCCACACTTCAAAAGAATGAAAAAGAACTAACAAAGAACCATATGTATACTCGTAAAATAAGATTAGGTGATGTCAAGTAATATTATGAATTATGACCTAAAATATCAACTCTAAAGCCTTATGTAAGAGATATTAGAACAGAAGGGAGATTATTTTGCTACAGGATGTCACTTACATGAAAGACAACTGAAACAAAATTCGAAATGAACTGACAGGAAATAAATCATTGGAAAAAATATCAGTATACCAGTATTAGTCTATGGAATCTTTTTTTTTTTTTTTTTTTTAGATTTTCTGGTGATTTTTTATTATTATACTTTAAATTCTGGGATACGTGTGCAATGGAATCTTAAGTAGACAAACTTACAAAAGGGAAATAGTGGCCATAAAAAAACATAATTTATAGAAGGGATTGATTATATATTAAATAAATTATTCCATGGATTAAGAATAGAGCCCTTTTCAAGAAGTCATAGCTTTATTTTGAACATGTGCATGTTCTTAGATTAAAATCAATTACCTACAAAAACAAATGCATACAATTCACATATTTTGAAAACATAGTATGAAAATAATTGTACAAACTTAAAAAATGTCAAGCTTATAAATTAAAAAATGCCTTTCTGAACATATCAAGCAATCAAGTATGCAATGAAAGATATTTGGAAAGAAACAATTATATCAAAATTGTTTCACAACCTAAGTTGCACTAAGTAATATCACAATCATACATGCTCTAGTTTATTTTTTAAAAAGGAGACTAAACTTTAAGCTTTAGTAATTAGAAAAGAACAAATGTATAGAGAAAAATAAAACACAAGTATATTTTTTAAATTACAGTACAGGACAAAAATAAAGGGAAGAATTAGAATTGATAAGTCGGAGAGCCACTTTAAGGAAATCTAATATAGTAGGCAAAATTCTAGTGAATATACATTTAATAAAGAAAACACTCAAATAAAAATTATAAATAGAGTACATTAAGGCTTCTTTAGTAGAAGAAGAATAAAATCTGTCTTCAACATTTTTAAAGGAAAACAAGTGAATTTAACTGCTGATGCTGGAGTATCTCATAGAAAATTATAAAAATAAACAAGATTTTGAAAGGGTAGGGATGAAGCTAGGCTTCAAGATGAACTAAAGCAAGGGCCATTCAGATCAGAATTCCTTTCCCAGGAATTATTTATGTTAACAGAAGTAGCCTATTTACCTATTTATTTATAAAAATAAATTTTTATATATTTATTTATTTTACATTATAACTCCTGTAAAACTCAGTTGCCTATGATTTTCATTTTTCACAATTCTGAGTGGAAAACAAAATTGAAAATCTTGTAGGATCACACTGATTTCCTGTTTTGTTTCTTAACACCTCATTGGGGCTGTACCCACTTAATCTAAGTTTCCAGTGTTCACTCTCTCTGGGCATAACTGAACATTTGTGTCTACTAAAGTCCAGCATTTTTAGGTTAACATGCCCCATAATGTTAACTCAGACCCTCTTGCATGCATTAGATTTGATTTTAACTTTACAAAGGTACACATTATTCCAAAATTATGAGAATAGCAATAGTTGATGCGTGGGGATCAATCAGATTTCACTGAAAATTTTAGCTAATCCACAATATTTTGGCTAATCCGATGGCCAAGTGACCATCAGCTGACAGTTTGGTTATTATACACTAACTAGAGTTTATAAGGAAATCTGGCCTAATACATGATGATTTGTTTCTCATGAATTTGTGTCAAATCTTATACCACAAAAGAAAACATGTTCTTTGACAAAGTTAAAATTATTCCATTATTTCCTCCTCATACATGTGAGCCAGTGAGTATTTGAGTTTATCAGTCTCATGATACCTTAATTTAGGAGTAGTCAACAGACTTTATATTCTCTTATCTGCAATATTCAAGGGTGTTCCGGTCACAGGAGGCACAGCCCCAAGACACACCTAGTAGTAGCTCATTATTTTACTGTATAAATGTCTGCCAGGCCGGGCATGGTGGCTCAAGCCTGTAATCCTAGCACTTTGGGAGGCCAAGGCTGGCAGATCATCTGAGGTCAGGAGTCTGAAAACAGCCTGGCCAACATGGTAAAACCCTGTCTCTACTAAAAATACAAAAAAATTAGCCGGGTGTGGTGGCGGGAGCCTGTAATCCCAGCTACTCAGGAGGCTGAGGCAGGAGAATCGCTTGAACCTGAGATGGGGAGGTCGCAGTGAGCCAAGATCACACTACTGCACTCTAGCCTGGGTGACAGAGCAGGACTCTGTCTCAAAAAAGGAAACAAAATAAAATAAAACAAAACATAATAAAATAAAATATCTGCCAATTGCCCAACCTAAGATCAGGGAAACTCACTATCCCTATCACGCTAAGGGAGGAAATAAAAAACTAATAAGACAATTAGGAATCAAATAGAAAGATGGTAGTCTCATTGTGTTAAATAGGACCTCCATTTCTGGGCAATACGCAGCCACAGGAACTGGATGTACTTTCACAGGGGAAACAAATAAAAATAGACAAAATATATAAAATTTATATATATATATATGAAATACATAAAAATTTTTATAAATTTTATACAGTGAAATTACCAGGAACCCAGGTAGAGCTGAAGAGTGTCCCTCAGTTGAGAGTATAGTTGGAAATCTGAGCAGACCAAAGTGACTAGGGGTCACAGGCCAAATAGTGTATGTAGTGTTTGTGCCTGTTACCCTATGTAAATTTTGCCTCAACTGGATAAAAAAAGTCTGAAAAAGTGTAATGCTATATCCAAGTTATCAGTTATCTAGGGGAAAATAAGATCATGACCATATAACAATATTATCAATTAAAGCACTAAATTGAGTAATTTAACCAGTAGGTACTGAGGGCCTGTGGTATACTAGATGTCATAATAGATGATGAGCATCAAATGTGGAACAAGAGAAACTAGTTTCTGGATCAGAAATCACATCATCAGGATACTACAGTGAGACTGAGGGTTATAAGTGTGAGAATGATGTAGGAAGAGAAAGTATGAGGTCCACTAATAATGCATTTTAGGTAAGCCTAGCCTCATTCTGGGGTCAATAAGGTCTTTTTGTAGTGATTTGTCTAAATCAATACATGAAGGAGTTAATGAAAGTGAGAGTAATGAGGTTGGGAGAGTGTCCTAGTCAGGAATAAGTTCATGCATGAAGACCCATAGGCAAGAGAAAATACTGCATTTTAGAATTTTAAAAAATTAAATAAAATCAAATTTACAAGTTCATATTTTTAAAATAAAGATTATATATCTGAAGCTGAAAGGCCAGGAGAAAGTGCCATAAAATGAGGTTTAACAACATACTGTTGGGAATGTTTTTATAGCAAATAACATTTAAAGTCTTTTATTAAAAGAGGCTCTTCCAGCTCCATCCATGTCCCTGCAAAGGACATGATCTCATTCCTTTTTATGGCTGCATAGTATTCCATAGAGTACATGTACTACATTTTCTTTATCAAATCTGTCATTGATGGGCACTTGAGTTGATTCCGTGTCTTTGCGATTGTGAGTAATGCTGCAATGAACATATATGTGTATGTATCTTTATAACAGAAGGACTAAGTGAGGGGTTGATCTGTGCAGCAAACCACCATGGCACACATTTACCTACGTAACAAACCTGCACATCCTGCACATGTACCCCAGAACTTAAAATGAAAGTTGATATATTTTTTTTAAAAAAAGCTCTTTTTTCACATGAAAAGAAATTACTCTGATTCGTTCATCTGTTTAACTATGTAATGTGGTACCCAGACTTTCTGTCTTTCTGATGTGGCTGTTCTTAATGTTTGACTTTTGGTTTCCTTTTGACACTTATAGTCTCAGGATGGCCACTGTAGCACCAACTATTATTTTCACATTCAAGGCAAAAAGAAGGGAGTGACAACTTTTTATTCAGAGAAAAATACATTTTTAAAAAACCACCCCTACAAAGAGTATAAGCTACTTTGATAAGTTGTTTCACCTCACAACCTATATGTGTAAGCAAATGTATATATTGAAAAGCTTTCCAGCTGCAAGAGAGGCTAATAAAATGAGTAGATTTTCCAAAAAAGAAAAATTATTTTGGAATGAGTTGTGGGTCTGCCACAAAGCAGACTGAAGCTTGATCTTCAAGGGCTTGTATACCCTGCTTAGGACTTGTCTTTACCTTTAAGAGAAATAAAAAAGATATCAAAAAGCTTTAGGCATGCATCACATGCTTTTGGAAAGGTTGCTATTGCAGGTGTTCAGAGAAATGATAAAGTGACTTGCAGTAGATGAAAAGAGTAGTGGAAACAAATATAACTTGACGATTGAAGAGATAGAAAAGCACCCCCAAAGTATGAAGATTGATTGGATTTTTAGGAGAAAAAGAGATGGAGTATCAGGAAAGATTTTCATATTTTCTACACAAACATTTGAGTGAACTTTAATGCTGTGGATTTAGATGGGGGCCAGAGCTGGATGGAAAATAGATTTGATGGGTAAAGAACATGGACTTCTTCTCAGTAACTGAGTTTAAGTGTCTGAGAGACATCTACCTGTAAACGATTGGACAGACAGATATTTGGAATTGAAATGAAAAAGAAAATGTTAAACATTTATATATATACATGCCTTAAACAGTGTTGCATGCCATGCATGAGAAGAGAGCTTCAGAAGGAGCCTCAAGAAATGCCAACAATGAAAAATTGATTAGGGTAACAAAATAAATTGAGAGAGACTTCATGGAGTGGAAGAAAACCAGGACGATGGACTTTCACAGAATCAAAAAAAAATAAAAGTGAGTTGAAAAGTGATCCAGCATGCCAAAGGCTTTCCATATGTAAAAAAATTAATGGAAGACCATAGATACAAAAATGTACCTTAGAATTAGTGACATCTTAGCAGGAGAGATTTTTTGTTGAATGGTGGTGATTTATATTGTGTTATGATGTGTCTCTGGAGGAGTGCAGAGAAGTAAACAATGGAAATTTGGGGTAAAGGCACGTTTCAATACATTTGACTGTAAAGGCAAGAAAAGAGTAGAAGGAAAAGGTGTGAACTTGAGGAAAATGTATGTATGTATTATTTCTGAGTTGAGAGAATTAAGTATGTGTAAATGTTAAGGATGGCCAGTCAGAAGGTCAAGGGACAGCCCAGATGTGGGCATGGCAAGGGAAAGATACAAGAGGATAGGATGAGGGCAGAAGTAGGCTGACTTGCAAATATGGGTATGAAAGGCTATGAGTCCTCAGCATACTTTTTGGCTTCTTTTTTCTCTTTGAAGTGAGAAGTAATGTCGTTATTCGAATAGGAGAGGAGGTGGAGGGTTGAAGAATGTAGGAGAGTTTTGAAATATTTATTTTAAAGAATGTGAGAAGCAACTAACTAGAAGAGATAGCATTGCCAGAAAGTTTTGGAAACGTGGTTGATGTTGAACCATAAATTTGTAGTGGCAGCTGGGTTTAACTATCCAGGTGCAAGCTCAGAGAAGGCAGTTAATTGGATTCATCCAGCACTCTAGGGTTTTGCCAGGCAAGTGTGCTGAAAGGACAAAGTGACAACAAGGCTTTATAGATTTTTCAGACCATGGTGAAATAATGAAGCATTCATGATCATTCTGAAATTTCTGGGGAAAGGGTGGTATGATAATGATTGTATTTAATTTACAAAGTTCCCAAACTTTGTATGGTTCATAGATATCATTTCTTTTAAGTGAAGCACATCAAATAATTAACTTTCAATAGTTTGGAAATTCTAGATAACCTAAAACAATAGGCAACATATATCAAACATTATTATCATACAAGCCCATAGAACTGTGAATTTGTAAATATCATCAATAGTCATAATATCATGCCCCTCACTCTCACTTATAGCAAAGATTTGATCACTTCCTTGGAGCACATGTGAAGCTTGTGCTGCACTGCCTTTCCTGTCTGAGTCATATACTTGCAGCTTGTCCTAGCCATCATTTTCGTATACAGCTCATCATCCATCTTCAAGCTGTCCTCAAGGTAGCTTCAGTGGTCTCTGTAGCTTTTCCTTCCCTCCTTTTAGCCCTGACAAGCATTCATCAGCGAGAAAAACATACACAGCCCTCTTCTCAAAAAGTTGTCATCAACTCCTCTCAACGCTGCCTCTGTTTCTATATCCTAACTGTATTGGACTGTGCTCTATTTCCATCTTCATAGAATGCATATGCCGGTTAATGATTGCTACTTCCATGTACTCAAAGTCTCTGATTTCTCCAAAGACATTAGAAATGCAACTCATTTTACATCAGTGACCCTCCTTTTTTTCTATACTTCTATATCTTCCTATTTATAACCCAGAAAAAATTATTTTCCTCTTCTCATCAGAATTAGAGCTCCAACAGTCTCTCTGATAATTTCCCGATTTCTAATTTTCTCTATTTCCATTTTTTATATAATAATTTTATTTCATAAATTCAACTGTTTCTATAATTTTAAATTTTTCTTTGCTGATTTCTTAGTACTTATTAATAGCTGAACAAGTTTATTTCAAAAATGATAGTTTGTATCTATAATTCTGAGAACTAAGAAAACCTTTCTTTAAATCAATAGTTGGTAGGGCGCAGTGGCTCACACCTGTAATTCTAGCACTTTGGGAGGCCAAGGGAGGTGGATTCCCTGAGCTCAGGAGTTCGCAGACCAGCCTGGGCAAATTGATGAAACCCCGTCTCTACTAAAATACAAAAAAATAGCTGGGCATAGCAGCGTGCACCTGTAATCCCAGTTACTTGGGAGGCTGAAGCAGGAGAATTACTTGAACCCGGGAGGCGGAGGTTGCAGTGAACCGAGATTGTGCCGTTGCACTCCCGCCTGGGTGACAGATTGAGACTCAATCTCAAAAAAAAAAAAAAAAAAAGAAACTATAAAGAAGTCGTTAAGTTAGTTTATGTATTTATTTACATATATATTTTTTTAAAACAAAGCAAATGACAATCACCCACGTGTCTAACAGCAAAGAGAGTGGAACAATTCAAAATAAAATTTTCTTGATGCAAGTGAAAAGAGACATAATAAAAGAAATTTAAATGTACTTTTAAAATTAATTTCCATAATGCCAATATTTCAGAATGATCATGACTGTAATTCTCTCTTCTGTTGTCAGAAGTGTTTCGTGACTTAGACCATAATTTTCAAGGTTGCATAGTTTTCTGTTATATCCATATGGCATGTATAGCCATCTATTTAGAACATTTATATTTTTCTGATTAACTTTGCTATTATAAATAACATAATGTGCATAATTATAGTTCATTATTTTCATAGACCTCAGATAATTTTATTAGGGTGAATTTCTAAAAATAAAATTGCAAGGTTAAGTGACATGCACATTAAAAGTATTGTGACCTAACTTACCAATTAACCTCTGAAAAACATTTCCAGTTTTATTGCCATAAGCAGTACATAATTTCAATGAAAAATTAATAAACAAAACATTTATTTTTACCAAGCATGATGATGATCACTATTAGGGAAACTCAAGAGTAATAAAAAACCAGGAAGAATGAATCTAATCCATTTCTACAATTATCCTTATCTGAAAACCCTTCTACTGATTCTCTTTTCTTTTAAAACCTACAAAGGGAATGTGGCATATTTTGTTGTTGATGTTGATAATTATATCATTTATAACATGAAAATTTTGTATATCTAAAATGAGAAAGGATTTCATCTTTCACAGTCCATTTTCTTTGTTTTCAGCTTTGACAACTCTTTTCTACCTGATAGAGCTTTTTAATATTTGTTTCTTTTCTTTTCCCTTTTTTTTTTCCTTAGGCCATATGTAAATTGATGTAGGTGTGAAGAAATTTCAGGAAACTATGTTACTTGATTTCAGGAAGCAACAGATAGATGTGTTTGGCGGGTGTCTGAACAAGGATTTAGATAACAGCAGAAAGAGTCTTAGCAGTTGTGTGGCACGAGCATTATCTGAATCATTAGCACTATGTGTTGAGATAAGAATAAAAGCATCTACCACTAAGTGTCTAATGCTATATTTACTATTATATTCACCTGCAAACCAGACAACGTCAGTACAGGTGGAACAAGAAGATGTCTTTTATCCAAATCTCTTACCTGTGGACTATCTCAACCTTGCAAATTAAATTAACATTTTAAGGGCTTCTAAAGAAGGATATTTTACAGTTTCTCTCAGGAGTTTATTAGAAAGTTTTCTCCTATAATTAAATTAAATTCACTGTCTATCGAGATTTCTTAAGTATCTTTCCATTTTATTTTGCTCCGGATTTGAAATAATGCGTTCTCTACTCTTAAGGTTTTCTCTCATTTAAACTGTTCCATTTTTAAAAATCTATTTTAAAGTGCAAAAATAGGAAAAGCACTTCCCCCCTGTACAAAGAATAACATGAGTTAAAATATGATCTTTTGTTTCTTTATAATCAAAGCTATTTAATACCTCTTTTGAATGAAATTTTACTTGTTAATTCTCATGTTCAGTTTCCTCTGCAACTCAAAGTAGTTGTTTAAGTTTGAATCATTTACTTGAATGTTAATTATAATTCAAAGCTAATGGATATGAAATATGCTTGCCTTGGTGAATGTACAAATAAATATATCTCGAAGTATTTTATATACAGAAGAGAATATTAATTTATTATAAAACATTGCCATGTTGTATTATAATATAGGAACAAATAAGACTGTGTACAAGAGGAAGGCATCAGTTAGATGTTTAATTAAAATTAAAACTGAAATTTAGATATATTTACTTAAATATCTATATTTGTATATTCTTGCTCTGTATTACAGAGGTTGAATAAAACATACTTTGTCTGTAACAAACTATTGTGATGAGTCATTTGGAACCTAAAACGACAGTTTTAATTTAGCTTTCTTTGCAAATCTGAAAATAGTTTTAGGCACTGTTAATAGCTCTGTATTAGAAAACTATTTACTTCCATGATTTTTCTGAGCATAAACACCCATAACAACAATTTTTGAAAAGTTTTATTCAGTTATTTTGTACTATTAGTTTGCTAGAAAGCTACTGAATATTTACCAGTAAAGAAAGATTGAATATTACCATTGTCTTAAAAATATTATTTTAGTATTATAGATTTAATTGGTTCAAAATGAAGAAAAAAAAGAGGCATAACACTTGATGATGTGAAGGCTGATTATTGTTATTCATATTCTCCTTACCACTTATTTATCTTTTGTGTTAAAGTTACTAGGATACACAAAAATGAAAAAAGGAACCCTCAAAATTAGTATTGGCTCTTTTTTGTATATAGTAACTGATACAATTAAAACTCTTTATAAAAGTAAGAAAATAGGATTTAATTTTGAAGTCATTTTTTTGTTTTCACTTTTTATTACCACAGTTGATTGAGAGCTGCTTATACATCTCGTATAAATAACTAACATAAAATTGTCACACAATCTCTAAATTGTCACATTCTGTGTACTACTTGTACTCTGTAACTCTCTGTGATGATATCAGGTGTCATCTCTTTCTCTTTTTTTCAGTCTTTCTGACTAAAACCTGCCTTAGTATATAGTGTACACAGTTTCTTTCCATGGGCAAAGCTAGTGTTCTTAGTGAATACATCTTTTGAAAAATGTCAAAATTTTGATGGGGTGGAAAATGCTTAATGCTTTTTCCCATGCTGTCAAAATGGTGACATTTGACAGTGTGGGATAATGTTTAATGTTATTCCTGGGAAATGTTCATAATTCTTGTCTGTAAAAACTCTTCATTTGTTTTTCTATAACTCCATTTTTATCTCACAAAATTTAACTCTAAAGTAACAGGCCAGGAGTAATAGTTTTGAATCTAGGGTACTAAAAAGTCTAACTCTGGACCACTCCTTCTGAAACTCCATAGTTATAGGACATTTATGATCTAATGAGATAGTAGGATGCAAAAAATGATCATTCAGTGGCATTTTAGTGCATAATAGTTAATATAATTGTGTTGTAATTATCAATAGTGCGAGCATATGGAATAATTCTGCAATTGTATAAGATTATTATTCTCTTTTCAGAGACATTTATCCAAGGAAAAATGTCTAGAGGATAATAGTACTTATCTAAGTAACTTATCATGAATATTAAAATGAGTGTGTGTGGCTAAAGAGACTGGCAAAAAGAGATACAAATTGCCACAAGTCGTTTTTTGAATGAGGTAGAATATAAAGTTTTCCACAATTTTAAAGAAGTGGAAGATATTTTAACGAACAATCATAAAGATATAAACATCTGCAACAAACAGTGGTAAAATAGATGGTTTGCAATTGTAGTTCTGTATGATGAAGCAGTACAAAATGACAAATGTTTGATTTTGATGTGGTTTGTTGTTTTGTTCATTTCCTCACCAAGTTTAAAAAGGCCAGGGAAAACTTTCTATGCATAGTAAAATAAATTTTGATCTTCTAAATATGGAGAATTGTGTCTTAGAGAAAAACTTTTTCCTATTGCATAGTTGTACAGAGCTTTCCAGGTTCTGCAGAAGTACAAGTACTGCTGCAGGGTCCAGTGATGATTAGGTAGGGATATGAGCCATCAGCCTCAGCTAAACTCTAGCAGCTCTATACAAAAAGAGGATGCGAACAATACCAAATCGTATTCTATTTAAAAATTGTTGAAAGACACTAATCTAAGGCACTTTGTTAATTAACTAGTAAAAGAAAAAATATGGGCTGGGCACAGTGGTGGCTCATGCCTGTAATCCTAGCTCTTTGGGAGGCCGAGGTAGGTGTATCACCTAAGGTCAGGAATTCAAGACCAGTCTGGCCAGCATGGCAAAACCCTGGCTCTACCAAAAATACAAAAATTAGCTGGGCGTGGTGCCACATGCCTGTAATCCCAGCTACTTGGGAGGCTGAGGCAAGAGAATCACTTGAACCCAGGAGGCAGAAGTTGCAGTGAGCCGAGATCATGCCACTGCACTCCAGCCTGGGCAACAGGGCAAGACCCCGTCTCAAAAACAAAACAAAACAGAACAAAACAAAACAAAACAGAAAAATAATTGTGTATCCCAATATTCTATATAATACAATAGACATCGTTGAATGGCCAGCCCATCTCCCAGGACTGTGCAGCATAATGGAAGAGAAAACTTGTAGCTAATGAATGTGATAAATGGATTTTTGAAAATTAGATAGAGTTTTTGGAAGTCCAGATGTAATTAATTTTGTCTTGGGAGAAAGGAGAGGAAATAACACTAACTTGATGTTTCAAGAGGGAAAAGTAATATATTTCAGCTAACTTTGATGCTGCAGGGAGGGGAATATTAGAACCAAAATGAAGAAGGATGATGATTATTATTGGTGAAATTACTGTAAATATATAATTAACATAATATAACAAATATACCTATATTAATACTACATATTAATAACAATGATTATTATATTTTATTATATTAATGGACCACTTATGTACCAGGACTATGCTACAACGTATTTTACATGTATTACGCATCTAACCTTCAACCAATCCTGTGTGATAGGCACTATAATTATCTTCATTTTAATGATGAAAAATTGAGTTGCAAAGAAGTTATAAAACTTTCCCAAGGTCACATAGTGGGAAGGAATAGAGCCAAGACAGAAATATGGACAGCCAATTTCAGCTTTTATAATCTGAATATACCACATCAATGGAATAGCAGTTTGAGATAATATAATATTAATATGTTAATGAAATATTTATCAATCACCTCCTATAATCTTGTTATTGTGATAGGCACTGGCAATACAAATAGAATATCTGTTCTTAAAAAGTATGCATTCATGTGAAAGGAAGGCAATAAAATAAAAGTTAAAAAATATGCATTCTACCTAACATATATAAATAGGCAATTATATTAAAATATAGTAACTAATAATAGCTAACATTTATACAGCCTTTACTACTCAAAGTGCTTCACTTATATTTATTTAATGCTCATAACATTTCTATGTCAGAAGAACTATTATAATACCATCTTTGCACTTCAGGAAACTAAGACCCAGTGACATTAAGTGACCTGACTATGGTCACAGTTGGTAAATAGTGGAGACTTGCTAGAAACCCAGGCAAACTGGATGTGAAGTCATTGTGATAAGGAGGGACCAGTTCTTTCTTTCTTTCTTTTTTATTTTTTATTTTATTTATTTATATATTTTTTGAGACAGAGTCTTGCTCTGTCGCCCAGGCTGGAGTGCAGTGCTGCGATCTCGGCCACTCCCAGGATCTCGCCGCCTCCCGGGTTCACGCCATTCTCCTGCCTCAGCCTCCTGAGTTGCTGGGATTATAGGCGCCTGCCACCACGCCCGGCTAATTTTTTTGTATTTTTTAGTAGAGACGGGGTTTCACCGTGTTAGCCAGGATGGTCTCGATCTCTTGACCTCGTGATCTGCCCACCTCAGCCTCCCAAAATGCTGGGATTACAGGCGTGAGCCACTGTGCCGGGCCAAGGAAGGACCAGTTCTATGACAGCATCCTCAAATAGAGAAACAAAAACAGTCTTAAAATCAAGAAGTTGCCTTCAGCTTGGAGAGGAAGAAAACTGTAAAGAGTTTGGCTTGCAGCCTAATAATAATAAAAGAAGGAAAACAGAAGAGAGAAGGAAGGAGGAGAGAGAAGAGGAGGGAAAAGGAGGAGGAAGAAGAGTAGGAGGAAGACAAACTCCTAGTGCACAACTTTCTCAAACCCATCACAGAGTTCTGGGGTCATAAAATAATTAGCCCCAAATCTAAGGAGATACAAGATCCTACAGGGAGAAACTAGACATAAGCACTGAGTTACCTATGAAAGACACAGCCAGACCCCAGTGACAGGAGCTCAGGTAAAGTGATTAGCAAATCGGTGGAGGGCAACCAACTGTGAAATGAAAGAGATGGAGGAGATCCTGGTGATGGCAAATATGGGTGATGGGATTTCTTTTCCATGGCCTCTTCCAGCTTCCATGAACCCTACCACAAATAATAATAACAACAGTAATATCCACATATAAGCTAATAAAATAAATAAATACATGAATTAAATATTATATGATTATACATTATCAACATATTATTAATATATTATATGTATGAGTCTATGAAGACAAGAGCATACTGGGAAAGTCTCTTTTCTAACGCAGTGTTTGATGAGGGGAACAGCTTCTGTAAAGGGACTAGGGAGAGTGTCAAGAAGCTTCACTTGGGATTAGTCACGACTATCTCCACTCTCACTTGTGGAACAAAAGCCTTAATCTATGGAGGTAAGGGCCACAAATACTTTTACCTTTTAGGACATGAATGAAATCCCATTGCAGCTGATGAGAAGGTACAAAAACCAAAATTTGTGTTCCATTGTGGGCTAAGAACTATGGCAGGGGTGTGGCAGGAGTATCGAGAATGCCAACCCTCAAAACCAGGGAATATGGTTCCTGCTTACAACAGGGACATGATAAAAACAACAGAGAATACACTGTCGAAACCCACACTCATCTTC
The DNA here is from genome assembly GCF_029281585.2 of Gorilla gorilla gorilla. NCBI lineage: Eukaryota > Metazoa > Chordata > Mammalia > Primates > Hominidae > Gorilla > Gorilla gorilla. The sequence goes on along the minus strand of NC_073239.2, from coordinate 28,615,444 downwards.
AGGCTGAAAATCACCTAGCACAAAATACCTTGCCAGAGATCTCTCTGGTATGTAGCACAAAGAAAGATCTCAAGCTAACAGTACAGCAGACACTTGGGGAAAAAAATTAGACAAATCAGATCCCACCATACCTGGTATAGCTAAATGAATTTAAAACATGTAGTATAATGATGGTAAACATAGTAACAACTTCAACTCCCAATTAGATTAACTCTAACCTCTCACACTAAAGGCCTAGCAGAAGATAAAGTGTGCCCATTTCCAGTCATAAAAATTGTTTGCCTCAGTCTCTGCCATTCTATACAAGATGCTCATCTTTCAACAAAAAAAATGGCAAAGCACTCAAAAACAATCTCAAGAGACAAAACAATTATCAAAACTAGACTCAGATATGGCAAACATATTAGAACTAATTTATAGGGAATTTTAAATAACTATGATTAATATGTTGAAGGTTTTAAAGGGAATGTGGACAACATGAAAGATCATATAGGCAATTTCAGCAGACAGAAGCAAACTATGTAAAATAAATGATAAGACAGTAAATGAAAATCACAATAACAGAGATCAGAGATGAAGGATACATTTGAAGACATCATTTGACTCAGCAGAGGAAAGTCAATGAAATTAAGTCTATAGAAATTATATGAACAGAAACATATTGAGAGAGAGAGAAAAAGAGTGGTGGAGGAAGTAGATCCAAAGCTTCTGGGACAATATCAAATGACGTCTCATTTGATGAGGGAAAAAATAGGGAAGATTAAATACTTGAAGAAACAATGAGAATTTTCCAAAAATAATGACAAATCCAAATATAGATGTGTCGTTATGCAAATATAGTTCCCAAAACACAGAAAGCCAAAAAAGGATTTAAACTTATCTCGGAATATTATACTCAAACCAAAATTAAAAAAAAAACAAAACAGGAAACAAACAAACAAACAAAAAAACAAAAAAAAACACCACAACAAAAAAAAACCTTAAAGGCACTCAAGATTAAAAAATAAATAAATAAATAAATAAGACACACTACATTGAAGAAACAAAGAATTACCATAGAATTATCTTTTCTGTTTTGTTTTGTTTTGTTTTGTTTTTCTTGAGACAGAGTCTTGCTCTGCTGCCCAAGCTGTAGTGCAGTGGCGCAATCTCAGTTCACCACAATCTCTGCCTCCTGGGCTGAAGGGATTCTCCTGCCTCAACCTCGGAAATAGCTGAGATTACAGGCGTGCACCACTACGCCTGGCTTATTTTGCATTTTTAGTAGAGACAGGGTTTTACCATGTTGGTCGGGCTGGTCTCAAACTACAGATCTCAGTCAGGTGTTCCACCCACCTCGGTCTCCCAAAGTGCTGGGATTATAGGCATGAGCCATTGCACCCAGCCTAGAATTATATTTAGCAAACACATTCTACAAAAGAAGATATACAGATGACATATACACCTATGAAGAACTACATATCATTAGACATTGTGTACATGGAATGAAAAGCCACACTTATTGGAATGAATAGGAAATAAACAATTCCAAGTGCTAGAGAAGATGTGGTCCAACTAGAGTTGTTATACATTGCTCATGAGAATGCAAGATGGGACGGCCCTTCTAAAACACAGCTTGTCTGTTTCTTTAAAGTTAAACACACATTTACCATAGTATCTAAGAATTTTACTTAAAGACATTTACACAGTAAAGTCAATACATATATTCACGTAAAAAGTTGTACACATTTGTGTGACCACTTTATTGATTATTGCCAACAAACAGAAATAACCTAGATTTCATTCATGGTGGGGGTGGGGGGTGGGTAAATGGATAAACAAACCATGTTATGTCCATGCAATGGAATACCACTTATTAATAAAAAAGAACAGACTATTGTTTAATATGACAACACAAATGACTCTTAAATGCATTTTGCCGAGTGAAATGACTCAAGCATAAAGGGTATGTATTATGTGATTCCACCTGTGTGGCATTGTGGAAAAGCAAAATATAAGAATGGAAATCAAATCAAAGGTTGTGTTGCAGGGGTATAGAGTGGAGGAGGGGTTGTCTACAAAGAGTTAGCATGGGGAAAACTTTGGATTTCTGGAACTGTTTTGTATATTACTGTGGTGGCCTATACATGACTCTAACATATGTCAAATCTCTGAGAATTGAATACCATGAGTTTTATGGTATTGAGATTTTTAAAAATCAGCAAGGATGTTAGGGGAATGCAAGAGAGAATGTGGATTGGGACAAAAGAATCTACTTGTATTACAAATGAATTAAGAACCATAATGAAGAAGCTGTGTGGGAGAATAGAGCTGAACTGATTAACTTTGGAACACATTTGTTTTGCGTGGATTCTTCAAGGCTAAAGACAAAAAGAAATGTAAATAAACATTCTATTTGCTTTTTCCCCGCAAAGACTTGTATGCATAAATAATTTTGAAGATACTTGAATAACAACCACAAAGTGATAGGGAATAGAGGGCTTGAGAGTGTGGGTTTTGTTGGGTTTTGTTTGTCTATTAGTTTTAAAATGGTGGGTCATGTCCTTTTTTAGAGAACCAGTACAGAAGAGGTCTCAGATAGGAAAAGAGGGGAACTGAGAGCTAAGGAGTTCCAGAGGGGTGAAGGAAAAACAAGCAAGAAATTTAGTTCCAGGGTTGGTCTTGAACAGATATAGAAGCTTGTCATACTCTAAAGCTGTGACACAATGAAGGTAAGTATGAGAGAGAAGGCAAAATGCTTCAAGAGGCAAAAACCAGGAAGTTCATGCTTACTGATCTCAATTCACTGAATAAAATAGTGAAGAAATATTTCTGAGAATGAAGAGAGTGATGAACTAGGAGCAGTCCAGTATAGCACAATCTTCATTGAAAAAAATATGTATATATATCCCGTGAGAGACGACTATAATAGTCTTCTCTTGAATATCTGGAAAAATGAATGCATTTAATTTTAATATCTTTGAAAGTATTTACCCACTACAGCAAAAACCAAGAGCTTTTTATTGTTTAACAGAAACAAAAATTTAATCTATTCAGTGACTTGTCTTGCTTGACATTTTTAACACAAGTGTTTAAATGGGCTTTGAATTCTAAAAACAAAGAAGCAACACTGGAATGTGTATGCCTGCCATGCTGGGGAACATGAAATAAAACAGGGCATCAGCTAAGTCTGAATATCCATGAAGTCAAATTATGTTTTTCTTAAGTAAATATTTTAATGCTGAATACTAAGCATTTGCAAATGGTGAATTTCTTAAAGAGAATCCAAAGGGTTCATTTGTTAAAAAACAAAAACAAAAACAAAACCTTAGTGTACCAATGCTGAACAGCTAACTTCACCCAAGGTTCCCAAAAACTACCTATTTTAAAATGGAAAGGAATAGTATAGCTACATGCATATAACTCAAGTACCCCAAATTTGGAAAGAGATAGTACCGTCTTAAAACAACAACAGCAACAAAACAGAAACTCCCATGACAGCAATCTAAATCTGTTGGCCACCCAATGCAGTACAAAACACTAATAGGATGTCAGCAAAATTTCATCCTCCTTCCTCCATTAGTTAATTAATAACCAGTTGATATCCCTATCAAGGAAGCATCTCCCAGCCAATTTTGGTAGAATTCTCCGTGGACAGCAGTGTTAAATGATTGGAACTATTGTAGGGGTGAGTTCTACTAAACAACTTGCTCAAGTTTATGTAACACGAAAGTACAATTCAAAGAGCATTTTAATTTCCTTTTATTTTCTGGTCAATGTTAAGCCTATATTATGCGAAAATATTTTATTAAGCCCAATTACAGAGCAGAGAATTCCACTATATTTAGATTATATTTTAATTTTATATAACACTATAAACTGCAATAATAATAGTTTACTTATCAATTACACATCAGTGGCTAAATTAATTATTCTTCAGAAATACTCATTTACTTTCATGAATCTAGATCTCTTTAAATAAAATTGAGGCAAATTTTCTATTTTACAAAATACTAAAAATTAATATTGCTCGATCCGTCTTTCCAAGAATCTCTTATTTTTAAGTGTTGCATTCTCAACATACATGATTAAGTTAACATCTTTAAGGATTTAAGATCATTTGTATAGGAACAATTACTGGCTTGGAATTGTTAATATGACATAATTTTGATACAATGTCTAAATAACATTTCGCTCAATTAATTGTAAAGAACAATAGCTCAATATCTTAGATACATGCTCATATTTTCAAGCACTGACAGACATATAAAGCAATCACTTGGCTGTTTTCCCGACATACATGCAAATATTATCCCAATCTATTTCTGAATAGTTTTCAACACAAAATTATGTTCATTCCCTAGATACTAAATGATTTTTTAAAAAGAAAGTCAAATTAAAAAGGCCATACCATCTCATCTCTCTTTTCGTCCAACAGCCAGATTATGATCTGACTCCTTCCAAAGATGGAGTCTAACCTCTGAATTCCTGCCATTTTGGAGTGAATTTATATTATCAGTTGTGCTCTGCCACAGCACACACACTGCAACGTCTGGTTACATGGTGCCTAGCAAGTCTAACCATGCTCCAATGAATCTGGTTGGTCTCAAGAGCTCCCACTGATCTGGTACTCTATGCTACCAACCAAATCTAAACTGACAAGTGTTTTTTGTTCTCCTCAGCTTAAGTTGTGGGAAAATTATTTAGGTATCTAAGTGAAACCAAATAAACCAAATGTTAATGAATTATAAGATTGCATCAGGATCTTAACACTCATGGAAAATGATAAAGAAATAACCTAGCAACTAGGGTTTCAGTTATTCAGCCACTGTGGAAGGATAAAGACAATTATTTTGGAAAAGCACAAGAAGTTACAAACTATTGTCTAAAGATACCTTTGATTAGCCAGGCGTGGTGGTGCATGCATGTCATTCTACTTACTTGGGATACTAAGGTAGGAGGATCCTTTGAGCCCAAGAGCTCTAGGCTGCAATGAGCCCTAATTGTACCAATGTACTCCACTTTAATGCAAGTGTTTAAATGGGCTTTGAGTTTCAAGAAGAAAGAAGAAACACTGGAATGCTTAAGTCTGCCATACTTGGGGAAGATTAAATAAAACAAGGAATTAGTTAAGTCTGCGTATCCATGATGTCAAGTTATGTTTTTCTGAAGTAAATATTTTAATCATGAATACTCAGCATTTTCAAATGGTGAATTTCTTAAAGAAAACCCAAAGGGTTCATTAGAACCCTCCAAAGAACAAGACCTCATCTCAAAAAAATAAAAACTAAAAAATAAAGAAGCTTTTGAGATTTCTTGCTGGTAGTGCTTCAAAAATTACCTAATAGATTGTAATTTTTTGTGAAGCTGAAACCAAAATTTACTAAAATAAACGCTTCTTAAGATTTTCCATCAAATATCAAAAGTGATAATTATTCCTAATGGTTAAAAAATATAAAATTTTGCACGTTGAACTAACTAACATTGTATCCTGGGGATGAAGGCAACTTGATCGTGGTGGATCAACTTTTTGATGTGCTACTAGATTCAGTTTGCCAGTATTTTATTGACGATTTTTGCATTGATGTTTATCAGGGATATTGGCCTGAAGTTTTCTTCTTTTGTTGTATCTCTGCCAGGTTTTTGTATCAGGATGATGCTGACCTAGTAAAATGGGTTAGGAAGGGCTCCCTCCTTTTCAATTGCTTGGAATAGTTTCAGAAGAAATGGTACTGGTTCCTCTTTTACTTCTGGTAAAATTTAGTTGTAAATCCATCTGGTCCTGGGCTTTTTTTGGTTGGTAGGCTATATATTACTGCCTAAATTTCAGAACTTGTTATTGGTCTATTCAGGGATTGAATTTCTTCTCAGTTCATTCTTCAGAGGATGAATATACCCAGGAATTTACACATTTATTCTAGATTTCCTAGTTTATGTATATGGACCTGTTAATATATTCTCTGAAGGTTGTTTGTATTTCTGTGGAGTCAGTGGTTATACCCCCCTTATCTTTTCTGATTGTGTCTATTTGGTTCTTCTCTCTTTTTTTCTTTACTAGTCTAGCTAGTGGTCTATGTAATTTAGTAATTTTTTTTTTCAAAAAACCAGCTCCTAGATTCATTGATTTTTTGTTTTTTTTTCATTTATCTATCTCCTTTAGGTGCACTCTGATCTTGGTTATTTCTTGCCTTCTGCTAGCTTTGGTGTTTGTTTGCTTTTGGTTCTCTAGTAATCTTTTAGCTGTGATGTCAGGCTATTGATTTGAAATCTTTCTAGCTTTTTAACGTGAGCATTTAATGCTATAAATTTCCCTCTTAACACTACTTTAGCTGTGTGCCAGAGATTCTGATACATTGTCTCTTTGTTTGAGTTAGTTTCAAATAATGTCTTTATTTCTGTCTTAATTTTATTATTTACCCAGGAGTCGTTCAGGAGCAGGTTGTTCAATTTCCAAGTACTGGTGTGGTTTTGAGTGAGTTTTTAAATCTTCAGTTCTAATTTGACTGTGCTGTTGTCTGAGAGACTGTTGTGATTTCAGTTCTTTTGCATTTGCCGAGGAGTGTTTTACTTCCAATTATGTGATCCGTTTTAGAGTAAGTACCATGTGGTGATGAGAAGAATGTGTATTATATTTTTGGGTGGAAACTTCTGTATCTATCAGGTCCACTTGAGCCAGAGCTCAATTTATTCAACATATGCAAATCAGTAAATGTAAATTCATCACATAAACAGAACTAAAGAAAAAAAATCACATTATTATCTCAATAGACAGACAAAATGCATTTGATAAAATTCAACATCTCTTTATGTTAAAAACTCTCAATAAACTAGGTACTAGGTATTAATGAAACATACCTCAAAATAACAAGAGCCATGTATAACAAACCCACAGCCAATATCACACTGAATGGGCAAAAGCTGGAAACATTCCCCTCGAAAACCACCACAAGACAAGGATGCCCTCTTTCACCATTCTTACTCAACACAGTATTGGAAGTTCTGGCCAGGGCAATCCGGCAACAGAAGAAAATAAAGGTATTCAAATAGGAAGAGAGGAAGTCAAATTTGTTTGCAGATTATATGATCCCATATCTAGAAAACCCCATCGTCTCAGCCCGGAACCTTCTTAAGCTGATAAGCAACTTCAGCAAAGTCTCAGGATGCAAAATCAATGTGCAAAAAGCACTAGCATTCTTATACACCAAAAACAGGCAAGCAGAGAACCAAATCACAAATGAACTCCAATTCACAATTGCTACAGAGAGAATAAAATACCTAGGAATACAGCTAACAAGGCAAGTGAAGGACCTCTTCAAGGAGAACTACAAACCACTGCTCCAAGAAATTAGAGAGGGCACAAACAAATGGACAAACATCCCATGCTCATGAATAGGGAGAATCAATATCATGAAAACGGCCATTCTGCCCAAAGTAATTTATGGGTTCAATGCTATTCCCACTAAACTACCATTGACATTATTTACAGAATTAGAAGAAACTATTTTAAAATCCATGTGTAACCAAAAAGAGTTTGAATAGCCAAGACAATCCTAAGCAAAAAGAACAAAGCTGGAGCCATCATCCTACCTGACTTCAAACTATACTACAAGGTTACAACAACCAAAACAGCATGATACTGGTTCAAAAACAGACACATAGACAAATGGAATAGAATAGAGAACTTAGAAATAAGACTGCAAACCTACAACCATTTGATATTCAACAAACTTGACAAAAACAAGCGATGGGGAAAGGATTCCCTATTTAATAAATGGTGCTGGGAAAACTGATTAGCCATATGAAGAAAATTGAAACTGGACCCCTTTCTTATATCTTAGACAAAAATCCACTAAAGATGGATTAAAGACTTAAATGTAAAACCCAAAACTATAAAAATCCCAGAAGAAATCTAGGCAATACCATTCAGGACATAGGGACGAGCAAAGATTTCATGACAAAAATGCCAAAAACAATAGCAACAAATGCAAAAATTGACAAATTAGAACTAATTAAACTAAACAGCTTCTGCACACCAAAAAAGAAACTGCCATCAGAGTGAACAGACAATCTGTGGAATGGGAGAAAATTTTTGCAATCTATCCATCTGACAAAGGTCTAATATTCAGAATCTATAAGAAACTTAAAAAAACTTAAAAGAAAAATAAAACCTTTAAAAAGTGGGCAAAAGGCATGAACAGACACTTCTCAAAACAAGTCATTCATGCAGCCAACAAACAAATGAAAAAAAGCTCAACATCACTGATCATTAGAGAAATGCAAATCAAAACCGCAATGAGATACCATCTCACACCAGTCAGAATGGCAATTATTAAAAGGTCAAAAAATAACAGATACTGGCAAGGTTGCAGAGAAAAAGAAACATTTTACACTGTTGGTGGGAGGGTAAATTAGTTCAACCATTGTGGAGGATCAAAGACCTAAAGACAGTAATACCATTCCACACAACAATCCAAGTTGTGTGGAATTGAGTATATGTCCAAAGGAATATAAATCATTCTATTATAAAGATACTTGCACGTGTGTGTTCATTGCAGCACTATTCACAATAGCAAAAATTATGGAATCAACCCAAATACCCATCAATGATAGACTGAATAAAGAAAATGTGTTACATATACACCTATGCAGCCATAAAAAGGAACAAGATTATGTCCTTTGTTGGGACACGGATGTAGCTGGAAGCCATTATTTTCAGCAAACTAACACAAGAACAGAAAACAAAGCACTGCATATTCTCACTTGTAAGTGGAAGCTGATCAATGGGACCACATGGGCACACTGGGGGGAACAACACTGACTAGGGCCTATCTCAGTGGGAGCGGGTGGGAGGAAGAGCATCAGGAAGAATAGCTAATTGATGCTGGGTTTAATACCTAGGTAATGGGTGGATTTGTGCAGCAAACCATTGTGGCACATGTTTACCTATATAACAAACCTGCACATCCTGCACAATTACCCCAGAATTTAAAAGTTAAAGGAAAAATTGTTTTTTTAAATTCAAGGTTTTTACATAGCTGTGATTATGTGATCATATTATTTGAGGCTATGTATCCTAAAGTGTAGCAGCAATTGTCAAATGGAGAAATGGAGAAAAAATTACTGGCTCACATATATGTTTCACATATATTTCCCATGTGGTTCACATATATTTCCCAGTGCAAAATTTTGTGGTACAGAGAAGTTTGTTTGAGGTAATGTATCTCTTTGGAAAAAAATGGCTGTCTATGTTGTAAAAGATAGTATGGAGATTTGTTTCTATTGAACTGAAATTCAAGGTGTCAAACATAATATATAGAACATGCAACTCAAGGTCTAATTCATGTGATCAAAATCAACTGAATCTGTGTAAGACACAAGGGAACTGATACCAAATTATGATTTCATAAAATCTATATGAGTAAGATCAGGATGAAAACTTACAGGGCAAAATCCTATGTAAATGGCAACTTCAGAGGTTTTGCTCTCCGGGCTATAAAAGTCAATCTTTGTGGCTTTTTAAATGTGTTTAACCTCATTTTGATAATAAAAATAACACTTAGCATCTTGTTCTACACCATGGCAATAATATTTGTGAAGATTAAGAACATAAACATCTATTTAATTGAATTCTCAATTTATTTGTTGTTAATTATTGTTATTTTCTCTACAAATTTCAGTAAGTGGCTATAGACAATAGAAATTTCCAGGATGAAATGAGTATATCTGTTTCATAACCTTATATTTTTGCATTTGTTTTTAGTACTTGTGAACACCAGTTTAGCATAGACTGCATGTGATATGGCTGTGATCATAGCCTATGAAGGAAAAAAAGGCATAAAATCAATACTTCAAAGAAGGGAGGAGAAAAAGTGAAAAAATATTTTGACCTCTATAAGGAATGGTAAAAGCATGCAAATAAAGAACAACATATGTTGTAAAAGAATAGCCTCATAGAGATCTGAGAATGTGGATAAGACAAAAAAATACACATCTCAAACATTTAGCATATTAATGTAAAATAGAGGTATAGACTCAGTGCTTTATGCTGGACTAGTTATGTATGATCATGTGTACATTTTCATCAATTTGTGAGACCAAGTTCTTTCTCACAATAGGATACTTCAATGGCATTTTGATACATCATGTCTCTTCAATCTGCAAGCCTGTACTAGGCCTTATTCTCATAGTTGATTTTTCCTTGATCAGCATAGTTTTTGCACTTAATAGGTTGTTTCTTACAACTGTTGTATGCCATGAGTAACAGTTTACATTATTTTATAATTTTTCACCAAGACCCTTTTTAACCTGCCTTATTACAGAATCCACAGTGCTGAGGAACTTATCTTGAGAAATCAAAATAGAAAAAAAGAAATTAAAAAATTATTTTAGAAGTGAGAGTGTTGACAGAAGACTGATGTAACATCTCTCATGATGTTTCTTTCTTTGTAATTGAACAAATATCATTGCCCTACATTTTGAACATAGGAAAATAAAATTCCAGATTATTACTGTCTTTTATTTAAAAAATAATATCCCATGGGTCATTAAGAAATTGAGAAAAGTTAAGCAGTCAGGATGGCCGAGTGGTCTAGGCGCTGCGTTCAAGAAATTGAGAAAGGTTGGCTTTTATTTCCTTGCTGTGTTTCAGAAAAGTATGACATGTATTCATTAATATGAGTATCATAATAATAACCATGATCGTGAGACCACCTTTGTAAATGATTTACCATTGACAAATATTTTATCTGTGTGCTTGCCCCTGTTGTAACCAGCAGGTGGGTACAGTATTGATCACAAAGCCCAATGTCTTCTCTGATAGTTCAATTTTACCTCATGTAAATTCCTAAGCAGTTGGTCTGTCCCATGACGTTTTGGTAAAAGGGCACTTTTGCTCCTCTCTCACAATGTTAATTTGCTCACAGAAACATTTTTGTGTGTATGTGCATTATGTAATTTCTCTACTATTGATTCTGAGGGCATTTATTACCTAATTAATGTTATTATTTCTGTGTCAGTGTGTCCAGTGGCTAAAATATTGTTGGTGCTTAACAAATATGTGTTGAATTCAGTTTAAACAAATAGTAGCATTATCTTTCATGGTAAGATTTTGGATATTTCAACAAGAGCTTTTCTGTTACTTTCTCTTTAGGGTAAACTGACTCCATAGGTAAATTTTATAAGTCTTTAAGCAAGATACTTAATTGTTTAAGTCAGCTGAGAAAATAGTATCTAAAATGAATTATTTTGCACATTCAAAGACTCTATAAATAAGAAGAAACATGATATACTTTTTTTCTTCAGATAACCACATGATGTGAACAAGGGGCCTCTCACAAAGTATTCCAACAGAGCAAAATTCTAATACTTTGAAATAGTCTTCACCTGGTGAAACATTATTGCAAGACAGGCATCCTTCTGAGAATAATAAAGTACTGTTTTCAAGTGTGTTAATAAGGTCAGCTGGTACTTATAATATGCTAAGACAGATTATTATTTAACATTACTTGCTAACTCAAAGAACTTCCTTGTCATTCAAATCTAAACATTTAATTACATCATATTTAAATTTTAACTGTTATCATTCCTCAAAGAACATTTTTAAAAATAATTACCATTCTAAATTGCTTGATTTATCCTGAGAGTTGTCAGTGATGGTGATGCTGAGGGATTATGTGTACTCACACAGGTATTATGAGGTGTGTGTTTAGTTTGTACACACACAAACTAAAGTTTGTGAAAATATGAAACTAAGAAATCATGTTGATAACAGTGATTAGGTGTGGGTTTCCATAGTATTACATTATGGTTACCCTCCAGTTGGTGTATTATCTATCCAGATTCACAGAGATTTTAACAAAGGTGAAAAATGCTTTCCTCTAAAGTATAAATCTGTCCTTAGAAACTAAGATGAATTTCGGTGTGCCCAAGGATGGCTCAGCAAGTGCAATATGTGTACACTGTGAGGCTGGGATGCTATGTTTTACTGAATTGTGTCTTTTACACTGAGAACTATTTCTAATTTGAGGGAAAAACAAGTATATCCTCTACGTAACTTGTATAATGCCAAATAAACTATGAAGATAGGCATTTAGAAAATGTGTTCTAAGGCATGATGCTGGATGCTTATATAACAGCTATCTGAAATTTGCTTTACTGCAATCCTTGAGCTTTGAGAGACCTTGGTCCCGTGGGGCTAATGGCTTCTTCATCTGTGTGCTAACTACTATCCTAATTCAGTTTGTTTGTTATCATAGACTCAGATGATTATATTTCACTAAAGACTATACTATTTAAAAAAGTATTATTTCAGAGATTGAAAACTTTTTCTCTAAGATCAGGGACAGCCCACTTTTGACACTTCTATTCAACATAGTACTGGAAGTCCTAGACAGAACAACTAGGTGAAATTTAAAAAAAAATACAAATAGGAAAGGAAGAAGTAAAATTATCTCTGTTAGAAGAATACATGATCTTCTTATATGTAGAAAACTCTAAAGATTTCACCAAAAAGTTAGAATGAATTCAGCAAAACTGTAAGATAAGAAATCAATAGAAATAAATCATGTTTCTGTACACTAACCGTGGACAATTTTGACGATAAAATTAGAAAAGACAAATCCATTTAAATCGTGTTAAAAATAATATAATACTTAAGAATACACTAAACCAAAGAGTCAAATATTTGTACCATGAAAACCAGAAAACATTACTGAAAGGAATTAAAGAAGATGAATAAATGGAATCATGCACATGGATTGGAGGATTTAATATTGTTAAATTGTTTTAATATTGTTAAATTGTTGATATTATTCAATGCAAACATTTTCAATACACCAACGTTTTTTGCAGAAATAGAAAAATTCATCCTGAAATTTGCAAGAATCTCAAGGAATCTCAAGTAGCTAAAATTATCTTAAAAAAGAACAAAGTTTTCCCAACACCACTTATTAAATAGGGAATCCTTTCTCCATTGCTTGTTTTTGTCAGGTTTGTCAAAGATCAGATGTTTGTAGATGTGTGGTGTTATTCCTGAGGCCTCTGTTCTGCTCCATTGGTCTATACATCTGTTTTGTTACCAGTATCATGCTGTTTTGGTTACTATAGACTTGTAGTATACTTTGAAGTCAGGTAGAGTGATGCCTCCAGCTATGTTCTTTTTCTTTAGGATTGTCTTGGCTATATGGGCTCTTTTTTGGTTCTATATGAAATTTAAAGTAGTTGTTTCCAATTCTGTGAAGAAAGTCAATGGTAGCTTGATGAGGATAGCATTGAATCTATAAATTACTTTGGGCAGTATGGTCATTTTCACAATATTGATTCTTCCTATGCATGAGCATGGAATGTTTTTGCATTTGTTTGTGTCCTCTCTTATTTCCTTGAGCAGTTGTCAGTAGCTCTCCTTGAAGAGGTCCTTCACATCCCTTTTAAGTTGTATTCCTAAGTATTTTATTCTCTTTGTAGCAATTGTGAATGGGAATTCACTCATGATTTGGCTTTTCATGACTAAAACACCAAAAGCAATGGCAACAAAAGCCAAAATTGATCAATGGGATCTAATTAAACTAAAGAGATTCTGCATAGCAAAATAAACTATCATTAGAGTGAACAGGCAACTTATAGAATGGGAGAAAATTTTTGCAATCTGTCCATCTGACAAAGGGCTAATATCCAGAATCCACAAGGAACTTAAACAAATTTACAAGAAAAAAACCCAAACAACCCCATCAAAAAGTGGGCAAAGCATATGAACAGACACTTCTCAAAAGAAGACATTTATGTGGCCAAGAAACATATGCAAAAAAGCTCATCATCGCTGATCATTAGAGAAATGCAAATCAAAACCACAATGAGGTACCATCTCACACCAGTTAGAATGGCAATCATTAAATAGTCAGAAACAGCAGATGCTAGAGAGGATGTGGAGAAATACGAATGCTTGTACACTGTTGGTGGGAGTGTAAATCAATTCAACCATTGTGGAAGATAGTGTGGTGATTCCTCCAGGATCTAGAACCAGAAGTACCATTTGACACAGCAATCCCATTACTGGGTATATACCCAAAGGATTATAAATCATTCTACTATAAAGACACATGCACACGCATGTTTATTGCAGCACTATTCACAAAAGCAGAGACTTGGAACCAACCAAAATGCCCATCAGTGACAGACTGGATAAAGTAAATGTGACACATATACACCCTGGAATACTAAGCAGCCATAAAAAAGGATGAGTTCATGTTCTTTGCAGGGACATGCATGAAGCTGGAAACCATCATTCTCAGCAAACTAACACAGGAACAGAAAACCAGACACCATATGTTCTCAATCACAAGTGGGAGTTGAACAATGAGAACACATGGACACAGGGAGGGGAACAATCACACACTGGGGCCTGTTGGGGTGTGGGGGCTAGGGGAGGAATATCATTAGGAGAAACACCTAATGTAGATGATGTGTGCAGCAAACCACCATGGCACGTGTATACCTATGTAACAAACCTGCACATTCTGCACATGTATCCCAGAACTTAAAGCATAATTAAAAAAAAAAAAGGACATAGTTGAAGGCCTCACACTTCATGATTTCAGAACTTACAACAAAGCTACAGTAATAAAAACAGTATGATACTAGTATAAGGACAAACGGATAGACCAATGGACTAGAATAGAGATCTCAGAAATAAATTCTCACATATATGATCAAATGATTTTCGACAAAAGTTCAATGGAGAAAGTCTTTTCAAAAAATGGTATTGGTGAAGCAGGATAAGAAGGTGTACATTTTACCATACACAGAAATTAACTCAAAATGGATCAAAGAACTAAATGTGAGCTAAAATTATAAAATTCTTAGAACACAAGTGAGAAAAAGCTTATGACATTGGATTTGGCGATTATTATTTGGAAAGGACCCAAAAAGCATAGCCACCAAAAGAAAAAAAAATGAATAAATAGGACTGTATGAAAATTAAAAACTTTTGTGCATCTGGAGACACAATCAACAAAGTGAAAGGCAATCCAAGAAATGGAAGAAAATATTTACAAATCATATATCTGATAAAGGCTTCATATCCAGAATATATAAAGAACTCTTACAACTCAACAATAGCAACAAAAACTTGATAAACAATTGACAAAACAGCTTAACCATACATTTCTCCAAAGATGTACAAATGGTCAATAAGCACATGGAAAGATTTTCAACATCACTAATCATCAGATAAATGCAAACCCAAACCACAGTGCGACAACCACCTCACATCCATTAGCGTGATTACCATCAAACAACAAAGCAATATGAGACAAAACAAAAAACAACAGAAAATAACAAGTGTTGAAGAGGTTGTGAAAATGTTGGAACACATAAACTGTTGTTAGGATTGTAAAATGGCACAGTCACTATAGAAACCACAAAAGCCGTTCCTCAACAAAGTAATTATGGTCCAGCAATTTCACTTCTGGGTATGTGCCCAAAAGAATATACCTTGAGGAGATATTTTTACATCCATATTCATGGTAGCATTATTCACTATGGACAAAAGGTGGAAGCACCCCAAATGTCCATTGACAGATGAACGGGTAAACAAATGTGATATATACATACAGTGCAATATTATTCAGACTGAAATAGAAAGGTTTGCTGTGTGTTACAACATGGATGAATTTTTAAAACATTATATTAAGTGAAATAAGATATTCACAAAAAGACAAATACTGTATTATTCCACTTATACGATGTACTTAGAGTAGTCAAATTCACTGAGAAAGTAGAATGGTGTTTGCCAGGTACTTGGTGAAAGGGGAATGAAGAGTCACTCTATAATGGATGCAGAGTTTTAGCTATGCAAGAAAACAGCTGGATGTTTTCTTGGAGATGGATGATGGTGATGGTTGATGGTTGCACAACAAGCAAATGTACTTAATACTATTAAACTATAGACTTAAAAATAACTAAGATGGTAAATTTTGTACTGTGTGTATTTTACCACAATTTAAAATTTGTTAAAAATAAATATTTTTCAGGCTAGTAAATTTGTAATTAAAAAAAACCCTGAAATTGCAATTTCTTTGTTAGAAGGAATGTGCAATTGTAATTTTGATGAATATGACCAAGATGTTTTACATGTGTTATATGTCGTGCCTGTTTATGCATAGGGCAAAAATGTACTAGAATGTTTCTTAACCTACGTCTTTACCAATAAATTATATTATATAAGTTGTATGATACTTGCCAGTATAATAAATGAAATATAATAGCTCATCAGTTTTTAATATGCATATCTCTTACCACAAATGACACTTTGTAAGTTTTGTCACTTTCATTTACCTTTTTCTGCACTAATTTTTTGCATTAATATCCTTTGAATGCTTCTTAAGTAATTTTCCTTTTATTGTCTATTCATAAACCTCTGTATATTAATATTTTGAAAGGTTTTTTCTATTTTCATTTGAATTATGTTGTTTTCTTTTTAGCCGAATATTTCTTTTTATTTTATTTAAATAAATTCATCAATGTCTGGAGACTGTTTTGGGTTTTGCATCCCAGATATTCCAGCTACTCCCAAATACAATTTTCTTTTAATTCTCAGTTTTTATGTGCTAGAATTTTATATCATTACTTAGGTGAAAAGCTTTGCTGTTTGGGAACTGGTTTGATTAAAGGAGTACACACCTTTATCTATCTATCTATCTATCTATCTATCTATCTATCTATCTATCTATCGTCTATCATCTATCTATCATCTATCTATCTATCTATCTATCTATCTATCTATCTATCTATCTATCTATCTATCTCTATGTAATCTATAATCTATCTGTTGGCCTATTTTCTTATACTATTGATTAAATAGTCCATATTTTCCTTAAAAAATGCAATGCTTTTTTTATATATTGAATTTTTCCATTTATTTGGGTCTACTTGTTTTTTTTTTCACAGATATTTCTATTTATAAGCAAGTGTCATACAAATCTACTATGTGTGTGTAATATGAAGCAATGAACAGGGTTTACTTTTTCCTCCAAACATATCCAGTTGTTTTAACACTAGACTTTCTATTTATTATAGTATCTCTGCTTTAGCATAATTTAGAACATTTACACTATGATCTGTAATCATAATTCTTATATTTGCTTTAGTTTTATAATTAAAGTAGTATCAATGATTGCTGCTAATCTTTTAGTATCATTTTGATCTATATTTTTGTTTTCTAATGTTTGTCTTTCAATAATTTTGACTTTATTTCTGGATAAGAGGTTGGCTGGATATAAATTTTTCGAGGCACAATTTCAAAGCCTGAGGACTTTATAATGATAGTTTTACAGTCTGAAATTATGAATGCTGCCAACCTAATGTTATGCTTAAATAGATGACTTGGCCATTTTTTTGCCAAGTCTGGTGAAGTCCAGAATTGGTCTAAGAGTATTTAGAGTATTCTGTCTCAGAGTAAAATACTCTGTCAGCTTTCAATCAGTAGATTCCAATTTCTTTAATAACTAGAAGTTTTTCTTGAGAAATATTTTGAATTTGTGGTTACTGTTTATTTTCTCATTCCCTTCTTCAGGAAAGATTGTTTTTCAATGGTTCTTATTTGTTTTTCACAAATGTTTTCCATTTGTTTTATAATATTCTCTCGGTTATTGTTTTAATAGTTTGTTTTACTTAATTTTCTTTATTCATATGTCCGTTGTGTTGCTTCCAATGCGGCTTTATTTTTGTTTTCTTTTCTACGTCCTTCCTGATTCAGCTAGCTCATGTTATGTTTTTGTATGTTTCTTAAGCCCATATCTTCATTAATTCTACCCTCGTTGTTTTAAATTTTTTGGTGGTTTCATTGATTACCTTGTTTATGGTGACATGCTTGTATATGCTTTCTATTTGCTTAGCGATGGTGTTTTCTTCTGATTAGTGTCCTGTGTCTGTTTTTTCTTTTTCCTAATTCTTTGCTCAGTTTATCTTATATCATCTTTGAATGAAGAGAATTTTTATTAATACAGCTGCCAAAAATTCTTGCTAGTTCACACTGCACACCACTACACTACTTTCCCTATGATAAAGAAGAAAAAATTGTGTGTGTGTGTGTGTGTGTGTGTGTGTAGGAAAGGAGTCATTTTAATCCTTTTTTTTTTTTTGCCACCTAAATAATCAGATTTGTAGGGCTGTTTACAGTTCAGCCTATCAACTCGGTATGGCCTTACTGATGTGCTGCATCCTAGAAAAATGTAGCCTTGTGTTTACTCATTCAGCACCACCTTCCCTATTACTCAGTCATGCTCAACAAGGTCCAGGGAAGCAACCACCTCCAGCCATGCACACTGTGATTGTTTTGACCCTCAGGATGTATTGCTTACTTTGGGGGATTGTGCTCTGCCATCTGTAGCTGAAATCAGCTGCAATCATACTTTCTTGGCATCTTCCCACACTCATTTGATTTTCTCTGTATTTGGCAGCTTATAAATATATTGGTTTGAGACAACAGATGTAGTTTCCTCAAAGGTGGGTTTTTATCTGGTTTTTTGTTTGTTCGTTTGTTTGTTTTTTCATCTTCTTTGATGACTATTTCTGAGAAAAGAATGTGGCAAAACCCAATAATTCTCCCATTGAAAGAGAATCACCATTCTTATTAAAGAGCTATTTTCAATATTATTTTAAAATATAATTATTCCTCTACTCAACATTTTAGAAAACAATGTAAGATCCCAAATAATGCCTACCTCGTACTCCACAGCAATTATTCTGCTTATAATCTGTTTGAATCCAAATTTTCTTAATCATTCCTTGGTGTTACTGAATCCTACCCTCATAGATTTTTATGTGCTCCAGAAGCATGATAAAGTACAACAAACAAGATTGTTGTTCAAGTCATAACTAGAGAACTTTTGTATATTTTTCAGTTTCTGAGAAGTAAAAGTTTAAAATTACCTGCTTTTAATCAGATTGAAACACAGATTTTTCTACCACAAATTATTATTACACATAAGTCTTGTTCATCCTTCATATATGTAAAATAATTAATAAATCAACTATACAGTGCTGGTCTCAGTCTATGAAAGTAAAATTTTAGTGTCACATGAAGAGAATCCTAATGATCAACTGAGCATTGACTATATCTTATGGCTTAACAGAGGGAGAAATTTGATATAGAACAGTTCTCATCACTTTGACCAGTAAGCATTGCACATTCATTTAATGTGCCACATAAATGATAATATTCAGCACTTGTGAGATTCCAAACTGGCAACAGATGCCACCAATTTCTGCCTGAATGGTCACATCTGACCCTTCTAAGCATGAGCGGGTCATATTTCCTTGGTTCATTAAATATACAGCCACCACATTTATCCATTTCAGAGTCATTTATACATTTACTAATAACCCATTCAAAATATACCAATTCTACTAATCACTGGGAGCATCATAGATATCACACATTCCAACCCCCTATCCACTGCAAGAATAATTAATTCAGTGTGTTGATTTCAGCTTTTATTTGAAACCAGGAAGGGATGGTTAATTTAGTTACCCCCAAGAAAATTCCTTTTGTTTTTTGGACCAATGTATATATTCAACTCCTTATTAAGTTAAGCCTAAAACACCTTTCCCAGACTAATAGATAGGTAGATAGATAGACAGATAGATAGATAGATAGATAGATAGATAGATAGATAGATAGATAGATAGATAGATAGATAGATGTACAGATACATCCATCCATAATGGAAATCCTCAGTTTCTTCAGCTGTGCTCTACATCGCACAAGTATTCTGACCACCACCCTTCCTGATTACCTATTTTTGTTGCACTTTTTAAATTCTTAAAATATAGCTACCAAAATATACCATAATGGCCCCAAGGCATTCTAAGTATAATGAATAGCAAATATCTCCTTTGTCAAAATGCTATGCTATGATTATATTAAATTGTCTAATCATATTGAGTTGAATAAAAATTTAATTTGTTGCATCAATTCTTTAAATGTCCTGCTGTTGCCATCTTGAAGTTCTTTTTTTTATTTTCTTCTTAACTTCTATTTTAGGTTCAGTGGTACATGTGCAGGTTTGTTATATAGGTAAATAGCACGTCACAATGATTTGGTGTACAGATTATTTCATTACCTAGTTAATAAACACAGTACCTGATAGGTAGTTTTTCAGTCCTCTACCCCCTCTCACCCTCCATCCTTGTATAGGCCCTGGTGTCTATTATCCCTTCTTTGTGTCCATGTGTACTCAATGTTTAGCTCCAAATTCTAAGTGCAAACATGCAATATGTAGTTTTCTGTTGCTGCATTAGTTCACCTAGAATCATGGCCTTCAGCTCCACCCATCTTGCTGCAAAGGACATGATCTTATTCCTTTTTATGGCTGCATAGTATTCCATAGTATATATGTAATATATTTTTTAAAATTTGAAGATGAAGCATTCGTATTGATGGATTGCACAAGTATCATTTCAAACGCTCTCAGATAACATGGACTTAAGCAGCCTCATCATCCTGGTTGTCCTAAGGCAATATTTATTTATAACTTTTATTGTTTGCTCTAGCATCTAGTGAGCATTTTGATAAGCAAAGTATAAAAGAGGAGCCATTAATTCTCCTTCCTTGTACATTACAGTCATATTAATTCAGTTTACACTTCAATAGTATTTTGAGAGGGAAAATAGCATGGTGTTTCAAGCATGTCAGCTTGGAATGAAGTTACCTGGACTCATAGCCAGACTCAACCACTTGCCAGCTATGTGCCTGGTTTTGTCATCCATTAATGCATGTGATGTGAACTTTGTGGGTTTTTTTAGATTCCCATGAGATAATATGCACAAAGAACATAGATAATGCCTGGCACACAAAGTAAGACCTCAGCTAATATTAATTATTATAATCCTTGCTCCTTTGAAAACCTCTAGTTTTCATCATCAACTAAATTTTCCAGCATCAAAAATCACATTCAACATTTAAAAATACTGTTACTGTCTCACTATCACATTACTCTTGGTTAATTCTACCTACTCAATGAATCTCATTGCCAAATTAAATCAAAGACTTATCTTTCATATGACCCCTTGATATCAAAAGAATCTATTCAGACCCAGAGATTATCTTGGAATAATAGATGCTAAAATTTACTTTCTTTGACTAAAGTAGCGTAAAAAATAGTAGCAGCAATAATAAAATGGTTTAATGAGTGTTTCATATGTGCCAGTCATCAAACAAAAACTTATACAAACACAAAAACATATATCAAACATACCACACACACACACATACTCACACTCACATCATCTTCTTCATTTTCCCATCAATAACTTAGAAATAATATTTATGGCAGTGATAGTAATACCAGCAGCTACTACACTCCTTTAGCCACAGAGACATTAGCGAGATAAAGAGACAATATCTGAATGTGTCCTTTCCAGGCTCTGCCACATTAGCCAGCAGGCTTTGCATTCATGATTGGGACTGTTTCAGAGGCAATTTCTTCCCCATTGAAAACATATCCATAAGGCCATTCCAAATATCAGAACACTTTCCCTTTAGCAAACTCATCACAGCTCTGAATATTTTGATATAATTTTAATACTAACAAAGTAATTTCATAAACATTAGCTCATTTTAGCCTCACAAAAACTCTACAGCAAAGAACTTTTAAAAAGCTTTACAATACTTGTATCAAAGCTTGCAAAATCACCTGTCAGGTGTTGGAATTAAGCGTTGAGTTGATATCCATATGATCTCTAGTCTCTTTCATCCTCCCACCCAAAGATGCTTTCTGAGAGCCTTGCCTGGAAGGTAGCTGGCCTAAATAGGGTCTACCACTCACTCTGGCTCTACCACTGACATTGTGTGTGTACTTGGGAAAGTCCAGTGACCCCTCTCAGTATCTGCTTCCTGTCTGGAGATGGCTCAAATCCCCCTCTCATAGAACAGTGTTAAAGGAGATAGTGTGAATAAAAGTACAGTGCAAACTTACAAGTGTTTATCAGAGGTTCATCACAAAATATGGCATATGAATGTCATATTTTACAAAAAATTCAAACTGATTTCCATACCGTCATAATGACAGCTATTATATGATTGTTGCTGTCAACAGTTTAAGTCACCATTTTGAAGTGTGTGCCTAATAAAAATGCAAACAATTTGTAGTCACTTATAAATATTTAAGTGTGAGAAATGACATTATTTTACAGTTTGGGAAATCTTTTCCAGCATCTCTGTATTAGTCTGTTTTTACACTGCCATAGACACATACCTAAATCTGGGTACTTTATAAAGGAAAGAGGTTTACTTGATTCACAGTTCCGCATAGCTGGGAAGGCCTCAGGAAACTTACAATCCTGGCAAAGGGGTAGCAGGCACCGTCTTACATGGAGGCAGGTGAGAGAGAAAGATGTGAAGAAGGAACTGTCAAACACTTATAAAACTATCAGATTTCATGAGAACTCACTCACTATCTCGAGAACAGCATGAGGGAAACTGTGCCCATGATCCGATCACCTCCCTCCCTCAACATGAGGGGATTACATGTCCCTCCTTGGACCCACTGGGATTACAATTTGAGATGAGATTTCAGTGGGAACACAGAGACAAACCATGTTAATCTCTTAACTCATCTTAATTTCTTCTTCACACAATAGCATTGATTTTGCCTCTTTAGAAATAAATATTTGATAAATATGCAAAAGTACATCATTGGGGTAGGTAATTAGTGCTATTCTGTGTTTCTTGATGTTCTACCCAAGCTTAATAAGGCTTTTTTTTTTTTAACTTTTATGTTAGATTCAGGGGTACATGTGCAGGTTTATTGTACAGGTAATTTGCATGTCACCAGGGTTTGCTATACAGATTACTTTGCCACCCAGGTAATCAGCATAGTACCCAATGGGTAGTTTTTTGCTTGTCACCCTCCTCTCACTCTCCACCCTCAAGTAGGCCCTGGTGTCTGTTGTTCTCTTCTCTGTTTCCATATGTATTCAATATTCAGCTCCCTCTTATAAATAAAAACATGTGGCATTTGTTTTTCTTTTCCTGCATTATTTCGCTTAGGATAATGAGCTGCAGCTCCATCCACGTTGCTGCAAAGAACATGATCTTGTTCTTTTTATGGCTGTGTACTGTTTCATGGGGTATATGAACCACGTTTTCTTTATCCAATCCTCCACTGATGGGCATTTAGGTTAATTGTATGTCTTTGCTATTGTAAATACTACTCCGATGAACATATGCATGCATGTTTCTTTATGGTAGAACAATTTGTATTCCTTTGAGAATTCATTGCTGGTTGAATGCTAATTCTGCTTTGAGTTCTTTGAGAAATCACCAAACTGCATTCCACAGTGACTGAACTAATTTACATTCCCACTAGCAGTGTATAAGTGTTCCTTTTATCTGCAGCCTTACCTGCAAATCTGTTATTTTTTTACTTTTTAGATGATATCTCATTGTGGTTTTGATTTGCATTTCTTTAATGACCAGTGCTGTTCAGCATTTTTTCATATGCTTGTTGGTTTCATGTATATCTTCTTTTGAAAAGTGTCTGTTCACATCCTTTGCCCACCTTTTTATGGGTTGTTTGCTTTTGCTTGTTAATTGGTTTAAGTTTCTTAAAGATTCTGATATCTTCCTCCTATCCTATTTGTATGATGTTTATTTGGAATCTGTGTTTGCCTCAGGCTTCTAACTCTTAACATTTCTCTTTTGAAGGGTTATAATTGTGCCTGTAAAGACCACTTGATCATATAGTACACCACATTAGTATCTCATTAGTTCTGACTACTCCAAATTGTGATAAGCATGGAGAAACTACAGGGGTAGTCTCAAAAGCCTGGGCCTGAATGTAAAAGCTGTTGACTCTTCCTTTGACTAGCTGTAACCTGTGGCAAGTTACTCAATCTGGACATCAAAAGTTTCCATGTTAGTAAAATGAAGATGTGAATACCTTATACTTCCTTTTGTTGTTAGGAGCATTAGATGAGATAGTACAAGGTGCCTGGCATAAAGTAAGTTTCTCATAAATGTTAGTAATAAAACATTATAAATTTTATTGTGTAAGGCTGAATCTACTGGTGTGCTATTGTTATCTTACATTGGTTCATGAGAGCTAATCTCTTGACAACTTGAGGTCATGTTGGTAGTTTGGTAGATTAAATGTGTGAAACTGGGTAAACGGTATTCGTATGTTTTTTGTACTGCTTTTATTTTTTGTAACTTTTCTGTAAGCTTAAAATTATTTCTGAATAGAAGTTATAGGAAAGAAAAAAAAAAGTGGCCATGGGAAAGTATTTACAATAATTGCCAAATATTCTACATATCAGGAACTTTTTTTTCTCTCTTTGATTCTATTCTTTCTTTCCTTCATTCATTCCTTTTTTATGAGCACACATGAATCTTACGCATGCTATTAAGGAAACTCTTCCTATTAAAAAAAGCTTGCATTTGCTATATATAACACAATGTCTCAAAATGGACATTGATCCATTAGTCATCATTCTTTGGCCTATGAGCACGTTCAGTATACTAGAAATCAGAATAGCCATACTATCATCCAAGTTACATATACAATTCTTCTTCAAAAGGATAACTTGGGAAAATTTGTCACATGACTTGCCAAAATCTACACAAAATGTGTGTTTAGGATAGCATAATTTTCATTTCTCTTATTGGAACCACTAGCCAAAGAATAAAAGTTGGCTTGCTGTGGAGAGTACTTTAAAAACCTAGGAAAGTGCTAAATATTCAATATTTTTTAAAATTGTAGTAGTACTAGTAGTGGTAGTGGTGGTAGCGGGGGTAACAGTGGTAGCAGTGGTGATAGTAGCAGCGCTTGTACTCATGGCTTACATTTATTGAATGTTTTGTTACACAAACTTTCTACATTGTTCTAGGTACTCCATCTTAATTATTTTGCTTAATCATTTCTACAAATCTATAATTCATGTTCTATTATTTTGCTATTTTAAAAATGAGAAAACTTAGGTAAGGAGAGTTAAATTTGATCCATAACATATAATATTTGGAGTAGACTGTTCTTGAAGGCAGGAATTCTCTCCCTAGTGCCTACTTTTGTGCTTGTTCTGCTGCTTCCTTTTATGCTAAATCGTGTAATTTTTTTTTTCAAATTATGTTACAATATTCTATAATGATGGACAGCTAGTTAATTGAGAGTTTAAAAATCTATTATTTTTATTAATTTTGGAAAAAAAAGGCAACAATTTTCTACTCACAATTGCCAAACACTGCTGTTTTCTGTGATCCTTTAAGAATGGCTGACAATAGTTCAACTCTCAGAAGGGGAGATTCTGTCTAGGACATAAATCATCTGAATCTGAAATTAATTTGAAACCTTCATATTATTTACTCATTTGTCATAGTTTTAATTGCTTCTGAAATTGTTTTTTCTATCCTTTCCAATTTAGAAATTCTATTCTCTCAGAAACACCTTTGGGTGATTCTCTTTTTATTCTGCCGCCATTTATCTTTATCTCATCATCACAAAAAACTGAGTCTCACATTTTATTTGCCTTTTTGCTATGGACACTGCCTTTAGAGTACTGTTTCACTGCCTTTAGATTGCTCTGACCCTTTATGATCCTAAAAGTGTATTCTAAACTTTCTGCTTCAGTCTTTGATTCTCCTTTGGCTAAATGCACGTTCTCAGATAAAACTATACTTTTAACTTTAAGTTCTGGTAATTCCTCAGTTTTTGTTTTGTTTCCTAGTTTGTTGGTTTATTTATTTTTGTTATTGTTGTTTTATAGTTCCCATCCTATTTATTGCCTTTGTATTCTTTCTAAATGTATTGATAGACATCTATTTTTGCGACTCTCTAGAGGACATGTATACGCCTATACTTTTTTAACCATAGAATCCTAGCCATCTACTTGTGTAAAAAAAAATCTATTTTCCTATAGTGGAAGCTACATGCCCTAATATGTCCATAGTTTCTTTACTTAGTTTATATGGATCATAGTTTCTTTACTTAGTTTATATGGATACAAAACTCATGATCATTTTACCACCAGGATTCTCAATTTTCCGGTTTACTAAGAAGTTTTAATTTTTTCTTTTATTTTTGGGAATTTATATTAATAGAATTTCTTTTGATGCTTACTACATCTTAAGAAAGTAATTTTCATCAAAAAAAGATAAAATATATGAATTTTGCTTTTTTCTTTTTCCTGTATTTATAATAATATTTACAAGTTTAATGTTAGTAGGATGTCTATATGCTATCTGTTGAAATCTAAAATTTTGTTATATTGATTAGGAGGTAATAATCTATATCTATTATTTGGCCAAGAATCTGATATTCTATTCATCAAAATACCTTACTTCTGTTTCTTTTTCTTTTATTCTAACTTAAGTATTTTCACCAAATATTAGGTAATCTATGCAATATGGAGTTAATATTTCATCACACATGGTCTTTCTAATTGATGTATTTTGTTGAAACATAGAATCCTTCACATCATGCAATTTGACCCATGGATCTGCATCACTAAGTCATAGCAACAGTAGAGGGTTACAGTTGCCGCTTTAAAAACAGTAGAGGGTTATATTTGCCTCTTAATTTTTCGCAATGTTAGGGCACAGGGACTTGTAGACCTTTAAGTCTGTAAGTACTTTTCCAGCCTTCTCTTCTATAATATATTCCTTTCAATCATTGGACTCACCATCTGTTGTTTCTCTTTAAATATTATATTTTCATTCAGAGTTCCCAATCGTGTAGTTGGATATAGGTAGTTTCCTCTCAGCTTCATAAATTTATATTTTTTAAAAACATTTTCCACATCAGGAGGGAGCGAGAATCTTCCACTTAAAGAGTAGTAAATATATATATATATACTGACTTGAAAACACATTATACATGGTTACATAAGAAAAACAAATTATTGAACAGAGTGTCTTGGTTTTTAAAATAGGTTGGAAAAAAAGGGAAAAAAAACTACGTCAACAAAGATGGGTAGAGGTAGAAGAAAAGTACACTCATTGTAAGGAGGAATGTGGACTAGAAATGGCACTGGAAATTTCAGGAGCTCAGCAGTTGTGTGGCCCAGTTTCTCTTGTCTCTTTGCCTCCAGAAAGTTTGTCTTCCTGCGCAGTTCTCTTCTCTGTACTAATTGGCTTTCTCTACTTACTCATGGATGCCACCCCTTCATGTTCAGCTTCACCCAGCCTTGAATAGCTGTATCCATTCTTTTCTCTGGTACCCTTTTGACATCATAATCTTTCGGCTTCCAATCATGCTGCTTACTCATAGGATTTTAGTAACCCAACTCCAAACTCTAAAGAAAGGAATTTGGTTGGCCCACTTCATGTTTGCACATTTTACATAAAGAGGTCAAAAAGTAGCCTACAGATTGACTCTCTTTAGTTTGGGTAACCCACATCTTAGTCAAATCGGATGTCAGTAATGGTTACGTGGTAAAGAATGTCTTTTTAGATGTCCGGAGGAGCAGGCAAATAATGATTCACTTAGTATATGGCATGGACTCAGTAGGCAGTGACTGACTTTTCTACATATTCTCCTCCTTTGTCTGCTTTTATAGATGCGCTATCAGCCTCACAAAAATAAGCCTCTCTATTTTTGCTCAACAACATCTACCTATCACTGAAATACCCTCTTTTTCCCAAATAGTAGAATTACTCAAAACATAATTCCATTTAGAAAATATATAAAGAGCACCTTCTGAATTTCCTCCCCAATGTGATCCCCCATTTAACACTACTAACACCAACCTTGTTGAAACATGAGGCACAGTGTAAGGCTGGTGAATTCTATGAGGATCATATCACTGTTTCACTTCAGTGCCAATGGAGTCTGTCTCCTAGTTAGCAGTGATAATTCTCTCATATTCTACGTCACTTTTTGGGGGGATTGATTTTCCCCA
Organism: Gorilla gorilla gorilla; assembly: GCF_029281585.2. Taxonomy (NCBI): domain Eukaryota; kingdom Metazoa; phylum Chordata; class Mammalia; order Primates; family Hominidae; genus Gorilla; species Gorilla gorilla. Next base: position 28,587,577 of record NC_073239.2, on the reverse strand, counting down.
ATGGGGCCCTGCAGCCAGCAGTGACTTTTCACGGCTTATAGCATCTATTATAACCTAGTCAAGAAATTGCTGAGCATCTAAGGTTTGATAAAAATTTAATAAAGATTTGGGCAAAGGTTTGAATCAAACTTTTGTTTTATTAAATTATACCTCATAAAACCATGCTCATCTGAATGGTGAAACTTCACTGCTTCAAAGGGGACTGGTGTAAATTTGCAAGTTTCATGTTGCTTAGAGACAACCCAGTTCTTAAAAACTTCAACTTTCTTTTTTTTTAATTTATTTTTATTATTATTATACTTTAAGTTCTATGGTACATGTGCACAACATGCAGGTTTGTTACATATGTAAACATGTGTCATGTTGGTGTGCTGCACCCACCTGTTAACTCATCATTTACATTAGGTAGATCTCCTATTGCTATCCCTCCTCCCTCCCCTCAGCCCACGACAGGCCCCAGTGTGTGATGTTCCCCACCCTGTGTCCAAGTGTTCATTTCCCACCTATGAGTGAGAACATGTGATGTTTTGTTTCTGTCCTTGTGATAGTTTGCTCAGAATGATGGTTTCCAGCTTCATCCATGTCCCTACAAAGGACATGAACTCATCCTTTTTATGGCTGCATAGTATTCCATGGTGTATATTTGCCACATTTTCTTAATCCATTCTATCATTGATGGGCATTTGGGTTGGTTCCAAGTCTTTGCTATTGTGAATAGTGCTGCAATAAACATAGGTGTGCATGTGTCTTTATAGCAGCATGATTTATAGTCCTTTGAGTATATGCCCAGTAATGGGATGGCTAGGTCAAATGGTATTTCTATTTCTAGATCCTTGCAGAATTGCCACACTGTCTTCCACAATGGTTGAACTAGTTTACAGTCCCACCAACAGTGTAAAAGCGTTCCCATTTCTCCACATCCTCTCCAGCAGCTGTTGTTTCCTGACTTTTTAATGATCGCCATTCTAACTGGTGTGAGATGGTGTCTCATTGTGGTTTTGATTTGCATTTCTCTGATGGCCAGTGATGATGAGCATTTTTTCATGTGTCTGTGGGCTGCGTAAATGTCTTCTTTTGAGAAGTGTCTGTTCATATCCTTCACCCAGTTTTTGATGTGGTTGTTTGATTTTTTCTTGTAAATTTGTTAGAGTTCTTTGTAGATTCTGGAATTAGCCCTTTGTCAGATGCATAGATTGTAAAAATTTTCTCCCATTCTGTAGGTTGCCTGTTCACTCTGATGAAAACTCCAACTTTCTAATAATGGTAAATAATCCATGGTTCTTAACAGGGTTAGGATTCAGAGACACAGCATTGAAGAGATTTTCTTTAAATTTGACCACTGTTCCTTGGCTCTCACGATGTTCAAATTTTATACCTTAACTGAAAAATTTGGAAATGTTCATATATCAGGGATGAGTTCGTTGACAGTTGGAGGGGAAGATTTTCACTCATTGTGCTCCTCCCTATCACTATCTCCTTGGATAGAAAAGTTTCAAAAAAGGTTGGACTGTTACAGGGATCTACTCTTTCCCATAAATCTCTTCACCAATATTCTAGCCTTTAACATACCAGGAATTCAATTTTAAGCATTGCAGCAGAAAAGGAAATTTATTTGAAATCAGTAATGTACATAATTTGTTTCTGGCCTGAGTTTATAATAATTTCAGAATTTGCCTACAAGCAGGAAATGTTTCCAGAAACAGAGTCAGAAGCTATATTTGCCTTTTCTTATCTGCTTCCAGCAGGCAACATGGACGGCAGTTAATCCCTTTCTCACTAGTGCATGCCTTATTCTCTTGGAACTTCTCTAAAACATTAGCTACAAGATCTTTGCAAGCCTTATACTCAGTAGGCACGTGATCCTTGGACTGCAGGTAGACAGTTCAGTTACTAGTTACAGCACTATATATATCAGCACAGGATTGAGAAGTGTATCTTGTGATTGTTCACTTTACCTCCATACAACTCAGCAAGTTTTAGTTTCATTTTCTCTTTTAGTTAGGCTCATTTGGTTGCAATTAAAGCTATTTCAAAATGTAAAAGGGTTTATTATGTAGCAGGTTTAAATTTTTGTCCCTAATCTTATGTCTATGAGAAATACGACTGCGTTTATTTTCAAAATACAAATTAGAGTTTGATTCTGTGCTGCCTTTCACTTGTGGGAAAGTATGACTTACAGTCTTTTTGTGACATCTGTTCTTTGACTGCCCCATGTTTGTGCCACAGCCCCAAGGTCTTTTGTAGTGTCAAAATGTTGGGAAAAGAGTACTTCTCCAGCTCTCAGTCATCAGTTGTCTGGTTACTACTGGGACATCCACTGTTACTGATGCTTAGATCCCTTCAAACCATTTATTTCTGCTGATTGCAAACCACTCTTGGGGCAGAAAAGATTTTGTAACAATGGACCTGTCTGCCAAGTTATGCCATGCAGTTATCCTCTCTAGTGCTTGCTCTATAAATTCCCTGGTGGCACCGCCTCTTTTTAAGACATGTGCTATTTTATTCCTAGAATACATAGACCTCTCTTGTTGTGAACTAAATTGTGCCCTGCTCCTCCAAATTCATACATTGGAATCATAACCCACAGGACTTCTGAATGTGATTGTATTTGGAGAGAGGGCCTTTAAAGATTAATGAATATTCTCAAATATTTCTCCACCTATTATTGGAAGCATACATACGGTATGCTGAAACACAAAAATACAGAAAGAAAAGCAATTTCTCAAATGTCTTCTATAAGTACCTATAATAATCATGTTTCTCTTTCTTTATGATCCACTTGTTTTTTCTTTACTAATTAGTGGCATCTCCTGTTTTATAATTGTTCTTTCTCATAACCTAGTCTTTGACTTGTCCAGTAATGGTCACCATCTGTCTTCTATCTGGATCATTTTTCTATATAATCATCCTAGTAGTTCTATTCTTATTGTCAAGTGCTGTAGCCCCAGAATTTAGATTAGTTGCCCTAAAGTCAAGTATCAGTGACAGGAGAATAGGACAGAATGCTCTTCTGTTAGTGGCCTGGTAAAGCTGATGGCAAGGAGATAAGCATCTGGAAGGATACTGTACGACATGAAGAATAAAAAAGAGGTGAAAATTGCATGACTGCTGATGATTGAAATAGATAATAAGTAGCTACCATAAATACTGATTTGCATAGAGAGAAACTAGGTTTAGATATGATTTTTATGAAACATTTTTCTGGGGTGCTCAGCATCTAACAAGTTAGACCCTTCAAGGAAAATTGTTAATATCTACATTACTCTTCAGGATAAATTTCAATCAGAGATATGTTTCCTCTGAATGTGTCTCTAAGCTAGGAAAGAGATCTTATAATTTATTAGAGTTGTATGTCAAGGGCTAATGTCTGGATTTAGCACCTAATACAGTGACCCGATATCTCTTAGGTTAAATATTTAACCTTGACCTCCAGCTAAGAGTGCCTTTAAGTTTGACTTCCCAAATGGAGGAATCAAGGAAAAAAGAAAGTAGATTGATTATATATGCAATTGTGATTCTTGGAAAATACAGCTGAAAAATCAGACCCTTCATAGAGTTAGTGATAATAAAGTTAGAATTATTTGAGGAGTAAATATGTTTTTGTAAAACTATGGTCTAGAGCAAGATGTTTCAGATAGGTCAGGTTAAGATGATGCTATAGTTTGTGTATCTGTCCTCCCAACCCTCATGTTGAAATTTGATCCTTAGTGTTGGAAGTGGGGTCTAGTTACAGGTGTTTGTATCATGGGGGTGGATCCCTCATGAATGGCTTGGTGCCATTCTAAAGATAGTGAGTGAGTTCTTGCTCTATTAGTTCCTGCAAGAGCAGGTTGTTTAAAAAGGCTTCCTCCCCTTTCTCTCTTGCTTCCTCTCACACTATGTGATCTCTGAACTTGCCAGCTTCTTTTAGCCTTCTGCCATGAGAGGAAACTTCCTAAGGCCTTCCTCTGAAGCAGATGCTGGCATCATGCTTCTTGTACAGTCTACAGAACTATGAGAAAAATAAATCTTTATTCTTTTTAAATTACCCAGACTCGGGTATTCCTTTATGGCAACCTAAACAGACTAAGACAGATGACATTGTAAAAATCCACTAAATTTAGTAAGCATTAAAACCTTAACTTATAAAATTATGAACTATAAGTTATTTTTTGCCCACACTTAAATTAATGATTTTTATTAGGAAATAAAAAGTGCTACTCTTGACAGCAAGAAAAGCCTTTGTCAGACATTCTCACAATCGTTTAAGACTGCTAAACAGGTCCTCACCTGAGACTTCTGAGTACCTATCAGCTACTGGAGAACGTGTGGTAAGTAAGGCTATGAGACTATGGTACTGAACAGATTAGTGGGAAATACCATGCCATGGAATTGAGTCAAGAATTTTTATTTATCATCAAACTTCACTAAAAATTGTAGAGAGATACACAAATACATAAGAATACATAAGTGAGGGCTATGTTCAGAATCTGCAAATTCAGATACCTATAAGTGCCTGGAACGCAATGCAAATAATTGAAAAGACTGAGCCTAATACACTAGACAGTAGTGGGGACAGTTTCTTGCCACAGCTAAAAAGGAAGTTGCTGTGAAACTGATTTTGTTGCTGTGAAGAAATACATGCCCAGTTTCAACATTTTTTCTAATAAAACCGGAAGTCAACAATCTGAATTTTGGGAGAAATATTTGAATCTTTAAATATTGGTAACTAAACAAATTTATTAAATAATAGGCTTGCCAAAAATACATTTGTAGATCAAATCTTGTCTGCAAATGGTCCCTTAGTTAGCAATTTTGAGGTTAAAGATTTAGGCATCTTGTATTATTCATGGAACTAAACCCATATGAACTTGAATTTCTTTATGGGCCTTATATCAAGCCTATGAAGCATGGAAAGGGGTTGGAATCTATGAGTCAAATTCATAAATCAGCATTTCTTGGGGAATAAACAATTTAGGCTCTGTAGTTATTTTGGAGAAAAACAGTGCTCTTTGATTTGTTCACCAGAGATTACTTGAAAGACTGTGGAAGCCCAGAGGTATCTAGATAAAGTTTATATGGGGAAAATTTACACTTGGTTCAAAATTTTACACACTAAAACTGAGGCTTTGAAAACATACATTGTATTTTTTTTTCTCTATAACTGCCCCTATATAGTTTTTCTTTATGAGATATTAAGGTAGGAATTGTGTGGTTCTTAAATTTGCCAGTTAAAGGTATTTCAATCTCTTTATTTTTAAAGCAATCTTTTTCAAGTTAACAAAGTTCATTATGATTAAATGTGCAGTTTTTCACAGTTCCTATTCTTGTTCACTTATTGTTGCAAGTTAGTATGCAGATGTAGCTGAAAGCTTATGTGTTAACTTGATGTAGAGAGAGCTCAGATCCATGTGTGTCCTCTTGAGCCTCATTAGTCATTGTTTGAGAGATGTTATCCTGCCTTCATCTGAAACTTTGCTTTTTCCTGCTCTTACAGAAATGTGTGGCTGCTGAAACATTTAAGCTACATTCCATTGACTCTGACTGCTGGTGATCTCCTGGTCTGGTACCTGACACTACCGACTAGCTTTATTGCTAAAACCTTGAATAACCTTTGGGCAATTTACTGGGCCTCCTCTCTTTAGCTTCCTAATATTAGGTATCCTATCAATGCATGACTCTTGATAGCTTCTATTCCTAATTATCAGCCTAATCCACAATTTCTGTTAGAATTCACCTCACTCTATGAATGACCTCACGGAATGGAAGTAGAAGATAAGCTCACTTATGAATAAAAAGAAAGATAAGCTCACTTATGTCTGAATCCCCTTGCTCAGCCTTTTCTAGGTATGTGTGGAACTTAAAAGACCCCATGGGGCTAACCAGCCATGAGAAACTTGGGGGTTATTACTGGTCTCTCTGGCATCTCATTATTTTATTTTTAAATTTCCAACTTTCTACTGAGATGATGTCCTGTTCAATGTTGTACTCACGTAAGGAAACTCAAACTAGTCCCAGCCTCTGTTTGGGAAAATAAAAAAACTAGCCTTATTCCTATGCCTGTTTTTTTGTTTGTTTGTTTGTTTGTTTGTTTTGGACAGCAACCTTCTTACCTCCACTCCCTTCATTCTTTTCATTCCCATCCATTGTGGAGAGTCAGAAAATATGTGTTTCCTCTTCCCTGTACCTGTTCTCATCCTCATTCCAAAAAGATTTCTTCCTCTTCTGCTGGATGGGCAAACTCCTTAACTCGCATTCTATATCCTGTCTAGCTATATGTCATGTATTATAGAGTTAATGACCGAGACAGAACACACACCAGACCTGCTAGAGTAGGCATCCTTTCAGAAAACTCAAAAAGTGATCAGAACTAGTGTCCAGTATCCACTGATTCTAGAACAGCACACCACTCTTTCTAGTGGCTAGCATGGGTGGCATCAGACTGTAAAAAGGGAACCCTTATCTCTAGGTTTTTAACTAGTAATGACCAGGATATAATAACTATGGGAAATAGAAAAAATGTTGCTTTAACTCTATTTTTCAATGCATTGTTTGTTTGTGGTTGGATAAAGGTTTGGCAGGGGGCATTTGGCCTTCCCCTGACATAATTGAGGGTCTGGGGTACAAAAAGCTCATATTCCATTGAGCTTTACAGAAGCTCAGTTCTTTTCTGGCAGGCAAGTAGTTTTGAATGAATCAGCTCTTACCTCTTACTTCAAAGATTAATTAAAAGAATAAAAAAGAAACTACTGGCATTTAGAAAAGCCATTCTTGCCAGAAAGTTTGTCTTTCAAGACAATTTTCTTACTACAGGTTTAAAAGAGTAGACTTAGGAGTCTCAAAGATATCTGTTGGTAGTTCTAGTGCCAACCACATCCATGAGCCATAAGCTCCAGGTTTACATATACAACTGATATATCAGCATCTACAGTGGTTATGTAATAGGCACCTCAAGTTTTGCAAGTGTATAATAGATCTCTTGATTCCTATTCACTATCTATGCCAATCCTTATTCACCTCAGGGTTTTTTTAGCCTAGTAATTGTGACCATAACTCACCATTTGAATTGAATCCAAAATTTAAGAGTCAATCTTAACTATTCTACTTATCCCATTATACTTCACACTCAATCAATTAGCAGGTCTAGTTCAACCTACTTTTTAGACATAGCCCAGTCTGACCACTTCTCATCACCTTGATAGATAACATGGACATCTAGCCTACAATGATAAAATGGCCTCATGATTTCTCTTCTCATGACACTTTAGATTCTGCTGTTTTAGAATAGACCCTAGGGTCTAGCATAACAGTTTAAATATGTACATCATATCAGTTTCTTAAAATTCTTAACATATAATTCAAACTCTTTAACGTGCTCTAATGGATCTGACATGATGCAGTGCTTGTTTTCCTCTCCAGCCTCATCTTGGACTGCTCTTGCTATTTCTCAGTCGGCTGAAGCCATCCTGACCTAGTCATTGAAACACACCAGACTTAACCCCTTTTGATTTCTTTTGCTGCTTGAAACCAAATTCCCAGTCTTTGAATGGCTTAGATCTTCAATTCAATTTGTTCTTGGCTTAAATAATTTTCATGAGTAACTTACTTAAAATTGCCCTTTTCTTCTATTGTTCAAGTCACTTTCTAATGGTTTTCCCATTTTATTTTTCATCATAGCATTTACAAGTATCTAAAAAGGTATTGTACATTTGTTATTTATTTTTTTCTAGATGTCCCCCATTATAAACTGTACTGGTGCAAAAAATGGCATAATTCTTAATGTATATTCTTGGCATCTAGTATAATGCATGGGACATTATAGTATTAAGTAAGTATCTGTGGAAGTAAATGAATAAGTGAATGGAGGACTCATTATTGTAGGTGATTCCCCTTTAAAGAATGAATACCATATCTTTAAAATATGGACTCCACAAGGCAAGAATATTTAGAGGTCTTAAAACTATATCAGTATTTCAGTGTTTCCCTATTTAAAATTTTATTAAGGTATATTTTCCCAGTGACTTGTCTATTTCATTTGCATTTTCAAATTAACTAATGTAAACACTACAGCAATGTCTTATTTTTTTAAGTCCCTGCTATGCCTCTAATTATCTCCATTTTTCATTCTTAAATTATTTTTTTTTTGGTGTAGTGGTCTTCTTTTTTCCTGGTTAATCTTCCCAGATATTTGACAATCTTATTATATTACTTTTCTCAAAGACTGATGTTTTTCTCTCTGTTGTATCTTTGCTTTCTATCTCAAAACTATCTGTTCTTATTTGTGTTATTTCCTTTTGATAGATTATTATGTTTATTATTCTTTTATTTTTTGAGTTCAAGGACTATTTTCTTGATTTCATCCATTTTCTTCCTAGAGTTATCTTTTAAGATGATAAATTTCCCCCTAAAAACTACCTTATCTGAATCACACAAGTGTGTTTTGTTTCCATAATTATTAAGTTCTACATATTTTATAAATTTCATGATGCTAGCTAATTTGACAAATGAGTTATTTAGAAGTATGTGAGGATTTTTTCTAGTTATTGACTTGAAAATTACAATATAGACAGATATTTTAGCACATATGGTATTGGTTCATTGATATATGTTGTGGCTTGCATGATGGCCCAGTACATGTTCAACTTTTACAATTACTCCATGTGTCCTAGAGAAGAACATCCATTTCTTAATCACTGGGTACAAAATTCTACACACCCCTTATGTTAATGGTATTGTTCAAATACACTATACCAATTGTCTTACTGAGTGTTCTGTAAATTATCAAGGGAAAATTGCTAAAGTTCCTAGTCTAACGGCAAATATTTTCCATTATATCTTGCATATTTTGGATCATTTTATTTAAATATTTTAAATAATTTTTAAATTTTGAATAATTTTGAATTTATTAAATTGCAAAGATAGTACAGAGAATTCTTATATACTTCAAATCTACTATATCCTGTTATTACATCTTATATTAATGCAGCACTCTGGTCGTAATTAACACGCAAATATTATTTAGACCGTCCCTCAATTGGGATTAATTTTTTTCATGTTTGATTGGCATTACGGATATTTGGGAGGAAGACTACAGAGAGAAAATGCCATTCTCATCACAGCATATTGAGTGTACATATAATCACCAAGATTTGATGTTGACATTGATTAACTGGCTGAAGTAATATTTGTCAGTTTTCTCTGCTGTAAAGTTCCTCATATTTTCTCCCTTTTCATACTATACTCCTTGGATGGAAGTTAATAAATGCAGCCTACACCTAAGTGGTAAGGAGTTGTGTCCCACCTTAGTGAGGGCAAATGATGAACATAAATTATTTGAAAGGCCCTTACATGAGAAATTTGTCTCTTCCTCCAATTTGTTTAATAATTTATTTATATAAGTATGATCTCATGAAAAATAGTTTTATAATTAGGATTATAGTATAATACTACTTTTTTTTTTCTTAAATTATTTCAGCTTTGGCCATTGGCTATTGAGCTCTTTTAGTTACATGCCATGTCCCTTTATCTTATCCCCAAATTGCGGTGCTTTTTGGATTTTAGGGATGTGTTTTTGGTGTGTGTGTGTGTGTGTGTGTGTGTGTGTGTGTGTGTGTGTGTGTGTAGTTCTCTTGTTTGTTTTGTTTTCTGTTTCAGCGTTTTCTTACTTTCTGGCACTAGAAGATACTTTAAGCTCATATTGTATACTTCTTACCACACTCCTAGAAACAGACCATGCTGCTATTAAAGCTATTAAGCCTTTCTGTTTCCAAAGAGCTCTGTTTTCAAACCTGTTTCCAAAGGGCTTTGATGCATTTAATTAGAGCATGGTATTGAAATCCAAGATTTCAGTGCTGTGTGTTACTGGCATATTATTGTTTCTAGGTCTTCTCAGTGCACAGAACTATAAAATGTGTGTCCACATATAACCCACACGTGCGTACATATCTGCAAATATTTCTGTATGTAATCTTCAGTGTTTATATCAAGTTAAGCCTGAATTTTATACTGATATATTTGACTGTAATCTATTACCATGTACATCATTCTATTCTTGTCTATAACCTCCCACCCCAACAGTAGGAAACCTGGCCTCACCATCCTGATTCATTACTTAGTTTTCAATTTAAAAATAAATATATAGTGGTAGCAGAAATTTTTACCTGTACCCTTTAGGAAACAAGTTTATCAAATAGAATGCAGCGTTTTTGTACAGTTCCATTTTCTTTTAGTCTTACATTCATTTTCAAAGTTATATAGATGTCGTCTTTCTCCCAACCCCTTTTAGTGGGGGTATATCATATATTTGTAATACAATTCTTTCACTTGTAACTATAAATTATATCCTGGTGTCCCCTCTCTTTTCTAAATGTGTTTTTAATTTGCACAAATTAAAACTCTTTTTGCTCAGTGTCTTGATTTTAACAAGTATATAATGTCATATATCCACAATTATGTTGTCATACTGAATAGTTTCATTTCCCTGAAGAATCTCCTGTGCTTCATTTATTCAGTACCTCCTCACCAAATCTCTGGCAACCAATGATGATTTTTTTTTACTGATATATTCAACTGTAATCTATAGATTTGCTTTGTCCAAAATATCATATATGTGGAATCGTGCAGTATATAGCCCTTACAGAATGTCTTCATTCACTTAACAGTGTGCGTTTAAGATTCATCCATGCCTTTCCATGGCTTGGTAGCTCATTTTTATCATGGAATAATATTCAATTGTATGAGTGTACCACAGTTTGTTTATTCATCTATCTGTTGAAAGGCATCTTTGTTCCTTTCAGTTTATAATGACTATAAATAAAGCTGCCAAAAACCTGTGTGTGCTGGTTTTGTGTGAACATAAGTTTTCAAATCAGTTAGGTAAATATCTAGGAGTGCGATTGCTGGATAACATCATAAGACTCTGGTTAACTTTTAAGAAACTGTCAAACTCTCTTCCAAAGTAAATGGTAAAGTCTTCCAAACTTTACCGTTTTGCATTGCCACCAGCAGGAATGAGAATTCCTTTTGTTCCACATTCCAGGCCCAAGATGGTAGATCCACCAACAGCTTGCACCATGGACCTGGAAAAGTCACAGACACGCAACACCAGCCCATGAAAGCAGCTGGAAGGGCAGCTGTAACCTGCAAAGCCACAGGAGCAGAGCTGCCCTAGGCCATGGGAGTCCACTTCTTGCATTGGCATGACCTGAATGTGAGACATGGAGTCAAAGGTGTTCATTTCAGAGCTTTAAGATTTGATGGCCCTGTTGAATTTCAGATATGAAATTTGGGAAGGTCCAGGGGTGGAATGATATGGCTTGCCTCTGTGTCCCCACCCAGATCTCATTTTGAATTGTAGCTCCTATAATTCCCACATGTGAGAGGGAACTGGTGGGAGGTAATAGAATCATGGGGGCCGATCTTTCCTGTGCTCTTCCCATGATAGTGAGTAAGTCTTGTGACATCTGATGATTTTACAAAGGGGAGCTCCCCCAACACATGCTCTCTAGCCTGCCACCATGTAAGACATGACTTTGCTCTTCCTTTTCCTTCCGCCTTGATTGGCAGGCCTAGCCATGTAGAACTGTGTCAATTAAACCTCTTTCCTTTACAAATTATTCAGTCTTGGCTATGTCTTCATTAGCAGTGTGAGGACAGATTAATACAGGAGGCATTCAGTAAATGTTTGCTCTGTATTTACAGGAAAAGCTAAGTACTTACTCATTAGTTTCCCTGACAATAAATGTTGTAAACCCTCTTCATATATGTGTTTGGGGGATGGTGTGGTCAACAGAATTTGCTCAGTGTGCTTTGGAACTGAAGTTGAGGCAGTGGTACATGCTAGGCCAACAGAGTTCAAGGTACGACTAATTTAAGTCAGAATAAAGGTCAAATGATAAATGAGGCAATACACAAATGACTATATACCTACAGTCTGAGACATTTCCCTAAACCTCTTTAATATAGGCTCATGAAGACAAAGGTGTCCCCAAGTTTTTTCGTAGATTTTCTTTCTTTCTTTCTTTCTTTCTTTTTTTTTTTTTTTTTGAGACGCAGTCTCACTCTTGTCCCCCAGGCTGGAGTGCAATGGCATGATCTCAGCTCACTGCAACCTCTACCTCCTGGGTTCAAGTGATTCTCCTGCCTCAGCCTCCCAAGTAGCTGGGATTACAGGCACCTGCCACCACACCTGGCTAATTTTTGTATTTTTAGTAGAGACAGGTTTTCACCATGTTGGCCAGGCTAGTCTTGAACTCTTGACCTCAGGTGATCCATCTGCCTCGGCCTCCCAAAGTGCTGGGATTACAGGTATGAGCTGCCGCACCTGGCTGACTTTGTCTTTAAAACTGCGTTTTTCTGTAACTCTGGCTGATTGCATTTATTTTTCAGATATCATGTCATCAAATCACTTCAGCTCTTATATGTATTGATTTCAGCTACAAATTCAACATAAAATACTCTTCATTTTATATTTCATTTTGAAAGATTTAAGTTGCTGTTCAAGTTGGGTTGTTTTTTCTAATCATATAGTTTTATAGATCTCTAGTTCAGGGGCTCAGGTATATGTGATAGATCAGGCAGCTTGGTGAGAAAAGAATAAACAATGGATTGTCTTCTTACCCTTTTATCCCTGCAAACTTTTTCCTAATCCTGAATAAAACACAAATGTTCATTGCATATGCAATCACAAAAGTCTCCAATGTAACATAAAAAGTGGAAAACAAGCTTTCTTTAGTACTGCAGTATTACTGGAAAACTTTTTTTTAAAATAACAGGACAATAGGAGAAAAACATTAACATCCTATACACATTCAGAATAAGCATAAAATTCCTCTTATAGAAGAATTAGAACACAACTCACTTCAAGCAGCATTTAACAATCAAGAATAACTTGCACTACTTATTTTTTAGAACTGTACTTTTAATAGAATATGATATCTAAAGAGTATTAAAGAAACTTTTGAAATCAATTTTTTCATAACTGAATGTTTTCTAAGGTCAGCTAACAAAAATAAAAAATTGAAAATGATAGTTTTCTCATAATAAAGTATTATATTTAAAAATAGGACAGGTTCCCTCTTCTTCATAAGCAAATCAAAATGTTCGTTCATCCTATCAGATCTTTGCTTCAAATTCAACTGAAAATTAATACAGCTTATTAAGCTGGATCTTTTTCTCTCCTCTCTATTTTCTTCACAATAGCTTATTTAAAAACCTGGATTATCTACATATTTTTCTCAAATTACTGTTATATGACTTATCTACATGCTAGTAATCTATCTCAAATGTATAAGTATGGCAGGTATGTTGAAGTGCACTGACACAATTTCTTTTTTTAACACAAATGAATAATCCTATGGGCGCCAGAAGGATTAATTTTCTGAGGCATCTTATAACCTTAACAGTAGAAAGTACAGTATTCTACACACAGATTAATTATAAAATGTGGTATTCTAAAATATCTGAATGTCATAGATTCTCAATTAACAACTGAAGAATGGTTTTACATTATTATTATAATTGAGAAGTTTATGTAACTGAAAGTATGAATTGTGATGGGCTCTGTTATACATTTGCAGCAAATCCTTATCAATGTAAAACAGCCCTTCATTGCCATATCTACCCATATATCATATTATTTTGTTGCAACACCTAAATTGCATTCATATAAATTATGGTGAGAAAGAGCCCAATTTAGGGCTGTAAGGTCACCTATGGGTTTATTAGTGGTAGAAAAGTTATTAGAACTTTGGAGTTTCTCATCAGCTTTGGCCAACATGCCTGTGGTATAGCACATTCTGATGCTACATTTATGGCTAAGGGACATTGGGAATGGATTTCATTTTACTATGCCAGTTATCAGCACAGCCTTGTCATTTTCATCTGCTACACATTTTGCTTGCTGTCTTCAAAATCTCACTTTAGTGTTATCTCCCTGGCCTGTTGTCATAGGGCACTGGTCTAGCAGAAAGCATACTATCAATATAAACACATTAACAAAGAAAGATTACAAAAGGGAAAGATAATTGTCGTAGGCACTTTCCTGAATTTTATTCCCAAAGGCTTTGGACTCAAAAGATTCCCCTGGCCCATCAGCCAAACTCATGTTGTAGAGTGTCACCATTATCAGTGTCATAATCTAATCTATAGATGAAAATATTTCCTCTTTGGAAACTTGATATATTCTGACTTTATGTCTAATCTCTTTCTCCTGATGGTCCCTTATCAACGAAGAAAGAGCTTGTCAACTCATTCATTCTCTTCCATTTGAAGTGAAAAATGTTATCAATGGGAATGCTTGTGAAATTTTAAATACTGATTTGTTCCTTTTGGGGAATAGGCCATGAGGTATCATTGAAGGTTTTAAATGCTTTCATATACATCCCTTCCTCATATATTCATGCATAAATTACATTGACTAAAGAAAGCCAAATTTAATCACAAATAAGTGAAATTTCCTAAATACAGTAAAATAAACTTTTACTCAAAGTTTTATTTTCAATTATAGAGATGCCTCACTTAATGACAGGATACATTCTAAGAAATGCATTGTTAGGTGATTTCACTGATGTGTGACTATCACAAAGTGTACTTACACAAACGTAGGTTACACACCTAGTATCTATGTTATAGCTTATATTCTTAGGCTACCAACCTGTATAGCATGTTGCTGTACTGAATACTCTAGGCAATTAAAACAAAATGGTAAGTCTTTATACATCTAAACATAGAAAAGATACAGTAAAAATATGGTATATGTATACATGAGGGCTTCTGTGTGTGTGTGTGTGTGTGTCGTACACTTGTATAGGGCTCTTACTATGAATGGTGCTTGCAGAATTGGAAGTTGCTGTAGGTGATTCAGTGAGTGAGTAGTGAGTGAATGTGAAGGCCTAGGACATTACTGTTCACCACTGTAGACTTTAAAAACACTGTACATTTGTTACACTAAATGTATAGAGAATATATTTCTTCAATAATGAATTAATCTTAGCTTGCTGTAACATTTCTAACATAAACTTTTTAATTTTAAAAACTTTTCGGTTCTTTTATAATAAAATAAGCTTAAAACACAAACACATAGTTTGGCTGTACAAAAATATTTATTTCTGTCCGGGCGTGGTGACTCACACCTGTAATCCCAGCACTTTGGGAGGCCGAGGTGGGCCGATCACTTGAGGTCAGGAGTTTGAGACTAGCCTGACCAACATGGTAAAACCCTGTCTCCACTAAAAATAAAAAAATTAGCTGGGCATGGTGGCGCATGCCTGTAATCCCAGCTACTCGGCAGGTTGAGGCAGGAGAATCGCTTGAATCTGGTAGGTGGAGGTTGCAGTGATCCGAGTTCATGCCACTGCACTCCAGCCTGGGCGACAGAGAGAGACTCTATCTAAAAAAAAAAAAAAAAAAAAAAAAAAAAAAAAAAAAAAACAAACAAACAAACAAAAAATACATATCACAGTAAGTACGTAAACCAGTAACATAGTTATTTATTATCATTATCAAGTATTATGCGCTGTATATAATTGAATGTACTATACTTTTATATGATTGCAGTGTAGTAGGTTTATTATGAGATGCTACATTACTCATGTAGCATCTCAAACATGTGAGTAATGTATTGCACTACAACATTACAAGATTACAATATCACTAGGCTACAGGAAATTTTTTTGGCTCCATTATAATCTTATAGGACTACTGCCATATATGCAGTCCATCATTGAGCAAAATGTCATTATGTGGTACATGACTGTATTTCAAACATAATTTAGTTTCATATTCTAGTTAATGGAGTATTAAAGAATACTTCGTATTAGCCTTATCTCTGAAGAAATGCTATTACAAAATATTTTATTCCTGTTTCTGATTTCTTTCTCACTCAGTTTGTTGGTGAGCTTACACCTGCTTTCCTCTAGTGAAAAAATTAAAGATGTCTTTCTTAACATTTATCTGTAAACCCAGGTGGCCTACTTATGTGCCGATTTTGAATGGATATATAAAGGAAAATGCCAGTAATTATACAAGCCAATGACACACTTGCTTTCATCTTACTAACCTTGTTCGGTTCCAGATTCACATACAATTTATCTGCTTTTGGGTCCTCAGTTTGCAGAAAACCTTTAGATTCTTTCAGCAGCTAATAGGATTTGTCATTCTGTTTGAATTTAGTTTGGAATGTTCTTCTGACTTTGGACCTTGGCTTCACTAATGATATGGGAGAAAATGACGAAGAAAATTGATGACATATTGTATAGTCTTTTCCTTTTATTTCATGGGGAAATTAGACTTTCTGTCATGGTGCTTGATATGCTAGTGATTTCCAAGTGAAATTTTCCCATTCATGTCCCTTATGAAAAAAAATTAAAATGGACTCTATGTGAATGACATGCCCAGCCACAGTTTATTAGATTAGCCATGGATTTCTGCCACAGAGATGGCAACATTTAGATAGGAGAATGAACTGATGTTACCTGCAGAAAAACAAAAATGAGTTTGATCAATCAGTATTGTTCCATGAAATCTGAGTTGAAAAACTTGGAGAGAATAGGGTGATTAGAAATGGTAACTGTAGATGAAAGGTCCTTAAAAGTGAAATGACATTTTAACAAAGGAGGGAAAAATGTTATAGAGTAAGAAGAATAGATGAGGCCTGGAAGGGCATAGGGACACACACCTGTAGTTCCAGCTGCTTAGAGGGCTGAGAAGGGAGGAATTTTGAGCCCAGGAGCTCAAGGCCAGTCTAGGCAACAAAGTGAGATCTTATCTCTTAAAAAACAAAAAGAAAAGAAGGAAACAAGGAAAGAAAGAAAAAGAAAGAGAAAGAAAGAAAGAAAGAGAAAGAAAGAAGGAAAGAAAGAAAGAAAGAAAAAGAAAGAAAGAAAGAAAGAAGGGAAGAAGGGAAGGAAGGAAGGAAGGAGGGAGGGAGGGAGGGAGTGAAGGAAGGAAGGAGAAAGAAAGAAAGAAGGAGAAAGAAAGAAAGGAGAGAATAGGTGAAGTCTGTATGTTTAGCTTCAGAAAGCAGACCAAAGGCCTCAGATAGTAGTATGTACTCAGGTATCACCTTCTTTCCTTGTCACTACAGAGCCTACAATCTTGTGGTAATGCAAAGGAATATTAAGAGGTGACCCAGAAATGACCCAAAAGGAATAGAAAATATTCAGAAACATACACAATGTCAGCATCGATGCCAGCTGTGGTTCAACACAAGTCCAGTTTGCAAGGCAAGGAGAGTAAGACACCAGAAAAGAGCTGTTGCGTTATCTTTTATATCTAATGTGACTTTGTTTTTACCTTTTCTTAATTGAACCTGAATGTCCTAAATTCTCTAACCTTTAAATGTAAACAGCATGCATGTTTTTCAGAAAACAACATTTTGAATATTAAAATGGTAAAATAAGTGTTTGCTGAGATCATTAGCATCAGGTCATGTGACATGTTTCTTTTTTTTTGCTATACTATTTATTTATTTATTTACTATTATACTTTAAGTTCTGGGGTACATGTGCACAACGTGCAGGGTTGTTACATATGTATATATGTGCCATGTTGGTGTGCTGCACCCATTAACATTTATATTAGGTATGTCTCCTAATGCTTTCCCTCCCCCCTCCCCCCACCCCACAACAGGCCCTGGTGTGTGATGTTCCTCTTCTTGTGTCCAAGTGTTCTCATTGTTCAATTCCCACCTATGAGTAAGAACATGTGGTGTTTGGTTTTTTGTCCTTGCAATAGTTTGCTCAGAATGATGGTTTCCAGCTTCATCCATGTCCCTACAAAGGACATGAACTCATCATTTTTTATGGCTGCATAGTATTCCATAGTGTATATGTGCCACATTTTCTTAATCCAGTCTATCATTGATGGTCATTTGGATTGGTTCCAAGTCTTTACTATTGTGAATAATGCCACAATAAACATACATGTGCAAGTGTCTTTATAGCATCATGATTTATAATCCTTTGGGTATATATCCAGTAATGGGATGGCTGGATCAAACAGTATTTCTAGTTCTAGATCCTGAAGGAATCGCCACATTGTCTTTCACAATGGTTGAACTAGTTTACAGTCCCACCAACAGTGTAAAAGTGTTCCTATTTCTCCACATACTCTCCAGCAGCTGTTGTTTCATGACTTTTTAATGATTGCCATTCTAACTGGTGTGAGATGGTATCTCATTGTGGTTTTGATTTGCATTTCTCTGATGGCCAGTGATAATGAGTATTTTTTCATGTGTCTGTCGGCTGCATAAATGTCTTCTTTTGAGAATTGTCTGTTCATATCCTTCACCCACTTTTTGATGGGGTTGTTTTTTTCTTGCAAGTTTGTTTGAGTTCTTTGTAGATTCTGGATATTAGCCCTTTGTCAGATGAGTAGATTGCAAACATTTTCTCCCATTCTGTAGGTTGCCTGTTCACTCTGATGGTAGTTTCTTTTGCTGTGCAGAAGCTCTTTAGTTTGGTTAGATCCCATTTGTCAATTTTGGCTTTTGTTGCCCTCTCTCACCACTCCTATTCAACATAGTGTTGGAAGTTCTGGTCAGGGCAATCAGGCAGGAGAAAGAAATAAAGGGTATTCAATTAGGAAAAGAGGAAGTCAAATTTCCCTGTTTGCAGATGACATGATTTTATACCTAGAAAACCCCATTGTCTCAGCCCAAAATCTCCTTAAGCTGATAAACAACTTCAGCAAAGTCTCAGGATACAAAATCAATGTGCAAAACATCACAAGCATTCTTATACACCAATAACAGACAAACAGAGAGCCAAATCACGAGTGAACTCCCATTCACAATTGCTTCAAAGAGAATAAAATACGTGGAAATCCAACTTATAAGAGATGTGAAGGACCTCTTCAAGGAGAACTACAAACCACGGCTCAATGAAATAAAAGAGGACACAGACAAATGGAAGAACATTCCATGCTCATGGATGGGAAGAATCAATATCATGAAAATGGCCATACTGTCCAGGGTAATTTATAGATTCAGGGCCATCCCCATCAAGCTACCAATGACTTTCTTCACAGAATTGGAAAAAACTACTTTAAAATTCATATAGAACCAAAAAAGAGCCCACATTGCCAAAACAATCCTAAGCCAAAAGAACAAAGCTGGAGGCATCACGCTACCTGACTTCAAACTATACTACAAGGCTACAGTAACCAAAACAGCATGGTACTGCTACCAAAACAGAGATATAGACCAATGGAACAGAACAGAGGCCTCAGAAATAATACCACACATCTACTACCATCTGATTTTAGACAAACCTGCCAAAAACAAGAAATGGGGAAAGATTCCCTATTTAATAAATGGTGCTGGGAAAACTGGCTAGCCATATGTAGAAAGCTGAAACGGGATCCTTTCTTTAGACCTTATACAAAAATTAATTCAAGATGGATTAAAGACTTAAATGTTATACCTAAAACCATAAAACCCCTAGAAGAAAACCTAGGCAATACCATTCAGGACATAGGCATGGGCAAGGACTTCATATCTAAGACATGTTTCTTAAAAATAAAATTTCCTGGCCTCTCTCAACCTTGAGGACTTAGAATCACCAGAGAAATAGCTCAAGAATCTACATTTTTCACAATTTGTCCATGGTGAGTTGTATTCATTCTTATGCTGGTCATTGTTTCATAGAACCTCCAGATTCACTTGGCTAGGCTATCTAATGGAAGTTTGGTCTCAGTGATTACAACAATTGAAGAGGTTGGGATGTGAGGCCTTTCCTGGTGGGCTGTAGAGGAAGGAGTGTGGAGACACAAAGAGACAGGAATAAGGTAACGTATTCATTGTAATGTATTCATCTATCTACTAAACAGCTTTCCTTCTGCCATTGGAGATGGGCCAGAGTAAAATCTCTTTACTAAGTTATTAAGAATTGTGTAGGTGACAAGAGCACCAATGTCTGATGACTGAATAGACATAACTTAAAAGCAAATGAATGATGCTGGACAAAGTTTTAAGACAAATAGTATAACACGTGGTTAAAAAAGTTAGAGAGAAGATAATTGATGTATAGTACAAAAAAGGAGATTTAACAAAAGTTTTCTTGGTATTTCTGAAAAGGAGAATTCAACACTTTTCTGAAGATGAATTCCACTTTAAAATAGAAAATAATTTTCCTATCTTCAGCAGAACAGAGGTAACAGATAACAAAATGCTTTTAATATTGCTGGAAAGTACTGATTCAGTATAATCAGCATTGTGATATATCCTAGTTGTGTAGTCTAGTTTCAAAAATATAAAATGTTCAAGTATCCAGGCAGAGAAATGCAAGACAATAAAAACATTTAAATTATCTGAAACTTCTCCATAGCCACAGTAATTGCCTAAAGGCAATTGAGAAATGTCTACAAATTACTGAGGAAAATAATGATTCAAGTGTACTTATCATACCAAGGTGTCAATAAAGTATAAAGATAAAAAGCACTTACATTTAAATATAAAACTATGAAGTAATATAGACCCCAAAGATTAATCAATGAAAAAAAATCCAGTCAAACCAGAAACTCCAGTAACAGGACTTGTGATCACAAGAATACTAAGAACTACTTACTAATTTGAGGTAATTAAAGTGATAATATGGAGGGTTTTTGCACTGAGGACTATTCAAGGCTTCCTAAATTATTGAGCATATAACTAAAACTGAAAAATTAAATGCTTAAAAGTGGGAGATAGCAGTGAATGGATTTCTAATCCTTTCATTGTTTGCATTTGGCTCTGCAAGTGTTTCCCTGTGTTTTCTTGCAGACTTTAAATTAAAAAATACATGCCCAAACAATTCAACTAGAAAATAGGCAAAAGACAAGAATAGACGTTTCAACAGAGAGGAATTATGAATGACAAGTAATCACATGCAAAGCTGTTCACCACCATGTGAAAGTTAAAGTCATGTACGATGAGATCTCACCATCAGAATGGCCAAAATGAAAAAAAAAAACAGTAGTGATAACACCAAATGCTGGTGAGGATGTGAAGAAACTAGATCATTCATTTTAATAAGGAGTTTGACTTCATTTTTCTGATGTTTCTGCTGACAGCTTTTAAGGCTTACCCTCCCTTTTTCCCCCTACCATAGGTCTGGTCAAGTTGATAAAGCCTAAGTATTTCTATCTTTGGCACTGAATATGCAAGGGAAACCTGAACCCAGATCCATCCCCTAACCACAATTTAAAAAAAGGATCCTGGGCCAGACTCTCTTTTTTATTTTCTCAAGCCATTTGAGAACTGTTAAAGAAGCCTACCATACTCTTTCCAGAGACTGCAATTATGTAAGTAATAAACATTTGCATATTATTTTGATGCATGTGTACAGCATCATCAGTCTCAACCTCCAAGCAAAATTTGGGGCGGAGTTCCTGCCTGCCTTTACAGGATGACCAAAATAATACACATTCCTGTTGGGAGTGTAAAATGGTACAGCCAAACTGGAAAACAGTTTGGCCATTTCTTTTTAAACTAGAAAGAGACTTACCAAATGGCCTAATTGCACTCTTGTGCATTTATTCCAGACACTGAAACATTTATTTTCACATACAAACTTGTACACTAATAGGCATAGCAGATGTGTTCATAAAAGCAAAAAGGTATACTACCAAAATGATCTTCCATGGTTAGGGTTAAACAAACCATGGTATATCAGTACCATGGAATTCCACTCATTAATAAAAAAAAAAAGTGTGTACATGCAACAACAGGTGAACCGGAAGAAAATTATACTGCATAAAAAAGCCAATCTTACGTGTATACACACTGTATGATTCTATTCATTTAACTAAGGAATGGGAAAACAATTATTGAATGTCAGAGGTTAAAGATAAGACAAGGTGGAGCTATAAAGGGGTAGCGTGCAGGAGCTTTGTGGGGTAGGCACAATTATGTGTTATAATTGTGGTGATGGTTACACAAAGCTACACATATAATAAAACTGCACAAACTACACACATACATATATACATTTATTTATAAGTGGTGAAATTTGAATAATCTCTGTGGATAGCATCCTTGCTAATTTCATGTTAATTTTTGTATTTTACTATAGTTATATAAGTTGTTGACATCGGAGGAAGCTAGATGAACATTGCACAGCATTTCCCTATACATTTCTTTTTGCAATTTCCTGTGAATCCATATTTACTCCAAAGTAAGAAGTTAAAAATGTTTTGAAAGACATTTCAGAAGCAGAACGCAGACAGGAAGACTGCAGGATATACAAACAGTATCCCTGTAACTTTACTTTTTAGAAAGAGACAGAAAATTACACCTATCTAAGTTAAAGGGTAAGTGTACAGTGCAAAGTCTAATTCTTTGTTTCTGAGAGTGTACGTAGGGTGCCCACACGGAAAGCTGGAATTCTTGACATGGTCTGGTTTTGAGAAGCAGAGGGAACAGCCGAATCAGAAAGCCCACAATGAAATAATGTTTGCTCCCAACATCTAGTCTCTCCATGGAGTGGAAATACACTATGTACTGTCAAGAATCCTATGGCCACATCAGCAAGTTAGAAATAAAAGGTAACAAAGTTCACAGGCAAAATTCTGGATCATCCCATTATCCTGAAACAAGACTCTGGCCTCTTCCTGACAAGGAGCTTCTGCAAATAGCTCCTTTTGAAAAACAATAACAACAAAACAAAAACTTACCTCTTTCAAGGATGAGTAATCAGAAAATATCCAACTAGGATCTACAGAAAAGTTTAGAAAAATGAAAGAGAAAGCAAGAATAACAAATAACCAATGAAGAAATCTCACATGAAAAATTATTAAACCAGTAAAAATTTTTGATATGTTGTTATAAATGTTGATGTTATGTTGATGATTCATGATTAACCATATTTTTCTATGCTTATAATTTTTCTCTAGCTAATTTGTTTTCATGATGGGCTGAAGTTAAATTTTCTTGTATACACTTATAGACAATCATTTTCACTCCTTAATAGATTGTGATTTTTCTAGAAGTGTAGAATATGGGTTGTGGAGTCAGACTACCTGAAGTTAAATAAGTCCTGGCTTCACAGTTTTGTGCCTTAGGCATATTTCTTAATCTCCCACAGCATATACTCATACTGCATATAAATATCCACTCCCCACTTTTTGCTGATTTTGATTTTGATTAAGGCAGCAATATACCCAGCTGAAAACTCTCCCAGCCTCCCTTGCAGGTAGAGGTGACGATGTAATGCGATTATTGCCAATGACATCCAGACAGAAGTCATCTGAGTGATTTCCAGAAAATGTTGCTTTCTTGATAGAGGCTTTGCTTCTACCTCTTCTCATTTATCTCCTCGTGCCTATAATGCTGGTCTTATGCCTGAGGGAAGAGAAAAGCCTTGCTATTATGAACACAAAACTGAATGCCAGGAATGGTGGAGGAGAAAAAGGAGGTTAGTTACCCTGCCTCAAGCAAAGGCATGAACCCCTGAACTGTGTACTTCCTGACCACTTGTTTGGTGAGAAAAAACAAGATTCGAAGGTGTTGCAGTGGTGTCACTATTATGTGGAGCAAAATGCATTCTCATCAGTAAAGTGAGGACTACAAATTACATATTTCAGAGGTTTATTTTGAAAATCAAACGACTGTATTGTTTAAGTCACTATTATTTCTATTATTTGTTACTAGCAGCAAAAACTTATTTTAACTATTACATGAGATTCGTTTTTGTCACTATTTTGTCCTCTATATCTAGCCCCAAACATAGTAGGCATTAAATATATCGTTATGCAAGCCCATATTGCTTCAATGAATTAATAGGGCTTGCCCTGAAACACATCAAATCCCACTGATGAATTGTGTTTACAAAATGTTGACTTTTTCGTATACCTTTTAGTAATATCTGATAAAAATATGCACAATATATGAAGTTAATACCAATTTATTGAATTAAAGTTTTTATTCATATAGGCAACCTTCCTTTTTTAAGATTAATCTGGTTGGTTCTACAGGAACAAAAAAAATCACATTTGTTTGGGACATTTACACCAAGGAAAATAAAATGAGATGGCTAAAGAAAATGCATCCCCACAATGTGTCTGTTATTATAAAATACTGTCGAAAATGAAAATATTTCATAGTATATTTGAAATATGGGTTTGAACTCTGAATAAGGCTACTTTGCTCATTACTAAGAAGTTATTTCCATTTTCATTGCACTTGAAAGCATGGGATATTTTGTACATGCTAATAATTACAGTGAATTAATAAGCATATGTCATCATATCCTATTAACTATTGATATTGTCACATTATGATTTTCTTTTGTTAATATTTCAAGAATTTCTTATTTAATTTGTTGGTTTTCTTTTGGTGGATTTTTTCTACCAAGAGAATTATGAGACATGAGTGGTTATTCAATTCATTACTTGAAATACTGTGGATATATAATTGACAATTAAAATTAAACTCTGATAGAGGCTCTGCTTCCACCTCTTCTCATTTATCTCATCTTGCCTATAACATTGGTCTTATGCCAACATTACTTTTCTGTAACTTCCAATAGTCAAATGGATAATAACCACTTTGATTAAATATTTAAAACTAAATATATTTTCTGGTTTTCGTCTTCATTTTAGTTACAACAAAACTCTGATTAGAATTCATATAATTCTGTTTATGTTTGATTTATCCAAAATATAAATAATGGAATGAAGTCTTTAAACAGTCTACCCATATGTCAATTAGTTCTGTAAGCAATGAATATTTCATAGATATTTAAATAGTTTTACATTACTAAATTTATGTCTATCAAGCAGTGGTGATAGACTAATAAACAGAATGGCATCTTCTCTTTTTGAAGATAGTTACAGAGACTGAACAGCATATTTTCTCATCTTGGCTACTTTTAATAGAAAAAAAAATGCCCTAGCTTGATGTAGGCAAACCTCTTATTCAGTGAAAGGAGAACAAAATAGTCTTAAGTCTTGAAACAGAAAGTTCTGCACTGATGTGCCCACTTTCTGAACACATGATGTCTTGGACAGTGGTGAGATATGCCCAGGCAGGTGAAGGTGGGTACCCTTCCTCATAATAAGCATGCATTACTGCACACACTGAGATCCCTGCATGTTTCATGTTATGTTTTATCTTCAAGTTGAGTGTTTACATGAGGGTAATACTAGCAAAACATTTCATAATTAAAATGATGCTAATACAAACTTGACATGATGCTTAGCTTCTAGGTTTGTCTTTTTCCTGTTTGACAAAGAAAGTGAAGATAATGTATCTGCATTTACTTATTAGCAGAGTGTAATTTCAATAGTCAATTATATATCCACAATATTTTAAGTAATGAATTGAATAACTACTCATGTTTTCTCATAATTCTTTTGGCAGCAAAAAATCCGCCAAAAGAAAACCAACAAATTAAATGAGAAATTCTTGAAATATTGACAATAGAAAATTATAAAGTAACAATATCAATAGTTAACAGGATATGATGAGATATACTTATTAACTCACTGTACTTATTAACGTGTACAAAGTATCCCATGCTTTCAAGAGCAATGAAAATGGAAATAATTTGTTAGTAGTGAGCTAAGTACCCTTATTCAGGGAGATGGTTAAGAAAAGAGAAATTGGTAGATAAATAGTTATATAATTTACATATCTACATCACTTATTTTGTAATCCAGGAGGTCATAAGGACAGTCTTAAATGAATTACTTAGTATTTCCAGGGTCCGTGTGATTGTTACCAATTCATAGACATTCTTTCTACATTCTTACTCTTCCCTCTTGAGCTAACTCAAATTTATAAATAAACGCTACAAACCAAATACCTGGAAAATGGAGAAAGAATAACTACATGATGATTAGTTTGAGGGGCATTAATTTTTAGTCTTAGTTGTGGTTGTGCTAATTACTCTTGTTTTATTATACTTTAAGTTTTAGGGTACAAGTGCACAACGTGCAGGTTTGTTACATATGTATACATGTGCCACGATGGTGTGCTGCACCCATTAACTCGTCATTTAACATTAGGTATATCTCCTAATGCTATCCCTCCCCGCTCCCCCCTTTACTGATCTCTCTGCTCTGCCATTCACCCCACCTTCCATCGGTGTGCTGGAAAACACCATTTAGTGAATATTAAAGGTGCACTGATACTAACTTGTTTGTGTTTGCTTCTCTGAAAACATGCATTTTGTCGTTTTCACATATAAATTGGAAAATAGTTGAAAGAAAAAAATATTTTTCTTTGAGAAAAGGCTGTGAAATGACAAAAGAATTATCAAAAAAACTACTTTTTATACACTCTCATAAAATAATCAATTTGGACTATTTATTTTCATGTCAAATGTGTACAGTAATAGATTCTTATTTCCTCTACTCTTCATTCACTAGTACTAATTTAATTTTGGATCAACTAGTTAGGAACAGGAGGGAGCTGGTTAGGCAAATCTATGTAAATCCTGGAAGGCTATCTCCATCCATGCTATAATATTGCATATCTGCTAATCTTTCTTTCTCACTGCAGAAACTCATGTGGACATTTCCTCTCCATTTACTTCATACCCTAGAGCAGATGTTAAAATGTTTTAAAGAATTAAAATTATTATAAAAATTGTGGTTTGCTGTTTGTTATTTTGGCAAGGCAGGGAGATGATGGTCTTAGTGATGCTTGGTGGCTCATCGAGTAAATCTCTTTTGCTTGTAAATCCAGGGAAAATACTCAAAAAGAAAAAGAAAAGAAACATTCAAAGATCTGTGAGGACCTGGGCCTTATGTGTCAGAACATTAGCCCTTTGGTCTTTGTGTAGAATTTTAAAATGTTATAATTCTATTCACGTTCATATCATTTCTTAAGATGGCACTGACACTATGTTTTTGTAACACAGTCTTACTCATGATACAAACGTTTTCAGTATCTCTTATGACAATAAAATATGATAATTTTAATTATCATAGTTATTATCAATAATACCTGTTGGTGACTTACTATTTGCTAAGCAATTTCCCCATATAACAGATATGGATATATAAATTTTGGCAAGAACTCTAAAAATCTACATATTTGTTTTCACAGTAAGGTACCAGACTAGGGTAAAAATGTTAAAAAGTGCTCAAAAACCTATCTGATGACTCTTAATCCCTTCTTTCACATTGAGGCTATATATGTTTGGGGAAGTCATAATCACAAGAAGGATTTGTGAGTCAGAATTTTTAGAGTTGATGTGCTGTTGTTCCTAGTAATAGGTTTCTCCAAGGTAGAAAGTAGAGTTTGCTTGGATCTCGCCTCAAGCCTATGAGAAGGGCCTCAGCCTGCCTTTTGTTTCTTACTACTGGGGCACAGAGTAGCTTGCTATTTGACTCCTGCCTGGAAATTTAAAGTCAAGACACAGACTGGCTTAATGCTAATGGACCCGGCTGGACACAGATGGCTGAACTGAGGATGGGCCTGCACTCTGGGGCTTGTCAGGGCAAATAATGCTGGAGTATTTCACAGAAAATACATGAGAATCACAAATGAGTCACGAATCATAAATAAACTGTCCATGCAGAGTCACTGTATATTCTGTACAAGAAATTTGGCTACAAAGCAGTTACCCTTCAGTCCTGAAAGAGTCAGGAATAGCACCTTGGGAGTCAGGGAGAGGGTAAGTACAAAAGAAACATGGAGCCAATCATAGCCATTTTCCTACTCAGGACACCCACACATAGCTGACTCAAGAAAGAGAGGAGAGATTTAACTTTAAATCCAGTTCAGAATGTTGATATTTTGGACTGAATATTCTAATATCTGAATCAATGTTGTATTTTGTGAATGAAAGTGATACACGATTTATTATGTAAAGCCAAGGGTTCTCAACTTTAACGGCACATATGAATCACCTGGGGATACTTAATTTTTTTTTATTATTTTTGTGTGTATGTGGGCAGAGACTGTGCTTTACTCATCTCTGTATTCACAGGCCCTAAAGCATTAATAAAAAATGCATAGAAATTATAATTTAGTTGTTTTGTTGATAAGCCTGGGCATCAGTGTATTTAAGAGTTTCCCATGTTATTTTATTTTATGGTCTATGTTGAGAACCACAAATTTTAAGAAACAGCAAACTCATGGAACCTGTTGGAGATTTCATCTAGGGAAGGAGAAGAAATGGACCCCAATGAACAAATGTAAGATTTGGGTGTGAGAGAAAAATACGATGCTTTATGACTTTGCTACAGGAGTTGTGCTTGTTCAGTGTTTTACCTACACATTTATTATCCTATTTTATTCTCACATTAACAACATAAAGAAGTGATTGATAACCCCATTGAGTCCACATAGAGAGGAAACCTGTCTAGGTACAGGCCTGCTCTTTTTTTGCCCATGTAGCTTTGCTGCATGTCAGCATTAAAAGGAAACAAATAGTATACGGATTCAAGGAAAAAAAAAATTGAGAATAGATTTAAAAAATCTAGGAAATGTGAAGATTAAGCTTTTACTCTGCCTTCTTGCCAGAGATGTGACATCCTCTCTATAAACTTAGCTTTTACCATGCCCCAGGTCAGGGTCTCTTTTATGTCTACCAGTTTTCAGCATCATAATTGCACCCTGCCTTCTATCACTATCACTCCCTTCTGAACATATGGCTTGGATCAGGGAAGTATCTGTGGGAATACAGCTAACATTTTATCATATCTTGTAAGAAAGCTGGATCAAAACATATAAAGCAGTTCAGGCTAACAGTTTACACCTGCTAACAGTTTACACCTGTGAAAACTTTAAAAATAATACAAATTCTGTCGATTTAAATTAATAGAAAAAGTTTACTATGGCCAATGATAACTGACTTTGTCTCTCATTTTTCACTTACTAAAATGATGCCACATTTTTTCAGATTTCTTGTATATGAGAATTATTATAATTAAATAAAAGCCAAACTTAAAATTAACTTATTAGATGCATAAGAGTAAAGACATTATTTGGATTAATTGTGTTTACCGTCTATTATTCAGAGCAACCGACTCATTTGAAAGGATAAAATAATACCACAACATTATTGGAAGGGTTCTCTAATTAGAATTCAACTAAGCTTATTTTCTTTTTTTCAAATATTTTTTCGCAATGGAATATGGACCAGATGGATAATTCATGTCAGTATTGAAACATACTGTGTTTCTTAAATACAAACAGCAGTTCAAGCTTTCATGCCTTTTCCCTTGTTGTAAGTATTGGGAGACAGCTCTTACTAATGTTTTCATACTTCTGCACAGTCCAGGCTTTCTCAGCAAAGACCACTAAAAAACTTGGTTAAAGGATGATTAAATGGCAGACATGACTTAGAAGTTAGAGATAATGTATCCCTCCAAAAGATTAGAGATTTATCTTCCTCAGAGTGATTTGCTTACATTCCAGGTGGAGACCTTCCTCTTCCCTAAAAGGAAAGGATTTGTTTATATTCCATTTGAAAAGATGTCTATCTCTCTTTCTTACTCCCTCCCTTTCAAGGGAAGAGGGGGCAAATGCATCAGCCCTACAGAAGTTCTGAGTTTCATTGTATTGGATCCCACATTTACTGATTCCTTTCCAGTGGTACAACCCCTCTGCACAATCCTGTGGACACCTGGCCCTCGTCACATTGCCCTGTGGGAAACTGGAGCATAGGAACTAGTGCTAAGGTACTCTGTGTGTTATAAACAGCAGTCATTACTCTGATCCAGAGATCTCATATTTCCTGACAGAAAAGAAAAACACATACCCATATGCATGCACATATGCACATATCACATATATGTATATGTGTTTGTGTGTTAAGTATATGTAAATGTTCCCTCCTCTTGAAACATCCACTTCCCAACTCCTCATCCATCCTTTCTGCTTGGCAAATAACACTCATCATCTAGAATCTGTCAATTCCTCTTTCAATGAAACTATGCCTAAGAATTACAAGTTGGTCATCACTGATTATGTGTGTCTATAGTGCTTTGTGCATATTTCTTCAGACACTTATGACTCTGCCTTTTAATGTTTTGATAAGACTACATCTTCCCTTTTTAGTTAGAGTCTTAAAAGATATCAACCATGTTCCAGTCATTGTTTTATCCTAGCAGCTATCACGTTCCCCAGGATATAATGTGATTAAGAGATAATTAATTAGTGAATGCTAAGAGGTTTTAGTGGATTCTGGGTCACAGGAAGATTATAATCTTTGTCATCTTTAGGTCACGAATCAATTTTTACAGGTATGAAATATTTAAATAAGTATAATGGACAGGCTAGTAAGTATATGCATAAAGGGAAGAAGGTAGAGGCAATCTGATTCATATGCATAGCTGATCTTACAGATTTACAAATTGGTTAGTTGATTTCAGGATGAAGATGTTAATTGGCTGTTTGTTAAAGAAGCAAAGATTCTCCTTACCTAATCTAATGACCCTTGTTTTCACTCTCAAACCACCCTCTGAGCTCATTATCTAAACTGTAATCCAGACACGACACTGATTCACTCTATAAATATTGGTAATGTCTATTTTTCCTTGGTAAACTGTCTTTAAATCATTCCTTGATGAAGCAGGCACTCACAATACGACTATTCTCTAATAGCAGAGGATTCTTAACATTTTACCAAAGTTTAAATAACGACAAAATATGAGGTAGTTTCCCATTTTCTGAAAGAATATATATATTTTTTCAAATACACACCCACTTTTAATGCATAGATACTATGTAGTATTTAAATATGTAGTTGTTTTTCCAAAGCACCACAAAAATTTTGGTTAAAAAGTAATTTGTAAACTTCACTGAAGCTATCTTGTTTTATGACATGGTTCTCATTGGAACCATGAAATATAGAGTAATTTGATAAAGGAGGAGGCAAATAATCTCAAAATGCAGCATAAGATCAATGTCAAAGTAACTAATCCCATGGCTAGTTTTTCGTTGTTCCATATAATAAGAACATGTTAAAGAAAAATATTAGGGGATATATAAAACTGATTTCTCTAAGAAGCAAGCAATAGATAGATATATTATACATACAAAAGTAATCTTCCTTTAAAATCCTGAAAATTTATTTTAAGAAGAATGTTGACCATAACACATAAGTAGTGTCACTAATAGTTATTCAAATTGTACAATGCCCTGGCCTCAATCCTTGGCATGCTGTCACAGATTGGGAACATAATAATCCTCACTTTTTTTCTACATAGAAATAAAATTTTAAAAATCATAATACATCTAAACATTATAAATACATAGAAAAGAAGAACTTTATATGTTATTTATCTTGTTTCTATTTATCCCTCGTAACATTGCCCCTTATCAAACTTCCATATATAGGTCAACTGAAATCACTTCACCTATTCATACTTGTCACCTCATTCAACCAACAGATTAAATCGCCTGTGACTACACTGCTTCCTCTAAAAAGGTGACACCAAATATCCTTATCTACTCCCAAATTTGTAAAAAGCATTCTCTTTATTTCCCCAAGTAGCTTTTCCCTTATTATTACACTAGCCACTTAGTTGAAATATAAAAACAAGTATCTTCCAGTTCTATTAATGACTCAAATTACTTTGTGACATTCCTTTCCCTAAAATCGCACACTTTCTTTTCCAGAATGTATGTGTGTGTGTGTGTGTGTATGTAAGATAAATGTGAGATACTGATGCACATATACATAAATGCATGCAAAACTGTGTATACATATATGTATGTAAAATGACAAGAATTAATATTTATTCCCAAATATAGTATTCTCAGTGATGATGAAGGAGATAATGATAGGTGGAAAGAAAAACAAAGAGAAAAGTTCAAATCCATTTCAGTCACTTTGATTAAATGTTTTACATTTTCACTCTGCATTAAAAAAGAAACACGAGGTCAACCAATGACATTTAACAACACATCACTGCTCTAAAGTATAATTCACTTTGCACCTTCATTTTCAAGTTATAATTTCCCTTCCTTTTCATTGTGAGCTCTTACAGAAAATGACATCTAATACATGCAGCACTCTGGCTATTGTGGAGATTCTTGCTATTATATATTACAGGTCCAAATATTCTGCATTTTATCTTCCATAACTTTCCTTTAATGATAGAGCATTGTGAGAAAGTGAGAATATGTTGGTATGTTTCAGGAGAATATACTGGAATTGTTCAAAGCTATCGTGTGTGGCAAGTAGGCTTGTACTAGATGAGTGACATTTCTCGCAGCAATTTGGAAAGAGTCAGTGGTTGTTAGGGAAAGAGCTTAGAGAGACCTTTCTGTCATGCAGGAATAGTGTAGCATTACCTTTTTCTTTCGACCCAGCTGGCTGGAGAATAGCTAGCTGTGGTCAGAGACAGCTCCATTATCCAAATGGAAGCAATAGTGGGGCTGCTAATCTGCTTTTCTCAGCACACAGAAGGCCCTCTCATTTGCCTGTCTAATTCTCCCTCTTCCTCCCAAGGTTTATCAAAAAGAATTGCTGGTTATAATATACACACATTATCATGCTACTCTGGCCTATTCTCCAGGCAGTTATAAATGCACACAGAGCCTCTCGTTATTGTGTGATCTATACAACAAACTAGAAAATACCTCTAAATTATGTGTAATTGACTTTTCAGAATATTCACTGCCCTATCACCTGGCATCTCTCAATTTGGATATTCTTTTCAGCAGGATATCTGTTTTGTTCTCTGACATCATTTTTTTTCTACCTTTCAAGAGAGGGCATTTCTTTTAAACTGTGATACATTGAATGAGTTATTTCTGCACTTCAACAATGTACTCCTTCTGTATTTAAATTTTAATTCAATAGTTGATTTACCTGAGAATTCAATGTTCATTAGAATGAAAGTTTAACTGTCCCAAAAGTAAGAGCTACCCCACCAACTCTTCTGTCTTCTTAGTTAAAATAAAACCTAGGAACTGAAAATTACCTAGGTCCCTTAGCCTGAGTTACTGAGAGGATAAAAGTTCTGCAAAGAAAAATAAACTGTTTAAAGGGAGAGAAAATTTGAAAGGGGTAAAATGATTATATTAATTTGACTTTTTCTAATTGATACGATGGTAACTCATGTATAAAAGCAAAGATTCTGTGAGCGATGATGGAAGACCAGTTCTATGTTTCTGGGTTAAAACAGAAGATGTAGATTTGAGAATTTATGAGAACTTTGAGAATTCAAATTTATGTGATAATCAAGCTGTTCAAATAACTCAGTTGTCCCAGAAAGACAGAGACATGGGGAGTGTTCACAATTAAATGAATGCAAAGCAAGGTAAGCCAGAAAAGGAAAAGAAAGGAGACATGGCTAATATGTGCTATGAGTCGGGCTTTGCCCTGGGTGTTTCGCCACCATTATTTCATTTAATCTTTCCAGAATTTTTATGTAATAAATAATTTTACAGATTTTATAGAAAAAAATGGCTTCATGAGATTGAGTGATTTGATCCAGCTCTAATGACTAAAAGGTAGAAAATCAGAAGGAGAAAGGGAAAGTAAAGGGGAATGGGAAGAATATCATGCCAGGAAGGTAAAGAAAAAGAGTTTAAAAAGGGATTAGGGGAGAAGGAGTTCATGGTGTCAAATGCCTAAAAGGCTGTTGAGATTTAGATCTGAGTAATGGCTAGTGAGAAAGCTTAAAATGAAAGAGTAAAATTCAGTTGTTTGTTCATTTGCTTTGAGACTTATTGTCTAGACTCCAGAGATTTTATTAAATTCTCAAAGCTGTTTCCTGGGTTTGGCCTACATTTTACAATCTCCCTAAACACTTCATTCTTTTCTGTTTTTATATTTCCTGGAATTTGAGTGAGAATTCTGTATGACTCTTAAACACAGGAATCAAAGGCATATGATATTCAGTTATCTAAATTAGAGACTCCACTACTAATTATAGTGTATATGAGATTAGGATGCTGAAATGGGGCTGAATCAGAAGACAATATGATACTTATTACAATATAATATAGTATATGGATCACTCTATAAAAGATATAACATGGATTTGGAACATCACGTTACTTACTTCTGTATTCTGACATGGGAAACAAAATAGTCAATAAATTAGTAAAGTTTGTCAAGCCAGACTTATCACCATATCAGAACAGCCCTAGTGAGATCAAGGAACCCACATGCACTGGTTTTGGGTCTTATTACTAAAACCCTCATGCAATGTCTTATCAACAGGTGATATCAACAACTATATCTAACTCTTGCTATCACTTACCTATGAGTATGGTCCTGGTTCAATTTCACTTTTTTCCACATTATTTCTCTCTCAATTAATGATTATTTCAGCACACAAAATGCTTACTTATTAAGTAACTGTTATCTGTCAGTGATTTTGTCCTTCATCTCACAGCCGTGGTCCTACCCTAGAATTGTCATTTACCGGCATATCCATAATCTTAAAATCATGAATCCATTCCTTAGACCATCACCTCCTATACTGGCAGCTCACCCCCTCTCTTACTCCATCCCAGACAATCACTGAATCTACGCACATAACCAATGCATTGATTTGATCACCTTTCACAGTTCCCTCACCCTGTTAATTTTTGCTCTATCCTTTTTTCCTATCTTAAAATCCAAGGTCAATGCAAATAATCTTTACACTTCTGTTGTTCTATCTCACTTACCTTAAAAGAGCCCAACCCTATTTAAATTCAATTCCATCTACCAGTTTTCTGCACGCATTCAGTTAAATGGAGCTGGAAAAAGCACACAGCCACACTGACTGGCCTTGAGTCATATTTATGAGCACAAACCTCACGTGAGCTTCCTATGACACCTGACTGTCATTCATGCTGTACTTTCCTCATGTACTAATGCCCTAAAATACTTTCCACACAGATGACAATCCCACACCTTCTGCTCTGTCCTCAAACCTCTGACACTTCACTCTCCGTCCTGACTCTCAGCAGAAAATAGTTCTCTATTTCATGAAGGAGAATTAGGAAAGCAATCAAAAGAGAACTTTTACAGAATCTACCTCTTAGCTACAAGCATTTGTACACATAGATGTCTGTTTCCATAAATGAAGTATTTATGCTTTTATCTAAAGTTATCTTCTTTCATGTATTATATTCTCACCGACTTAAGGACAACACTTGAACAATGTTTTCCTTTCTTAACATGCTCATCAAACTTTCTTTGTCTACTGGATTCATTCCATTAGTATATAGGCATGCTATTAATTATCCTATATGAAATACATTAAACAACAATGACAACAACAAGAACAACAAATTTCCTACTCATTTTTCTCTTTGCATTAAAGTTCTTTAAAAAAGTAGCTGGAACTGATATACAAATTCCTTATCTTGTATTTTTTCTTAAACTCACTTTAATCGGGCATTTAGTTTTACCATTCCATTGGAACTTCTCTTTAAAATATCACCAATGGCCTCCACTTTGCTAACTCCCATGACAAATTTTGTGTCCTCACTATGTTTTACCAATCAAAAGCATTGTACATAATTGATCTCTAAGATACTATATTGCATGGATTTTTTTTCCGTATTTCATTACTCACTCATTTCTAGTCTCCTTTGCTGGATCTTCCTCTCCTTCATCTGTTAATGGTGTAATTACTCAGATCTCAATCCTTTCTCTTGAACTCCAGACTCATGTATCTGACTGCTACTAAACACTGTCGCCTGGCTGTGTAATAAAAACCTCAAGTTTAACATATTGTAAAGGAATAACCAATCTTCTCTCAAAATGTACTCCACCATTTTCCTCTTCATCACAGTTGCTGACAACATCGGACATCATTCTTTTTCAACATCCTTATTATCTTTCATGACTTTTCTCTTCATATTCCATATCATATCTGCTAGAAACCTTGTTGAATGTTGTTTCAAAATATATTTAGCATTCAACCATTTATTGCAAGGGACTACCACAAGTTGTAAGGGAAGTGGATATTCAGTTGAGGACATTGACTATTGAGAAAAATCAGATTTCATTTGGCTACTGGTAATGTTTAGTTACTAGTAATGTTTAGTATTAACCCACCATTGAATGCACAGAGAAGTTGATGAAAAGCAGGTGCCACTTGACCAATTGTAACCTCAAGTTATCAGGTCCTGCCTAGTACTCCTTAACACATGGCACAGGAGCAGGAATTCTAAGGGAAGAGAAGCCACACATTATTAAGGGCTTTTGGTTTGTTTGTTTACATTTTTTTTAAATAGAGATGGGGTTTTCCTATGTCGCCCAGGTTGGTTTTGAACTCCTGGGCTCAAGCGATCCTCCCATCTCAGCCTCCCAAAGTGCTGGGATTACAGGCGTGAGTCACCATGCCCTGCCTAACAGCTTTTTAATAGTACTCTGTTACTGAATTCACCAGTGACATATGGCTCAATGAATATCCTGAGCTTTGATCAATTAGACTAGTAATTCCTTTCTCTTAGTGAGTTGCTAAGAAGGAAATCAAACTATGTGGAAATTCTTGATATAGAGAAGTATAACCATTTCCTATTATACATTGCCCTTAAAATAAAAAAATTGAACACATTTATCTTTCCTTTAGTCCATCCTCAAAATAAAACTCTTCCTTTCCTCTCTCCTTGATTACCATCCCCAAAGCTACTAAATGACAAAAGGGTTTCATCTGACCTCACTCATTATATGTTATACTGCATACAGTTTTTAACCGACATAAAAACTACAGAAACAGGCAAAATTCCTACGTATGAAGTTGTAGAAATTTTTATAATGTAAGGGTATCTGTGAAACAACCACTCAGAGGTAACCACTATTCTGATTTCTTTCATCATAGACTGCTTTATCTAATTTGAAATTTATATGAATTTATTCATGAAGTATGTTCTAATTTGCATCTAATTTATTTTTTGATATTCATCTGTATTGTGTGCAAAGGTGGCTTGTTAAGTCTCATTGGCTTTATATTATTTAGTTAAATGCATATGCTGCAACTAATTTTTTTATTGTGCTACTGATGAACATTTGATTATTTCCCAGTTTTTGGTTCTTTTGAATGGTACTGCTATGAGCATTTTAATATGTGCATTTTGGTGAACATGTGAATACATTTCTGTTGAGAATACCCTTGAGTGGAAGCGCTGATTATGGGACAGGTCCATGCTCCGTTTTAGTGATATAACAAAGAGTTTTCCAAACTTGTATCAGTGTATATTCTCTTCAGAGAAGTATGACAATTTCAGTCAACTCATACACTTAGAAATACTTAGCGTTATAACTTTTTACATTTTTCAAAAATTATTGTATCCATTCTGGTGATGATGAGTGATATCATATATGCTTTTATTTGCCTTCCCTTGATAATTAATGAGGCTTTCATAAGTCATCTTTATGATGCATTTCCTATTAGAGCATTTTAAAATTAAACATTTGCTTTCATCTTTTCTTGCTTTGTAGATTTTTTCTGTATTCTAGATACAAATTCTTTGTGAATATATGTAATGCATGTAATGTCTGTGTCTCTGTGGTTTGCCTTTTTATACTTTCATTTCGTATCTTGTGTGTGTGTGTATGTGTGTGTGTCTAGACGGGGGCCACACTCTATCGCTTAGGTTGGTCTTGAACTCCTGAGCTCAAGCAGTCTTTCTATATTGGCCTCACAAAGTGCTGGGATTACAGGCATGAACTACTGTGCCTGTCCACTGTATCTTTAAATGAACTGAAATTTACAAATTTAAGAAAGTCGAATTTTTCTCTTTTCTTTCATAATTTTTGTTGCCATTTACTAGTTTAAAAAACTTTTGCATACCTCGGTTACAATAATAGTTTTCTACTTATTGCTAAGATTGAATCTTAATTGTTTTACCACACACATCGATGTCAATTCACCCATTGTCCATTTTGTGTGTTATGTAAGGTAAGGGTCAAGATGTTTTTATAAAATATGATATTCAATACCCACAATTATTTTTTAATGAGACCATCATAAGCCACTGAATTCAGATGCATCATTTTTATAAGTAAATTAATAAGTTACATAGAATTATAATCTTTGGACTCTTCGCCAATGTTTTATGTGTATATTGATGAGCCAATAGTCATATCATATAAATTAGGGTATATTTCTAACACTGGGAATGTGTCTTCCAACTCAATTCTTAAAGTTTTTAATTTTGGCTCTTCTCTAGTTTTTGAATTTCCATGTAAGTGTAAATTATCTTCTGAATATTCACAAGTAAATGCTGGCAGAATATTTTATCTGGATTGCATTGAATATATTGATCAATCTGAAGAGAACAGAGTTCTCCAATCATTAACATATTGTATCTATTTATTTAGACATTCTTTAATTTTTTCATTGCAGTGTTCAGTGGTATATTAATACAGTGCTTACATTTCTTTCATGAGATTTATTCTAAGAAATTTGATGTAATCTGTGCTATTGCAAGTCTTCGTTTATGTTTATTTTGAATTATTTTTGGTGGTATATGGAAATTATATTATTCTTTTATGTTATATCAAAAGATCCTATTATGTTCACTTATCAATACTTATTAATTCTCAAAGCATGTTTATAGATTCTTTGGATTTTTCTACATATGAAAATCATGATATCCTTAAATACAGTTTTTATACTTTGGTTCCAAACTTTTAACATTTCATTTTTTTTTACTTGACTTTAGGAAAATGATCAGTAGAAAAAGGATAGTAAACAATATTTACATTCTTGACTCCAGTGGGAAACGCTTTTATGTATTTCAATATTTCACCACAAAGTATAGTGCTAGTTCCTTTTCAATTTTTTTAAACTGTCAGATTAAGTAAGTCTCTTTCTATTTCAAGATTGCCAAGTGGGTTTTGTTGTTATTTTAATTACTAAGAGGATTTTAATGATCTCAAATTCTTCAATTACATAAAAAATGATATATGGCTTTTCCCCTTTTTAATTAATTTGTTGAATTACAATGATGAATTTTCAAAAGTTATATATGTTTTCTTTAATAAAATAAATCTCAGTTTGTATGATATATCTTTTTGTATGTAACTGAATTCAATTTTGTAATATGTTACTTTGGAATTCTCATGTTGTTTACAAAGATATTGCCTTTAATTTTTCTTGCTTACACTGCCTTTGTCAGGTTTAGATACAAGATTATGTTGACTTCATAAAATGAGTTAAATATTTTCACTCTCCTTTAATTTTCTGAAAAAGATGTAAATTTGCTATCATTATTTCTTTTAATATTGGGGAAAATCCAACAGACAAGTAATCTGATCAGGCAGGAAGATTTTGTGGTGTGGTTTGTATTCAAGATATAATTTACTTGATAGATTTAAGAATTTTTAGATCTTCTATTTCTTCTTGTGTCAGTTTTACTAATTTTGTTCTTTTCCAAAAATTTCTTCCTTTCATCAATTCTGTAAAACATATTGTTATAAAAAATTTTATAATATCTGATTTTAAGTTTATGAAGGATTTATAACCTTCTTTAACTTCTAATATTAGCAATTCGTTAGTTCTATTTGCTTTATTAATTTGTTGAGAGATTTGTGAAATTTAAGAATTCTTTCAATGAAGTTTTTGCTCTCTTGCATTTCTTAGTTTCTTTATTCTGTGTACACTTTATTTCACTGATACTGATTTCTGCTCTTATATTGACAACTAGAACTTTCTTCCTTCTACTTAGACACGCTGTAAATTCACAAAAGAAATATGAAATTTATTTTTAAATGAATAATGTTTAGAGAACAAACTTTTATAATTCCATTTATTTAGAATTTACTGAGGCTAGTTTTATGAGTCAGCATATGGTTTGTTTTTGTGCACTTAAAAAGAATCGGTATTCTACAGCTGTTGAGTACAGTGTATCATATCACTTAGTTCAATTTGGTTTCCTGAATTTTACAAATCTTTTTAAGGCTTACTGTTTTCAAATTTTAAGCAGTTCTTATTCCTTATTTTTAATTCTGTTCATTCTTGCTATACACATATTTCAAATAAATACTGAATAGTTACAATTTCGTGTTGAATTAGCATGTTATAATTATAAAATGGTCACTTAATCATCAGTAATGCTTCTTTACTTAAAGCATCTTTTGTCTGTGAAGTAGGAGGTTTTGACTGAGACACGTTACTCCATCATAGTGGGAACTAGAACTCTAATGCATACATGTATCTCTTCTACATATTTCTTAAATATTGATGATTGATATGCTTTCCTTTTCACTTAGCATATTGAGTTTTTTAATCATATCTAGCATATCATTGCAATATTCTTTTAAATTGTTATCAATTTATCTCCCTTCAAAAATTTTCTATGTAGCTTTGCAATCACATTTTAAAAATAAACATCTTATTTTTCTCCCCAGCTTAAAATCCATCTTTGAAATGCATTACTCTTATAATAAAATTAAAATCCATAGTAGAATCTATAGGACACTGAGTATCTAACTACCCTGCTTGACCTTTTAAACTCATCTCCTAGTAACACCCTATTTTAGCACTTCATTCCAAACACAGTGAGTGAATTCCATCATGATCTATCAGGTTTCCAAGGTTTCACATGTAATGTACAATGAGAATTATAATATCCTTCCTAGACAACTCACTCCAATTGGCTTGATGAATGAATTCTTATTTCCTACAGTGCTCAAAAATCAATCTCTTAAAAAAAATTCTTGACTCTTTTCATATCTAGCTCCCATCCAATTTCTCAAATTGAGTTGGCAACTTTTTCTCTCTTCTCCACTTGGCACCTTATTGATACATCTATCACAGCACTTATTCCATATAACAATCATTTATTTATATGTCTGCACTTCCAACTAGACCAAGCCTCTCAAGGAAAAATATTATGTATGTATTTGTTTAATGTTTGAATGATATTCAACTAGAACATATTCTGGGACTCTATAAACATTTTAAGACAAATTAAGAGAGAACTCTCATTGTGTTTTACCAATAAGCTTCTTAAAATGATTAGACAGAATTGCATATTTCTGTCCCTTCAGTATGGACAGGCATTCAGTATGGACAAAAGCAGATTTGATTTCTGTATTTTCCATCAATTAGGTAGCAATGGAATATTGAGCTAGTAACTTAACCTATTTTTTCTTACTCTCTCATAGGTTGAATTCTGTCCACACAAAATTTATGAGTGAAACACATTACTCCATCATACAGGGAAATAGAAATCTAATGCATATATTTATATCTTCTACATGTTTCTTAAACATTGATAATTGATATGCTTATCTTTTCACTTATCTACTTGAGATTTTTAAGATACTTATTACACTGGGTGCGGTGGCTTATGCCTGTAATCCCAGCACTTTGGGAGGCTGAGTCGGACGGATCACGGGGTCAAGAGATCCAGGCCATCCTGGCCAACATGGTGAAACCCCATCTCTACTGAAAATACAAAAATTAGCTGGGCATGGTGGTGTGCACCTGTAGTCCCAGCTAATTGGGAGGCTGAGGCAGGAGAATTGCTTGAACCCAGGAAGCGGAGGTTGCAGTGAGCTGAGATCACGCCACTGCACTCCAGCCTGGTGACAGAGCAAGACTCCATCTCAAAAAAAATAAATAAAATAAAATAAAATACTTATTACTAGTCCCTCAGAATGTGATTGTAATCAAATTTAGGGCCTTTAAAGGAGGTAATTAAGGTTAAATGAGACCACTGTTGTGGGCCCTAATCCAATATAACTGATGTCTTTATAAGAAGAGGAGACTAATTCACAGACAACAGAGGAAACAGACAACAGAGACATAGACAACAGAGGAAACACCAGATGTAGATAAAGGGAAAATATGGCCAATTACAAGCCAAAGAGAGAGGCCTCAGAATGAAACCATCATTGCCAACAGCCTAGGTCTTGGCTAATAGCATCCAGAGCTGTGAGAAAATAAATTTCTGTTGTCTAAGTCATCCAGTCTTTGGTATTTGTTATGTCAGTAGCACTAGTGAACTAATACAATCTTGCACGAATTTGGTGATGGCTGAATAAGATAAAATATGTAACTCTGTTTGGAAATTTCTAACATGTGATGTTACCCACATTCTTAAATAAGTACAGTTATGTGTCACATAATAATATTGCACTCAACAATGAGCAGCATATATGACAGTGGTCCCATATAATTATATTTTTACTATACTTTTTTCTGTTTAGATATGTTTAGTGCACACATATTTATCATCATGTTATAATTACCTACAGTATTCAGTACAGCAACATGCTGTACAGGCTGGCAACCTAGGAGCAATAGGATATACCATATAACCTAAATGTGTGGTAGGCTATGACATCTAGGTTTGTGTTAGTACACTCTTTGATGTTCCCATGACTACGAAATCGCCTAACGATGCATTTCTCAGAATATAGCTGCATTGATAAGCAATGCTTGGCTGTTTTCTAAATTTTAATATCAGCCCCCCAAAAGTTAACTTCTCTGTCATTTTTAAATGCTTTTAATTTGGGAACAATTATAGATTTACAGAGTCGTTGAAAAGATAGGACAGAGTTTCTGTATACCCCACTCTCAGTTGATTTTTTACTAACATCTTACATGAAGAGTGTGTATTTGATGCAATTAATAAAATAACGTTAGTGCACTATTATTCATTAATCTCCATTTTTAATACACCTAAAAATTTCTCTTATAATTTAATGTATATTATTTATTGATATATATATATAATCTCTCTATAATATTACATATATATAATATTTATCCATCCCCTCAGGTTCCACT
Source organism: Gorilla gorilla gorilla (assembly GCF_029281585.2). Taxonomy (NCBI): domain Eukaryota; kingdom Metazoa; phylum Chordata; class Mammalia; order Primates; family Hominidae; genus Gorilla; species Gorilla gorilla. The sequence goes on along the minus strand of NC_073239.2, from coordinate 28,544,968 downwards.
TGTAAGCTACTAAAATTAAAAAATCTTTGAACACTGAAGTCTGGAATCTTTACTTAGAAAAAAGCTCATTAAATGATTCAGAGATAGTTATGTCTGTTAACCCTTACTTTAGGCATAGCTATAATAATGCCAGTGTCAAATAAGGTTACTTCAACCTTTCCCTTATCTACAGATTATGAATTTGCAGTAGCCCCTCAAGAATTCTATGATTTATTTTTTCCTAGTGACCTCTGGTCCCAAGGGCCTCTTTTCTCCGAATTAACTCTGTTTAATGGGATCTTATCATTCCACACGTGTTGTCACTGTTTCTTACTGCATGAAAACAGATGTGAAATGCAGTCCTTTTCATTCTTTTACAAATACATGCACATGCATAAAAACACATATTAATAGCAAATATTGGATTATGTATTAAATTTAATATTAAATAGCTATATAATAAAGACATAAAAACAAATAACTTAGAAATGAATATTTGACAAGTTTCTTTAAAAAGCAACCACTATTTTTTCTCATCCATTTTGCAATCTGTTCTGTGATCTCTTGCAAGTTTTTTAGGATTTTTTTATATTCTCCTGTCAAACTTCCTTCCCAGAAAGAAAAAATAAATTACTTTATATTTTGTTTGTGAACTTACAATATGTCATAGAAATGTATTCTATAAAAAAATCTATCCAAAGTTGATATTGTTCCAAGTCAATAGTAGGCAATATGGTTTGGCTCTGTGTCCCCACCCAAATCTCATGTTCAATTGTGGTCCTGAGTGTTGGAGGTGGGGCCTGGTGGGTGATTGGGTCATAGGGATGGTTTCTGATGGTTTAACACCATCCTCCTATTGGTGTCTTGTGAGTCCTTACAAGATCTGGTTGTTTAAAAGTGTGTAGAACTGCCCCCTTTGCTTTCTTTTCCTCCTGCTTCAGCCCTGTAGGACGTGCCAGCTTCCCCTCCACCTTCTGCCATGATTGTAAGTTTCCTGAGGCCTCCACAGCTGTGCTTCCAGTACAGCTTGTGGAACGAAAAGCCAATTAAACCATGTTTCTTATAAATTACCCAGTGATATAGTTATGCTGTATCCCCACCCAAATCTCACCTTGAATTGTAGCTCCCATAGTCTCTAAGTATCATGAGAGGGACCCAGTGGGAGGCAATTAAATCATGGTGCTGAGTTTTTCCCATGCTGTTCCTGTGACAGTGAATAAGTCTCATGAGATCTGATGGTTTTATAAATGGAAGTTCCTCTGCACACGCTCCCTCACCTGCCACCATGTAAGATGTGACTTTGTTCCTCTTTCACCTTCCACCAGGATTGTGAGACCTCCCCAGCCATGTGGAAACTGTAAGTCCATTAAATCTCTTCCTTTTATAAATTAGTCAGTCTGGGGTATGTCCTTATAGTAGTGTGAGAACAGACTAATACATGTAGTCCTTTATATTATATTGGTACAAAAGTAATTGCAGTTTTTACCATTAAAAGTAAGCAATGTGAGAACAGATTAATACACTGGGCATGCTAGAGAGTTAGTATCATGGAAGCTGTCAAAGAGCTTACTGGTTGTGCATGTCAAATTAGGGACTTTTATATACATATTCCTTTTTAACCTTCATGAAAACGCACTGGTGTGTGTTTTCACTGTATTCTCTCACTGTACAGAGGAAACTGAGGTACCAATAGTTCAAACTACATTGAAATGCACAGTTTGTTAAAAGTGTAGAAGCAGAAGTTGAATTCAAATACAGACTCCAAAACCTTGATTATTTTTACATCAACAGTCCACTTCTACAGCTAGAGCCTTAAAGTGTTCCTTCTAATGCTCCTTTCCACCACCAATTGTGCTCCAGCCTACTGAGAAGACAAATAGAGTGGTAAATTTTCCAGGAAAGCTGCAGCAATCTGCAGAGTGGCAGGAATTCAAGTTGGTGAAGTTAAAGGTAATAGCCAATTGAATGTTGGTTGCCCTTTTGACAGATGTACCAGCTACTAGTATTAAATCATCTCTATATTTGGCAGGTGCACCAGCTACTGGCGTTAACAGCATCCAAAATAGGGTTAATTGGTGGAGCTAGATTAAAAATAAGACAGATCATCTAATTTCACTACAGTTGCTTGGTCAGTTACCCAGTGGTTGCCGTATGCCATCTAAATTAGTACTTTTACATTTACAAACAATATAGTTTCACTTTGCAAGGGCCTGTTCTTTATCTTAGACTTTTCTTTCTATGTAACTGATTCAATAATTTGATTTATACTCTGTGATCTTTAGTAACAAACCCAACACAGATTAATAAGCTCTAGACAATCAAAGGCTACATAATTTTAAATAGATCTGAAAAAACCTACACTTCGTTATGTTATTAACAATACTGAAGAGAGTTAAGTCTAACTACTTTGTTTTACATTTGTCTCATCCTAAAGCTGGTGAATACTATTATCATGCAAACGCAGAAGCAGTTAATTTGTTTACATGTGAAGTAAAAATTAGATATACTTGGGAGATTTTCCTCATGCAACTCTTCACTTCAAAATAAATAATTTTTAAAGTATTTTCCATTATAAAAACAATAATAAAGTGTATATAGAAATAGTTGTTCATAGTAACAAAATGGAAAAATGTGAAATTTTTCTTTTTTCTTTTTGCTCATTCTTATTTCTATAATTTTCATAGCCCCTCACTCTTTATAGTATATAAGAGAGGTCGACATTTTTTCTCCAAATCATATGTGATGATTACATTAGGTAAGCAATCTGATCACAGAATCTCTACACCAACACAATTATAAAGTACTTAGTAAAATGACACTCAATAAACCTTGAGATTACTTGACTTGTTTTTCTCTTTAATTAAAATGAAGAACTGAGAAAACTATATAATTTCAAGCAATAAATTGAAGAATTATATTTAAAATTCTAGGTCTAAAGAGTTCATTTATTTCTGTTCAGATTTTCTTCCTTTCATCCTCTATTGTGGTACCTATTTAGGTTCTCAAATAAAACAGGAAGTTATAATTTTTCTACATTTTATAAGATGTGGAACTGTTAACAAAAAACCTTCTCCTCTGAAGTTGTTTCTTGCATTTTACTGTGTTTTAAGATAATTATCCCAACAACACAGATTAAATTCAAAGGAACAGTGAGATATTTTCACACATGTGATTTCAACACTCATTATTCAGATAGCCTTTCTTCTTTTCTAATACTGGCCATGGAGCCGATATTTTCATTTTAACAGTGAAGCCAGTTATTCAATTTCACTTATATTTAATGGATAAACCTAGGGTTTTATTTTTTTGCTAACAAAGGCAAGGATGGGAAGTGATCTTGGGAATGGGTGACAGTTGACAGCTTCTACAAACAGCCATCGTGCTTCTGCAGCTGGTGACAATGCTTAATATTGCAGCTCCATAGACTTGTACTGGCTGGGGGCCAGGCCTCTTGTTGGAATTCAAAGAACCCATCTGGATAAAGCTCCCCTGACACTGACATGAATTGAGATCACAGACTGGCATAGTCCTTCAGATTCTAGGTATTGTGTACCTTTTATCAAGGGCAGGCCATGACACTGACAAAAGAAGAAAATATATATTCTCCATATTGACGGATTTTTCCCCACTTTTATAGATGTAAAGCAAGATATAGAAATAAAAATAAAACAGCAGAAAAACAGAAAGACCCTTTATGTCTTGAGTATAAAATATATTTATGTGTATATTTTACAGTTATGTTTGTGAAGCGATGTTTTTCACATACTTTCATTTAAGTTGGGGATTTAAAGAGAGTTATGTTAGCGAATGGGGTGCTTACATGAGAAAAAATTAATGTTTCGCAGTTCAAGCATTATTCTTCATGGATGAGTATCAGCTTTAGGGAGACAGGTGAAAAGTTAGAAAATATGATTATGTATTTCATTTTGTTTCATAGCAAAATAATTAACTTTTTCTGTGCTTTATTCCTCTGCCTTAAATCAGTCAAGGAAAAGTTTCAAAAGACTTTTTGAGCCAAACCTTGGTAAGCAGCTCTCCAAGCTGTAAAAGTCACTATAGCCTGCCTGTGAGCACCATTATAGGTCTCCCAGACTCCATGAATCGTGCCCTGGAAGCCTCCTTACATGACATAACATCATGACTCGAAACACAATCTTCTCACAGACAACCATAATTAGACAAAAACATTCTGAATCATAGCAAGAGGCTGTTAGCTCTCATCACAGAAAGTAACAATACTCATCCAGTGTACCTCCCTACTGACCTTAGTCACTGCCTGTAGCAGCCAAGATAGGCTAGGTTACGTGCTAGTACCAAATAAATTCAAACAGCCTGTGGCTTGCATCAACAGATACGTATCCCTTACTCATACTATATGGACATTTTAGAACCAGTGTCGCTTGAGTCCAGGTTTTTCTCCACTGGAACCCAGATAATGAAGCAGGGTCAGTATGAAACATTGCTGGTTATTGTAACAGGAAAAATAATGTATGATATAATCTTGTTCTAAAAGCTTTTGCTCAAAAATAATATGTCACTTTTGCTTACATTCTATTGACCAAAGCAAGTCACATAAATCCCCAGTTAACATTTTCTAGGTGGTACCAAAATGAAACAAATAAAAGCAAATATGTAAGCCATTTCTTTTTAAAGTTGAGAGTGTTTCTAGACTAGCAATGTACCCAGATGCCAGAAAGAAGCAAATGCAAACTATTTCCAGAGGATAAACCTTCATTTTAGGTCTCAAATAATTCAAGACTACAAATAATTTTTCAAGAGAAATTCTCAGTGCACAATCAGAAATGACCAAACACAAAAGAAAAGCTGAGAATAAGAAACAAAAGCAAACAAACAAAAAAACTAGTGTAAATATATCCCATAAGACTTCAGATATTGAAATAATCACAATAATGTAAAGAATACAAAATAATTAAGCTTACAATATTTGAGAACTATTAGTTTAAAGCATCTTCAGGAAACAGTAACATGCTACTTTTACAACTTTAAGAAGAAAAAATTGGAAAAAAAGGAAAGTGCAAAAAAAATTGCTACATTTATTTACAATAAAACTATCAAATTAGGGATAGAAGGAAATTCACTTAACCTGAAAAAGAGTGTCTTAAAAATCCTTAAACAAATTGCTTTTTATATGTAGATACATTGAAAACTTTCTCTTTAAGGTAAGAAATAAAGAAAAGTTGCTGATCCATACCATATCTATTAAACAATGTACCAGATGTTTTAGCCAGCCCATCAAGAAAAGAAAAAGAAGAAAAAAAGTAGATTAGGAAAAAATGAACTGTCATTATTTACGGCTAATATAATTGTGTTACAGAAAATCCAATATGTATCAGCAGAAAAAAAATTAGCTTAAAATGCACAATAGCAATTTTTCAAGAAATAAGATCAAAATATAAAAAGCAGCTATATTGTTATAATCAGAACAAGTCAATCATAAAAATAGAAAATATTTATTAAAATTAGCCATCACCTTTCTAAAGTACACAGAAATAAATTTAACAAACGTCACAACTGAGAAAAAATTTAATATAGAGAAACATTAAAGAAGCTACAAACTATAGAGAGTATAATTTATTTTCTAAGTATGGAAGACTTACAATTATGTAGTTATTGATTCTCCCCCAAGTTTTATATAGAGGAAATGCAATTTAAATCAAAATCTCAATAGACTTATTTGTGTGGCTTTGACAAGCTGATTCTAAAATTCAAGGACCAGGAATAGCTGTAACTCTTTTTTTTTTTTTTTTTGAGACAGAGTCTCACTCTGTCACCCAGGCTGGAGTGCAGTGATGCGATCTTGGCTCACTGCAACCTCCCTGTCTCCTGGGTTCAAGCTATTCTCCTACCTCAGCCTCCCGACTAGCTGGGATTACAAGCACATGCCAACATGCCCTGCTAATTTTTGTATTTTTAGTAGACACAGGGTTTTGCCATGTTGGCCAGGCTGGTCTTGAACTCCTGACCTCAAGTTATCTGCCTGCCTCAGCCTCCCAAAGTGTTGAGATTACAGGTGTGAGCCACTGTGCCCAGCCCATAACTCTCTCTTGAAGAAAAAAGAGGTTGGAGAACTTACCCAAATATATGTAAAAAACATTATAAGGCTATTCTTACTAAAACCAGTGTGTTATCTATGGGGAGATAGCAAATAGCTCGAGGGACAAGACTAGAAGATTCAGAAAACCATACTTAATATATTTAAACATGTATTAGTTTCTTAGGGATGTTATTACAAAGTACTATAAACAGAAATCTGTTGTCTCACAGTTCTTGAGATAAGAAGTTTGAAATCAGGTGTTAGCAGGACCTTGTTCACTTTGAAACCAGTAGAGGAGCCCTTCCTTGACTCTTCCTAGCTTCTCACGGTTTGCTGACATTCGTGTTCCTTGTCTTGTAGATGCATCACTCCAATCCTCTGGCTTCATGTGGCATTTTCTTTGTGTATCTCTGTGTCTTCATATGACCATTTTCTTATAGCAATGGTCATATTGAGTTAGGGGTCCATTACTTTTAACGGCAAAAATCACAATTCCTTATGCACCAACCTAGTAGCTTTTTGGATGTGATTTTTATCTAAAGAAATGGATAGCACTTTGATGCATAAGAAACCCATCAACTTGAACTGAGTGATAAAAGTTTAGAATCTTAAAAGGCTTTTGGGTTCTGAAATTTCTATGGGCCAGAAGATGGATCTGGAAGTGACTTTACTGTAAACCTGAACATTTCATGTGGAAAAAGGATGACTCACATAGCAAAAGTGGGAGGCCAGAAATCAGAATAAGGACCCAGGGAGAACAACCCTCAGGTTGGTGGTCTAAGATATCATCAAGGAAATGGCAAGATGGGTCTGGCTGTGTTTCAGAATTGCTATGAACCAGTGACTGGACTCTTACTCTCAATTTCCCCCTTCTTGATTGAACACATCCTCTGTGTTTCTCTTGTCCCTGTTTCACCTCTGTGTGTTGGGTATGTAAAAGGATATCTGCCTTTTCTCTTTAGTTGTCAGATCTTCAGCTGTAGAAGAGCCATATCTCATGAGCTTCATCCATACCTGGACATAATTTAAATGGTGGGGCCTTGGACTATGATCTTGATTTTGTAATGGGATGAAGCTTTGTGAAAGTCTGGAGTATTTGGAATGTGGGACTATTGCAATTCATTTATAATCAGAAAGAAACTGCAATGTATTAATTGTTTCAAATTCTTGGTCACTCTTCCCTCACAGAGTTGGAGTTCATTTTTCTTCTATTTGCCTCAGATGGACTGTGCCTTCTGAACCAATAGACTATGTTCCAAATGATAACATGCCTGTTCTGGGTCTAGCTTTTAAGAAGACTAATGACTTTTCCTTTTTTTGTCTTTGAATGCATATGCCTGGGACACTGCCTCTTGGAACCCAGCCCTTTTGTTTTGAGAAGTTCAAGCTATGTGGTGCAGTCACATGCAGGCCTGCCTGCTAGCCAGCTCCAATTACCAGCCTTGTAAGTGAGTCTTTGAGCTCCCAGATGACTACAGTCCCAGCTAATAACTTATGGAGCAAAAGAACCAACCAACTTGACCTGGTCAGCTCGAGAATCATGAGAGATAATAAAACAGTTGTTACATTAAGCCAGTATGTTTTGGGATGGTTTATTTTGCATTGATAATTTAAATAGTTTAGCATGTGATCAAATAGAACTGTTATTCTTGCTATTATAATTGTAGCAGAAATAATGCTTAAGAAAACTCTGCTATTTAACACAATATATCTATCCTATGGACATAATATGTAATCTCCTCATTAATTTTTTCCAAGTTTATGATTCAAAAATCTACAGAAATTTATAGTACTATAAATATATTATTTTTCAAAAGATGATTATATATTAATTCTTTCCATTTCAATAAACTGATTTGCTTTTCAAGGTAAAAAGTGAAAAAATAAGGATTGGGAAATAAAATATGAACATTCCATTTTTTGGTGAAGAAAGAATTCTGGTAAATTTTTGTTTGTTTGTTTGTTTGTTTGTTTTTTCCCAAGACAGAGTCTCACTCTGTCGCCCAGGCTGGAGTGCAGTGGCGCAATCTCGGTTCACTGCAACCTCCGCCTCCCGGGTACAAGAAATTCTCCTGCCTCAGCCTCCTGAGTAGCTAAGATTACAGGTGTGTGCCACCACGCCCTGCTAATTTTTGTATTTTTGGTAGAGACAGGATTTCACCATGTTGGCAGATTAGTCTCCAATTCCTGACCTCGTGATCTGCCCACCTCAGCCTCCTGAAGTGCTGGGATTACAGGTGAGAGCCACTGTGCCAGGCCAATTCTGGTAATTTTACAGTACAGAAAATTGTGAAGTAATATTGCACCCAGACTTATTCCATTTCTGCTGAATTTAAACTTTGTGAAGATTGCCCTACACATTTGAACCATTTTTCTACTATATTTTCATAACTTGTAATGATAATATTCTCATTCCACATTATATATTTGTTTTTATACAAAGGTCCTTCACAAGCTTCAAATTTTTGGACACTTTTGATGACTTGTGATGTGTTGGGGGGCAAGGCAACCACAGATAACAAACACCCTGCAATTGTGGATAAGATCCTTCACAACAGAAAGGTGTCCAAACACACACACCAGCATCCCTGCTGAGAAACATTGTGCTGATATGCAAGGTTAGAAATAGTATAGACAAGGCAGGCCATAAGGCAGGATAAATGGTGAGAAACTCTCTGGGTAGATCAATCCTTAAGTGTCCCTAAATTATACCTTCCTACATATTTTAAGTCTGTCGCTATGTAGCTTAATAAAACATAAAATAAAATTTATATAGGCATAAGTACCCTCTACCTGATTTAATTTCCCAATTGTTAACGGTAATTCAAGAAAAATAGTAAAATACACCAAAAGAAAGTTGTTAGAAGGCCCTTGATGTTCACTCATTGCATAAGCTTCCTCCACCCAGTAATGATTCTCAACCTTGGAAGCATGTTGAATCATTCTGAGTGCTTAACGTGCCAATGCCCAGCACTTAGTCCAGACCATTTAAACCAGCATCTTGCAGATGGAGCCCAAGCACACATATTTTTAAAAGCCACCCCAATGTAATTTCTATGTATAGGCAAGCCTGAGAACAGCTATTAAAATTTCATGGCTCCTGCTTTCACTTATACATTAATTAAGAACGGCAGAAACAGGTTTTAATTAGAATTAGATAAATAATACTACAAACTGAGTTATGGAAAAAACATGCTACAACGAGATAAGTCTCAGCACTTGCCTTTGAAAGAACAATCGTGAGGTATTTTGCCCCATCCCAAACCCAACCATGATATTATATTTGTACAGAAAACTTACTGGTTCCAAAAATGGATTGAACTCACTTCTCCTGGGTCTCTAGCTTGCTAAATGAGACCTGTCAACCTCTGTAATCATGTTAGCCAATTCCTTATAAATCTCTTTTTCTTTTTTCCTCTCTCTTCTCTCTCTCTCTCTCTGTCTCTCTCTGTGTGTCTCTCTCTCTGTCATTCTTGCTCTTGCTCTCACTGTCTCACTCTCTCAGGTCTGTTTCTTTGGAGAACCCAGACTAATACAATTCTAAGATTGAAAAAAATATAGCTGCATTTAGGAAAACAAAACATGAAAAAGGAAACAAAAAAAAAGGAAAATACAAACCACCCCCCAATACTGAAGACAAAAATACCAAATAAATAATAAAATTGTAAAAAATCATCCTATTTTGCAAGTTAATTCAAATTGTGATGCAAGCAGTAATGATATATATGCTTTAAATTGTTTCATGCAATGAAAAAGATGAAAAGCTTTAACTTTTTTAAATCAAACATCAATATAAAATCAGTCTGAAACCAAAATTTGCACACAAGTGAAAACTACCTAACTAATCTGAGTTTGGGATATTGATGTAGAAAAACAAAATAAAATTTAAGAACTAATTTAGCATTCCCTATTTTATTTGTATAATAGCACTTTATCTCTTTTTTTCTTTCTTCCCACTGTTCTTCCTCTCTCCTTTCTCGTTTCTTTTGGTTCAGTCTTGACAGAGATATTTCTATTTCATTTATCTTTCTCAAGAGTTGACTATAATGCAAATTAAAATTTGCAAGATACATAGAGTTATAAGGTAAGCCTTTTGATTTCCTTGCAAATGATAAAGCCCGTTCAAACTTTTATATAGTAATGAAATAAATTAACCAGTTCAGGACAAAAAATTTCAAGGTATGGTTTAATTCAGAACCTCAAATGAGATCATCAATACTTGTGATCCCATAATTTCTTTGTTTTAAGTTTCACTGCACTGACTTTATATCTAGGATAAATGTGGTGGCTAAAATCAGTTTCATGCTAACAGCACCCTCATTCACCTTCTCAATGTAAACAAACAAACAAGCTAACAAAGTACATGCTCTCCAACAGTCTCTGCAAACCTTTTATGCCATTTCAGTGTCCCTGCTTGGATCCCATACTTGTTGATGTACCAATCACTGAAACATCATGCTATGATTGACTCCATCTAAAATACTAGTCCAGCTCTGGATCCAGACACATAGCTAACTGCATCAGATATACATCCACTAGAAGAAAGTCAGAATTAAAAGAGCTGTGTATGGTAGGATGTTGGTGGCAAAAATTACAAATTTTCTTAGTAGTAGACAAATACAAGCTTTTAATTTAGTTGAGTTTTGAATTTAGTAAATTAATCTCTTAATTTACTTTTCATAAGGATACCGTGTGACTATCATATTGGATTAGAGGCCACTGTTCTCTAGTGTCACCTCATTGTAACTTGACTAATTACATCTGCAACAACTCTATTTCCAAACAAGGTAACATTCTGAAGCATTAGGGCATAGGATTTAAATATATGAATATTTGAGGGAACACAATTCAACCCATAACAGTAACATTCAAATAAATCTTTAAAATTTCCTGAATGCATCTAGTACATTTAAGGAATATGATTAGTTTAGAAATATAGTGAGTGGTCTTAATGTTTGAAAGTAAACATTTTCCAACGGCATCACTCTATACTCTCTAGCTGCCTTCACTTGCATTTTATTAACAGAAATCAGAAAGACACAGTATGTCTCAAACAAAAAAAAGCAACGATTTAAAACTAAATGTTTACTGACTCACCACAGTTAATGAAGTCAGAGAGAAAAGCTAAGGCACTGTTTACTGCCATTAAATAATAATTTGTCTCAACCTTCCATCTGGGAGAGATATATGAGCAGTTTGTTGTTCAGCATGATACTGGAATTTTACAGGCAAGAAAAGTCAGGGAATTACTGAAGAAATTATTTTAAATAGAACATTTTCAAAGTTTTGGATATGATTGCTCAATTAGATTCTTTTTAGGCATTATTTAAAAAAATAGAAAATAATTTCAAAACAACAAAAAGTAAATAAACCCCTTTAAGTAAGTACATATTGGAAAGAATGATGGTATATACTTAGGTAAAACATTTCAATAACTTTTCATGCCACATTAGTGGCTTTTCATTTAGCTTCAAACACAGCATCCACCTCTTTACCTAACCAACATTAAAGTCTAACCAAGATTAATTCTGATGTTTCCTCACCATCCTACCTCCTGACTTCACTTCATCGTGACAACTCAATTACCTTGCATTTTCCTATTTTTACACATATGATTATGATGCCTTTTGCTTAGAGCTTTGCAGCTCAGGTATATCCATTGATTAACTGAACTTAGTTTTTGTTTACCAAACTTAGTAAACACACCTATATTTTCTATTTGCCCACATTCAATTTTAGAAACCTTAACCATACTCACAGAATTATCAAAAGTGATACCTAAAAGCTATATGATATCAGTCAATTTCTTTTAAAAAAAGAACTAGTAACTACTAGAGACTGCTGATTTGAATATGTCATTTTAAAAACTATTTTTAAAAAATAATAATAATCTTCTCTATTCTGACTTGACTCACTCTACTTTCTTTCATAGGGGTTTATGTTCTAATCACTTGATTTCAAAACGTTTTGAAATAATGTGCTAAAAAAAATTGGGAACTTTATTATCCTTTTTTTTAAAAAAAATGAAAAAACATTTATATTGATCAATTTAGGCTTTGAAGAGCTTGTTTGTGTTATCTTGATTATTTTAATTTTAGCAACCTATGCTGTTTTTAACCTTCACCTAAGGACATTAATTTATGATATCCTTTTGTGGTATTTTTACAATCAAATATTATATCTTTGCAAATTGCTTGGTCAAGAAAGCAGTTCTCTAATTTTTCTGTTAATTTTCTTATATTTAAATATAAGTAAATTGTGGTTGAAGTTGTTATTTGTATTTTGTTTTATTTCTTTGTTTTTTAAAAAGTCTAGTTCTGCAGGAACCTGGGAAGGAACCACATAAACGACATTTCCCTCCTTGAGTCAGAAATTATTAATATATTAAGCCAGTATATATATTAAATCATATAAATAATAATATATATAATATTACATTATGTTTTGATATTATTAGGGCTTAGGTTAAGTTTTCAAGATAACAGTCAAATCAAAGGTATAGTCAATGCTCATGAAGTATTCATGAAACAGAAGGGGTAGTAATGCCAGAGTAAAGCCATGACATCTAGTTAACTTTTAATTTTAGATACACAATGAATGTCTTTTTTCAAAAAAGTGTATATCCCTGTAATCCCAGCAATGTGGGAGGCCGAGACGGGCGGATCACGATGTCAGGAGATCCAGACCATCCTGGCTAACACGGTGAAACCCCGTCTCTACTAAAAAATACAAAAATTAGCTGGGCGTGGTGGCGGGCGCCTGTAGTCCCAACTACTCAGGAGGCTGAGGCAGGAGAATGGCGTGAACCCGGGAGGCGCAGCTTGCAGTGAGTGGAGATCGCACCACTGCACTCCAGCCTGGGCGACAGAGCAAGACTGTGTCTCAAAAAAAAAAAAAAAGTGTATACTGTACATTTTTCTGTGCTATATTTGATGCAAATATAATATGGGACACAAAAAGTATTCAGTTAACAAATTTCTGAAATTACTTCACTAAACTGAGTAAGGAAAAATGTTGCTGCACTAAGTAACTTTGGAAATGAAGAGATTTCGCAAAACTCAAGGCAAAAGAAACTTCACATAAGCACCGTGCTTTAGTTGGTAAATTCACTTTTTTATAAGAGCATAGGTTAACAATTCTACTACCACTATATGTGTATGCTGGAACAATTAAATAAATGGATGCTGGATAGTAGGAACCCTTTCTCACTGTAGGAGTGAGAGGTTGCAAATAAGGGGAGCTGGTTAAAAAGATCAATGTGTAAATATATTTAAGTTGAAGAAATCAGTATAAACTCATGTTCACCTTAATATAGATATAAATGCTTACATAGAGAAGTATTTATGGATATTAATATATGTACATATACAGATTAATATACACACATATTTATCTTTGCTTTGTTAGGCGAAGAAGCTATAGCAGCAAGGACTTCCCAGAAGCAACAAGCCCATCTGCCTCCCAGATCATTATTTCTAATACTATTCTACAACAAAAGAAACTAGGGTTCCTTGTAGAAATGACTGATAGCCTGTTCTAGAACTCAGGCAAGAAATATACCTGATGAGCCCACAGCATCTTGTAATGCATGAAGTAAGAAAGTGCTAAACACACAGACACATATACTAATGGGGGTATGTCAAAGGGACATAGGAGCCAACCGAAAGAGTTCCTAATGATCATAGTTGGAACAATTTGCCAAGTAAATTAATTACTGTGAAATTATAACCTAACATATACAATAAATATTTACAAGTCCACACTAATATAAGTGACAGAATGGATAAATAGTATACACGGAGGAGAAGAGACAATTCTCTCTTGTAAAAAAAAAATAATGTATTTAGGTTTTCTAGCTTTTTACAGTTCTGCAGGTTGGAAGTTCAACACAGGTCTCACTAGGGAAAATCCAGATGGAGACAGAGCTACATTTCTTTTGGGAAGTTTTAGCGGTGAGTTCTTTTCTATGCCTTTGCCAGCTTCTAGAAGCAGCCCACATTATCTTGGCTCATGGCCCCTTTCTGCATCATCAAAGTAGGCAACATTACATCTCAATGACTATTCTTCCATAGTCACATTTTTTTTTTCTGATTCTCTTTCACTTTTAAGGGCCTTTGTAATAAATTGATCCCACCTGAAAAACTGAAGATGTCTTCCCTATTTTGAGGTCAACTGATTAACAATCTTAATTCCATTTGAACTTTAATTTATCTTGCAATGTTAAATGACTTATTCAGAGATTTTAGGAATTAGGAAATGCAATTACACTCTATGGGAATCTTTATTGGGTCTACCACATCCCTCAAGCAGGTGGGACATAACTCCCCACTCCTTAACTGTATAGTGACTTCCTTCCAAAGAACACAGTGTGGAAATGGGTATAAAAAAGTATGTTGTAGAAGAAATCTGATCTGTACTTCTTCAGCCACATGATAAAAGTTAACACCAACCATGATGTCATGTTGCTGATATGTATCCTTGATTTTATGTGATGTAAATGACACTTTACTCTATTATCTTCCTCCCAAAAAATACAACCTAGTTTAATTATAAGAAAAACATGAGACAAATTCCAGTTAAAGGACATGCTACAAAACACCTGGCCAACACTACTCTGAAATAAAAGGTCATCAAAAACAATTTCATGTAACTGTCTAAGAAACAGTTACAGCCAACGGTTCTCCCGAGAAGAAATGATGAGTAAGTTCAATGTAGTATTCTGGCTGGAATCATGAAACAGCAAAGGATATTAAGAAAAAAAAACCTAAGGAAATCCGAAATTAGTATGGACTTCAGTTAATAATATTGTGTCAATATTGGTTCATCAATTATAATAAATGTATCATACTAATGTAAGATGTTAACAATAGGGGAAACTTAGTGTGGGTATTTGAGACCTCTTTGAACTATCTTCATAACTTTTCACTAAACTAAAATTGTTCTAAAAATTAAAAAATAATTCAGTGACATAGAAAGCTATAAATGCCCTGCTGTGAAACCTAAGAAAAGCACCTAACCCAAGCTGAAAAGGTCACAAACATCATCCTTTTTTTTCCAGTGGATTTAGCTAATAAACATAAACATATGGAATGAAAAGAAATGAACAATGTCGATCCTGATTCTCCTCCAGACAAAAGGAATATTGACTCATTGGAAGGCATGAATGAATTAAACCAGGGCAACCTAAACAATAGCAAATGAGACAGAATTGGGAAAGAGAATGGTTCAGTGAGAGAGTGTTAAGTGAAAGGTAAAAGAGTAGGATGAAACGAGGTCATGTAAGACATGATAATAAGCATTTTCTATTCCATTTTATCAGGGAAGACAATATATTTTCTATTTTAAAAATCCCACAAAATGATAGCCCTGATAAGCTTGTAGTTATGTTTAACCCTAAATCCAACGCTCTGAAATTTTAGCAATTTCTGCTTATTTGTCTTCAGCAGAGCAACTTGACCAAAGCAATAAGTCACTTCATAAGTGAGGTTTTTCCACAGGCTTCTTTATTTCCCTCACCATTGGCCATCAGGCACAGAGCCCAGTTTAAAAGACATTGACAAGGAATATCCCCAGGGCTAGATGCCTGTTTCAAAGCTTGAAGTAGTTATCTGTATTAGGCCATTCTTGTATTACTGTAAAGAAATACCTGAGACTGGGTAATTTATAAGAAAAAGAGGTTTAATTTGCTAATGATTCTGCAGGCTATACAGAAGCACAGCTCTAGCATCAGCTTCTGGGGAGGGCTCAGGAAGCTAATAATCACAGCAGAAGGTGAAATGGGAGCAGGCATGTCACAAGGTGGAAGCAGGAGCAAAAGAGAATGAGGAGGTGCCACACACTTTCTAAATTTTTTCTTTTTAATTTTCACGAGTACATAGTATGTGTATATACTTATGAGGTACATCAGATGTTTTGATACAGGCATGCAATATGAAATAGTTACATCATGGAAAATGGGGTATCCGTGCCCTCAAGCATTTATTCTTTGTGTTACAAAAAATCTAATTACACTCTTTTAGTTATTTTAAAGTGTATAAATAAGCTGTTATTGACTATAGTCATGCTGCTTGCTACCTGTGATGGTTAATACTGAGTGTCAACTTGATTGAAGGATGCAAAGAACTGATCCTGGGTATGCCTGTCAGGGTGTTGCCAAAGGAGATTAACATTTCAGTCAGTGGACTGTGAAAGGCAGACCCACCCTTATTCTGGGTGGGCACCATCTAATCAGCTTCCAGTCCAGCTAGAATATAAAGCAGGCAGAAAAACGTGAAAAGACCAGACTGGCCTAGCCACTCAGGCTACATCTTTCTCCTGTGCCCGATGTTTCCTCACCTTGAACATTGGACTCCATGTTCTTCAGTTTGGGGACTCAGACTGACTCCCCTTGCTCCTCAACTTGCAGACGGCATATTATGGGACCTTGTGATTGTGTGAGTTAATACTTAATAAACATATATATATATATATGTGTGTGTGTGTGTGTGTGTGTGTGTGTGTGTGTGTGTGTGTATATATCCTATTAGTTCTGTCCCTCTAGAGAACTCTAATGCACTACCCCCCCCCCCAAAAAAAGGTGCTACATGCTTTTAAACAACCAGCTCTCACGAGAACTCATTCACTATCAGGAAGACAGACCAAGGGGATGGTAACCATTCATGAGAAACCATTCAAGAGAAACTACTCCCATGATCCAATCACCTCCCACCAGGCCCTACCTCCAGCACTGGGGATTACAATTCAACATCAGATTTGGGTGGGGACACAGATCCAAACCATATCACCGTCTGAACCTTTAAGAAAATGTTTTCCTATCCTGTCCAAGATATCATTTTTTTGCCAAAAAAATGACATAGCAATCAAACAATGTAAATTATATAGGTTCCCTGATTAATAGCATAATCTGTTGAGTATTTCACTTACTTATGTTTGCAACTCCTATTTGCCACGATGAGGCATGGTTAGTTTTCTACTTCTACTTGTTCTGTAATGCAGTTATAATAATTTCAGTGATATCAAAGAGGCTATTGAAAGCACTATTATAGACAAATTAACAAAAGGAATAATAGTTTCTGGGAGAAAGAATGAAGACATTAAGGAAATAAATTAAAGGATAAGGAAAACTACATCTTATTAAGTGTAAAATGAGTCCTACGTTTCTGGGACATGTAATGTTAGTATATTTTGCAGTGGTTATGTCTGTTTTGTGGAAAAACTTGACGATTCATTCACGTGTTCTTATCCTATAATAACTGTTGAAGTTAATTCAAGGTGTCTTACTACTGGAACTGCCTCTGCCCTTTAATAGGAATGCATTTCACATGATTAGTAGATTGCAGTGAAGCAATGTATTTCATCAAATAACACACAAAAATGTAAGGCTCTTCCCCAGTGAAAACCAGAAATAATAATTATATGCATGTGTGTATACAAGATATACATATATATACACACACACGTATATATTTACATATCCTTCAGACAAAGTAATATTTTTACTTATTGTACTATCTTGACTAGTTACTGTATTTAGAAACATTCAGTTACCAAACCTTGTCTTGAAGGATTTCTTAAATTTCTCATTGGTATTTTTCAGCAATGGAATTTCTGGCTTTTTTTTAATCTGTCTATTAAATTATTTGTTTGGGTCACTTATTGTTTTCCTCATTTCACAGAGTTGTTTCTCTGCACTTTCTTGAGGCTTAAAGAGCTTCCTTAAACAATTATTTTGAAGTCTTTGTCAGGCAGTTTATGTATATTCATTACTTTAGGACCAGTCACTGTCACAGTATTTTTTCTGTTTAGCAATGTCCTGTTTCCCTGATTTTTCTTGATCTTTGTGGTTACACATTGATGTTTGTACATTTCAAGAAGTAGATACTTATTCCAGTGATAGACTGGCTTTGCCTTGGAATGCTCTGTGGCAGATGTGATGTGAGGGTGTGTCAGAAGCTCAAGACCACTAAGGCCTGCCTACTGCTAAGGGCTGTGCAAAGCCAGGGGCTCCTGTAGTCAACCTGCCAGTGGTGCAGGCCAGAGATCAAGTTTGTCATACAGGCTTGAAGCCTGGGACTGTGTGGTGCCATCTGCTGCTGGAATAAGTGTAGAGACAGTTTTTCAGTACATCCCTGGAATATGGGGGAATGGGGGGGTCTGCCCAGTGCTGAGTTTTACTATGGTTTGCTTATTGTTGGGATCCAAAGCAAAATCTTATACTCACTTTCCTCTCTTTCCCCCAAGCAGACAGTGTCTCTCTTCATGGTGTGCAGACTGGGCTTGGGGTAGGGAAAATCTGGGTAACATAAAACTGACCAATCTACCCTCTTTAATGTGTATTTTCTTATTACTGTGCTACAACCACATACTGTGAACTATCACCAGGTATTTTTTTTTCTTGTTTAGCTCTTATGAAGGTATTTTAATGTATGGATAGATTTTTAAACTCATGTTTCTCCAGGGCAACAATCATTGGAGAGTCATACCCCATCATCTGCAAGGATTTCTTAAATTTATAGGGAAGGTCAGAAGGAATAATCAAGAAACTAAAGGCACACTTCATTTTCTTATTGACCTTTGCTTTATTGTGCTTTGCAGATATACATTTTTTTACATACTGAAGTTTTCCAGCAACCTCATTTCAAGCAAGTCTACCAGTGCCACTTTTCCAACAGCATGTGCTCACAGATAATTCATGTATCTGTGTCACATGTTGGTAATTCTCATGATACTTCAAACTTTCTCATTTTTGTATTTGTTATGGTGATCTGTGATCAATTATCTATAATGTTGCTATTGTAATCGTTTTAGGGAGTCATTAATTGTGCCCATATAACATGGCAAACATAATCGATTAATGTCATGTGTGTTCTGGCTGCTCCACCAAACAGCCATTCCCCAATCTCTCTTCCTCTGCTGGGCCACTCTATTCTCTGAGACAACAATATTGAAATCAGGCCAAATAATAATTCTAAGATAGCCTCTAAGAATTCAAGTGAAAGAAAATGTCTCACATCTCTCACTTTAAATCAAAACCTAGAAATGATTAATCTTAGTGAGGAAGGAACGTAGAAAGCCAAAAAAGGCTGAAAACTGGGCCTCTTGTGCCAATCAGCCAACTGGTGAATGGAAAGAAAAAGTTCTTGAAAGAAAATAAATATGCTATTACAATGAACATATGGATAATAAGAAAGCAAAAAAAAAAAAAAAAAACCTTTTTGCTGACATGAAGAAAGTTTTAGTGGTTGAATAGAAGATCAAATCAGCCACAATATTTTCTTAAGCCAAATGCTAACCCAAAGTAAGGCCCTAACTCTCACTAATTCTATGAAGATTGAGAGAGGTAAGAAAGATGCAGAGAAAAAAGTTGGAAAACAGCAGAGGTTGATTCATAGTTTATGGAAAGAGGCCATCTCCATTACACTGAAGTGCAAGGTGAATCAGCAAGTGCTAATGTAGAAGCTGCAGCAAGTTATCCAGCAGATCTAGCTAAAATCACTGATGAAGGTTGCTATGCTAAACGACTAATTTTCAGTGTAGATGAAACAGCCTTATATTGGAAGAAGATGGCACCTAGGACTTTTCTAGCCAGAGAGGATAAGTCAATGCCTAGCTTCAAAGCTTCAAAGGACAGGGTGACCCTCTTCTTTGGGACTAATGCAGCTGGTGACTTTAAGATGAAGCCAATGCCCATTCAACTTTTTTTTTTTTTTAAACAGAGTCTCTCTCTGTCACCCAGGCTGGAGTACAGTGGCTCTATATCGGCCCACTGCAACCTCTGCCTCCCGGGTTCAAGCAATTCTCTGCCTCAGCCTCCCGAGTAGCTGGGATTACAGGAGATCGCCAGCACGCCAGGCTAATTTTTGTATTTTTAGTAGAGACAGGGTTTCACCATCTTGGCCAGGCTGGTTTTGAACTCCTAATCTCATGATCCGCCCGCCTCAGCCTCCCAAAGTGCTGGGATTATAGGTGTGAGCCACTGTGCCCAGCCCATTTACCATTCTAAAAATCCTAGATCTCTTAAGAATTATGCTCAATATGCCTTGTGGGTGTTCTGTAAACAGAACAATGAAGACTACATGACAGTACATCTGTTTACAGCTTGGTTTACTGAATACTTTAGACCCACTGAAGACCCAGTGCTCAAAAGCGAAGGTTTCTTCCTGAATATCACTGCTCATTGACCATACACCTAATCACCCAAAACCTCTGATGGAGATATACAAAGAGATTAACGTACAGTATCCATTCTGCAGCCCGTAGACCAAAGAGTAATTTTGACTTTCAGGTCTCATTATTTAAGAAATACTTTTCATAAGGCTATAGCTGACATAAACAGTGATTCCTCAGCTAGATCTGAGCAAAGTCAATTGAAAGCCTTCTGGAAAGCATTTGCCATTCTAGATGACATTAAGAACATTCATGATTCATGGGAGAAGGTCAAAATATCAACCAGGAGTTGGGAAGAAGTTGATTCCAACCTTCATGGATGACTTGGAGGGGTTTTAGACTTCAGTGGAGGAAGTAACTGCAGATGTGGCAGAAACAGTAAAATAACTAGAATTAGAAGTGGATCCTATAGATGCGACTGAATTGTTGCAATCTCATGATCAAACGAATCAATTAGGAGTTGCTTCTTATGAATGAGAAAAATAACTGGTTCCTTGAAACAGAATCTATGCCTGGTAAAGATGCTGTGAAAATTGTTGAAATGACACCAAAGGATTTAGAATATTACATAGGCTTATTTGATAAATCAGAGGCAGGGTTGAAAGAGATTGACTTTAATTTTAAAAGATATTCTTCTGTGGGTAAAATGCCATGAAAGAATATCACATGCTACTGAGAAATTTTCTGTAAAAGTAAGAGTCAATCAATACGGCAAACCTCACTGTTGATGTTTACTTAGAAACTGTCACAGCACCCAAACATCAGCAACCACCAACTGGATCAGTCAGCCTCCATCAACATAGAGGCAAAGACTCTAAAGCCAGTAAAGAGAGTATGACTTGTTGAGGGCTCAGATTATGACTGGCACTCTTTAGCAATAAAGTAATTTTTAATTTTTAATTAAGGTATATACTTTTTTTTTTTGTCACCAGGCCATTGCATACTTTATAGACTACAGTGTAGTTTAAATATAACCTTTATGGACTGGCAAACCAAAAATTACACAACTCACTTTATTGTGGTATTTGCTTTATTGCCGTGATCTTAAACTAAACCTGTGGTATCTCCAAGGTATGCTTGTACTTGCATTCTGTAAATAAGAAAAAAAAAAAAAAAAAAAAAAAGGCCTTTGGAGAAGACACCAAAATCCATTCAACTCTGGCTATTAGTATTTTTTATATTAGTCCATGAAGATTTTTGCCCCAATAAAGAGGGCCTCTCTATTTCTTTCTGGGAATATTTATTTTTAAAAAGGTGATTCACTTTGGAATTTCTCTTACTTGAAGTTGGAAGCCTTTGTATGAGTTTTCTTTCTTTTTCCTCTGTGTCTGCAGCTGCCTGTTTGTTTAATCACAATATGTTTTGTTTAATATTTCAGTGCTGTTTATCAGGACACCCTAATTTGATTGTTTTCTTTTGTATTTGTCTTCACCAGGTGTTTCTTGACTACAGCACATTTCCCACATGATAAAATTAAAGGTCTAATTAATGCCTTTAAGAACACTGGTGCACAATTCAACACCTAATTTTCTGCAGGGGGCATATTTAGGTGTTTAACTAGGTGAAACTTGGTGCCAAAGATTTCATCTGCATACAAAGCCTCTCTTACTTTCTTGTAAACACTCTTCAATACACAAAGAATGCATTCACTTGGTATGCACTTTTACAGCAAGTAGAAGAATACAGCAAATAAATATATCTAAGCCACATTTCATCAGAGCAGAAACAAAAATCCTATTAGATGAGATGTTGAAATATGAGGTCCATTTCTTTGGAACAGTGAGCATAATACCCAGCATTTGAAAATAGTTGGGGAGAGGGACTGGGGCTGCAAAAGCACTGCATAAAAAAACAAATGCTTTGAAAAATCACATCTGAGATGTAGAGGATCTTAAGAAAAATATGGCATCACATCAAGCACAAAACGAAAAGCTAAATCACCACCTGGCAGTGGTGGGCATAGAGCTGGCCAGGAAGCAAAACTCATTCATCTATCTTATGACTACAAGGACTGGGAAAGGGACCATCTATATAAAGGCTGGGACAATGTTTCTAATCTTATTTCATTTTATTTACTTTCAATCTAGTTTGAAACAGAAATGTGACAGATGTGTTAGATCATATTACTAATAAAATGTTTGCTTGATTATCAGGATATTAAATTTATTAAAAATTGCATTTCATCGCAGTGTCTTCAAAGGCATGATTTATTAGAGACAGATCAAATTTTGGCCTGATTTCTACTTCTCTACAAAATTATAATCTTTATCAGCACCTTACTTTTGACATGAACAACAGATATTTTCTCAACATTCCCAAAATGTTGTATCAAAGCAAAAACTGCCCTCCACAAGGTTAAAAAAAAAAAAAAAACAAAGATTTTATTCAAGGATGTTATGATAGGAGACTGAGGCCAGAACTCTTTCTGAATTCAACTGCACTAAAACAAAAGGCTGGAGGGTTTTTCAAGAGATGGGGTGGGGGGATTATAGGCTCTCTGTGTTTGCTAATTGGCTTTACTCAGAGTAAAAGTAAACTTTCTTATATTTTCGTGAAAGGTAGTAGTTTTATAACTTGGAGCAAGGCACTTCACTGAAATCAGGCACTTATCCTTCCATAGAAAGTGAGAAACAAAGACCTTGTCCTCCTGAATGTTTACATTTTAATGGGTTCACAAGTTCTCAAGAAAGACTTTCCTAGTGGTAAATGTGGCCAGAGGCTTTTTAAAGTTTTACATCTGAAAGGGGCAGAGAAACAATTTGCAATTTTATGCTTTCTCCAGGAGATGCTCTAAGTAAAAGGAAGTTAGGGTCCTAGAGGCAGGAAAACTACCTGTCTGAAGTTTGAAGTTTCTTGAAGTTAAAGGAAACTTTAAGACCTTCTTTGGTCATTAGGCAAATATAACTTTTGAAGAAATACAGCAGACCAACCTCTTCAATTCTATTATTGTGAATATATACCACCTAAATAGAAATTCTAGAGTCCCTGTGTTTTAATCTTCATTGTTAGATTAACAATTTCCTCTAGCTGGGTGTGGCAGCTCACACCTATAATCCCAGCTCTTAGGGAGGCAGAGGGGGGAGGATAGCCTGAGCCTAGGAGTTCGAGACCTGCCTGGCAATATAGTTAGATCCCATTCTTCACAAAAAGGAAAAAAAAAAAGACAAAAAAATAAGTGTAACAATTTCCTCTAGTATGTTCATCCGTAGTCATTTACTGTGTAATATTATGTAAGTATTACATTGGATTGAGTAAGGGAGATATTGAAATAGAAATCAAATATTAAACTGGAAATCATAGTAACAGAATAATTAAGTAATGTGAATCATAGTATTTCAAACTTTTACTTTCCCTTTACATCACATTAGCCTGGGAGCTTCTCAGAAACCTTATGGTTCAGAGGATCACACAATGAGGAAATGTCAGCTTCAAATTTTATCTCTAATGCAGGACTGGTAACACAAATTTTGGGGCCCTGTGCAAAAACAAATGTGACCCCTTGTTGAAATATTATTTAGAATTTTAAGCTAGCAACAATGGAGCGTTGAACTAAGAATGAGGCTCTTCTGCACAAAAACAATGCAAGTTTTATGGGCATAAAGTTGGTCTTTCTCAAGTGCTAATTTTCCCTTAAGAATATTTGTATAATCCTGTTGGGGTTCTGAAAACGATATCTTATATGATACTTTGGCATGCTGAACACTTTAAACTAAAATAGCAAGGCTTTAAAAGCTGTCTCAGAATCAAAGACTTTCAAATCTCTTGTTTCTCCTTCCCCACCCCACATCACTCCCTCAAGCACAGAGGGACTCCTGGAATTTTCTTATCTGACTAAAAAATTTCATTCTAAAAAAAATGCAATTGTCTTAAGGTCCTCTCCCTAAGAATCTCATCAAATAACCAGGAAAGATTAACCGCTAATGAAGAGACTAAAAAGTTTGTCACCACCCACAGACAGACTTTCCATCTATTCTTCTGAGGGCAACTCTGAGAGATTACCTGGGAGACTTTATTTGCCTAATAAGACAATCTCCTTTGTTCACAGGGAAGTTCTGTCCCTCACCTACTTGCTGCCTCCCCCAGAGCTCAGGGGAATTTTGTCCCAGGTCATAGCTCATGGGGCTTCTTCATTTCTCCTGAAAGTCATTTACTACCCCTTATAGTTACCGATATCCATCCCCCCGAAAAACCTTTCCTCTCCTCTATAAAGAAGGGATTTAAACCTCAACCATCTGGCACTTCTTTATATTTACATTACATATATTGAGACTGATATGTGTGAGACTCCTGTGTTCATATCGAAACTGCCACTGCAAAATTATAACTGAGACAGTGAAAGAAATCTGACCTAACCAACTCCATCTTGCTTCTAACTTCCAAGCTGTCCCTGTTCATTCCTGGGCATAGGCTGAACTAACCTTGGGAGAAACTTAGTTTATAGTTTAGAACAAAGACAATAAGAGCCCTTTTCCAAAACAAACCCCCTTCTTGTGTGGGGACTGGACTGCCTTTGTAGGACTAACACATTAGCCAAAAGATTAGAAAGGATGGTTTAGGAGTCATGGAGCTGGAGGTTACAAGATTCTGACCCCGCCAAAATTATTCCTGGGGATAACATCACTATCGTAAATCCTAAGATTGGTGCTTGAGATATTTTGCAGACCCTGCACTGGATGGATCAGCTGGCACCACACAAATTGATAAACTGGCTCATTTGACCTGTGGCCCACACCCAGGAACTGACTCAGTACAAGACAGCTTTGACTACCTATGATTTTTTTTTTTTTTTTTTTTTTTGAGACAGAGTCTCTCTCTGTTGCCCAGGCTGGAGTACAGTGGCGAGATCCTGGCTCACTGCAACTTCCACATCATGAATTCAACCAATTCTCCTGTCTCAGCCTCCAGAGCAGCTGGGATTACAGGCATGCACCACCACGTCTGGCTAGCATTTTTTGTATTTTTAGTAGAGAAGGGGTTTCACGACGTTGTTCAGACTAGTCTCAAACTCCTGACCTCAGGTGATCCACTTGCCTCAGCCTCCCAAAGTGCTGGGATTACAGGTTTGAGCCACTGTGCCCAGCCTGACTCCCTATGATTTTATCTCTGACCCAACCAATCAGCACATCTTACTCACTGGCTGCCCTATCCACCAACAAAATTATCCTTAAAAATTCTCATCCCCAAATGCTCTGAGAGACTCATTTGAGTAATAATAAACCTCCGATCTCCTGCACAGTCAGCTCTGCATGAATTACACTTTCTCTATTGCAATTCCCCTGTCTTAATAAATTGTCTCTGTCTAGGCAGCCGGCAAGGTGAACCCACTGGGCAGTTACAATATACACATTAATACATACGTATACCTTTCCTCCTATTGATCTGTCTCTTGTCAATCATTCTAGTGAACCCTTCAGAGAGGACAGAAGGGAAGCTTTCCTGCCACCCCTACAATCCTTATGCAGATTGACTACCAACCTTATGAAGTCTCATAGAAGTTTGTTCTTTTGTTTCATCATGTGTTATAACAATTTGTAATTACTTTCTATTTTCCTTATTAATTGAATACCATTTGAGAGCAGAGTAAATGTCATATTTATTTCTCTTACTTGTTCAACAGTCTGGTTTTTTTTTTCTTTTTTTTTGAGCTGACATTTCACTCTTGTTGCCCAATCTGGAGTGCAATGACACGATCTCTGCTCACTGCAACCCCCGCCTCCCGGGTTCAAGCAATTCTCCTGCCTCAGCCTCCTGAGTAGCTGGGATTACAGGTGTGTGCCACCATGCCTCCCTCATTTTTTGTATTTTTAATAGAAACCTGGTTTCACCATGTTAGCCAGGCTGGTCTCAAACTCCTGATCTCAGGTGATCTGCTCACCTCAGCCTCCCAAAGTGCTAGGATTACAGCTGTGAGCCACCACACCTGGCCTTGTTTTTATTTAAAATTTAAAAATAAGTAGCATATCATATGATTCACAAAACACAATAACGTAAGAAAGGTATGTATTGCAAAGTCTTGGTTTCACCCTGCCCAATCCACTTGTTTCTAACTCATCCCCTACCTCCATAGATAACCATTTTATTAGTTTGTGGGTGTATCCTTCTGTAGACTCTTTAAGCAAATGTGAGGGACACGTGAATATGTGTTTTTACCTCCCTTTTTTCTTACATAAAAGTAATGTATTTTATGCACATAAAAATATTAATTAACACATTGTTCTGAACTTACCTTTTTCAGTTACACATATATATTGAAGAATGTTTCATATCCTACTAGAGAATTTCCTCTGTGCCATAATTTTTTTAATCTGTTCTAGATGGCTAGATATTTAAATTATTTCCAATTTCTTGCTATTACAATGTAGCAATAAGTAATATTTATAGATAAACAACTTCATTTATTAATGCATATTTGTAAAATAAATTCTTTCCTATGCTTTTCAAAGTCTGTTTTTCATCTTGTCCTCTTTTAATTCAGACAATTTCTGATACAGTTTTGAATTTTTAAAAAATTATTTTTCAAAAATTTAAACATTTCCCCCTAATATTATCTGTGTGTATCACCCGTAAGGGTTTGCATTTCTGTTTTGAGGGCTTATTTCTTAGTAATAATTTCAGTAAGGTATTTTGTTTTGTTTTTAAATCAGATTGGAATATTTGGCTTATGCTTTTGTATGCCTTTCAAATGAAATATTGTTGTAGTGAGTTTTATATTTATTCATTGTTTGGATGCTACTTATTTACATTTTTCTTATAGTATGTCTTTAGGTGTATTGTATTTGTTCTCTTTTTGATATATATGTTTAAATATATTAAAAGTTCCTGGATTATATATGGATACAAGTTTCCATTAAGAGGGTGCAGGGGCCGTGGACTTTATTAGGTATCTCTATTCAAGTCTTCCTCTTCTTTTGCTATAATGACATATTTTTCATTAAAAAATGGTTGTTCTGTGTGACTACGTCACTTTATCTATCACTCAGGTTCTAATCTTGATTAGAAGACCTTTTATTATTAACCATAAATTTTCTCAAGCCCTGGGATAACATGGGAAATACCCCGTTTTTGAAATGCTCTATTACTTAAAAAAAAAAAAAATCTTTCTGCCATAGGACCTATCTTGGACCCGCAAGTTTTCCAAGTCTTTTTCCTCAACTTCTATATCCCCAGTGACTGAAAACTATTGTATGGTACAAAAAGTACAAACGAGAGCTCAAAGATGGGCTTTGATACCTAAGGAAAATTAACCACACCATTTAGTAAAACATAGCTAATCCTGGAGATCAGATTTTGTGTAACTGTAGGAAGAAGATGGACAGTGTGGAAAAAGCATTGGAAAAGGAATAGAAGTGTGGAACATGTGGCTTTCATTTAAGAATGAAAAAAATGGGAAGAAAGGAAGGATTTTTCCTTTCTGCCACCTGGTGCATGATGAAACTGAATAAATATTTGTTAAACAAAATTTATTTAGGGCATATTTTAGCATGTAGGACATTTTTAAAAATATGTCCAAAAATTAATAAAATCACCTTTGAAGACTTGACTCAGGAACTTTATTTTTATGTAATTTTCCTCTTCTGACATTGCCATTTTGTTCATACTTTTTTTTTTCTGTGTGAGACAGGGTCTTACTCTGTAACCCAGGCTGGAGTGCAGTGGCGCAATCTTGGTTCACTGCAACCTCTGCCTCCTTGGTTAACCAATTCTTGTGCCTCAGCCTCCTGAGTAGCTGGGACTACAGTTGAGTGCCACCACCTCTGGTTAATTTTAGTATATTTTGTAGAGACGGGGTTTTTGTCTTGTTGCCTAGGCTGGTCTTGAACTCCTGAACTCAAGGGATCCACCCGCCTTGGCCTACCAAAGTGCTGGGATTACAGCAGTAAGCCACCGCACCCAGCCTCTTTCTTAACTATGCTCTGAACATATATTACTAAAACAAACCTAGTAGTTTCTTGATCTAGAAAACTCTGACCTATCTAACACTCCGCCTTTGTATAGACATATTTTGTTGTTTGTCTTCCAAAATCAGGCCCTTTTGTATAAAAATCCCAACTAAGGGGTTGAAAGAAGTAGACAGGAGCTCATTTTCATTAGAAAACATATTTTAAAAGCATCTAAAGGCAAAGTTATATGAATATGATTAATCTCCGTAATGTTGTATATAATCTACAATTGGCCAATACCATACATTATAAGAATATCTTCATATTCCCCTTCTACAATTATGGTATCTCGATCCTCAGTACCATTTAGTGGAAAAATAGAAAATAATAGTAACCACAAAAAAAAAATTTAAACTCACAGAAGTATAATTTATCATTTGGATAGATTCGATAAGCAACCAAAGTTTAATCGGCTAAGAATCTATATTTATAGTATCTCCTTTTGACCTCTGGTTGCATGGAAGAGTTCTCATCCAATCCTGTTGATATGTTATTTTGAAGTTAGAGAGCAGCTAAGCAGTGAAGTATGGGGCCCTACAATGGAGTAGAACTTCCACGTGAAACTGTGGAAGAATAGATGGTCTTATCAAGAAAGATGGTTCTGACCGTGAGTTGATGGTGAAATCAGGCTGAAAGCCAAAAAGCCAAACATTGATACAAATAAATGAATATTAAAAATGGAAACAACCAGGCCTGGTGGCTCATGCCTGTAATTCCAGCACTTTAGGAGGCTGAGGGAGGCAGATCGCTTGAGCCCAGGAGTTTGAGACCAGCCTGGGCAACATGTAGTAACCTTGTCTCTACAAAAAAAAAAAAAAAAATCCCAGCTTCTAGGGAGGCTGAGGTGGGAGGATCGCTTGAGCCCAGGAAGTTGAGGCTGCAGTGAGCCATGAGTGTGCCCCTGTACTCCAGCCTGAGAGACAGAGAAGAATCCTGTGTCAAAAAAAAAAAAAAGAAAGAAACAACAATACCAAATGTTAATTATGCTAATATGGGTTTTAATGGCTTCAATTTATAAATAAGGAAATTTAAGTGCAAAGTGTTTCATTTAAGATCACACAGCAAGAAAATGACAGAGAAAGGACTTGGGGCTGTGTTAGTCCACTTTTGTGTCACTATAAAGGAATACCCGAGACTGAGTAATTTATAAAGAAAAGAGGTTTATTTTGGCTCACATTTCTGCAAGCTGTACAGGAAGCCTGGAGCTGGCTTCTTCTTCTGGTGAGGTCTCAGGAAGCTTATAATCATGGCAGAAGGTAAAGGGAAAGCAGGAGACATCACATGGTGAGAGTGGGAGCAAGAGAGACGGAGCAAGAGAGAATGAGGGGGCAGGAGCTACACTCCTTTAAACAACCAGATCTCATGTGAACTCTCTGAGAACTCACTCATTGCTGTGAGGAGGGCACCAAGCCATTCATGAAAGATCTTCCCCTAAGATCCAAACGCTACTCTACATGCCGAGTCTCCAACACTGGGAATTACATTTCAACATGAGATTTGGAGGGGACAAGCCTCCAACCTACATCATTGTCCATCTACTCAGGTACTTTGCATGTCAGAATCCAAACTTCTTTGCCACATGGGCTCTCTACTAACAGGCTCTTGAATAAGCAAATTTGGACCACAACAACAACAACAAAAAAGCTGGGAGATTCTATTATATGTAATGTTTTGTGAAAAACACATAATGAGGTTCGGAGAGCGTAAAGAACTAGGTCCAGCTGGATTTCAAAATTCCATGTCCAAAAATGAAGTCAACATAGTTCCTCAAACATTTACGTTTGCTATATGTTCCTTTTCTCATGAGAAATACTGGCAGCTCCCCTACTTCAGAAACAAAAACTAAGAAGTTGCCCCTGAGTTTTCCCTCATGTATGTTATGCATTATAAGTATCATCAAACTCTATCTTCCAACATCCTGTAGAAATCTCAAGCCTGGACACTTCTCGTGATTACCACTGTAGTACACTATTTAAGCAAATCATCATGTCTGGATTACTACAATAGCATCTCAGATGCCTCTCCCTCCCTCCCTCCTGACTTGGGTATTTTCCAGGCTCAACCAGTTCCATATCCTAGATTGAAGATAATTTTTTAAGGCTAGTCTTACCATGTGACTCTCCTGTTTATAATCTTTATCAATTCCTTTCAGGATAAGATCCAAATGATATAATGTATAATTAGGAAACAGTATATCTCAAATTTCTCTGATGTAGGTAAGAAAGTATATCCAAGGGTTGACCAGTGGGTGGAGATGACCAGTTCAGATTTGGACATTTATAATTTGAAGTGCTTATGGGATATCCAGCTGGAGATGTCCAGGTGTGTGTGTGTGTGTGTGTGTGTGTGTGCGTGTGTGTGTGTCTGTTTTAACTGGCCTTTCAAACAAGAAAGAAACCAAGCAAATTTATTCAAAATAAAATACTAGTAACACTTATCACCCATTGCAGGAGCGTTTCTTTGCATTAAATAACATGAGGGAAATATTAATTCATACACATAAAGGAATTTCAAAACATAGCACCTCAAGCACAATAGAATTGAGTTGGAAAAGTATTTTTAAAGGGTAGGCCTTGGCCCTTCTAATCATGCTGCTTACGTATTTTATACATTCGGTAAAAGGCACTGGTTTCAGAGAAGCTGCTGTAAAATCCACCATGGCTGAAACATGCAAATCAGCACAGAATGTTTGCTGGAAGGTAAGTCAAAGCAATGCCATTGAAGTAGCCTGTATATGCATATCTCATTGGTGACATCTTGAGCTCCGTTAATCAATTCCTATTTGAGATAAATGCATCTGCTTGTATCTCAAAAGACTAGATTCACGGAACCGTGACTAAGATATTTCATAGATGCTCTCCAAGGACTTTAAAAGGCAAAACGACAGGAAATTTACTAAATCCATACAGCTAACCTGAAGAAAAGGTTAAGCAAAATTCAGAGGCTTCTCAATCTTCTTTTATAGTCTGAAAATTTTAATAAATGATGCCCTAAATTTGTCCAAAAATTTCTAGAGATAATGATTTATTACATGATGTCTGTATTAAATGAGACTTCTAAAAGGTGCTAATTTCTGTTTTAGAAAATAATATATAGCACAATTTCATTCCTCCATTGAATAGACCCCTCTAAATATTTAAAAAGCAGAGATTCTCTGTTTAGGAAGAACTGAACAAAAAATATCTGAGAAAATAAGAGAAAAATGTTAGGATTTTTATATAGAATGAAGCACTACAGAATTTTGTTTACAATTATGCATAGAGCTCCTAAGGGCTACAGATGACATCTTTACCTCAAATTGTTGCTCTCCTAAATCATTGATAATAGAAGCCCCAGGCATTGTGGATTAAACCCTGAAGCTCACTGCACATAAACTCGAAGGGGTATTATTTTCATGGTTCAGTTAACAAGAGAAGTGAAACTCACGCCATTATTTGACTTGCTTAAAATTACCCTTTTTGTATTTTAAGCTCTCCTATCCCATATATTTGCAATTATTTGGCCCTTAGCATTCTCCTTGAAACTCTCCTCCTCTGCCTATTTCTCCTCTTGTTCCTGATGACATTTTTTACTCCATAGCTTCTAGCTATCCCTCAACCACAAAGGTAGTTGAAGCAACATCCAAAAATACCAGCTCCCAGGAGCCGTTAGTTCTGTGCTTTGAGTATAAAATGGGTCTCAAGCCTGGGTAATAACTGAATTCATGAATCTCAATTCCCAGATGACATTAATAGCAGCATAGAGCAGGAAGCAGAGTTATGTTAATTTCCGCAGGTAATGCGTGAAAGCAGATAGGGAAAGCTTGAAAGGTCAACATCTGCTGTCATGCAGGAGTGTTGCAAAATGTGATTGGCCAGTAAATGTCAACACCATGTTCTAAAATCTACATGCCACCCTTTCAATTTAATCGTAGCTTGCAGCCCAGCTAACAATCATGCAGCATGTTTCAAAAGCTCTTGAATTCTAAAATGGAATTGTATGATTGCATTCCCATGGCAATAAGACACCTGTAAATTACAAACTTGTCATTTAATCAGCATAAATGTAGGGAGTTTGTGCAACCACTGTGAATTTTTTTTGTATCTATTTTCAGGGACGGCTGAAGACCTCTTAATGATTATATACCATAACGAACTGCAGGTCTAACTGTTGCCATGGCATTACGTACTTTTTTTTTTCTTTTAAAGAAGTGACTGGAATGTAGAGCAGATAATGAATCTAATTGATTGTCCTCTGCTCCACACAGATATGCTTTATATTCTCTCCCTTTTGTGTTCTTCCTCCCTTTCACTGCAGATTGGATTCACAGGTATGCATTTGTTCAGTGACAAGAATGGCTCTCATCCAGACCATCCTCACACCTTAAAAAAATTGAATAAATATAAAATAGTCTGCTTTGAAAAATGTCTATAACAAAAAGGTATATGTATAAAGAGCATAGAAGAAAAAAAATTACACTCACCATACACACTGTCAGATGAAATCAGTAAGAAGGAAGACAATAGGTTTTTCTCAAAAACTAAGGTATAGTCTTGTAGGCTCAGTATCCACAGTTATGCATAGGTTCTTTTTAATTAAATGAAAACTAAGTTAGAGAATCTAAAACTTCCCAGATATTCAAATTGAATAAATCATCAGCATATTTAATATGTAACTGGATTTTTAAAATATCATTATTATTAACATGTATTTGCCAACTAGAAGCTGGCAAATATGTATTAATAATTTACAGCACAAAGAACAAAATGTAATATAATTAACTATTATTTTTAGGCTATGAAATATGACCAAATAGAATTTTTACAGAGAGTATTTTAGCCTGAGTAATTATTTTGGACAGAATAACAAATACTTGGCTTCAGAGTTTACAATCCTCCTACCTCTGTATACTTACATTTATAGATCATAGGTATAGAGAAATAGTCTGCATAATTTTCTATTCAATGATTCCTGAAATAAAAATCTATAGCTGCATGAATTCATTCATTTGGGAGACGTGTCCAAAGTCACAGAATCAGGTGAGGAGCCTGGCTGGATCCCAGCCTTCCTGATAGTTTCATTAAGTGCACTTTCTACTACTGAAGAATGCAGGTGGTATTATTGTTATCTCTCAAATTACAATACATAAATAAAATTTAAAAAGATATATTTTTCTCTCTTAAGAAAATTAATGTAGACATGTATCTCCTGAGTTGCTGCTTAGTATCTGTAAGTTATGCCAGAGCATAAATAATATGCTGACATTTAATATTAGGTATTCCTAGTAGAGTTTACAAAAGTTTATATTAGAAAATGTAATATGGTTTTTAAAAGAAAAGAATGACCAAAGAATTAAAAATCACATTATAAAATAACTCTTTTATCTAAAAAACATTGAATTATAACATGCTATCTCCTTGATTTTATTGGCAACTTAAAATATGAATCTAGGCCCAGGGCAGTGGCTCACACCTGTAATCCCAGCACTTTGGGAAGCCAAGGTGGGTGGATCACCTGAGGTCAGGAGTTTGAGAACAGCCTGACCAAACATGGCGAAACCCCATCTCTACTAAAAATACAAAAAATTAGCCAGGTGTGGTGGCGTGCGCCTGTAATCCCAGCTACTCTAGAGGCTGAGACAGGAGAATTGCTTGAACCCAGGAGGTAGAGGCTGCAGTGAGCCGAGATCGTGCCATTGCACTGCAGCCTGGGCAACAAGAGCAAAACTCTGTCTTAAAAAAAAGAAAAAAGAAAAAACAAAAAGAATCTAATGCCTGCCTGAGAACATGTAAAATGTAGTTTTCTTTGTTTCAGTAATCATATGCTACTAAAGATGATATACTAAAGATGCCTATCTTTTATTCTGCTCAAACACTTGTTAAGAACATATAGTACTTGGCACATCTTTCCACTTTCTACCATTAATTAGTCAGCCTGTTTTCAATTATGCTAAGAAACCTACTAAACCAAGTGTGAAAGTAGGTGCTAATTGCTTATATCAGCAAAGTGGGCCATATTAACTCTCTGTTGACGGTTCATGTCTAATCCAAGAGTATGACTGATTTCACCTCCCCTGCATAGCCAGCTAACAAGAAATGCTTTCATGCTTAAACCGTAAAAAGCCATTAAAATACATATGCACGTTGAAATAAATAAAGCACAATGACATATTTTATCATTCTTCCAAATAAAAAAAGTGCACCAAGTCATATTAGTCACCAAAAGCATGATCAGTGACTTAAGAATAATTATTTCCTTTTTGAAAAAAGTAAAGAAAATTGGAAGAAATTCCACTGAATTTTCGAAGATGTTATGGCAAATCTTTTTAAAAATTATGAAAGCCTGTCAGTTACTGAAATTGTCAGATATAGCCTCCATGTGTTATTCTTTTGTAGTTGAATACTTATCAATATACTACAAAATTTGATCTGAAATATTTCAAAGAAATGCTTTGTTGTAAACTACCTCAAATCTCACATATCGTCAGTTCTTTCTTACATGATGGCAACTCCTAAATTTGTATCATATCTTCTTTTAAGTTCCATATTACAACATCCACAAGAAATCTGTCTCAGATATTTTCCCAAGAACCTCACACTCACCACATGTAAAATGAAATTAAGTACCTTTTGTCTCCTTCTTCTTTTAATTTGTTGCATTACTTGCTGATATTACCTTAACCTAAGGCATGAAACTGTAGTTATTTTTGCTTCCTTCTTCTAGATTATTCCCCACATAAAACATATGTCCCCAGCATTTGGCACCAGGGATGAGTTTTATGGAAGACAGTTTTTCTATGGACTGGGGGTGGGGTGGGGGTTGGGAGGGAATGGTTTTGGGATGAAACTGTTCCACTTCAGATCATCAGGTATTACATTCTCACAAGGAACGTGCAACCTAGATCTTTTGCATGTGCAGTTCAAAATAGGGTGTGTGCTTCTATGAGGATCTAATGCCACCTGACAGGAGGTGGAGCTCAGGCCATAAAGGTCTCTTGCCTACTGCTCACTTCCTGCTGTGTGGTCTCATTCTATGGCTCCAGTACTGGTCAATGGCCTGGAGGCTGGGGATCCTTGCCATGGAATATACATAAGAATAATGATGACAGTAATGCCAAAGTTGAGGTGAGTAAAGAGATCTGAGTAAATTTCTTATCTTGTAAATATATTATTCTAAAGGACTAAGAAAACGGATAAATTTCACAATTTGATAGTGAGACTTCCTTATTCAAACGTTTTAAAGAGTCTGGGTATATACCCAAAGGAACATATATCATTCTATTATAAAGACACCTGCACACATATGTTCATTGCAACACTATTCACAATAGCAAAGACAAGGAATCAACCTAAATGCCTATCAGTGATAGACTGGATAATAAAAACAAAAATGTGGTATGTATACACCATGGACTACTATGCAGCCATGAAAAAGATTGAGATCATATGCTTTGCAAGGACATAGATGGAGCTGGACACCATTATCCTAACTAAACTAGTGTAGGAACAGAAAACCAAATACCACATCTTCTCACTTATAAGTGGGAGCTAAATGATGAGAACTTATGAACGCAGAGAGGAAAACAACACACACTGGAGTTTATCAGAAGGTGTAGGGCAGGAGGAGGTAGAGGATCAGGAAAAATAACTAATGGGTACTAGGCTTAATACCTGGGTAATGAAATATTCTGTACAGCAAACCCAATGACACAGGTTTACTTAGGTAAGAAACCTGCACATGTACCCCTGAACTTAAAATAGAAGTTAAATATATATATTTTTATATAAAAAATAGAGCCATGCATTTTCCCATAGAGCATTAAACTTATTTTATAATATAAATGTGAGTATTGCCAAATTTTATTGTCAAATGTCTCACACAAGCATATATACACAAACACACACTCATACATATCACACATAAACACACGCTTGCCTAAATATGAAAGGACAATGATCCTAGATTAAACTATCAAAGTGCCGCTAGCTACATTTTTAATCTTCTGCAGTTTAGAAACATCTTCAAGAATCCTGTCCCCTTTCCTCGTCTAGCACAGAAGATTGAATGGATCTCCTAACTATACTGATGATAAGAAGAGAAAGATAAACCAGAGAAGTCATTCTTGCCTTTAGGGATTCACCTGGTAAATTGCTGCTTAAAGAGTGCTGTCAATAAGTTAACTTCTTTACTGTCGGGAGCAATTCTCTACTGGCGGTAAGATGGACAAGATGACCTAATAGATCTTTTTTCATCTCAAGATTCAAAGTTTCTTTTCAAGGAACTGTGACTGAAGAACAGAAACAGTGTTTAGGATCCGCCCACAACATTTTAATTTTAAAATAATTCACATATTATTTGCGTTTTTAGTGAACCGATTTAAATTCTCTAAAAGTAATCTTTCCTTACTCACATATTGCCTTGCTGTGTTTATTTTTTAAATAATGAAATATTTAAGAGATATTGCACAATTTAATATTACAGGATGGAGATTTCTTCTTGTGCTCTTTTTGTTTCCAGCACCCATGTTACCTTAAATGGAGGACTTTTCCTCTTCCATTTCTGTATCTTTTAGTCAGCAGACAGATATAGTGAAATGGTTAAAAGCACAGACATTAGAACCAGGTTGGGTTTTAAAATCTGAATCCTCAGCCTATTACATGTGTGATCTTGGACAAATATCACCCACCTCTCTCTGCCCCAGTTTTTTTATCTGTAAAACAGAGTTACAGAGAGACCTCCTATCTCATGTGGCTTCTCTCTTAGGTGGCTGTTACGAAGATTAAATGAGTTGATAGACGTAAAGCATGTCGAAGGCTCCCTGGCATGTACTACATGTTTGTAAGAGTTTGCTACTGTGGCTACTATGGCGATGAGGATTATATTATTATTGCGGCAATTGTTATTAAATGCACTGTTCTTAGAATTGTTAAATTATTCTCCAATTACATACATTTTAAAAAATCAGTTTTAGGGCCGGGTGTGGTGGCTCACGCCTGTAATCCCAGCACTTTGGGAGGCCGAGGCGGGCGGATCATGAGGTCAGGAGATCGAGACCATCTTGGCTAACAGGGTGAAACCCCGTCTCTACTAAAAATACAAAAAAAATTAGCCTGGCGTGGTGGCGGGCGCCTGTAGTCTCAGCTACTCAGGAGGCTGAGGCAGGAGAATGGTGTGAACCCGGGAGGTGGAGCTTGCAGTGAGCCGAGATTCGGCCTCTGCACTCCAGCCTGGACAACAGAGCGAGACACCGTCTCAAAAAAAAAAAAAAAATCAGTTTTAGAAAGCATGTCAAGTTAGTTTCCATGTTTGATGGGTGGCTCAGTGGTTTGTGCATTATCTTGCTAAGTTAGAATGGTAAAGTTTTTTGAAATAGAGACTTGAAAACCATAGAGAACTTTGTAATTTAAACCATGAGGTGAACTTGCACGTGTGAAGGAAATGATAGTTGTGCGCCACCATTACTTCTCCTGTATCATGGCGCTTCTCAAATAGCACGCATAGAGTTACTGGAGACATCAATGTAGCACATGGTGAGAACAAACAAGATCTCATTGGTTTTAGAAAGATTATATTTTGAGTGGTTTCATAGATGCATTTTAATTAAATTAATATGTTATTTATAATGACTTACAAAAACGTTTCACATTTCTACCAGCTTTAAATTCAGTTGACCACCAGAACCTCACTTCCTTTCTGAGGTTGTCCTCACTGGCTCTAACGGGAATGTGATTGCCATTGCATTGTGGGAGCTGACTACATCCCCAGGTGCATAACTTACTTATGGAATTATCTTGTTTAGAGACTGAGCATTTCATTGATTAGACTGTGAACTACTTATGAGTAGTAACAGCATTTCCTTAATCTTTGCAATTCTTAGCATCTAACGTACTTCTTGGTATAAAGCAGGTTTCAATAAAAGTTTATTGAATGAGTAAATGAATGAATTCATCTAATATGACTCTCAAAATTGATTTTTAAAACTATTCCTCCATTGTGATGATGATATGGTCATCTGTACTCATGCCTTTTAATATTGAGAAAGAAAAAAGTGAAATCATAGCACATGACTTAGTAAATACGAATTTATGCTATATAACTGAGATTTGCCTTTAAGGTTCATCAGCTTTCACAGATCCAATATATGGTCACATTTAGTGTCCAAAATGTCAGTTTGATCCTGGAAATTATTTCTGTTGCTGCCGTATAATTTATTGTTATAAAATTTTCTGGCCAGGCGCGATGGCTCACTCCTGTAATCCCAGCATTTTGGGAGGCTGAGGCAGGCAGATCACGAGGTCAGGAGATCAAGACCTTCCTGGCTAACAAGGTGAAACCCCGTCTCTACTAAAAAAAATACAAAAATTAGCCAGGCGTGGTGGTGGGCGCCTGTAGTCTCAGCTACTCGGGAGGCCGAGGCAGGAGAATGGCGTGAACCCTGGAGGCGGAGCTTGCAGCAATCCGAGATCGCGCCACTGCACCCTAGCCTGGGTGACAGAGCAAGACTCTGTCTCTGGGAAAAAAAAAAAAAAAAAATCTATAAAAATGACTGAATCTGAGATCTGGGTACACATAGACAAAGCTAAACTGTATTAAATGTGTTTCATGGTGCATAAAATATAGCAAATGCATAATTTATATTTTCACTGAGTTTTCCATATTATTAATGACCATGATTTTACTATAGCCTATAATTATTTTTCATACCCCTTTGAAAACTAAAATTATAAGAAATTATTTTTTGCATTATTTTAGTACCTTTTCTCCTTTACTCTCATACATTAAAAAAATAGTTTTTGAAGATGCAGATAACTAACATAGATTCCTACATTTTGCCTTCTTTGGGAAGAAAGCAAATTTTAAAATAAAGGAGGACTTGGATGAGGTTAAAAATTATCTACCTAGAAAATTCTTTCTAGCTGAGGTATTTCAGAGTGGAAAAAAATGCTTGGGAAAAAACCTTCCTATCTTTGCCCCTAAGGAAATAAAGTTACAATGACAGTCACCTAATCTAATAACTTCTCTTATTCCTGTCATAGGTTCACCTTGCAGTTGTACTGGTTTTCCTCATTTTCATTCTTTTCACTGATTCTTTTTTAGCCTCTGATTCCCTACTGAAATCTATTGAAAAGTGCACAATTGCAATTTTAGCATTAAATTTCTCTTTAATACTGCTTGTCACTTTTCCTCTCATTGATTCAAAGCTACATGCCAAGTCAATGGAGAAATGTGAGCTTAATTCTTTCTTTGGTTTGGTTACCTTCCTTCTTCAAGCAGCAGCAATTAGAAAACACTACACCTTGGTCCTTTTTTGATATAATTAAATGAGTAATTCTTATAACTGTTTATTATTGATTCCCTCAACTTTTCATCCTTTCATTCTCTCTGCATTCCACTCGGCTCCCCCCAAAGTTAGCCACGGCAGAAGTAGGACATCTGCTTGGAAAAACATTTAGATTGCTAATGATTCTTTTAAACATCTGTTACACTGCTACTGAACAGTTGTTGTTTCTTTAAGGAGGCTCAAGGGACAAGACCTATGTCACCTTAATAGTGAGTACTTTTTGGAAGTGGTAAGCCCTATGCCTCTGGGAGCCATGCAACAGTGCTATTGTATACATACATAAACTTAATGCTTCTGGCCTTACATTTTATCTTTGTCCACTGCAGTATTTCTGATTATAGTACTTTGTGTCTGGTTATTTCAATACTTGATAGATTTTCTTTGTCTTCCCACTCCATTACAGTTGTACTTTTAAAGAAAAACACTACTAAGCAGAAAACATATCTCATATCCTTATTGACTTAGATGTGAGCTTTTTATAGAAAAACTTCAAATGGACTTTGATACCAACATCTAAACCTGTATGATAATTCTTAATAAGGAAAAGACTTGAGAAAATAGATTGGGATTAAAGTTTCTAGAATTTTCTTTTCAGCTAATGTATACATACTCATTCACAAATACTTTGCATAAAAAGAAATAGAAAAGAATTTATTTTTAATGTGTCTTCTCAGAGTATCCTGAAAACACTCTCTCCTGTTCCCATGTTGCAAAAGAGAATGTTTCTCACACACCCAGAATACAGGGGCCAGAAATTACTGGTGAGACAAGGTATGATGCACATCAAAATTAGCCCTCTGGTAATTCAACAAAATGGTAAAATAATATCAAGAAGGAATTTTAGAGACTCAGGTCTGGCCAAAAGAAAACTGGCATCTGAAACAGACCTTAAAACAAATATGAGATTATTGTATTTTGCTAATCCATTTTCCTCTCAATTTTAGATTAAACCAAATCAAATATCTAAGGGAATTGCCACTTGGCTTTTATTTATTAATCTTTCCTATATACAAATATATATAGAGAGAGATAACAGATACTAGATAGATGACTACCTTTCTCATATTCTGCACAGACTCACTATTTCCATCGTCTTTCCTCTGCAAAAAGCCCTATTGTAACCTCTGTGGATAAATTAATTAAGATGCTGGGAAAAAATAACCTACTGTCTTTAGAGGAATTTATATAACTACAAAGAATATCTTCAACTTTATATAACAAATTATAACTCTAAGATCAAGGATGTGAACCAGAGATTATTTTTCCACTAACACCTTGAGGTAATTATTGTGGTTTTAGTATTATTATTACCTTTGTAAAATTCAAGTTAAATATGAGGACAAAAATCAAACAAGTTAATTCAACTCATTAGGTTCTTCCACTTTTGACTTTCACTTAGCTATTACTAGTTTGGGTATAGTGCTCCAGCATTTTAGACATTTATTAAGGAGTTTATTCTAAAAAGTAAATCACTGGTAGTTTGTTAAACCAATTAAATGAAAACCGATCGAGTTATAAGTTTTCTCTGGAATGTATAATGCAATTTTATGTGAGGGTGTAGAATTTAAAAGCAAAATATGTTTAGTTCTTTCCTCCTAACATTGTTCAGTAACTGATATTATATTACTTGATTGATAAGTCATTGGAATTAAAAAATATTGTTTTAGACAACAGCTATTAACTGACATATTAGAAGTGAATAACATGGTTTAAACAGATCATGCATTTATATAAAAATTAGTACAAGAAAAGACTATTTAGTACAATTCAAAATATGACAACTAGCATGTCCTTTAGTTGATTGTAAATCCAGGATACCCTGACTTTTAGATCATTATGTTTTTCAAATACACTAAAATCATGCATCATAATTGAGTTTTGATTTAATCACATAAAATGGGATTCCTACATCTAAAGTTTAAGCACTTAAGCATTTCATTATATCACTCTGTTAAATTTTAATTAAAAATTCAATTGTAAACTTTTTAATTAAAAACATATTAATATCATTGTATAATCTTTTCCTCATTACTTCACATATACCTCAATCCTAGAACCTTGTGATTCCTATTCAATGAGATGTTGCAGATAAAAATGGGAGACCTCAAACAATCCAAAGTAGCCTTATTCTTGTTCAGTCCCTATCAGTAAAGAAGTCTTCAAAGTAGTTATTTTATTTAACGGTTTGTAAGGCTTGCTTTTCTTTCACCTTTCTTCCTTCCTTCCTTCCTTCCTTCCTTCCTTCCCTTCCCTTTCCTTCCTTCCTTCCTTCGCTTCCCTTCCTTCCTTCCTTCCTTCCTTCTTCTTTCCTTCCCTCCTTCCTTCCTTCTTTCTTCTTTCCTTCCCTCCTTCCTTTTTTCTTTTTCTTTCTCTTTCCTTCTTTCCTTCTTTTTTTTAAATTTGCTATTTTAACATCTCTACATGCTACTTTAACATCTTACAGTTAATGACTAATCGCAATTTAATACATATTTTTATTTCTTAGTGAACACAAAATAATGATACATCTTACTCTAATGACATCTTAGAGTCAATAACACAAAAAGTACTAAAAATATATTGAACTTAGAGAGAACACATTGGTTGGATTCTGTACACTATTTTTTTAAGCAACAGCTAATAATCGATGTTTTTTATCCTTTCTGAGTTACCTACAGTCAATCCTAGCCATTCACTAAAATTTTAAAGCTATTTATTTTCTCCTTCATTTTCCTCTCAGCCAATTCTCCAAATTATAAGTTTAAGAGAAAAAACAGTGACCCTGAAGGGCAGAAGATGTAGATCATATCTGCCAGATCATGAGAACACAGTACTCAGCATTTTGCAGAACATTAACTATGAGATACTCAAGTGCATTATTATAATGCCACATCCAAAATCATCTAGCATATTCTCAGGTGGTATTTCATTATGTGAATAGATTTTCTCCACATATCTTAAACTTTAAAAATACCTACCCAGTCAAAAAACTTTACTTATTTATAATGTAATATTCTGCTAGACTGTCTAAAAACAGCAAAGTTTATGCTGAAGACCATTGTGTTATTTTACTTGAGCTTCCGCACATACATACAGCAAAGCATCAATGCCATGGCCTTAGGCACTGCCTTGTCTTTCTTGCCATTGCTATCGTTAGGGAAAAAAAGTGAAAAAGTTAGGTAAGTGACGTGGCCCTTTATCTATTGAGTATTCAGAACTCAGTAAGATTAAAAGATCTATTTGGGTAAGTCTTTCCAGAAAACATAACATCAGCAGCAATGACACGAATGTGAGCTATTAGCCCCCTCTTTATTCATATATAGGAGGAGGAAAGGAGTTGAAATGGGCAAGCCAATTTATGCTTTTTCTTATTCTTTTTGTCTTTTTTATTCAAGGGAGATGGCAGTCCTTTCCATTTAGCACCACTCGGGTTCCCTTAGGTGAGTCACTGTCACCTTGGTGAGTCTCGACTGCCTTGTAATGTCTGGTCTTACTAGCCTGTGTCAGACACTCTACCTCAAAGGCCATGTGTATGTTTGCATATGCTTACACCTCAACATAAACACATATATTGCCAAATTTGGATTTAATAGGCACACATTAAACAAAGCATACCTAGTACATCTATTTAAATACAAAGCAAGCAAAAGCCATGGAATTGTGTATAGAGGCTCTGGGTTATGTTTATTCTAGAATAAGCAATATTTAAAAACTCATTTTAATCTTTCAGTTCCTTAGAAGGTCAAGATCATTATACATTTTTCTTGGACTGTTTAATTCATTGTTCCCACTTACATGGCTGCCTTCATTACCATGCATATATAAAATGATAGTAAAAGTTTATGGAGGGCAGCTAACTTCAAAATATGCATTAGTATAGAGAATAAGTAATATTCATTATCATCATAAATTTGGGGGGTTCTTTTTAGTAGGCCTTATGAGAAATGGCTTTCTTATAGTTCTAAAATATAGTTTGAAAGGAGCACTAATGTTGGCAAGGAATAAAGAAAGAAAAGAGAGAAATAAAGAAATTGCTGTTAAACCATTTTCTTCATCTACATTTATTATATTTGATACTCAAATTTTGGGGAAAAGAAATTCCAGTTCTCAGGGTATGCATATTAGCAA
This sequence comes from Gorilla gorilla gorilla, assembly GCF_029281585.2. NCBI lineage: Eukaryota > Metazoa > Chordata > Mammalia > Primates > Hominidae > Gorilla > Gorilla gorilla. The sequence continues at coordinate 28,501,401 of NC_073239.2, read as the reverse complement.
CAAGGAATACAGAACCAATATTATTTCATTCAAGTTTAAAGTTAGCCTGTTTTATGTCTTTGTTCACATAAGAGCTGTGGGAAGAAAAAAAACAAGAAAAAAGAAAAAAGCAAAGGCCAGTTCTTAAGCCAATCAAACGTTTTACTCCCACCTTGTGGCAGTGTGGCTACATGGCTAGTTTTCCAAAATGAGACCTCATAACTTTGATCGAAATGACTTACTTTTATATTGTCTTAACCACTGATGAAAATAAGATTGATTAAGAAGGGGCTTTGTGATTCACCTAATACAGAGGTTTGTGATGCAGGGCTTTTGCAGGAAGCCAGTCAGCAAAGAGCAATATGAACAGTGCTAATCAATTAGGGAGATAGTAAAATCTAAGCGACATAAACGGTGCTACAGAATAAATAGGCTTATTTTCTTGAGTTTGAATATTGAATTTAAAGAAATTTGTAGGCTCCAGCTATACTAACAAACCTTGTATGTCAAAATTCAAAATTATTTTAAATATCAAAATTATTTCACAAACCTAACTTAGAGTGTTAACAAAAGCAAGCTTTCTCATTCAGTTTCTTTTAACATTGAAAATATACAAAGACACTTATAAGATACCTCTAAAAACATACTACATAAATTAGATTTTCTGTAAAAGTATAAGGAAAACTGAACTTGAATGTTTATTTATGTGATTTTATTTCTCTCTTTCCTTTTCCTTTTTCATTTCTAAGGATTGAAAAATAGAAAAGGAATCATCGGCTGGTAAGTTAGCAAAATAGATCTGAGAGCATTTTTTTTTAAAATATCTTGCTACTCTTGCTTATTCCGTGGTTTAATACTCCAAACTATCGGCCAAAACTCCACCTGTCTTCTCTCTCAGATTGATTTTACTATCTCCCTAATTGAGTTTAAAATTCATCTTTATTAGAAAGAAAACTCAGCTTCTCTCAGCTAGAATAAAATAAAGGCATCTTAGTTTCAGGATGAAACCAGCTTGGAAGCAGGGACTCTTTCTCCTGTACTACAGCCAAGAGGCTTCTTAAAGGCATCTGTGAATCCTGCCCCTTTGTCTTCACTACTGCCTGGCAATTTCTGGAGACAATCAGCTTTCTATTTTCCAAAGCCTCTCTCTACCAAAAGCTGTGTTAGTCCAAGTGCAATTTAACTTATGACTAGTAGCCTCTGTCTGAGGTTTGGGTTGACTTTACATTAAAACTTATCAGAATGAGTTCAGGAGAATACAATTAAATGTGTTTTCTTGTTCCACAAATGTAGGAAAGGGTGAATGAGGAATTAGCCTAATTTATGAAACAATTTCTAATTCATCTGAAATTGGGTATTCCCTTTTTTAAAAAGTGCTAAATAAATATATCTGCTTATATTTTTTGTTTGCAAAATGTAAAATGATTCAGATATAATTTTTTTATGCTTCTCAATTTTGAGGATTGCAGCTACTAAAAGCGCTGTGATTTCGGTACATTTCGGTCCTCAGAACATTCTTTTCATTCAGATCCCCATGTTTTTTTTATCGGTTACTAAAAAATAAATAATAGAGAGAGATAAGGGATTTTTCCCAGTACTTAATTATGTTATCCACTATCTAATTAATGATATTAAATTGCAAGCAAAAACAATGCATTCTTAACAACATGATTATCTTAACATTCTTTTTTTTTTTTTTTTTTTTTTTTTTTAACAGAGTTTCACTCTTGTTGCCCAGGCTGGAGGGCAATGCTGCAATCTTGGCTCACTGCAACTTCCACTTCCTGAGTTCAAGCGAGTCTCCTGCCTCAGCCTCCCAAGTAGCTGAGATTACAGGCGCACCCTTCCACGCCCGACTAATTTTGTATTTTTAGTAGAGACGGTGTTTCTCCATGTTGGTCAGGCTGGTCTCAAACTCCCGACCTCAGGTGATCCACCCACCTCGGCGTCCCAAAGTGCTGGGATTACAGGCATTAGCCACAGCGCCTGGCCCATTCTTTTCTTTAAATACAACATTAGGCATTTAAAAATGATTGACCGGAGGGGTGCGATGGCTCATGCCTGTAATCCCAGCACTTTGGGAGGCCGAGGCAGGTGGATCACCTGAGGTCTGGAGTTTGAGAGCAGCCTGGCCAATATAGTGGAATCCTGTCTCTACTAAAAATACAAAAATTAGCCAAGCGAGGTGGCGGGAGCCTGTAATCCCAGCTACTCGGGAGGCTGAGGCAGGAGAATCGCTTGAACCTGGGAGGCAGAGGTTGCAGTGAGCTGAGATCACGCCACTGCATAGCAGGCTGGGCAACAAGAGGGAAACTCCATTTTCCCACCCTCCACCCCCACAAAAAAAAAGCTTGACCGCAAACTTCTTCTAAGTTTATGAATGATGATATCAATTTCAAAATTCCAGTCACATAGCCATTCAACATTTCAAGTTGAGGATGTATGGGGATTAAACAGGTATACAAAAGCCTCCAATATCCACTTTATTTCACATGTAATATTATCACCTACGTAACTCATTTCCCAATTCTAGAAAACAGAGAAGAGTTGTTCTATTAACCATCTTTAGAGAGAAAGAGGAAAAAGCATATACTTCCTTTTTTTTTTTTCGTAACACTTGTTTCTTTTGTACTTGGAGAAGATTTTTTTCTCACAAAACTGTTACTTGGAGTTAGGTACAAGCTGGCTCTGTATATCTCCTCACACTCTCCACCTGCATCCTTATCTGAATGTCTTATCTGGGAGAATTTGAGTATTGTTTATTGATGTTGCACTCCTGCCTGACTGCATGTTAAACCAGTCTGCCATCCCTTTAAGAGGTAAGCTACAGTAATAAATGAAGTCAGAATTCTTTATTCCTCATCTGGCACACGTCGTTTGTTTTCTTAGAGGAGGTAATGCAAGATTGCATTCCAACCTTGAATTTCTTTTCTTTTCCAAGACCTAAGAATGTTTCTTCCATTGTGACAGTTTTTTTTTAATTGTTTTTAACAATCACGTACTTTATTGTTCTGTCTATTTAGAATTTAATCCTAGGTGTTTTCACGGAAGACAGGATTTTTTTTCTTTTCTTTCTTTTTTGTTTTGGACAAATCTTGTCCCAACAACATTAAGAAATGCTAAAGTTGCTAGTATATCTGAATTGTCTTTTATCTTCTAAATACCTAAATAGTATGGTATCTCTGGATCTGACAACATACTCCAAAACGGCATGAATATATTCCTCACTTCTGATCAAAAGCAGGGAGCTCAGACTTAAAAAAAAAATGGACAGTTAGAATTTTTTTTTTTTACTTTTTTATCTCAAAGTATATAGACAGTAGTATCTGTATAACTCATCAATTACTTATGATTTTCTATTCTTAAATTTATTACCTTAAATTTTTTTTTGTGATTAGACATGTAGAATATACCATTTTAGAGAAATTAGAGAATGATCATAAGGAGTGAATACCAACAATAAAAAACACAATCTAGAGAAAATCACTCTTGACGTTTTGTAGTGAAACTATCCAAACCTTAATTATATTCTACAGTAAAAATGTTCTATAAAATAATTAACTTGGTCTCTATTGTTGTACATTTAGGTTGTTTGAATTTTATTCAATGAGAAATTGAGCATATAATGAAAATACATCTCTCTACAAATCTCTGATTATTCTCTAGGGTAGGTTTCTAGAAATGTCATTGTTGAATTAAAAGTACACACATTTACTTTTAAGGAAAGCCATTGGATAAAACTATTATTTACATCACTACCATCAGTAACTGGAAGGGACTATTTCCCTGCAACTTTGCCAACACTGAATAATATGTGTTTATTCTTACTCTTACAAGTTTGTTAGCGTAAGATAGCATATTGTTGTAATTATTAAAGATAATATAAATATACATTATTAAAGTGCGTAGTCTGTCAATGATGAAAGGAGGGAATATCAGGAAAAAATACTTTCAAATGACAATGTAAACTTAAAATTAATTATTCCACACACTCTTAATTGAAAATCTAGTTATCATATTCTGTTCATCATCTCTCTTATTTGGAATTTGTGATTTCTTACTCAGCCATTTTAATATTTACCAAACACTCACAAAAATACATTTGCTCTCTTCCACTGTTTATACTTCAGTGGCAAAACAAAAATAATAAATAGTCTTAAAATTAGTGTATTTGAACATTATAAACAATTTAAAATTTATAATAAATAGTTTTAGAAGATAAAGTTAAAGCCAATAAGGAAAGTCTAAGTCCCTTTGTAAGCTATCAAACTATATGTACCAATGTATCATTTGATAGTCTGAGAATAGACTACTGAATGAATATAAGTTAGCAGCAGGGAGGAAAAGAACTACAGAAGTAATAAAGCTCAGATGCACACATATGCATATTTCATATCTACACTACAGAAAAATAACAGGTTTTCTTAGTGGATAGTGACTTTCATTGATAAGGATGACCCCTAAACCCATGTAGTACTGGGTGAATTGTGCAAATGAATGTCCACATACCACGAATCTAAATGTTTAAAAGTTAAAATTTCAGCTATTTTTACAGCTGGTACAAGTTTTTATTCAGGGTCCCTCAGCTTGCACTTTGAAAATTTCCCTCAGGACCAAAGCTAAAAGAAAAGAGGCCCTAGGGAGTACTGCTTTCTGAGAGCACCCATGTCTCTGGTCAGGACAAGGCAGGAACTAGTTCAGTGATCAGGATTCCATGGAGGAATCCCACCTCTACAAGTTTCCCTGGGAGCCAGGGCTAGCAATTTTCTTTTTTCTATGCTTCAGTTTTTCTATGCTTCAGTTTTTCAAATCCGGATGTCTGGGAAGTTCCAAATGCCTCCCAGGAGGACATTATTAGAAAAGATGGGAAGGTAGGAACGCAGTCTTCTGGGGAAATTCGTCAGTATGCACACTCTGGGTGACTTGGGCAGCCAAAGAGAATCAAGATCAGCCACTTTTCTCCAGTTTCCCAGGGCAGAAGGGTGCATTTTGCTCTTCCTGGACACACGGCCCTGCTTCCATCCTCCTACACTGGCTGGGAGCACAGTTCAGCTCAGTCTTTTCCTGCCTTCATTCCTCTCCATTTATCAGTTGCCAAATTTCCTAAAACAAACAAACAAACAAACAAACAAAAACCTTCTTATGGTATCGCAAAGAGAAAAGTTATTTTATTCAAACAGAAAAGTGATTTTATTTTGGTATTTGTGATGTTTGTGCCCTTAAAATGGGGTCCCAGGGCAGGAATGCCTCTAGTCCAGGTTTAAAGATGATCCTGGTGTTGAGTGTGGCTACCCGTTAGTACACCAGAGTGAGTGATGAAGTACCAGTAAAGTTGGCTCAGACTCATTAGGCACTTGATTATTTTAATTAGGACTTTGTTGATTAAAGAATATCACTTTGCTTCTCTTTATGTGAGTTTTTTTTTTTATTTTGTAAAATGAGTAGACTGAATATAATCTCTGAAGACCTCTTTTGTGACAACAAACATCTGGCTGCATAAATGTCTTCTTTTGAGAAGTGTCTGTTCATGTCCTTCGCCCACTTTTTGATGGGGTTTCTGTTTTTTTCTTGTAAATTTGTTTGAGTTCATTGTAGATTCTGGATATTAGCCGTTTGTCAGATGAGTAGGTTGCGAAAATTTTCTCCCATTTTGTAGGTTGCCTGTTCACTCTGATGGTAGTTTCTTTTGCTGTGCAGAAGCTCTTTAGTTTAATTAGATCCCATTTGTCAATTTTGGCTTTTGTTGCCATTGCTTTTGGTGTTGTAGACATGAAGTCCTTGCCCATGCCTATGTCCTGAATGGTAATGCCTAGGTTTTCTTCCAGGGTTTTTATGGTTTTAGGTCTAACGTTTAAGTCTTTAATCCATCTTGAATTAATTTTTGTATAAGGTGTAAGGAAGGGATCCAGTTTCAGTTTTCTACATATGGCTAGCCAGTTTTCCCAGCACCATTTATTAAATAGGTAATCCTTTCCCCATTGCTTGTTTTTCTCAGGTTTGTCAAAGATCAGATAGTTGTAGATATGCAGCATTATTTCTGAGGGCTCTGTTCTGTTCCATTGATCTATATCTCTGTTTTGGTACCAGTACCATGCTGTTTTGGTACCAGTACCATGCTGTTTTGGTTACTGTGGCCTTGTAGTATAGTTTGAAGTCAGGTAGTGTGATGCCCTCCAGCTTTGTTCTTTCGGCTTAGGATTGACTTGGCGATGCGGGTTCTTTTTTGGTTCCATATGAACTTTAAAGTAGTTTTTTCCAATTCTGTGAAGAAAGTCATTGGTAGCTTGATGGGGATGGCATTGAATCTATAAATTACCTTGGGCAGTATGGCCATTTTCACGATATTGATTCTTCCTACCCATGAGCATGGAATGTTCTTCCATTTGTTAGTATCCTCTTTTATTTCATTGAGCAGTGGTTTGTAGTTCTCCTTGAAGAGGTCCTTCACATCCCTTGTAAGTTGCATTCCTAGGTATTTTATTCTCTTTGAAGCAATTGTGAATGGGAGTTCACTCATGATTTGGCTCTCTGTTTGTCTGTTATTGGTGTACAAGAATGCTTGTGATTTTTGCACATTGATTTTGTATCCTGAGACTTTGCTGAAGTTGCTTATCAGCTTAAGGAGATTTGGGGCTGACATTTATGCAGCCAAAAAACACATGAAAAAATGCTCACCATCACTGGCCATCAGAGAAATGCAAATCAAAACCACAATGAGATACCATCTCACACCAGTTAGAATGGCAATCATTAAAAAGTCAGGAAACAACAGGTGCTGGAGAGGATGTGGAGAAATAGGAACACTTTTACACTGTTGGTGGGACTGTAAACTAGTTCAACCCTTGTGGAAGTCAGTGTGGCGATTCCTCAGGGATCTAGAACTAGAAATACCATTTGACCCAGCCATCCCATTACTGGGTATATACCCAAAGGATTATAAATCATGCTGCTATAAAGACACATGCACACGTATGTTTATTGCGGCACTATTCACAATAGCAAAGACTTGGAACCAACCCAAATGTCCAACAATGATAGGCTGGATTAAGAAAATGTGGCACATATACACCATGGAATACTATGCAGCCATAAAAAATGGTGAGTTCATGTCCTTTGTAGAGACATGGATGAAATTGGAAATCATCATTCTCAGTAAACTATCGCAAGAACGAAAAACCAAACACCGCATATTCTCACTCATAGGTGAGAATTGAACAGTGAGAACACATGGACACAGGAAGGGGAACATCACACTCTGGGGACTGTTGTGGGGTGGGAGGAGGGAGGAGGGATAGCTTTAGGAGATATACCTAATGCTAAATGACGAGTTAATGGGTGCAGCACACCAGCATGGCACATGTATACATATGTAACTAATCTGCACATTGTGCACATGTACCCTAAAACTTAAAGTATAATAATAAAATAAAATAAACAAAAAAGAAAAAAAGAAAATTCTACAACTTTAAAGTAGAAAAAATATAGATTAGAAACAAAAATGGGAGTAAAGTATGACTTTGTTTTTACTTCTTGATTGATTATTACTTAGGTATTATCATTTCATTAAAATCCTCATATTTCTGGGCCTAAAAAAAAAACTGAAGTTCTGTGATGTTAAATACTATAGATGAAACTTTGTCTGGCTTAGTGCCTTCTGGAATCTATTGCCCAGAAGTGAATAAGGGCATTTGAAATTAATAAGAGAATGAGAATGAGGTCCTCTTATCCTGTGACTTTGAAATGGCTACCGACATGCACGTTACTGGGAAGTTCACTCCATGCTCTTATAAATTACTAAGAAGAAAGGGTAGCATAGAAACATACATGGGCACACACACACACACACACACAGCGCCAGATATATCCCACCAGAAATATCCCACTTGAAGTAGTGTTCTAAATTTTAAGAGCAAAAATGCTATGTTAAAAATCTTCAGATTTGTCATCATCTTAGTTTCCTCAATTTCCATTTAGCATATTTTAAAACGATACAATTTTTTTTTTTTTTTGAGATGGAGTCTCACTCTGTCGCCCAGGCTGGAGTGCAGTGGCTGGATCTGGGCTCACTGCAAGCTCTGCCTCACGGGTTCATGCCATTCTCCTGCCTCGGCCTCTCCGAGTAGCTGGGACTACAGGCACCCGCCACCATGCCCGGCTAATTTTTTGAATGATACCGAATTTTAACGTCTCACTTCATTTTTTGTATATTAGAATAATTATATTCAGAAAATAATTGAAATGGTCATAGAATTTTACAGCGTAAATAGTATAGTTTTCCTGAACTCCTTCAATATTATTCAAAAATGTTTTTCTTGTTTAATGTTATTTTTGTTTATCTGTCTACTTAAGAAGTGACTACTGTGAACTAGGCATATTATCACTTTGAAAATATAAGAAAACAAAACATATTTCTTGTTCCAAATTGTTATGATATAGCTGGGACCCACAAGAATAAATTCAAAGTCGTTATGGAGAATGACAAGGTTACAATGAAGGTATGCACTGGTTTGGACATCCTACTGATTCTCTTTTTTCAAATACCACTTTTTGAAGTTTTTTTTTCTTTTTTTAACACAGCTTTAGTCAGGGAGCTCTTTTCAAAACGGAAAACAGCAGAATCTATCCATTTTAATATATGCATATGCATATTTTTATGCAATACTATAAAGTGGCAAATGACCTGAGTTTTCTTGTAAACTTCCTCAATAGAATGCCACCACTATTTTTTGAGCCCCTAGCAATGCAAAGCATTTTATAAGGAAAAATTCAGAAATTTTTTTAAAGGTTCTGCAGCTCAAAATTTGACTACACAAGCTAAGTGGAGTAAAGATTGCAGTAAAATATATAGAGAGATAATCTGATCAAGGTAGAAATCCTGTCTTTGATTACTCTAGTGTAAATACATGCCACTTTGACCCACTGAGGACCAGAACTGTCTGCATTATCTCAGACTGAAACAGAACACTGTGGGAGATCTGAAAAGGCAATTGAAACCACAGAGGGGAAACTTGTTATTGGATTTTTAAAAAATCTCATGTCTTGTGACATACTAGCATTTGAGAAGGTCAGCCTCGTTGAGGAGTGGATACTTTAATAACAAGTATCTGTTCTTAACAAACTTCACTTGATGCTGTAATTGACTTCACCTCTGTGAGATTTTTATTACTGTGGATTTTCATCAACACTTCACCCAACATCCTAACTTGCCACTGAATAATGCCTAGTGAGTATCACAGACCTCAGATTACAAAGTGGGCTCTGTGGTTGACAGCCTCTTTTATGGAACCATTGCCAGTATATAAATAGGATGAAAACATTTTTGTAAGATGCTTATATTTGACCCTTGCAATAGTTACCTGTTAATATCACTGTGCTACTGGCAAGGAATTACTTTTCCCTCCCCAGAATCTTCATGGTTGATCGTGAACTCCAACAGAACTGAACTAAAATTTCAACTTTGTGTAAAATTTCTTGTAAAAACTGCCATCTACTTGTAATATAAAACCGTTTTGATCAGTTATCTTTACCATATTGTTTAAAAGATTCACATAAATTAGAAAGTAAACCCTCCCTTTAAGATGAGATTAGAAACACTATCAGAAATTATGGAGTCGAGTTAAAATGTCAAGCTTTCTTTTATATCAACTTTCTCTTATGCAGAGTCCTCACACAACTCAGGACAGTGGGTGAATGATTGCTTAAGAGGGCACCAGAGAAACTCAACCAAACCAGAGAGCAAAATGTCAGGAAGGATCCTTTTCATAGACTATTAATTAGCAGGTGTCTAATAAATCTAGTTAAATGCATTTTCTCTGGTAAGGCTAGTAGGAGGAATCGCAGCACAATCGATGCTAAGGTACTTTTGACACCAAACCAAGTTAGGACAGGCTGCGGTTTCGTGCAATCTGGTGCAAGACTTTTGAAAATAAAAAGGCTAAAAGCTCGCTTTGATTGGAAATGCAATATTTTTTAAAAAACCAAACAGGGGAAATCAGAAAGAAAACAAAACTGAGCAGGGCAGTGAAGAAAACAGAATCAAATTAGTTTTCCCCTTAATGACTCCACATAAATGAAGATAATTAATCCTTTATTAATATTTAAAGTGCTTTTTAATAGAGATTTATGTTTATATAGTAAAAGGTGAATACTGTCATTCCTCTTCACTGTAAAATTTATTCCCTATGAAAACCCAAATCTATATCAATGACAATATTTCACACTACCGAAATGGTATACCCAAATGCTACACCAGAAGGAAAAAAGAACATTGCCATTTATTAGGTGCCTACTATGTGCTAGAGACATCAATATCAATTAATTAATTATCCATAGCTGTTCTATGTTTTAGTTATTATTTTGCTTTTACAGATGATGAAAAAAGAAAGAGTCAAATTATATATGTTCTTCAGATTCAAACAACGTGTCAGAGACTAAGCTAACATTTGACTGCGTTTAGTTTGACACCAAAGTCCATGTATATATTTACTTTTTTGTTTCTTATCTTACTACATCTCACTCTTCTGACATTGTAGGTAACAAGGGCTGCTGACTGCACAAAGCAAGCTATTTAATTAATATTGTAGGTAGACTAATTGATTTTGGTCAGTGAATGTTTAATGATAATTTCACTTCCTCCCTTGATGACTCTAGTTGTAGTTAATGAGTCAAGAATGTGCTGATTATTCTGAAACACTAAAGAATATTCATAAAAAGTCAATTGGTAAGGGAGTGCTACTTCTATGAAATATACATATTTCATGTAATTGTATTATCATTATGATCACAATCCTTCTTCAATGTCACCCCAATATAATATTCTCTGTCACAAAGTAAAAGCACTACAATTATGCTATTTCTTGCCAATACATGTAGCAAAATGTATGTTGATAAAGGAAATGAATTTAAGGTTTCCCACTAACGTTTCTAACTTAGTGGGAAAATTGTAAAAGTCTTGTTAATTTTATATAAATAATACATTTTTAATATGCCATAAAACAATAACTTGTATAAGTCATTGAATGTATACCTTATGAATTACTGTAAATTGTTATGATATTAATTCTTTTAGATAGGCTGTAATTTCCTCTGAAAAAATGCTCCCGAACTCTCTTACCGACTTCCCCTACAAACCTATATTCTCCTACACTGTCTTACACCCTTTCCTTCCTCTTGTCCTTACCTTCTCCCTTTTCTTTCCTTGGTGTCTGATTTTTCCTCTTGTTTCTAGGACTGATCCTCCTCAGATTCCTGTTTCTTTTGATTTCTAAAATATTTATAGTCTCCAAATGCCCACTGTTCCAGCTAATTTGTTGTACTAATACTTTCATCTACTTTGTCTTATTGTTTCTATTTTGTTCATTCAAAATGTATTAAATCATACATCTTGCTTATTTTTGCGTATTTGTTGTTACTCAAATTTTAAACAAATATCAGTTTTCCTTATGTTTAGACTTGTCCTTTTTGATAATGAAGACATTTCAAACAAACATTTTCAGCTGAGTATAAGATTTTTTTTTGTCTTATAAATTTGGTATGAATTTTTCCTTTGTTTTATTGCTTTCTAGAGATATGTTGATTTCTCATTTGATTTTTGCTTTAACCCAGGTATCATATAAGAGGTTTCTTTCAATTTCCAATTAGTAAAGATTTCTGTATCTATCTTTACTGTGCATTTATAATTATATTTGATTGTATTCAGACAATGGAGCTATAAAACCTCTACTTTAAAATGACTTAAGTCCTCTTTATTGTCATTTTTGTAAATGTTTCTATAAAAGTGAAACAAGATATTTTTAACCAGAAATAATGTATAGCTATTAAGTAGAGACTTAACTGATTTATTCAGTTGGACATTAGAGATAAAGCGTAATCTTACCTTCTGACAATATTTTCATCAAATTGTTCTTGTGTTTCTAATAATCTTGTAACTTGTGCCTTTATATAAGAGATCAGAAACTCTTTGCTGCTTACCTAAAATCCAGCATCTCCTTAATTCCCCCCCTTTTTCAAGGACATTTCTAGATTTTGTCAGATATCTGCCAGATATCTTTTTAAATTAAGAAAGTTGTGATTAGTCCTGGATCTTAGGTGGGCTCTTCACCCATTTCTGGGAGATAAATTGCAAGTAAATATCCGGTGAGAGAGAGAGAGGCATAAGTTACCATATCCCTTTCATTCTTGCCTTTTTGTTGTGTGAGGAAGTGAGGTTTGGAGTTACTGCAGCTATGAGGAAAATAAGAATGACAGAGACGACCACCAGAGTCCTGACATCACCAAGCCACTGAAAAAATGCGTTATGCCTTCCTCCAAATTTTTTGTTGTCAAACCAAATAAACCCATATTTAATCTCTAATGCACTTTCACATCATACTCATTATACTGTAAACACCACAAGGACAGAGGTTTTGTTTCTTTGATCATTTTCATAGATGTATCTCATGTGCCTAGATCATTGTCTAGCACAAAACAGTGCTCAATAAGTAACTATTATGTGCACTGCTGAGGAAAAGATTTCTCTCTTCTTTTTATCACATTTATCTTTTAATTCCATCTCATCTAATGAAAATATCATAGCTGCTGCTTTTGGGAGAATTCGTTTATATTTGACTGGTACTTCTTTGTCCGCATGCTCATTTTCAACCTTTCTTTACCACTTTGGTTTAAGTCTGTTACTTAGAGCTGAGTTGTTTTTAAACTCAACCCAACAGTTTCCATTTTTAAACTGGAGATTTCAGCTCACTCTAATTTAGTTTAAGATAATTTCTTTATTTCATCTTAATGTGTGTTTATATTTTTAGCCATTTTAAATTTTTCTTTATTTTTTACTGTTTTCATCAAACAGAGGCTTGTTAATCAAGATAACTATTGCAGTTTGTTTTTTCTAATAATGATTATCTTTTCTTACCCAATACTCATAATAGAATATATATTTCTCTACTATTACATAGAAAGAAGATATTATTTTCCCCACTTAGATGTTCTAAACTGTTTGCTCTTTTTGCTTTTCCCCAAATAAGATAAGCCTTTTAGAATACATTCTCATTCCTGCTTTTCTCCAAGCACTTTGTAAATGAAATACTCAAAGCATGTTACTGCTCCCTAGAATCTCAAGACAGTTTAGTATAATTAATTATTTATTGTTATCAGAATTTCCCTTGAAGTATTTTTTTAAGAATCCTGCTTTAACTCTATAGTCTTATAAATTTAGATACAACTATGTTGGTCAGCAGTGTTTTCTATCTTCTTATTCTATACCTTGAGGTCTCTAGTATAACTTATGTATAGTTTGGTTGGAATTATTAATCAAGAATTTTTCTAGATGAAGTAGCTGGGATACTCTTTGGACCCTATCATGTCTGTCAATATGTGTTGTACTGACAAATGAATTACATCTCTGCTGTGTATTTTTTTTATCTTAATAGTCTGTCATTGTTCTACTTTTTTCCAGCTTCCAGATATGCAGATAAGAAGTCTGTTACTTTCTGATATTTTTTCCCCTGTAGGAAACCCCGTCTAGTAATAAATATAGACGCATACATACATATATACACATATGGACATACTTTCACAGAAACACACTCCACACGTGTACCAGAAATATACCATAAAATGCTGAGACGTACTTATTTATTTTAACGAGACTTTTTGATCTATAAATTCAGTTTTTAACAGTTTTTTAAAGAAAATTTTTATTTTATTATGTATGATTTCCTTGTCTATCTGTTCCTTGTTGTTTTTCACATAGTAAGTCTCCTGAATCTATATCCAAGCCTTATATCTTCTAAAGTGATTTACATCTAATTGTATTTTTGTTTTGTGATTTGAGCTACTTCTTATAGATTGTTTAAGGATAAACTTTGGTTTCAGCAGTATATTTCCCTTTCTGAAATTTAGTTATTATATATTTCCATTTGAAAATCATGGATTTTAGACACCAGATAAAATTTTTTGTGTTGACTTGAAATCTACTTATGTGTTCTTTGCAAGCAGTAATTAGAATGTACAATGCAATGAATTTGTAAAGTGTCCAATCTGCAACTTGTTTTTATTTCTACCTTAAATTACAAGGACTTGTTAATTGTCCTGGCCAAAACCTTATTTTTGGCATTTTAGAGTGGCCTAAAACAAACAAACAAAAATAATGAAATCCATTCCCTGAGGCAAAGTACCAAGAAAGTGGAAATTTAGTGGAAATTTAAAGGGAATATTACTGGCACTCTCACAACAACAAGAGAAAAATAGACCAAAATTATTCATAGTAATCAAAAGATATTGTTTCCAGAGTTGTCAAGGGAATTATTTAGGAGATATTTTCTATAATTTATTTTGAACAATTCTAAAATAGGATGTTAGCATCACTCTTCTGTTAGTAATCAGACATGACAGTAAAATAATATGAACAAAAATAAATGAAACAAGTAGAGTGACAATTGGCTCTGTTCCTAAAGATGTATATAAAAATAAGAGAATGTTGAGTGTACAGTATTCAAAAATTGAATTTGTTATATTGGAGTTGTGGGGACAGAGCAGGGTTAGTCTTTTGGTATCAGTGAATTCCATGAAGTTATACATGTTACCAAGGCCATGTGTAGAAAAAGAAAAATAATTTTTAAAAAAACATTATATTATTATCACTTGTATAAGACAAGTATTCATACTTAGATAAGATAAAAACACAGTTAAATCTTGTTACAATGAAGCAGAATCAAATGTCAACTGGACTAAGTAGGCAGAACTTTATTACTGTGGCAGTACCTCTTACATAATAATACAGCGAGAATGAAGCATGGAATAATTAAAGTAAGATAGCATGTTTATCAAAGTTTCCCTAGAGAGAATCTAGGGGAGAAGATCTGAAGAGGCATTGATGGGGGAAATACATTTTATGTTGCATAGACAAAATAAGATCATAATGTCGTGGGAGGCTTGGGGTGTTGCTTTGACAGCCTGAAACCTCTGTGGCCAGTGGCACCTTCTGCCTGAGTGTTGCTTGCGACCCCGGGCTTGTTCCATCCACTCGGCCCAGCACGCCATGCTCAGCTCACACTACTGGCCCAGATCCCACACCTGCCGAGGGCGAGCCAAGTGCACAGTGACAAGGGGTGTGTTGGCGAGCGAGTGCACAGTCCAGCCAGTGTGCACAGCCAGGCACACTGGCCGCTGTGGTGGGGCAGCCAGCTCCAGGCGTTTGCACAGGTGCTGGCTCCACATTAGGCTGAGGCTGGACAAGACTTAACTGCACACAGCTTCTGCTGCGGGCACTTGTGTCTGGATGAGGGGAACGTGGTGGGACCTGGAATCTTGGACATGCCAGGAACTAGAGAGCCTTAAAAGGGGTGTCACAGCCCTGGCTTGGGAAGCCCCTAGGCTGGGCTTCCCAACGGGCCACAGCTCTTCCATCTTCCCTGCCCACAATGTGGCAGGCAGGGGTGTGTGCTTCAGCCCTGTTTGTGTTACACCTCTTTTAGTCTCGCCATTCAGCTGGTTCCAAGTTCTTGTCCTGTGTCCAGGAAGAATGAGGTATGCCAACAACTGGAAGGTGAGCAAGGCAGAGAGGAGCTTCATTGAGCAGCAGAACAGTTCTCAGGAGACCTGCAGTGGGTAGCTCCTTTCAGCAGGCAGGTCATCCTGATGTGTGCTGGAGTCTGGCTGAGTGCACGGTTTTTACGGGTTTTAGAGGGGAGGAAGTATGTGCTGATTGGTCCGTGGGTGGCCACAGGCGGCCTGAAAAAAGCACCATAAGTTCTCACTCTGTTCTGCCGAATTGGCAGCCCAGCCTCAAGGATTCAGGCCCTCCCTGCTTGAAGGTGGAGCTTCACGGAGGATCTGTCCCTTTCTGCCCAGGAGCCTATCTGCCTCCTGCCGCCAGCAACCAGCCATCCACGTACCCATGGCACCCAGCCTGTTCATGCCAAGGGGCATCCGCATCCACAGGACCATGCTGAGCTGCCCTCACGTCCCCTTCCCATCCCTCCCCCAACCTGCCTTACCCAGACTCACCTCCCTTGCTCATCGGTGCCCAAAGTCCTGAGGGGGCCGAGGCAGCAGGAGGCTGGTGTGTCAGTGCCACCCCAAGCACACGCACACTGGCTGGGTTGTGACAGTGCCAGGCTTGGCCACAACTTTACTCCACCCCAGAGTGGGCACAAGGAGCAGGGAGAAGCCAGGCAGCGGGAGCAGGCATCTCTGAACCTGCGGGGGCTCGGGAGCTTACTGAGCCCGAGAGCACAGGGATGCCGGTGCCTGCAGCTGTGGCTGACTGGCTTCAGCTGCACCTGGAAGGGCGGGGCTCCTGCCCTGTCAACTCAGAAGATAACGGGGCACCTGCCTGTTCCCAGCAAGAGGAACTGCTGGCTACGCGGAGCACACAGAGCTCCTGTTGGCTCCTGCGTGGAGCACGCAGCCTTGGCCGTGCCTCCCATACTGCAGTGAGCAGCTTTGTATTGGTAGCTGCAGATAGGCCATCCCTGCCATCAATAATTTGAATCGCATATACAAATTTTAGATCAGACCTGCATACATAATATCACTCAGGATAACCAATCTCTATTGTTTTCCCAACTCACTTTAGTCTAAATCTCATATTAGATGCCTGTCAGTATCATGTCTCCAGCTCTATCCATCAGCATCACTGCCTGAAAGGATTCTAAAATATTTGGAAGGTTTTCTGCTGGTTCCCAGGGTGAAGTAGCTGGAAATGGACCAATGATCAGAGGCTGTAGTTTCCTTGCTCTGTCTTTCTTTGTTCCATTCTATTGTGCATGAGACTTGGATGCCTATGGGTGAGTTGTAGTGCCAACAACTTTTAAGCTTATATTTTGATAAGGAACTACTCTGGACAAAGTCTCATGCAAAGTTCCAGGGAGAATAAAAATGAAGAAGACCTGATTTTCCCCTCAAAGTCAAACTCCAAGGAGATAATATACACATAAACTATTACTTTAGGTGCTAATATGATAAGAGAATCATTGTCTTGTATGCCTCCAAGAAAAAAATAGCTCTTGCCACTTCAGAGATGTGTATTTATAAAAATGGAACTATCATCACCCAAACTTTGAATCTTGTTTTGACAATTACTTTCCTGTGCTTCTTGCCTCAAATTTCTACCCTCTCCAATTTCGTCCAACACACTACTATCAGATTAATCTTTCTAAAGCACATCTCTGATTATGTTAGTACTATCTACAAAACTCTTTTGTCTATCAGTATACAGAATTCTTATAGAGTTTTCACTATATTTTTGTATCTTTTTGGATGATGGCGAAGTTTGGGTGAAATCACTGATGATAAGTCATAAATACTGTCATGCATTCTATATTCCAATCAAATGATATTTCTGAAATACATACATGCCAAGAGCATCCATGTCATCAATATTTTACAATATAGTTTCTACTTTCTTCCATGTGTACCTTTTTAGGTTTCTATACATCTCCATAAAGTCTTCCTGATATGCATTCTGCCTCTTCATCATTGTAAGTACCTCTCTTACAACACTTATTGTCTGCTCTGTTTTGTAGTAAATTAGTGCCTTATCTTATCCTTTGCTTGCCTTTAAGTTCTTTGAGGGCAGGATTTATGTCTGACTTACATTTTCTCCTTATTTCACAGACTTAATGTGAGAGATGCTTGATAAACACTGGATGTATATGTACTGTTGTTTAGTCTGTTCACATTACGTTATTATATTTGTTTGTTTGGTAACACAAAATGGGCCAAATTCAGGAACAAAATATTCCAATGGCTAGCAATGCCTTTAATATATTTTACACTCAAAAATATTTTAAATGAATTAATGAAGAAATGAATGAAAATGTAAACACTGATTGTTGATTTGTTACACACGTTTTCTTTTAAACCACTGATTCAATGACACGCCTAGATTTTCATTTTGCAAATGTGAAACTACGCCAATTTCCCTATAGGTGAAGGCTGTACCGCCAGCCTTTGGTATAATCTTGGTATGAATTTAAGGATAATAAGATTTGGAACAGTGCAGCCTGGTTAACAGTAGTAAGAAACCCCAACAAATAAGTTAAAAGTCAGAGATTTTGCAATCTCCTCATGAACTAACTTTGGTTCAGTTGAGTTTAGTCTACAAATCCACTTCCATTCAACAATAAAATAGACATAGTAAATGCTAATACCCTTAGAACTTACCTTAAAAATTATTTTAAATTCAAACGGAAAATTTACAATACAATCACACTTTTAAGGTTTGGCTAAATATTAAACAGGAGTTTTTGTCATACAGTCACACTTGTCTAGTAATTAAGACATTTATTTTTACACAAAGTCATAAGCATCATTTTAAAAGATAGTAGATCCAAATTATACAAATTCAGAAAATTCATATTCTTTATTCAAATATGTGATTTTTAAAAAATGTATGCTCTTCCTTAAAAGCTCACGTATCTTAGACACTGAGTGACATTTACGCTATTTATAGATGACAGCACTACCACACAGCAGAATTGTAAAAATAATTTTCTATGAACTATTCTCTTTAGAAGATTGTATTTTCCAGTATTCTAGCTGCCATGAAATAATACATGTGCCAAACTTTTTTGAAATTACCAAAGAAAATGCATTATAATACCACGACCTCCATTGTTCTTATTCAGACATAGATCACTTGGAAATTTTAATGTCTAAACCAGCAAGGATAAAACTTTGTAATACTATTTCTTTGGAAATTGAGTAAGAGTTATTTTAAATAAAGTGTTGCATGAATCTTGTTGATATTACCTATTAAAAACTGACAATAGCTATTTTCTTTTGCCTGCTCAGATGCAGGCATGAGTGTTGCTTCTTGCTCAGAACTTCATATTTCTGATGAATGTGACTCATATTCTTTGTCATATATCAGCTCGATGGCATAATATAATGTTGATGATGATGATGACAACTAGCATTAAACAAATATCATGTGTCATTGTGTTCTGCATTTTGCATGTAATATCTTATTTAACCTTCAAACCAAATATTAAAATATGTAACATTATTTCTCCATTTACTTACAGAAAACGGAGACATAAAGAAACTAAGTAAGTTGCCATGGGTCTCATATCCACTAAATTGGAGAGTCAACTTTCCTATCCAGTTTTATCTGGCCTCACAGCATAAACTCTGTGTTATGACAGATGAAATACTGTGAATGACTAATTCTCCGATTTCAGGATTTTTTGTCAAAAATTGAAATGATAATAGAAATTTATGTAACAGAAGCAGGTTTGTTCTGAGAAGTAGGCAAGTATTTAAAAGAATGAGATTTCAGTGTTAATTAGCTTTATTTCTTTCCTTCTCTTTTCTTCTCTCTTTCTCTTTCTTTCTGTCCTCCTCGTTTTCTCTCTCCACCCATTTCTTCCACAAAATGATAAGGATTCATTAATATTTGAGTTTATGGGAAAATGGCTGGTAGACCCCTAAATATGATTAAATGTTATATCAAATCACAATATAAAATAAATGTGCAATAAAAATACATGAAAGGCCAGGCATGGTGGCTCACACCTGTAATCCCAGCACTTTCGGAGGCCGAGGTGGGCAGATCATGAGGTCAGGAGATTGAGCCCATCTTGGCTAACATGGTGAAACTCCGTCTCTACTAAAAATACAAAAAATTAGCTGGGTGTGGTGGCAGGCGCCTGTAGTCCCAGCTACTTGGGAGGCTGAGGCAGGAGAATGGCATGAACCCCAGAGGCAGAGCTTGCAGTGAGCCGAGATCATGCCACTGCACTCCAGCCTGGGCAACAGAGCGAGACTCCGTCTCAAAAAAAAAAAAAAAATGAAAAAGTCTTTTCTTGAAAGTTACTATTATGCAAAAATAACATCAGCATTACTTATATAATTCTCTCACTTGAATGAATATTTCCAGTCATCTAGTTCAATATTCACTGTTCGTTTTTACTCCAAAATCTCACAGAAAGATGTATTCCTGTCAAAGTCACTCTTCACAAGTTCAGCCATAATAGTCTTTTAACAACCAGAGTCTGTTTTGATTGCTTGGCATCCACTTGGACTCATCTTTATACATGTACTATTTTAGTTGTTAAATGTTTTTTAATATCACTGCTAGTCTTATGATTTCCCTTAGGGATTTTATTTATTTATTTATTATTTATTTTTTATCATTACAGACATTCTAAATGTATCCCTTAGGGATTTAAAAATTAATATTGCATGGTAGATATGTTGCTTCTAGTTCATCAAAAAGCAGAGACCAAAACGTATTTACATTTGTATAAGTTTGAATAGGGGAAATGCCTGTGAAAGAAAATGAGACGGAGCCAGGATGAGTGGAACAGCCTGTGTTGTTCCACCGTCTGACAGCTCTCCCAGCCATCCCAGTAAATAAATGTAAAATAACCTCCCTCTATAATATTAATGTTCTTCATTGTCAAGTCTACCACATATGAACACAATTAATGGGAAGAGATGAAACAATAACTCAATAAACCAAGTATTAAAATGATAATAATTTCATTCTAAATAATTAAAATTTCACTAATCCATTGTTAATATAAAACACATTGACTAATTGATTGCCTTTTACCAAATTCTGGCTCCCAAGTTTCAAATGGCAAGGAGATAAAATACAGAATTCTGGGAATATTTGAAAATTCTAAATGACTTTAAATTCCTTAATCTACCACACCTATCAACAACAGCAGCAACAAGCAAACAAATACTTTAGGCCTATCAGTTCTCCATTATCCCTTGTTTTGATAAAAGAATTTTTTTTTCAAACTGAGATTAGAGGGTGAGTGAACCAGCAAAAGACAATTAAGTTAGAGCTACACTTGCTTTCTCAAGTACTCAGCAATCTGAATGCAGCATAATGCTGCATTCACCAGGCACAAATATAAATCAGCTTTAATGTCAATAAAGTCAGTAATGATAGATTTCATCACTGAAATATAACTAAGCAATAATGTCCAGGAAAACAGTAAGTAGCTCATAGCCGCGGAAGTTATTTCTTTTTTCATCCTAGGTGAAGTCAAGGGTAACTGAGAAGACTGGCCTTTCCCCCTCTATTATTAACTGCAAATCATTCTTGTCATGTTGGAAAACAGATTGTTTTCTTCAAGTGTTATCCACCATTATGTTTGGATCATATAACCTGACCTTATTCTTGGCAACTTAAACTCCACTTCCAATTAGCAAGAATGCTTATGGTAGAGATTAAGCATATCTGCCTGTTAAGCCGTTCTTACTATAACAGTTTGAATTGATATAAAGAAATTTATATTATCTATTTCCCTGTGCTGATGTTACCTTGTGACCAAATTTCCCAATTTATTTTCATACTTTTCATACTGCTATTTTTTCATTTGCCAAAAAAACACAATGAAAAGGAAAATTTAAAGTTTTCAATTTATGCTCTTGGTGAGCTGAAAAATTAATAACATAATAGTATGAAAATAGCAAGTAGAGGTAGAGGGCTTGTTTATACAATTAGCAAAAACAAAACAAAACAAAACAAAACAAAAAAACCCAAACAAAAAAAGCTTTCATTGCAGCAGCCACATTAGAAACTTAACAAAAACCGTCACTTGAAGAAAGATGCTATAAATTATACAATTCGCTCAAATTGTGTCTTAAAACAACATACTACGATTTTATGCACAGAGTGTTTAGCCCTCAGGCAGCCTGGTCCTTAGCACTCTGGGGCCATGTTTCAGTATTTTTGTCTGACATCTGACTAATGTCTGAGCTGCTAATAATGCACTTAGTCCACCTATCTGTCCTCAGCCTATCATTTCAAAAACTCTTATTAAAAGCAGCAACCAATATTATCATTATCATTGTGATCTTATCTAATGGGATGATAAATCACTTCCATGCTCACAAGATTATAAATAATCTTTAATTCAATTTCATTTATAAAGATTAAATATTTTTTTAAAAATTTCAATTTCAAATAAAAATTAATGCACCAATTATTTTCTCTTTTAATGGTTTTCAAACCATCTGATTCTATCTTGATGTCATTTTGTGCTTTACTAGAACAGAAGTAAATTGGAAAGTAGATGCAATGTTTTTGAAAATGTTTATACTAAAATAGGTTGATTTTACATATACACCTTAATCTTTTATGTCTAAATGTAAAATATAATTTCTTCCTTTCTATCTTGACTCATTTTCTTAAATTATGATGGAATCATTATTATAAAATAAGAATAATTTGCCATACAACTGCAAATTGTTAGCTAGGTAAAGTTTAAACTCAGTTATTGGTATATAATTATAAAATTTGACATTTGACACAAATAAGTGTTCATTAAAAATAAAACTGTTGTCAGTTTTTTATTGACACATACATTTGTACATAATACCTGTGAATTATTTAAACTATCTTCTTGATATCCTTGAATATATCATCAAATGGTCTCATGAGGGTCCAAATATAAAAGAATGTGCTAAATACTAAAAGTTCCCTTAATTATATCACTTTAAATATTACCTTACCAGATATTTTATTATATATATTCAAATCAGCTTCATAGTTTCTATTAAGGCAAGTGAATGAAATATCTAAATTGCAATATGTTTATAATGCTTAGTCTTTCTTTTCTTTTCTTTTCTTTTTTTCTTTGAGATGGAGTCTCACTCTGTCACCCAGGCTGGAGTGCAGTGGCACCATCTCGACTCACTGCAACCTTGGCCTCTCGGGTTCAAGCAATTCTCCTGCCTCAGCCTCCCAAGTAGCTAGGATTACAGGCGCCCACCACCACGCCCAGCTAATTTTTGTATTTTTAGTAGAGACAGTGTTTTGCCATGCTGGCCAGGCTGGTCTCAAAGTCCTGACCTCAAGTGATCCGCCCCACCTCAGCCTCCGAAAGTGCTGGGGTTACAGGCGTGAGCCACTGCACCTGGTCTATAATGCTTAGAATTAACGTTTATTATTAAGCAACTCTGGTAAAGGTAAGAATTCTAACATTGTTCCAAATAAATATTGGTAGCTCTGTACTACAGAGACCATAATTATATTGTGTTTCAATAGTGAATGAATTGGTAAACTCATCATCTTTATAGATTTTATAACTTTAATATTTCTAGTTGCCACTTTAAAAATTTTGATACTCAGATTATCTTAGATATGAAAAGTCAAAAATTTCAGTGTTAAATGATAACATTAGGTTTAAAAAAATTATCTCCTATCAAAGTCATGTGAAAAATGCCATGTTTTCTATAAAAGGTAGTTTTAAAGAACTCCTCCCAGAGTTCAGTTTCTAAGTACAGTAGGTACTATTCAAAATGTAAAATTTCAAACTCTAGAAAAAATGCTACTACATTACAAAATAAAACTAAATGAAATTTTCATGGATGATATCCTGAAATATGTTTTCCGACTGTCTCTAAGGACTACACTTGAGATGACCCTGATAAGTACATTTTCCTCTTTTTAAAAATATTATTCTAAAAAAATGAAATATAGATGGAGTCTCACTATGTTGCCCAGGCTAGTCTTGAACTCCTGGGCTGAAGCAATCCTCCCACCTTGGCCTCCTGAAGTGTTGGGATTATAGGCATGAGCCACAGTGCCTGGCACAGACAAGTACTTTGAAGCAACTCTTATGACTATGCTCAACATTAGAAATAGAAGTAAAAAAAGGTCTTTAGCATGAACTAAAATTCCACTTTAAGAAGGCCAGAAAAGGGCAAAGTAAACCCAAAGTTAATAGAAGGATGAAAATAATAAATGTAAGAACAGAAATTGATGCAATAAGAAACAAACAACAGAAAAACATAGCAAAGCCAGAAGTTGGTTATTTGAGAATGCCAACAAAATTGTGAAGGATGACAACATCGAAGAAGCCAAAGAGAAAGCAAATAATTAAATCTTAGTGTATCCATAGTAATAATTACATTAAATATTAATGAATTAAATGCTCCAATTAAAAGACAGTGATTAGTTCTATTCTGCTGTTAAGTTCATCCACTTTATATTTTGTTCTTGCATTTCTCCATTCTAAAATTCCATTGATTGTTGTTTTATATTTTTTCTCTGCTAAAATTTTCTACATTTTTATTCATTGAGATTACATTTCTCTGAAGTAGTTTAGCTAGTCATTTGTCAATTTTTTTTGGACAGAATTTTTATTTTTTTAATTATTAGTGTTTCTGTCTTGCTTCGATAACTCACTAATATAATCGCTACATAATCTACATTAACATCTTGGGTTTATGTATTTCGTATGTTGTCCACAATAACATGTAAATATATATGGGATTTTTTTCAACATTTTTATACATAAAATGAGATCAAATATGAACACTTTTTGGAATCTTGTTTTACTTATTAACAATATTTAGGGAACATTTTTAAAGCCAGTGACATAGCACTGTATCATTCTTTTGTATGGAGGCAATATTTCATGGTGTCAATGAAGTATTGTGATTTATTCAACAATTTCTTCTACTGGTATTATTTATCAAATATGTTACAAAGAAAGAGATTATGGGAGCTAAGGGTTTATATGTACCATCTTGTTTTTAACATTTTTTACCACTTCATTTTGAGTGTTTTTTTTGTAACAGTACAGAAAACCATTTTGTTTTTACATTTAGTGTAATATTTCTGTCTTTTAATAAGAAAATCCAAATCATCCATATGTGTTGCAGTAACACCATTATTTTTATTCCTACCTTCTTGTTATATATTTAAAAGTTTTTATTTGTATTGGGTTAACTTTAAAAAAATAATGGTTTGGTAGAATTCTAATTGTTATATTCTCCCCCACAATTGCTTGAAGTCCCTTGGCTCTACTGTTATGCTATTTGCTTTCAGTTTTACTGCCCTCATAAATAAAGAACAAATCTCTTTATTATTACATACATACAGCGTGTCATTTCTTTCACAGTGCTTTCACTTCTGTTAACTCTGATTCACAGCGAGTCTTCAAATAACATTGTTTCATTCAATGACATATTGTTATAACAGTAATGAGAAATACAAAAAGGATTCCCAGCCAGGGCACTATCTGTGTAGAGTTTACACATTCTCCCCATGTCTGTGTGAATTTTCTCCCAGTTTTATCTCACATTCCAAAGACATGCACATTAAGATGATTGGCATGTCTAAATTGTCCCAGTCTGAGTGAATGTGGATATGGATATGAGTGTGCCCCCTGCAGTGGAATGGCATCCTGTTCATGTTTGGTTTCCATTTTGCACCTTGAGCTGCCGAGATGGTCTTCAGCCACTTGCAACTCTGAACTGGAATAAGCAGGTTGAAAAATCAATAAATGAATGGATACAAATAATTGTAAAATTAAAAACCCATAAAATAGACAATAATAATATAAATGTATAACAATAAACAATGCCGTAGGAAACTCAGTGAACTGGCCATATTTGTTATTCTTTTTGGACTGCCTGGTAGGAGGAGGTGCTCCTTACAATTTTCATTTTGTAAACATTTATTTCTTGATTTAATTCACCACCACTATGTCTGCGGTCACTCACTGAGTCACTCAATATTGGGTAAATAATTTTCTTGTTGTTGTTACACATCTCTCTTAAATGTATGTATAATTCACAATTATTCTAGTGTTTAATAATACAAGTGATTTGGGTTTTTATTTACGAGTTTATTTTGGGAGAGTAGCGTTCCAAGATGGCTGAATACGAACAGCTCCAGTCTGCAGCTCCTAAAGTGATCCACACAGAAGATGGGTGATTTCTGCATTTCCAACTGAGGTACCTGGTTCATCCCATTGGGACTGGTAGGACAGTGGGTGCAGCCCACAGAAGGTGAGCTGAAGCAGGGCAGGGAATCGCCTCACCTGGGAAGGTTTGGGGGATTTCCCTTTCCTAGCCAAGAGAAGCCATGACAGACTACCTGGAAAAATGGGGCACTTCCCTCCCAAATACTGCGCTTGTCCCAAGGTCTTAGCAACTGGCAGACAAGGTGATTCTCTCCTGTGCCTGGCTCGGCAGGTCCCACGCCCACAGAGCCTTGCTCACTGCTAGCACAACAGTCTGAGATAGATCTGAGAGGCTGCAGCCTGGCTGGGGGATGGGCGTCTGCCATTGCTGAGGCTTGAGTAGGTAAACAAAGTGGTGGGGAAGCTCAAACTGGGCGGAGCCCACTGCAACTCAACAAGGCCTACTGCCTCTAGACTCCACCGCTGTTGGCAGGGCATAGCCGAACAAAAGGCAGCACACAACTTCTGCAGACTTAAACATCCCTGTCTGACAGCTCTGAAGAGAGCAGTGGTTCTCCCAGCACAGTGTTTGAGCTCTGAGAAAGGACAGATTGCCCCCTCAAGTGTGCCTGACCTCCATGCAGCCTAACTGGGAGACAACTCCCAGTAGGGGCCGACTGACACCTCATATAGGCGACTGCCCCTCTGGGACAAAGCTTCCAGAGGAAGGATCAGACAGCAATATTTGCTGTTCTGCAGCCTCCACTGGTGATACCCAGGCAAACAGGGTCGGGAGTGGAGCTCCAGCAAACTCCAACAGACCTGCAGCTGAGGGATCTGTTAGAAGGAAAACTAACAAAGAGAAAGAAATAGCATCAACATCAACAAAAAGGTCATCTAAACCAAAACCCCATCTGTACATCACCAACATCAAAGACCAAAGGTAGATAAAATCACAAAGACGGGGAGAACCCAGAGCAGAACAGCCGAAAATTCTAAAAATCAGAGCGCCTCTTCTCCCCTAAAGGATCGCAGCTCCTCGCCAGCAGTGGAACAAAGCTGGATGAGAATGACTGTGAGTTGACAGAAGTAGGCTTCAGAAGGTCAGTAATAACAAACTTCTCCAAGCTAAAGGAGGATGTTCAAACCCATTGCGAGGAAGCTAAAAACCTTGAAAAATGATTAGATGAACAGCTAATTAGAATAAACAGTGGAGAGAAGACCTTAAATGACCTGATGGAGCTGAAAACTACGGCATGAGAACTTCATGACACATGCACAAGCTTCAATAGCCGATTAGATCAAGTAGAAGAAACAGTATCAGTGATTGAAGATCAAATTAATGAAATAAAATGACAAGACAAGGTTAGAGAAAAAAGAGCAAAAAGAAATGAACAAAGCCTCTAAGAAATATGGGACTATGTGAAAAGACCAAATCTATGTTTGACTGGTGTACCTGAAAGTGATGGGGAGAATGGAACCAAGTTGGAAAACACTCCAGGATATTATCCAGGAGAACTTCCCCAACCTAGCAAGGCAGGCCAACATTCAAATTCAGGAAATACAGAGAACACCACAAAGATACTCCTGGAGGAGAGCAACCCCATGACACATAATTGTCATATTGACTAAGGTTGAAATGAAGGAAAAAGTGTTAAGGGCAGCCAGAGTGGAAGGTCAAGTTACCCAGAAAGGGAAGCCCATCAGACTAACAGTGGGTCTCTCAGCAGAAACACTGCAAACCAGAAGAGAGTGGGGGCCAATATTCAACATTTTTAAAGAGAGGAATCTTCTACCCAGAATTTCATATCCGGCCAAACTAAGCTTCTTAAGTGAAGGAGAAATAAAATCCTTTACAGACAAATGCTGAGAGGTTTTGTCACCATCAGGCCTGCCTTACAAGAGCTCCTGAAGGAAGCACTAAACATGGAAAGAAAAAACCTGTACAAGCCACTGCAAAAACATGCCAAATTGTAAAGCCCATCGATGTTAGGAAGAAACTACATCAATTGACAGGCAAAATAACCAGCAAACATCATAATGACAGGATCAAATTCACACATAAAAATATTAACCTTAAATGTAAATGGGCTAAATGTCCCAATTAAAAGACACAGACTGGCAAATTGGATAGTCAAGACCCATCAGTGTGCTGTATTCAGGAGACCCATCTCATGTGCAAAGACACACATAGGCTCAAAATAAAGGGATGGAGGAAGATCTACCTAGCAAATGGAATGCAAAAAAAAAAGCAAGGGTTGCAATCCTAGTCTCTGATAAAACAGACTTTAAACCAACAAAGATCAAAAGAGACAAAGAAGGCCATTGTATAATGGTAAAGGGATCAATTCAACAAGAAGATCTAGCTATCCTAAATATATATATACCCAATACAGGAGCACCCAGATTCATAAAGCAAGTCCTTTGAGACCTACAAAGAGACTTAAACTCCCACACAATAATAATGGGAGACTTTAACACCCCACTGTCAATATTAGACAGATCAATGAGACAGAAGGTTAACAAGGATATCAAGGATCTGAACTCAGCTCTGCAACAAGCAGACCTAATAGACATCTACAGAACTCTCCACCCCAAATCAACAGAATATACATTCTTCTCAGCACCACATCACACTTATTCTAAAATTGACCACATAAGTTGAAGTAAAGCCCTCCTGAGCAAATGTAAAAGAACAGAAATCACAACAAACTGTCTCTCAGACCACAGTGCAATGAAATTAGAACTTAGAATTAAGAAACTCACTCAAAACTGCACAACTACATGGAAACAGAACAACTTGCTCCTGATTGACTACTGGGTAAATAACGAAATGAAGGCAGAAATAAAGATGTTCTTTGAAACCAATGATAACAAAGACACAACATACCAGAATCTCTGGGACACATTTAAAGCAGTGTATAGAGGGATATTTATAGCCCTAAATGCCCGCAAGAGAAGGCAGAAAAGATCTAAAATCAATACTTTAACATCACAATTAAAAGAATTGGAGAAGCAAGAGCAAACGAGTTCAAAAGCTAGCAGAAAGCAAAAAATAACTAAGATCAGAGCAGAACTGAAAGAGATAGGAGATACAAAAAAAAAAAAAAAAAAAAAAACCCTTCAAATATCAATGAATCCAGAGCTGGTTTTTTGAAGAGATCAACAAAATTGATAGACCACTAGCAAGACTAATAAAGAAGAAAAGAGAGAAGAATCTAATAGATGCAATAAAAAATGATAAAGGGGATATCACCACCAATCCCACAGAAATATGAACTACCATCAGAGAATACTATTAACCCCTCTATGCAAATAAACTAGAAAATATAGAAGAAATGGATACATTTCTGGTCACATACACCCTCCCAAGTCTAAACCAGGAAGAAGTTGAATCTCTGAATAGACCAATAAGAGGCTCTGAAATTGAGGCAGTAATTAATAGCCTACCAACCAAAAAAGTCCAGGAACAGACAGATTCACAGCCAAATTCTACCAGAGGTACAAAGAGGAGCTAGTACCATTCCTTCTGAAACTATTTCAGTCAACAGAAGAAAGAGGGAATCCTCCCTAACTGATTTTATGAGACCAACATCATCCTGATACCAAAGCCTGGCAGACACAACAAAAAAAGAGAATTTTAGACCAATATCCCTGATGAACATTGATGCAAAAATCGTCAATACCATACTATCAAACCAAATTCAGCAGCACATCAAAAAGCTTATCCACCACGATCAAGTTGGCTTTATCCCTGGGATGCAAGTCTGGTTCAACATACACAAATCAATAAACATAATCCATCACATAAACAGAACCAATGACAAAAACCACATGATTATCTCAATAGAGGCAGAATAAGCCTTTGACAACATTCAACAGCCCTTCATGCTAAAAACTCTCAATAAACTAGGTATTGATGAAACATATCTCAAAATAATAAGAGCTATTATAATGAGAGCTATTTATGACAAATCCACAGCCAATAGCATACTGAATGGGCAAAAACTGGAAGCATTCCCTTTGAAAACTGGCACAAGACAAGGATGCCCTCTCTCACGACTCTTATTCAACATAGTGTTGGAAGTTCTGGCCAGGCAATCAGGCAGGAGAAAGAAACAAAGGGTATTCAATTAGGAAAAGAGGAAGTCAAACTGTTCCTTTTTGCAGATGACATGCTTGTATATTTAGAAAACCCCATCGTCTTAGCCCAAAATCTCCTTAAGCTGATAAGCCACTTCAGCAAAGTCTCAGGATACAAAATCAATGTGCAAAAATCTCTAGCATTCCTATACATCATTAACAGACAAACAGAGAGCCAAATCATGAGTGAACTCCCATTCACAATTGCTACAAAGAGAATAAAATACCTAAGAATCCAACTTACAAGGGATGTGAAGGACCTCTTCAAGGAGAACTACAAATGACTGCTCAACAAAATAAAAGAGGACACAAACAAAAGGAAGAATATTCCATGCTCATGGATAGGAAGAATCAATATGAAAATGGCCATACTGCCCAAGGTAATTTATAGAATAAATGCTATCCCCATCAAGCTACCAATGACTTCCCTTACAGAATTGGAAAAAACTACTTTAAAGTTCATGTGGAACCAAAAAAAGATCCTGCATTGCTAAGACAATCCTAAGCAAAAAGAACAAAGCTGGAAGCATCATGCTACCTGACTTCAAACTATACTACAAGGCTACAGTAACCAAAACAGCATGGTACAGGTACCAAAACAGATATATAGACCAAAGGAACAGACCAGAGGCCTCAGAAATAACACCACACATTTATAACCATCTGAGCTTTGACAAACCTGACAAAAACAAGAAATGGGGAAATGATTTCCTATTTAATAAATGGTGCTGGGAAAACTGGCTAGCCATATGTAGAAAGCTGAAACTGGATCCTTTCTTTACACCTTATACAAAAATTAATTCAAGATGGATTAAAGACTTAAATGTTAGACCTAAAACCATAAAAACCCTAGAAAAAAAACCTAGGCAATACCATTCAGGACATAGGCATGGGCAAGGACTTCATGTCTAAAACACCAAAAGCAATGGCAACAAAAGCCAAAATTGACAAATGGGATCTAATTAAACTAAAGAGCTTCTGCACACCAAAAGAAATTACCATCAGAGTGAACAGGCAACCTACAGAATGTGGGAAAATTTTTGAAATCTACTCATCTGATAAAGAGCTAATATCCAGAATCTACAAAAAACACAAATTAATTTACAAGAAAAAAACATCAAAAGGTGAGCAAAGGGTATGAACAGACACTTTTCGAAAGAAGACACCTATGCAGCCAACAGACACATGACAAAATGCTCATCATCACTAGTCATCAGAGAAATGCAAATCAAAACCACAATGAGATACCATCTCACACCAGTTAGAATGGCAATCATTAAAAAGTCAGGAAACAACAGATGCTGGAGAGGATGTGGAGAAATAGGAATGATTTTACACTGTTGGTAGGAGTGTAAATTAGTTCAACCATGGTGGAAGACACTGTGGTGATTCCTCAAGGATCTAGAACTAGAATTACCATTTGACCCAGCAATCCCATTACTGGGTATATAACCAAAGGATTATAAATCATACTACTATAAAGACATATACACACATATGTTTATTGTGGCACTGTTCACAATAGCAAAGACTTGGAACCAACCCAAATGTCTATCAATGATAGACTGGGTTAAAAAAATGTGGCACATATACACCATGGAATACTATGCAGCCATAAAAAATGATGAGTTCATGTCCTTTGCAGGGACATGGATGAAGCTGGAAACCATTATTCTCAGCAAACTATCACAAGAACAGAAAACCAGACACCGCATGCTCTCACTCATCGGAGGAATTGAAACATGAGATCACTTGGACACAGGGCGGGGAACATCACACACCAGTGCTCGTAGCGGGGTGGGTGCTGGGGAAGGGATAGCATTAGAAGAGATACCTAATGTAAGTGATGAGTTGATGGGTGCAGCAAAGCAACATGGCACATGTATACCTATGTATCAAACCTGCACGTTGTGCACATGTGCCTTAGAACTTAAAGTATAATTTTAAAAAAAGAAAAAAACTTTATTGATGTCTTGGGATCAGAAATATGCTTTAGGAACTTAACCCTTGTGTTCATCAATTCACCTATGGTAAAAGTGGTTTTAATGTATGTAATTTTACTTAAAGTTGCAGTTTCCAGGAACCTATGGATAACTCACTGTATATCAATTCAATTATTTTCTTGGCCTCTTGGGGTGCAGAAAAAACAGTGGTCTTCAGTCTGGCCTATGTCAACTTTTGCTCACATCTCCAAACATCTCTGCAGGCCAGAATCTTCCCAACATTTACAGCTTTCTTGTCTTGCCCCACCCTCTCAGACACTTATCTGTAGGTTGTGATCTTGTGCTCTTGAGAGAAAGTCTTGCACTAGCGCTAAGAGATGGGCTTAGTCTAACGTCATCTCTTACACAGGGGGGTTAAGCCTGAGAACCTGTTTGGAAGGAGGCCACATTTGTTTCTCTGCCTTTCCAAAGTTATGTATCCCAATTATATATTTGATTTTATATGCATTTGATTAAGTAATTTAACTGTATATGTATATATATGCACACATAAATATAGTAATTTGACTATATATGATAAACACGTAGAAATATGTGTATAGTTATTTGACTAAGATGATTTTTAATTGGCAAGAAAGTGAAGATTAGCCATTTTGCATAAACTGACAAATTAAAATGTCCATATATCAATATTTAAGTTGATGTTATTCTACATAAATGCCTGGTTGCACAGTAGATATAACCCTATTTCATCATCATTAGCTTATATGTCAATCTTTATTATGTGTATGACAGTATGCATTGACAGATGTCTAAACCAATCAGAAGTCTTATCTTTAAATGTACTCTGGGTTTACTCTGTGAAATTAAAAGTTCATTATTTACATGGGTAGCCTAAGGATAATTCTTAACACATAGTTTTTGTACCTGAGTGTAATATTTTATTATTCATCTGAAATAGGAAATTAGTTTATATTGATGTTAAAATTTCCTATGAAATAAATTTATCATTGGAAAAGATAGCTAACATCTTCGTATTTAAAATAAAGGGTTTGATTTTTTCTGTCATACTCATTTTAAATTGGTAACCTTTATGGTATGTCTCTACTGAGAGAAAATTTGTTCTAAATCTATAAATTTGAATTTATAGAATTAGTTATGCAATAAGAAGTTATTTAAATTTATAAAATTAGAATAAATTTTCACTCAATATAGTGACATGGCATATAGATTAACTATTTTAAATAAACTTAAGCCTTTTGTAATATTTTAAAGCTTCTATTTAATTTTGCTAATATAGGAATGCAAGAAGCAAATGATAAAGTTAGAATTATGATTCTATTTACATGTACTTTAATAATAAATGAAAAGTGTAGAGGTAGAATATCCAGTAAATATGCCTTTTCTTTAGTTATGCAGAGAGATGGAAATATTACCTTTTATTTATGTTTGAGTTAGTTCATAATTGAGAGTTAATTAATGCTTATAATTTATACAGAAGAGAAAGGTAAACATAGCAACATCTAGAACAAACTAAAGAACATTTTTTTCTTGGAAGCACCTTATATCCCATAGTACTTAAAATCCGATGGAAGAGAAGCTTTTCTAATATTGTTTCCAAAAATTAATTTACATTTTTAAATTACATGTTTATCCTTTTATTCATTATTTATTAGATGCAATAAGCAGTAATGGAGCAAAGTATAATATTTTTCTTCTGTTTATAAGAGGTAGCCAGTCTGATTCAGAAGGTAGACTCATAAATGCCGGGTACAGGGCAGTTCTAAATAGAATATTCTGTGATTGCTGTATAGAAAAGACTCTTTATTTGGGTATTTAATGATACTTATAAGTTTTTCAGGAAGAATTTTGGAAAGGTAATTAAAGGAATCAATTACAGGCAGAGTAAAGTGCATAGGCAATTTTAGAAAGGCAAGAATATTCATGGTGTTTTGGAAAATGAGAAGAGGTTTGTGTAATTGCAGTATATCATGCCAAGGGTACATAGTGTGGGCTAAAAAGTGTAGCTGAACAGAAAGGCGACTCAATATAAGATAGTTTTTGCACACTTTTAATGAAGAAAATGTCTCCTCAAGCTTCAAACCACATTTGTATTTACTAAAATAAAAGGTACTTAAAACATACACAGCCAATTGTGAAACCAAGAAACAGGAATGATCACGTACCAGGGAGAAAGAGGTCTGGGAAAATGGAAAGTGATATGGCTTGGCTGTGTCCCCACCTAAATCTCATCTCAAATTGTAGCCATAATTCCCTTGTGTTGTGGGAGGGACCCACTGGAAGATAATTGAATTATGGGGGTGGTTTCCCGAATACTGTTTTCATGGTAGTGAATAAGTCTCACAAGATCTGATGGTTTTATAAGGGGAAACCCCTTTCGCTTGGCTCCCTCTCTTCTGTTGTCTGCCTCCATGTAAGAAATGTCTTTCACCTTCCACCATGATTGTGAGGCTTCCCCAGCCACAAGGAACTGTGAGTCCATTAAACCTATTTTTCTTCCCAGTCGCAGGTATGTCTTTATCAGCAGCATGAAATCATCTAATACAGAAAGTAAGAGAATTAGCAGAGACTGAATCTTTAAGGTTACAGTGCTAGTGAAACTTGGCAAAGCCTCAGGTGCAAAGAGCTAGTATTTTAAAGGCAAAAGGGGATCTAAGGTCATGCAAGGTACAATTGAAACACTCATGCTTGCTGAAAGCTTTGAGGTGTGTTGCAGTTATTACAAGCAGAAAAATTGACTTAAAATAAGTTGAGAAATGGGGGAAACTGTGACACAGAGTCCCGGCAGTAGCACATAAACACAATCATATAGGAGTGATAAAAATGTCCTAGAACACAGAAACCATCGTTCTTCCATAGAAAACAACCCCTCTGAAGATGAGCTCACAGTCAAAAATTGCAAACCACATAACAAAGCATAGCACAGTTAAGAAACACTTTAGAAAAGAGAGAGAATAGTTCTCACATCAAGAACGAATATGATAAAAGTTTGAAAGATGAATTAAAATAATCACATTTTACATGAATAAGAAGAAATAACAAGAAATAGAAACCAAAAGTCAAGAACAAAAAGTAAAATATGAAGAAACAGAAAGTAAATATTGCAAATAAAAGTCATTAATATTTTTAAAATCTTAACTAAGCCAGAGGTCCCCAACCCCCAGTACTGGTCCAATCCGAGTCCTGTTAGGAACCATGCCACACAGCAGGAGGTGAGCAGGCAAAATGTCATCTGTATTTACAGCCATTCCCCATCACATTACCGCCTGAGCTCCGTCTCCTGTCAGATTAGTAGTGGCATTAGATTCTCACAGGCGCAGGAACTCTATTATGAACTGTGCATGCAGAGGATGTAGGTTGCGTGCTCCTTATGAGAATCTAATGCCTAATGGTCTGTCACTGTCTCCCATCACCCCCAGATGGGACCATCTAGTTGTGGGAAAACAAGGTCAGGGCTTCCACTGATTCTACACTGTGGTGAGTTGTATAATTATTTTGCTATATATTATAATGTAATAATAATAGAAATAAAGTGCACAATAAATGTAATGTACTTGAATCACCCCAAAACCCCAGACCATGGAAAAATTGTTTTCCATGAAACTTGTCCCTGGTGCCACAAAGGCTGGGGACTGCTGATCTAAGTAGCAGATCAGATCCAGGGGAAGAGCGAATTAGTCTATTGGTCTACAGTTTTGGGAATCACCCAGAATGCAACACAGATAGATATGAAAACTTTAAAAATACAATAGAGGCATAGTGGATAGACTTTTGAGGTCATTCACTCAAAAAATATTGTCTACTGCATGCCATCCACTTTTCAAAGCACTTGGAATGTACCTGTGGGAAAAAAAGTCTAGTCTTTTAGAAGTTTGCATCCTAGCCAGGTGTGAGAGTGGGAGCAGGTCACACTATTACATAGGGTGCTCTGGAAAGGTCTCATTGAGAAGAGGACACTTGAAAATAAAATATTTGACAGACTAAGAAATTTGGTCAAATGGATAGTTATTAGATTTGTACTCTGGGCAGAAGAAAGAAATAGAGCAAATGCCCTATGCTGGGAACATGCATGTTCCCCACAAACCACATGTTTGTCCAACAAA
Source organism: Gorilla gorilla gorilla (assembly GCF_029281585.2). Taxonomy (NCBI): domain Eukaryota; kingdom Metazoa; phylum Chordata; class Mammalia; order Primates; family Hominidae; genus Gorilla; species Gorilla gorilla. The sequence goes on along the minus strand of NC_073239.2, from coordinate 28,465,560 downwards.
TAGCAAAGAGGTAAGGCTAGAAAAAGTGTGAGAAATAAAAGTACCAGTGTTAGATACCATGCAGTTAGATACCATGATATGTAAGAAATTGTAAGAATAATAAATAAATTCAATAATTTGTGGAAGCATTTATGAGTCTTAGCAAAGTAATAAGAGCTGGGACATGATTTATATTACAGGATCATTCTAGCTGATGTGTTGGGAATGGACTGTTGGGGTGGGGGAAAGTGCAAGCTTGGAGATCTGTTATTAGGCTAGTGCAGTATTTCAATTCCAAAAGTAAGTAGCAGAAAAAAAAACTAGACATAATTGTATTCAAAGGAATAACTATAAACATGGCAGAATTAAAAAAGACATGAGTCTTGAGACTGAAGCACTATACTGAGTCAAGAATATCACACTATGTATAAACATGTTCACACATATACCTCAAAACTAGACACATTATAGGGAAATTGAAGAAAGCCAACGAAAATGAGTGGAATTAAAAAGCATTCAGAACTTATCTATAAAAATGATAATTAGACTGAAGTGTGTTGCTCTTTAACAAAAATAGAATTCAGATGCCAATTTTATACCATTTCAAAGTTATAAATCATTCCATATTCTGGTAATAGAAGAATAGATTATATCAGACTAAACCTCCCTTTGATAACAATTGTAAACTGTGGACAAAATATTTTAAACACAATGATTTGAAGTCACTAGAAAGGGACGAAACACTGGTGGAAAGTGGAGCTGATTTGACCTTTGAGAGGAGGAATAACCCTGAGTTAGAGCTATATTTATATAGTTCAAAGAGTGTTCCTCAGTCTACATGGAGTGGGAAGTTAAACTCAAACAGAGGTCTCCAGTGTTTTCGACTTGAGGCATCAAAGAATTTGGGACTGTCAGAGGGGGAAATGATCAGAAAGGAAGATAGTTCAGGGAACAGAGGCCAAAAACTGGCATATAAACTCTCCTCAATTTCTTGACTGATTATTGAAATATGAATGCATAGGGCCTCTCAAGAAGCACAGTGAAAAGCCACTGGAAATATGAAAGACTGAAAAGCTAAGCAGAAATTTCAGTTCCAGCTTTACTCAAAATATAACAATAAGTGTACATTAATACATTAGTGTTTAAGAATTGAACTTTGTTTCCTAAAAACAGAAAATTAGTTATCAAACAGTTTCTATTGATCAGGAAAGAACTCCTCGAGGGGGAAGAAACAGAATTATGAAAGCATAAAATGCATATATCATTTCAGTCAAATACTGCAGATTAAGTAAATATATAAACTCACAGTAGTCTAGCATGTAATTACAAGCCCTAGCCCCAGTTTTTATCTAGCTGATGAATTGTATGTTTCCCACCCAGAAGCCCTAAAATCAACCACTTTTTTTTCCTTCTTATGCAATTTTTGCTCCTAGCTTCTCTCAAACTTTTGCAGAAATTTGAAGAGAAACTAGAGGAAATTTGAAGATTTCTATATGGAAATCTTATAAATTCTTAAAAACCACCTAGTGAAATCTTTTCATTTCCTCTGGAAACTGTACAGCTGTATAACTTTGGGTACTACACATATAACTATCTATTTTTCTGTTTCTTTTGCAATATTTATGTCTCCATACTTCTGTGCTAACATATATTATTAGTGGGACTATCAGAATATAGAAACCCAGTTAATCATATTAGGCTCTCCAATCTGTGTGAGTCTTATTATTGCTGTATGAATCAGAAAAGTTAGAATAATAATAGCTACGATTTATTATTATTGTGGTTTAAGTACTATATTAATTGATGTTAAAAGGAAAGATTTAACTCACCAATCTTTTAAGTTATGTACTATTTTGATCTCTTTTTATAGATGATAAAACTGAAGCAAAGAGAGGATATATAACTTACCTAAGTCCATAAAAAATTCAGAACTATCCATCTAGTTGTGTGGCCTGCCCTTTTCATCACTTTTCTATATTCTTTTTAGAAATTTAGGATTTACATCACTTAAACCCCAGATTTTACAGATGTTGAACTGGAAGTCCAGGAAATTTATGTGAGTTTCCTGAGATCTTCGTTGGAAATCCATTCAGCCTTCTTGAATTTCTAATCTTTCTTTGCATAACAGTAAATAATGGAATAGATTTTGTTAAGTTTAGTAAGAACATTGAAAATTATTTTTATGTATATGTAATAAGCAAGTAAATTTCTCCAAACATGGTTGAGATGAGAAACTTGTTGAATAACACATATTGCAATTGTGGTAAGAACTCCTTATGGCACACATTAATTAAGTGATCCACTACAAAATCTTTGATTTGTCAAACTAATAACCTGCAGATGTTTTGGTGGCAGAAGTGAAAGCCAAAGCAAGATAAACAAAATTTATAAGAATTTAAATTTGAAATAAAATTTGTATAGAAAAAAATACAAAAAGAGAAATTAAATGCAGTTATAGCTTATTCTATAATTTCAATTATTTCCCAAATCATTAAAAATGTTTGATAAATACTAGTGTATTTTAGCACATTAACGAAATCTATTAAAATTTAGTAAATATTTTTGTCAGAAATTCATCAATTACTCTATTTGCATATATTACCTTTATTTCATATTCTAATTTTTTTTTCAGAGACAGGATCTTGCTCTGTCACCCAGGCTGGAATGCAGTAGTGAGAGCACTCACTTGAACTCCTGAGCTTGAGTGATACTCACACCTCAGTCTCCTAAGTAGCCAGGACTACAGGCATGTGCCATCAGACCCAGCTAAAATTTTTTTTTTTTTTTTAGTTTTTGTAGAGACAGAGTCTTGCTATGTTGCCCAGCTGGTCTCAAACTCCTGGCATGAAGGGATAGTCCCTCTTTTACCTCCCAAAGCACTGGGATGACAGGCGTGAACCCACTGAGTCCATTCCTCATATACTATCTTTAAACAATTATTCCTATATTGATTTTTCTCTATCCCCAATAAGGACTTAAAAATTAAATATTTATATATGAGATTACAATATCCCACATGTGAAAAAAGGGATGCAGAATAACAGAAAATAAAAATTACTCTGGTAGTTATGAAGGTACTTATATATGGAGGATTTTTTTAATTAATCAAAAGAAAGTTGTGAAACAGAAACTATAAAATACAAAATAAAAGTAATTAAACAAGACACAAACAAATGGAAAGACATCCCATAACCATGAATTCGGAGAATTAATATTGCTAAAATGGCCTTTTTGAAGCAATCTACAGATTTAATGTAATTTTTATCAAAATACCAATGATATTCTTCACAGAAATAGAAAAAAAATACTAAAATTTATCCTGAACTCTACAATACCTCAAATAGCCAAAGTGGTCCTGAGCTAAAAAGAACAAAGCTGGAGGCATCACACTGTCTGACATTAAAATATGCTACAACACTATAGTAACAAAAATAGTATGGTATGTGTTTAAAAACAGACAGACCACAGGAAGAGAATGGAGAATGAAGAAATATATCCATGTATTAGCAGTTAATTAATTTTCAGTAAAAGTACCAAGAGCATATAATGGAGAAAAAAAACAACCTCTTTAATAAATTATGCTGGAAAACTAGATATCCATTTGCAGAAGAAGGAAACTAAACTCCTAAATATTACCATATAAAAATGCAAAATAGATTAAAAACTTAAATTTAACATCTGAAGCTATAAAACTACTATGAGAAAACATAGGGGAAACACTTCAGGAAGTTGGTCTAGGTGACGATTTTTTGGCTAAGTGTTCAAAAGCAGAGGCAATAAAAGCAAAAATAGATTACTGGAACTATATTAAACTGAAAACCTTCCACATGGCAAAGGAAGCAATCAACAGAATGAAGAGACAACCTATACAATGGGAGAAAATACTTGCAAAAATTCACTGTACAAAGGACTAACATCTGGAATAAACAAGGAACTCAAACAACTCAATAGCAATGAAACAGATAATCCAATTTAAAAGTGGACAAATGAACTGAATATATATTTCTCAAAAGAAGATATAAATATGACCAACAAATATATATAAAATTTCTCAGCATCACTAATCATCAGATAAATGCAAGTCAAAATGCCAATGAGATATCATCTCACCTCAGTTAGAATGGCTATTAAAAGACAAAAAAAAATGCTAACACGGATGTGGAGAAAAGGAAACGCTTATACAATGTTATTGGTAACGTAAATTAATACAGCCATTATGGAAAACAGTATGGAGGTGTCTCAAATAATTAAAAATAGAACTACCATACAATCCAACAATCCAACTATTGGGTATTTATCCAAAGGAAAGGAAATCAGTAAATCTGCACCCCCTTGTTTATTGCAGCATTATTCCCAATAGCCAAGATATGGAATCAACATATATGTCCATCAAAAGATGAATGGATAAAGAAAATGTGGTATACATACACAAAGGAATACTATTCATCCATAAAAAAGAAAAAAACCTGTTATTTGTGGAAACGTGGATAAGCTTGCTTAACATTATGTTAAGCAAAATAAGTCAGGCAGAGAAAGATAAATTCTGCATGTTCTCATTTATATGCGAACTAAAAAAAATGAGCTTACGGAAGCAGAGAGTAGAATTGGGGTACTAGAGGCTGAGAAGAATAGAGGGGAGGGGAGGATAGGGAGAGGTTGGTTAACAAATACAAAATTACAGGTACATAGGAGGAATGAGTTACAGTGTTCTGAATCACTGAAGGGTAAATATGGTTAACTCATTTATTGTATATTTTCAAAAAGCTAGGAGAAGAGATTTTAATGTTCACAACACAAGTAAATGGTAAATGTTTGAGGTGATGGATATGTTAATTACTCTAATTTGATCAATTATACATTATATGTAAGTATTAAAATAACACTCTGTGTATCTGATAAATATGTAAAATTATCATGTGTTAATTAAAAATAAAAGGGGAAAGGCATAAAAATGTATTTTTAAAAAGAAACTTGTAAAAAAAACCTTGGTAGGTAGATGGATTTTTATTTATATTATATTGAACATAATATATATATAGATATGTATATGTATCTATATAAAGACAACACAATTGGCTATGCTATTTGTGACAATGATGAAAGTTGTGATCTTATGTGTTATTATACATCTTAAATTTCTTATATAGTCTATTAAAATTAAAGATTAAACACAGATGAAGTTCTTGTGCTATATAGGTTTATACCTTACTTAAATCTGAGGTGGTGACATTTTGCAGACATTTTATTTAAGGTAATTAATTGCATCATTCATTAGGAACTGCTTTTCCAGAACAGAAGTTAACTGCATGGACTGAACTAATATAAGACTAAAATACTCCTTTTATGACTTTTTGCTCAAAACGTTGCTGATTTTTTATTTTTCAGAGTCAAGAAAACTTTTGAGCTATTTACAGCTTGTAACAATTGAGCAAAGTATACTCCTGTGAACAAAATTTGGAGCATATTTGTTTCTCTACCTGATTTCTCTGGAATTTGGAAACTACTTGTGAGTATTCTTAACTTATGGCAATATAGTTATTTGCATAAGTGCAATAAGAATGTTTTCTTTTGCAATGGGACACATTGGAGAAACTGGTTATTTTACCAAGGCTTTGACTGGAATGACATGCTTTCCTTTTAAAGAGTCATACTTGACTTATAGAGCCAATAAAAGCCCCTTGGGAAAACTGGCCTCATACCTTGACTACACAGTCCCTGTACAGGTTCCTGACTTATGGTAAGTAAAGAATGCCACTTTCTGACAGGCTCAGAAGCCCCTAGTTATCTTGGGATCTCAGGAGGTGAGGAATTTAACCAACTTATATAGGTATTTGGTGGTTCAAACTCATGGCTGGGCTCAGGGCTTTATAAAAAAAAGTCTTATCTAAGATTTATTTTATGGAAAAAAGAGAAAAATTATTCTTGCTGCACTTTATACAAACAATCAGGCCAAATAAAAGACTAAAGCTTATTTTGCAAAGAAATCATTCCTATTATGATTTGTCTTTACTAAACATAGAAGACTGGAGAGGTTAAAGTTATGTTTCAGGAACTATGGTACACTTGTTATTAGATTCTAGCCTTGTAAGTTGTTTCTGAGTTTTTTCTGCAATTTAGACTGACTCTGCTTATTCCTGTGAACCAACCAGTGATCTCTGGCTGCTGCTCAGAAGAAACAGGAGGGATGCATAGTGTAAAAATCTGGATCAGCATTCTAATTCTGGGCACATATTGGAATCAGCTAGTAACTCTATATCAGTTTGGTTCCAACATTTGCCCAGTTCATGGAAAGCCTGCTTACTTAGTTTAGTTGGGAAAATTTCACTTATTTTGCATTACTGTTGTGGAATATATTGCTGTTGTACTCTTTGTATAGGAATGCAGGATAAGCTTACTGAATGTTTTCTTAAATGAACGCTTATTAATCTTTCAGATATCACCTTTTATCAGAACTCAAGAGTCATGAATGGCTTCACCAGACCCATGCTTTCTGATTGAGCTCCTCTCTACACTGAATATAAGAGTTTCTAATAGGCAGAAATATCATCACCCCTGTTCAACATGAAGAAGATACAAAAGATGAATCTTTGTACCTCTACAACCTTTAGGATTAAGGGTTCCCTTCTAAAAGAGAGAGGAGAAATCTGTCAGGGGTGCTTGAACTAGTGCCATTCCATCTTGAATAGGGGCTGGGTAAAATAAGGCTGAGACCTACTGGACTGCATTCCCAGGAAGTTAGGCACTGTTAGTCACAGGATGAAATAGGAGGCTGACACAACATACAGGTCACAAAGACCTTGCTGATAGAACAGGTTGAGGTAAAGCAGCTGGCCAAATCCCACCAAAACCAAGATGGTGACAAAACTGACCTCTGGTCATCCTCACTACTCATTATACACTAATTATAATGCATTAGCATGCTTAAAAAACTCTCTCCAGTGCTATGACAGTTTATAAATGCCATGCCAATGTCAGGAAGTTGCCCTATATGGCCTCAAAATGGGAGGAACCCTCATATCTGGGAATTACCCATACCTTTCCCAGAAAACTCGTGAGTAATCAACCCCTTGTTTAGCATATAATCAAGAAATAATAAAAAAAAAAAAAATAGCTAACCAGGAGCGCTCAGGGCTGCTCTGCCTACAGAGTAGCCATTCTTTTATTCCTTTACTTTCTTAAGAAACTTGCTTTCACTGTAAAAAAGGAACTGCTTTACGTTAAAATTACTACATCTTGGGTATAGTAAATAACTACCAGAGACAGTTAAACTTCGTGCTTGATGAATTAAATGCACAAACTGCAGTCTACCCTCTTACATAGAGATTTTTTAAACATTTAGTCTTGTTTGATGCACAAGAAATGTTTGAAAACATTGACTAAAAAGTTTTTTAAACTTTTTGAGTGACATTGCATCTTATATAAATTCTTAATTATTTTTGTGCAAAAATGTTCACACATATGTATAATTCAATTTGGTAGTTATTAACAGTGAGGCTGAGCTTTAAAAATTTCATTAGCCCACGTAACAGTTGGCTCATATTCCAATTTTAACATTGTTTTCCAGAAATGAAAATAATGTTCCAAAATACACACTTAAAGTCATGTAGTTGATACTATTTTTAATGCATCTTTTGAGTTTCTCTATTAATAAAAAAACTAAGTATATGGTTACTTATATGGTTAAGTATATGGTTAAGTATATGGTTTAGTATATTTTCTACTTAAAATACATATTATGGAGAATATTCTAGGGTGGCAGGGAGGGTGAGGGACAATACTGATAAAGTCTAAATAAGGCAGTGTCTGAGTGTCTTTAACTCACAATAGTTTGATATGGTCTAGAATATATGTGTGTAGAAAAGCATATGTGGATATTCACTAGTTCACACAGACACAGCGGCATACAGAGGCTTAATATTTCAGTCAGTGATGCTTGGTTTTGCTCTCACAGAGCACTATGGTCCTCTGTGTCTACCTTAGATATGCACTCACCGGCAACTTTTCTGAGTGACTATTCTCTTCCCTATATTTTTTGGGGATTCTCAATGTTGTTAGTTTGTTTATTGGTTTGACATCCTAGAAAAGATATAGATTAGAAGAAAAGTTAGACAAGAAATAGACAAGCCCTCACAGAAAAAAAAAGCCTTACTTTGAATCAAGTCAGTCTCTGATTATATTAACTAATCTATACTAACTAGTTTCCCAAGATAATGCAATAAAGAAATTGAAAGTTTATGGAAGAAACTTACGAGTTGGGAGGAGCCAAGATGGCTGAACAGGAACAGCTCCGGTCTACAGGTCCCAGCGTGAGTGACGCAGAAGACGGGTGATTTCTGCATTTCCATCTGATGTACTGGGTTCATCTCACTAGGGAGTGCCAGACACTGGGCGCAGGTCAGTGGGTGCGCTCACCATGCACGAGCCGAAGCAGGCCGAGGCATTGCCTCACTTGGGAAGCACAAGGGGTCAGGGAGTTCCCTTTCCCTTTCCCAAAGAAAGGGGTGACGGACGCACCTGGAAAATTGGGTCACTCCCACCCGAATATTGCGCTTTTCGGACCGGCTTAAAAAACGGCACGCCACGAGATTACATCCTGCACCTGGCTCGGAGGGTCCTACACCCACGGAGTCTCGCTGATTGCTAGCACAGCAGTCTGAGATCAAACTGCAAGGCAGCAGCGAGGCTGGGGGAGGGGCGCCCGCCATTGCCCAGGCTTGATTAGGTAAACAAAGCAGCTGGGAAGCTCCAAGTGGGTGGAGCCCACCACAGCTCAAGGAGGCCTGCCTGCCTCTGTAGGCTCCACCTCTGGGGGCAGGGCACAGACAAACAAAAAGACAGCAGTAACCTCTGCAGACTTAAATGTCCCTGTCTGACAGCTTTGAAGAGAGCAGTGGTTCTCCCAGCACACAGCTGGAGATCTGAGAACGGGCAGACTGCCTCCTCAAGTGGGTCCCTGACCCTGACCCCCGAGCAGCCTAACTGGGAGGCACCCCCCAGCAGGGGCACACTGACACCTCACACAGCAGGGTATACCAACAGACCTGCAGCTGAGGGTCCTGTCTGTTAGAAGGAAAACTAACAAACAGAAAGGACATCCACACCAAAAACCCATCTGTACATCACCATCATCAAAGACCAAAAGTAGATAAAACCACAAAGATGAGGAAAAAACAGAACAGAAAAACTGGAAACTCTAAAACACAGAGCGCCTCTCCTCCTCCAAAGGAACGCAGTTCCTCACCAGCAACGGAACAAAGCTGGATGGAGAATGACTTTGACGAGCTGAGAGAAGAAGGCTTCAGATGATCAAATTACTCTGAGCTACAGGAGGACATTCAAACCAAAGGCAAAGAAGTTGAAAACTTTGAAAAAAATTTAGAAGAATGTATAACTAGAATAACCAATACAGAGAAGTGCTTAAAGGAGCTGATGGAGCTGAAAACCAAGGCTCGAGAACTACGTGAAGAATGCAGAAGCCTCAGGAGCCGATGCGATCAACTGGAAGAAAGGGTATCAGCAATGGAAGATGAAATGAATGAAATGAAGCGAGAAGGGAAGTTTAGAGAAAAAAGAATAAAAAGAAATGAGCAAAGCCTCCAAGAAATATGGGACTATGTGAAAAGACCAAATCTACGTCTGATTGGTGTACCTGAAAGTGATGGGGAGAATGGAACCAAGTTGGAAAACACTCTGCAGGATATTATCTAGGAGAACTTCCCCAATCTAGCAAGGCAAGCCAAGGTTCAGACTCAGGAAATAAAGAGAACGCCACAAAGATACTCCTCGAGAAGAGCAACTCCAAGACACATAATTGTCAGATTCACCAAAGTTGAAATGAAGGAAAAAATGTTAAGGGCAGCCAGAGAGAAAGGTCGGGTTACCCTCAAAGGGAAGCCCATCAGACTAACAGCGGATCTCTTGGCAGAAACCCTACAAGCCAGAAGAGAGTGGGGGCCAATATTCAACATTCTTAAAAAAAGAATTTTCAACCCAGAATTTCATATCCAGCCAAACTAAGCTTCATAAGTGAAGGAGAAATAAAATACTTTACAGACAAGCAAATGCTGAGAGATTTTGTCACCACCAGGCCTGCCCTAAAAGAGCTCCTGAAGGAAGCGCTAAACATGGAAAGGAACAACCAGTACCAGCCGCTGAAAAATCAAGCCAAAATGTAAAGACCATCGAGACTAGGAAGAAACTGCATCAACTAATGAGCAAAATCACCAGCTAACATCCTAATGACAGGATCAAATTCACACATAACAATATTAACTTTAAATGTAAATGGGCTAAATGCTCCAATTAAAAGACACAGACTGGCAAATTGGATAAAGAGTCAAAACCCATCAGTGTGCTGTATTCAGGAAACCCATCTGACGTGCAGAGACACACATAGGCTCAAAATAAAGGGATGGAGGAAGATCTACCAAGCAAGTGGAAAACAAAAAAAGGCAGGGGTTGCAATCCTAGTCTCTGATAAAACAGACTTTAAACCAGCAAAGATCAAAAGAGACAAAGAAGGCCATTACATAATGGTAAAGGGATCAATTCAACAAGAAGAGCTAACTATCCTAAATATATATGCACCCAATACAGGAGCACCCAGATTCATAAAGCAAGTCCTGAGTGACCTACAAAGAGACTTAGACTCCCACACATTAATAATGGGAGACTTTAACACCCCACTGTCAACATTAGACAGATCAACGAGACAGAAAGTCAACAAGGATACCCAGGAATTGAACTCAGCTCTGCAACAAGCAGACCTAATAGACATCTACAGAACTCTCCACCCCAAATCAACAGAATATACATTTTTTTCAACACCACACCACACCTATTCCAAAATTGACCACATACTTGGAAGTAAAGCTCTCCTCAGCAAATGTAAAAGAACAGAAATTATAACAAACTATCTCTCAGACCACAGTGCAATCAAACTAGAACTCAGGATTAAGAATCTCACTCAAAACCGCTCAACTACATGGAAACCGAACAACCTGCTCCTGAATGACTACTGGGTAAATAACGAAATGAAGGCAGAAATAAAGATGTTCTTTGAAACCAATGAAAACAAAGACACAACATACCAGAATCTCTGGGACACATTCAAAGCAGTGTGTAGAGGGAAATTTATAGCACTAAATGCCCACAAGAGAAAGCAGGAAAGATCCAAAATTGACACCCTAACATCACAATTAAAAGAACTAGAAAAGCAAGAGCAAACACATTCAAAAGCTAGCAGAAGGCAAGAAATAACTAAGATCAGAGCAGAACTGAAGGAAATAGAGACACAAAAAACTCTTCAAAAAATGAATGAATCCAGGAGCTGGTTTTTTGAAAGGATCAACAAAATTGATAGACCGCTAGCAAGACTAATAAAGAAAAAAAGAGAGAAGAATCAAATAGAGGCAATAAAAAATGATAAAGGGGATATCACCACCGATCCCACAGAAATACAAACTACCATCAGAGAATACTACAAACACCTCTACGCAAATAAACTAGAAAATCTAGAAGAAATGGATAAATTCTTCGACACATACACTCTCCCAAGACTAAACCAGGAAGAAGTTGAATCTCTGAATAGACCAATAACAGGAGCTGAAATTGTGGCAATAATCAATAGTTTACCAACCAAAAAGAGTACAGGACCAGAGGGATTCACAGCCGAATTCTACCAGAGGTACAAGGAGGAACTGGTACCATTCCTTCTGAAACTATTCCAATCAATAGAAAAAGAGGGAATCCTCCCTAACTCATTTTATGAGGCCAGCATCATTCTGATACCAAAGCCGGGCAGAGACACAACCAAAAAAGAGAATTTTAGACCAATATCTTTGATGAACATTGATGCAAAAATCCTCAATAAAATACTGGCAAAACGAATGCAGCAGCACATCAAAAAGCTTATCTACCATGATCAAGTGGGCTTCATCCCTGGGATGCAAGGCTGGTTCAATATATGCAAATCAATAAATGTAATCCAGCATATAAACAGAGCCAAAGACAAAAACCACATGATTATCTCAATAGATGCAGAAAAAGCCTTTGACAAAATTCAACAACCCTTCATGCTAAAAACTCTCAATAAATTAGGTATTGATGGGAGGTATTTCAAAATAATAAGAGCTATCTATGACAAACCCACAGCCAATATCATACTGAATGGGCAAAAACTGGAAGCATTCCCCTTGAAAACTGGCACAAGACAGGGATGCCCTCTCTCACCACTCCTATTCAACATAGTGTTGGGAGTTCTGGCCAGGGCAATTAGGCAGGAGAAGGAAATAAAGGGTATTCAATTAGGAAAAGAGGAAGTCAAATTGTCCCTGTTTGCAGATGACATGATTGTATATCTAGAAAACCCCATTGTCTCAGCCCAAAATCTCCTTAAGCTGATAACCAACTTCAGCAAAGTCTCAGGATACAAAATCAATGTACAAAAATCACAAGCATTCTTATATACCAACAACAGACAAACAGAGAGCGAAATCATGAGTGAACTCACATTCACAATTGCTTCAAAGAGAATAAAATACCTAGGAATCCAACTTACAAGGGATGTGAAGGACCTCTTCAAGGAGAACTACAAACCACTGCTCAAGGAAATAAAAGAGGATACAAACAAATGGAAGAACATTCCATGCTCATAGGTAGGAAGAATCAATATCGTGAAAATGGCCATACTGCCCAAGGTAATTTACAGATTCAATGCCATCCCCATCAAGCTACCAATGACTTTCTTCACAGAATTGGAAAAAACTACTTTAAAGTTCATATGGAACCAAAAAAGAGCCCGCATCGCCAAGGCAATCCTAAGCCAAAAGAACAAAGCTGGAGGTATCACACTACCTGACTTCAAACTATACTACAAGGCTACAGTAACCAAAACAGCATGGTACTGGTACCAAAACAGAGATATAGATCAATGGAACAGAACAGAGCCCTCAGAAATAATGCCGCATATCTACAACTATCGGATCTTTGACAAACCTGAGAAAAACAAGCAATGGGGAAAGGATTACCTGCTTAATAAATGGTGCTGGGAAAACTGGTTAGCCATATGTAGAAAGCTGAAACTGGATCCCTTCCTTACACCTTATACAAAAATCAATTCAACATGGATTAAAGATTTAAACGTTAGACCTAAAACCATAAAAACCCTAGAAGAAAACCTAGGCATTACCATTCAGGACATAGGCATGGGCAAGGACTTCATGTCTAAAACACCAAAAGCAATGGCAACAAAAGCCAAAATTGACAAATGGGATCTAATTAAACTAAAGAGCTTCTGCACAGCAAAAGAAACTACCATCAGAGTGAACAGGCAACCTACAAAATGGGAGAAAATTTTTGCAACCTACTCATCTGACAAAGGGCTGATATCCAGAATCTACAATGAACTCAAACAAATTTACAAGAAAAAAACAAACAACCCCATCAAAAAGTGGGCGAAGGACATGAACAGACACTTCTCAAAAGAAGACATTTATGCAGCCAAAAAACACATGAAAAAATGCTCATCATCACTGGCCATCAGAGAAATGCAAATCAAAACCACAATGAGATACCATCTCACACCAGTTAGAATGGCAATCATTAAAAAGTCAGGAAACAACAGGTGCTGGAGAGGATGTGGAGAAATAGGAACACTTTGACACTGTTGGTGGGACTATAAACTACTTCAACCCTTGTGGAAGTCAGTGTGGCGATTCCTCAGGGATCTAGAACTAGAAATACCATTTGATCCAGCCATCTCATTACTGGGTATATACCCAAAGGACTATAAATCATGCTGTTATAAAGACACATGCACACGTATGTTTATTGTGGCATTATTCACAATAGCAAAGACTTGGAACCAACCCAAATGTCCAACAATGATAGACTGGATTAAGAAAATGTGGCACATATACACCATGGAATACTATGCAGCCGTAAAAAATGATGAGTTCATGTCCTTTGTAGGGACATGGATGAAACTGGAAATCATCATTCTTAGTAAACTATCGCAAGAACAAAAAACCAAACACTGCATATTCTCACTCATAGGTGGGAATTGAACAATGAGATCACATGGACACAGGAAGGGGAATATCACACTCTGGGGACTGTGGTGGGGTGGGGGAAGGGGGGAGGGATAGCATTGGGAGATATACCTAATGCTAGATGACGAGTTAGTGGGTGCAGCACACCAGCATGGCACATGTATACATATGTAACTAACCTGCACAATGTGCACATGTACCCTAAAACTTAAAGTATAATAAAAAAAAAGAAAAAAAAAAGAAACACATAATCAAAAGGTTTTAATTTCTTTACCATTTTTGTTTGCAGTGTCTGTCATTGAATCAAAAATTTAGTAATTTTTGGCAGATGAGGAGGAAAGAATGCGTGACATACTGAAAACAAAGAGAACTAACAAAAATTAGAAACAGATTCACAAAAGTCTACCTATTTTAGAAACTGACTTTATTACATATTGAATATTTAGAAATTGTATATATATATATAAGGAATCAATATGAGATATTTAAATATTACAATGGATATTCTAGATATCCTTTGGATATATTAAAAATTGTATTGAAAATAACTATGTTTAATATACTTGAAGACTTAGAAGGCAAGATTGTGAATTTTGGCAGAGCACAGGATCTATAAAAAAGGATGACAGGAGGTGGAGACAGAATGAATGGTAAACAGATATTTGAAGAGGCAATGATGAAATTTTTCTCAAAACTAAGAAAAAATATAGCCACTGATTAAAGACATATCATGAATTTCCATACAGGATGAATTTAAAAGACCACATGTAGAAACATAATAGTTAACCTAGGGAAAACAAAATGCAAGAAAACATTCTTAAAATAATTAAGAGAAAAGGAGATATATTATCATCTAAAGGGCAAAAATAAAACTTGTTAAAAGAAAATTAATCTGATATAGATAGCTAGAAAAATATAATAAATTATACATAATGACAAAATATTGAAATGTTTTGGAATTAGACAAGAATGCTAGAGGTCACCACATCTCTTTGGGAATTAGCCAAGAATGCTAGAGGTCACCACATCTGTTCAGCATTGCCTTTGAGGTCATAGTCAGTGCAAGAAGAGAAACCAAACATACAAATCTTAAAGACATAAAGATTTGAAATAAACAATAAGCCTACCAGTATTTGTAAACTAACATATTCATTTTGGAGAAAATGTAAATGAATCTACAAATAACTCAACAAGATTGCTGAATTCAAGTTTCATATGGAAAATAATATTAATATGTCAGTCAAAAATATAAAAATAAAATTTAAAAATGCTAAAATAGCTTCAAAATGAACAAATATGTAGGAATACATGCAAAACACATCATACTAACTATAAACAATTAAAATATTAATTGAAGAAATATATTGTATTCCTAAATTAAAAGAATAATGTAAAAATATGAATGCTCTTAAATTCATCTAAAAATCCATTGCAATTTCATTTAAAATCTTAGGAATATGGTATAATATTCTGAAAATAAATTGAAATCCAAAAGACCTAATATAGGCAAAACAATCTTGTCAAAAAAGAACAAAATGGACAATATAGTCTACCTTTTATCAAGATTGTTGTAAAGCTGCAGTGATTAAGGTAGTGTTGTTTTGCCGCACCGATATACAATAGACTGGAGTGTTCAGAGGGAGATTATACATATATGGACATGTATTTAAGACAAAGGTGGCATTTTAGAGTAGTGGGGAATGGACAATATTTTTAATAAATGGTTCTGGATTAATTCCCATAAATGAAAACAGAATAATTAGCTTACATTGAAAGACATCAACAGAGTTTTTTTGGCATACCTTTCAACCTCTGTAAACAGGTTATTTGCAGCCCGTATAAGAAAGAAGGGAGTGGTCTGGAAAATATGAATAACTTCTACATCTTAATAAGAAAATGAGCGACAACCCAATAAAAAATGGGCAGAAAGACTTGGATAGGAATTTTACAAAACAGGAAAGATATAAAAGCAGTTACCCTGTGAAAATGTGGTTGATTTTAAATGCAATACTATTACTACAATGAGATACTCTTCATCAAAATGGCTGTTTGTTTGTTTGTTTGTTTGTTTCAAGACAATGTAAGGATGTGGAGCAACTTACTTCTCAAGTGCTGTTGGTGAAAGGATAAATCAGTGCAAATACTTTGAAAAACTTTTTGGCATCACCTAAAAAATATGAACATATGTAGTGCAGCATATATATACTCCTAACTGTGAACGTAACAGACATACATACATATATGTACACCAACTGTAACGTTCTGAAGTGTTCGTCACAATATTATAATAGCCCAAATTTAGAGAACATCCAAATTTCCATCGAATGTAGACTGAATTGTTATATTCAATAAAATATCATATAGTAATGTAAATTAAATAATGCTATAGATGTATAAATATATACATTCTTAAATAGCACAAATGTAATATTAACTGAAAAATATATTGAGTAAAATTTCATTTTTGTAGAGGTAAAACAATCTGTGGTTAGTAGTTACAATGACGGCTCTTTTCAGAAAGGCAAGTGTAGGAATTGGAGTCTTCCTAAAGTAATGGGGAGTCTTCATTGGTGCTGGAAATCATGTTTTTTGATGTGATGGTGGTTACCGTGGTATGTTCAGTTTATGATAATTCATTAATGTGTGCACTTAGGACTTGATAACTTAATGGTCCAACCAATCATTCCATCCTTTAGCTCATTATGACCTATATAGCAGTAGGAGAAAAAAGAAAAAAAATGTGGGATATTGCTTATTTCATTTCTGACCATTTAGCCCTTATCCTTCCATATTAGGAGCTGTTATAAGATCTATTAACTTTATTAACCATGTTTTGGGCACTGTGCTGAGTTAGCAATTATATGACAATTGTGATAAAGCCCAGTGTTCTGTTGTTGTTGTTGTTGTTGTTGTTGTTGTTGTTGTTGACACAAAGTCTTGCTCTGTTGCCCAAGCTGGAGTGCAGTGGCACAATCTCGGCTCACTGCAACCTCTGCCTCCCAGGTTCAAGCAATTCTCATGCCTCAGCCTACTGAGTAGCTGGGATTACAGGTGCCTGCCACCATACCCAGCTACTGTTTGTATTTTTAGTAGAGACGGAGTTTTGCCATGTGGGCCAGGCTGGTCTTGAGCTCCTGACCTCATGTGATCCACCCGCCTCAGCTTCCCAAAGTGCTCAGATTACAGGCGTGAGCCACCACGCCCAGCCTTGTTCTTATTCCATTAAGTCTAGTTTGGATATAATTTTACATGATTGCAGAGACACTGGTATGGGACAGTTCTTCTTTTGTTTCAGTATATGTGAAGTTTTATTTATTTTATTTATTTTGTCTGGTTTCCTAGAAACCTGCACTTACTCTGCCCTCTTTTTTACTACTGGGAAGACTTTGCATAGATCAAGCCATATGATTGAAATTGCACCTCCATTTTTTAAGGCTAGAAAAATATGTTTAAAATGAATCTAACAAGCCCACAACTCTTTGTAAATAATTGTATTTATTATGTTTTTAATTGATTTAGGTATTTACTTGATAAAGTTAAAGTCTCTTACAAATGATATTTATTTAGAGTTCCATTATTTTTTAGGCTTTGAGCACTGGAAACATAGCCACCAAAACAAGTCAAGTCTTTGAGCTCACCTAAACTAGTATCGCAAGCAGAAATATTATTTTTAGTTTAGTAATTTGCTTTCATAACTCATAATATACTCAAATTGGAAGTAGGGTAGTATGCTTGAAGTAAAGACAATGAAAAAGCATCAAGTACAAAGAGATATAAAGAATAAAATCACACATGAGACTTCAATATGTCTTGCAAATTGATTTTTAAAATTTGATAAAAATCACTCCCCTAGAAATACAGCTACTTTGATACTGATAAGCAAATTCCTACCTTTTTTTATTGAAGTTTGATTAAATATACATATAGAAATTTAGTACTTCAAATATTAGACCAAGAGAAAAAAATAGACTTGTCTTTCAACTAAAAAAAGAAGTTTACAAGTACAGTTGACTCTTGAATAACACGGGTTTTAATTGTGCAATATGTGAATTTGTTTAAATATATACTTAGGCCCTTCTACATCCTCAACCAAACATGGATCAAAAGTACAATATTGGCGGGATGGAGGACCAACTTTTCCTATGGGTGGGTTTGAAGGGCCAACTGAGGGACTTAAGTATGAGCAGATTTTGGTATCCATGGGAAGTCCTGAAAATAATCCCTCATAGACACTTAGGGACGACTGTAATGGAAACAAATGATTCATTTTAATGAAGATTCCTAAAATCGTGAATAAGAAAATAAATACAATAGAACTGACTATTAAACATAGAATAGGTCTATTAAAATTATTACGTATAATTATGTAACTAAATCAATAAAATAATTAAATATACAAATATAACATTTCAGAGAATATTATGGAAGACTGTAGTAATAAAGATTTCATTGAAATTGGCTAGTAAAATAAATATATACAACCAAATTTTCTAAAAAAGGTAAAATATCATTAAAAATAATCATGAAAAAGTGGAAGAAGGTTTATTTGAAAATTATTTTCCAATAAACTTGGAATCTATAAAGTTTCAGAGGTGAATATTTTCACATAGTTAGGGAATAGAAGCATATGCAGGCATACATGCTGTGGGAACTCCTCAATTAACTTTGCAAAGAATCAAACTCTGATAGCAAAAGTTGATAAATATTAAAAAACATGAAAGTTTCATGTTAATAAGAGATTCTTTTTTTGTTGTAACCCAGGCTTCCAAGAAACATTGTTTCACTCTCCCCTACCTTATGGAAATCACCAATAAAAAAATTTAAAAAAGAAATAAATCAAAGTAAATAATGATTAACTCATACAATGAATCACATACAGACATTAAACATTTAAAACAATAAGGTAAAAAGGGACTTATGTTAAATTAAGTATTATTTAGTCTGAAGTTATACACTGAGTAACAAAATAGTAGTTCTACATGTATTATATTTGATCTTAATAATAATAATACTACTATTTAAGTTTTATTTTTCCTATTTGAGAACCCAAGGAAAGATATATTAGATAACTCGACCAAGTTCTTTCAATGAATGGATGAGACAGGTCTTGGATCTAGGCCTGATGGTCTCCAAAAGGCATGATCAGCCTCATTGCTTCCATACTTTGATTTTTCTTATTAAATGGAATGATATAAATTATATTTATGAATAATCTCAACTATGTTCATATTTCCCCTAAAACACCCCAACAATGAAAATTATGCACATTTATCACTGAGTGGTAGAATTATAAGTTATTTTTTAAATTTACACATGCTTCCATATTTGATGAATAAAATTACTTTTTAAAAAATACATGCTTTTATAATTACAAAAATAATTGCCTTTACTTCCATAGAATGTCTTCAAGGTATCACTCTCTGTCTCTCTCTCTCTCTCTCTCTCTCTCTCTCTCTCTCTCTCTGTCTCTTTCTTTCTCTCTCTCACATGTACTAAACTTGAGTTGTCATTTTTGGGTTTTAAAAGTTTTGGGTTTTAAAAGTTTTGGCTTAATTGTGAGTTAGGAGAGGATTTTTTTTTAATTGCTTAATTCTATATCCTTACAGCTCTAAAGAAAAAGAAAAAAAAAAGAAAATCAAAGCTAACAAGAACTCATTTCATTGGTTAATAAATAGCAGAGTTTTAAAGGCTTTTAAAATTGAGCCACCAAGCATTTGAGCTACCAGAGACCTTGGAAGGTCATGAAGTTCAACTTCTACAATGCTACAGAGACCAGTATAGCAATATATCAGGCATATTGTCATCCATTCTCCATTTGAATGCTTCCAGTGACAGGTTGCTCAAGAACATCTGAGAACATAGCCCATACTTAGGATGAACAGCTATAATTATGAAGAAATTTCTCCTTATTCTGAGAAAACCTCCTCCCTTCTTGTATCAATCTGAATATAATTGATTTTACAGAATCACAGTCTATCAAATTTTATTTAGATATTTAATATTCCTTTCCAAAAATCTTTTAGTGTTTAATGTCTTCAAAATATTCTCATTTGAAACAGCTTCCAGGCCGTCAATATTCTGATCACTCATCTGGGAACATTTTTATGCACTTGTCAATGTCCTTCTCAACTGTAATGCCAAGAACTGAAAATGATACTCAAGATGATGTATGATTAATGCACAAAACAGTAGAACTAGTTCCTTTTTTAATTCTGAACACCACATTTCTATTAATAAAACCTGATAATGCATTAGCTGTCTTTTGACAGGCATGTCACACTGTTGACTCTCAGTGAAATCACAGTTATTATAACTTCTAGCTAGTTTACATATGAAAAGTCATTAAATCAGACTTCATGAGGCAGACACTTTAAGCTTAAGAAAAAAAAAAAAGTAAGAATAATGTGACAATTTCTCAGAAGCAAACTGATCAACTGTGAGTAACCTCAGTGGTGTTATTTTTTTTTAAGAGAAGATTATAACTTCAAAGATAATGCTAGATATATCAGTAGCTTTTTCCTCACTTTACAGGGAGAACACTTATATGTAGACTTCTGGATAGGGCAACAATAGATGCATTTTCTCCTCTTTTGAATAGTATTAACATGATATATCATTATCACTCTTTATGTTTAGTTTTAACCTACCTAAGTTTTTATATTTAATTCTTTTGTAGAGCTCACTTATCTACTCCGAGAATTTTTGTCTTTTAACTGCTATACTTAGATCACTCACATTTACAGTCCTCATTAATAGAGTCAGATTAGGATCTACCATGTTATAATTGTTTTCTCTTTCCTGCATTTCTCATTTCTATTTTAAATCTTTTTCTTACCTAGTTTTAATTAAGAGTTTAATCTGACTTAATGGTATCTCTTCTCTTAACATGCCATTTATGGTTCTTTTAATTTTGTTTTCTCTTGAGTGTACAATATCCCTATTAAAATAATTTGTCTGCCTTCAAATACACTATATGACTTTACATATAGTGCAAGTACCTCATAACAATGTATCTCCAATTTCTCCCTCCTATTCATTATTTCATTGCCATCATTTATCTATCCATATGACATAATTACCCAATATATTGTTCTTATTACTGCTTTAAGCAGCTATATTGTAGATAAATTTAAAGTGAGAAAAGTATAAAGAGTATATTTTACCTTCAAATTTTTCCTCCTCTAAAACTCTTCCTTTGTTGATGTGGATCCTAATTTCTGATCTATATAATTTTTCTTCTCCCTGACATATTTCTTTTAACATTACTTGCAGAGCAAGTCTGCTAGTGACTAATTCCCCAAGTTTTGTTTGTGTGAGGAAAGTCTTTCGCATTCACTTCAGCAGGATAATTTCACAGGGTATAGAATTCTAGATTTTTGTTGCTTTTGTTTTGTTTACTTTCAACACTTTAACATTTCACTGTATTTATCTTTTTTTTTTTTGCATGATTTCTTAAGAGAAGTCTGATGTAATTATTGTCCTTGTTCCTCTATAGATAAGATATTCTCTTCTTCCCTGACCACCTTCAAGTTTTCTCTTTGTCTTTGGTTTTCTACAGCTTGAATATAACATGTCTAGGTGCCGTGTGTGTGTGTGTGTGTGTGTGTGTGTGTGTATTTTGTATTTATTCTATGTTGGAGCTTGTGAAGAACATGAAGTCTGCATATTCTGTTAACTCTAACTTCAGTGAAAGTGATAAAAGTAGCAAACCGGTAACATTTATTATGTGCTACTATATGTTACGCACTAATAGACACAGACAGGTAGAGATATAGATAAAAATATAGACATAGATATTGATTTATAAATTGATATTTATTTGTACATATATATACACACGCACACATCTGTATATGTGTATAGCCTCTTTTAATTCTTGCAATAACTCTTTTAGGTAGTTACTTATCTCTATTTCATCAGTGTATGGAAGCCTAAAATAGTATAACTTGTGCAAGTTCACAGAGCAGAGCCCAAATTCAAACCCAGGCAGTCAAATTTTAGATTTTGTGCTGTATAGCCACTATTTTTTATTGCCTATGTAACTAAATAAGGTTTTAGTTTTCCACCAGAACTGGAAGCTGTGACTGAATACCATCCACAGATCAGCACCACAGAGGAATTTTTGCCGATATTGATGCAACTGAGATTAAATTTAAAGACAGATTAATATAGAATGACCCTTCTATGGAAAAGCAGCATAGCTACAAATTCAAGGAAAGAGACTCTGATAGCAATTATCTGACACCCCCTAACTCAGAGGGTTAAGTTTAAGCTTTAGAGATCTTTGGAGACACCCATTTCTACTTGTCACAGGAAATTGATGAGATTTAGATCCCCGCCCCTCAAGGCTTTATAATTCCCAGGTGTTATTCTTCAACTGAGAGTCATCTTGAGCAGAGAACATTCCTACTAAGCCTTGCTCCTTTAGGGAGCACTCATATTAAACCAAGAAAACAGAGACTAAGACATTTCTGTGATTCCAACTTCTTTCTCACTTCTCTCAGGCTCCTGAATCTCGGTAGTAATAAAGCAAGATTACTGTAAATATTATTTTTTTCCATTTATTCACCAATAAATTTAAAGTATTCAAAGTACACAAATCTCTTATTCAAATATAAGCCAAAATCAGGCAAGCACAATCTACCTTATGCAAGGAATTAAATGTGAAAAATCATTACTTTCATGAGAAAATATGGCAGTTCACAGAAACTGAAATTTTTAAATCAAAAATATATTTCTGAAATATAATTATTGCTAAAAAACATTTTAGAAAATGACCCATGCATATTATTAAAGTATTTTCTGTTAAAAATAAAAATTTGAGCTCATAGACTTAAAATCCATGTAAATGACCAAATATATTCAATAGGAAAAATTATCTATTTCAGCAGAAGCCAGAGAATATCATCTAAATATTGACATTTCAAGAAACTGGATATAAATGAAACCAAAGTGAGATATGAAACAATCCAGCAAGGAGAATAAGAAACCTGCCTAAAAATGAATTTTGAAACCAAGGGTAAAATGCAAGGGCATAACTAATGATTGCTCATAGTGTATCTTAGATAAAATGCCAGCTCAAGCTAAGGGTGTGGGTGTGACAGGGGGTGGGGGGGTATGCTGCTAAAATTTAGGTTTTTGAAATCCAAGTTTTACTCCAGAACACTAATTCCTTAGAAGGAGGGCCTTTCCAACTCAGAGTAATGCCACCTAGGGTATTTTTTCTTAACACTGATCAGGTTGTTTTTCTGCTATTTGCTAAGATGACAGAAGCTCATGTCCCTCAGAACAGGGTTTGAGAAGTTGGATGTTAAGGTATATGTGTTTGAATCTGTTGCATCTGAATTTATAATAACTGTTCCAAGCACCAATTTGGATAGACTGAATTCTACTATATGTAGCCTACTTACAGTCTGCACTTACTATGAACAACATTCTGAATAAATCTTCAGCCTTACCAAGGATGCTTCCTTTAAAGACAATTTGAGATGGATTTTTGCATTATTTCATTTGACTCGCTATAGTACTTGAAAGACAAAATATTTTGCAAGTATTCTCCCTGCCTATGTATATCCTGTCTTACTCAGTGCAGATTATAAAAGCCATAGACAGATGAAAAATCATTCAGTATTTTCTGTTGCTTGTGCAAGATTAAGATTGTCTGACAAAAACCACATCACTTCCAAATTCTTTGCAATCATAGACCCTTTTCTAACAGAGAAAGTGGGTTGATTTGGGAGTATAAAGAGAGAGCCTAATATGTGAAATCTTAACAAATATCTTTCTTTGAAAAGAACTTACCCAAAGCTGTGAAAAAATCTTTCCTAACATTCACATTTTAAAAATGTGATTTGAAAGATAATTGCACTTATATAAATTATATAAAATTAATTTAGAAATTATAGAAAAAATACTGAGGAAAGTGAGAAAAATCATAGCTATTTAAAAACATAATTACTGAGAAGAAAAACTCAATAGAATTATGCAAACAAAACTTTATAGAGGCGGTAAAGATCTACATGGTAAATTATTTCAGAATATGAACAAGAAAGATAAGATGATACAAACTATGAGTATGAAAATTCTATGTACTTTCTATTCGCCAAAGAGAAAAATATTCTAAAAAAGAATTATATACTCTAAAAAAAGCAATTACAAATTTTTAAAAAGTTCTGTTAATTTTTTATTAATTTAATGAAATAAAATAACAATTTAATATTTTTTATTAATTTAATTTTAAAGTGTTAATTGAAAAGTTGTTTTGGAAAAATAGAAGTGATAAGTAAAATAATATAAAATTAGATTTATTGAGTCATTGCTTTAATATGTTTATTAGTCTTAAAAATAATATAAAAATAAATTAATAATGAAAAATATTATTCTCAAGTAAATTCTTAGTGCTTTTCTGAGGTTGTCAAGATTATATGACATGGTGAATCTAATGCACTGATTCAAATACGTAGTACATAATACTTTCTCAACAAGTGATAAATTATAGTAATGATTATAATCATTATTATTACTACAGTATTGCCAACCTTTACCTCAAGCCACAGGCAAGGAGAAAATATTCACAATACATATATCTGGAAAGAACTTATGCTCAGAATATATGAAGAATACCCACAAGTCAATAATAATAAGCAAGTAATCCATTAATAGTAAGCAAAAATACTTGTAGAGACAATTCACATATAAAGATGTATCAATGGCCAATAATTACATTAAAAGATATTGACTATCATGAGCCATCAGAGAAATGCAAATTAGGATCACAAACACATGAAACTGCAAGCAGCCAAGAATGGATAAATCAAGAGTGACAACAACAAATGCTAGTGAGGTTGTGGAATGACCTCTTATATTGACGTTAAAATGGTAAAATGGTACAATGAAATTTGAAAAAAAGTTTGCATTTTCTTATCAAATTAAACATGCATCTATTCTGCAACCACACAATTCTATTCCTAGTTACTTTTCCAGGGGAAATTAAGATGTATGCCTACAAAAGACTTATAAAAATATGTTCATAGCAACTTCATTTACAATAGAAAAAAATGAAAATAACCCAGAGTTCAATTAGCAATACATGCACACATTTTAGTATATTTGTTTAATAGAATACTGCTTAATGATAAAAAGAAAGAAGCACAACATGAATGGATTTTAAAAACATTCTAAGGAGAAGAAAAAGCTGGACACAAAAAAACACATACTGAATAATCCCATATATATGAAGTTCTGAAACAGATCAGTGGTTGTTCTGTGCAGGAAGAGGCAGTAAAAAATATTGGGTGTAATAAACATGCTTTTATCTTGAAAAGGATGGGGCTTATATTTGTGTATGCATATGTAAAATGTATTAAGTTGTAAAATTAAGATTAGTCTGTTGCACTGTATGTAAATGTAAATTTTACAAAAAGCAAATCAGTGATAAGTTTGATGTTTGGAAACAAACATTAAACACCATTGAGTAGGTTTCTTTTTATAGTGGTGTATTAGTCCATTCTCATGCTGCTGTGGAGAAATATCCAAGACTGGGTAATTTATGAAGAAAAGAGTTTAATTGACTCACAGTTCTGAGTAGATGGGGAGGCCTCAGGAAACTTACAATCATGGTGGAAGATGCCTCTCCAAAGGGTGGCAGGAGAGAGAAGTGCTGAGCAAAGGCGGGGAAAGCGCCTTAGAAAACCATCAGATCTCATGAGAACTCACTCACTATCGTGAGAGCAGCATAGGGATAATCGTCCCCATAATTCAATTATCTCCCGCAACAGGTGGGCATTATGGAAACTACAATTCAAGATGAAATGTGGGCGTGGACACAGCCAAACCATATCAAGTGATATCTTTAAAAATTCTGAAACTATTTTTTAACAACTTAAGCAAATAAATAAGCTTTTGAGAATTATAGGAACCAGATTCCTCACAGTTCCAACACAATGTTACCAATGGAAAGGCAGAAGACTAGAATGTACCCTGTGGTGTTTGTTTGATATCAGAGATAATGTATCAATATGCAATCACGGTTTCAATATATGTAAACTATGTGTCTATATTGTAGCTCTCTGCAGAAAGGGTCTAGAAATAATAACAAGTACAATTAAACTTATCTACTAGTTGCTTATTACATGCCATATTTCACTAATAAGAACGAGGATTCCTTGGAGAAAATGCTGATTTCAGAGTTGGAAGTGAGAGCAAGTAAAAGATGGGTCTGAAATAACTTTTTGCATCAGGAAATAAGAAAGTGCTAGGTCTTAGTCTGTTCAGGCTGCTATAACAAAATACCATGGACTGAGTGTAACAACAGACACTTATTTCTTCTACTTCTGGAGGTTGAGAAGTCCAAGTTCAAGGTGCCATCCAATTTAGATCCTGGTGAGGGTCCTCTTCCTTCTCTTTCCTCTCTGTGTCTTCAATGGTCTTCAGTGGTGGAGAGAGAGTTCTAGTTTGTCTTCCACTTTTAGTAAAGACACTAATCCCATCATGGGACCCCACCTCATGACCCAAACCAAATTACCTTGCAAAGACCCCTGACTCCAAATGTCATACAATTAGGAGATAAAACTTTAACATAGAAATTTGGGGGTGGGGACATAAACTTTCAGTTCATAACATGCTTCCAAAATATTATAGAAATATAAAAAGGATGTAAATATTATCACAAAGGAGTTTCCACTGGCTAAATTTGTGACAATTTGATCATCAAAATAAATCATTACACGAATGAATTATAACCCAGTTTAAGAAATAAGAATCCATGATATAAATAAATGCATGAATAAGCAAGTAAATGAGGAAATTGTACTGTAGAATTTTAACATATATAGATATAGAATTAGATGAAGTTACAAAACCGTCAAAAGATGTTGAAACAGGTATGTGAAAGTTTAAAAAAATGAAGGCCAGAACACTTTTACATAGTCTCAAAATATCTCCTTACAAATTATTTAATACAAGAAGAGAAAAACAATAAGATTACATGAGCAACTTGACAATATCCACCTTAAGCAACTGAGCAAAGATAATATCACCATTACTGGGACAAATTGATACCATGTTTCTCCAGATAGAATATAATTTCTGTGGTATTCTTGTCAAAATGCATGACCTAAATCAAATAATAAAGAAATATAAAATAGCCCAGCGTGGTGGCTTACGCCTGTAATCACAGCACGTTGGGAGGCTGAGGTGGGCGGATCATGAGGTCAGGAGTTCAAGACCAGACTGGCCGATATGGTGAAACCCTGTCTCTACTAAAAATACAAAAATTAGCCAGGCATGGTGGCATGTGCCTGTAATCCCAGCTACTCGGGAGGCTGAGGCAAAAGAATCGCTTGAACCTGGGAGGCGGAGGTTGCAGTGGGCCAAGATGGTGCTGCACTCCCGCCTGGGTGACAGAATGAGATTCCGTCTCAAAAAAAAAAGAAGACATATAAAATAAACAAAATTGAGGCTCAAGGTACAAAGTACTTAGCCTGTACTCTTCAACATGTCACGTTAAAGAAAGACAGAAGAGCTGAGAGATATTCTAGATTAAAAGAAGCTGAAGAGCCATGAGGGCTAAAACGAATTTTGAGATTGTGGATTGCATCTTTGACTAAACAACAATAACAAAAAAAAGCTGTAAAGGAAATTATTGATACAACTGATGCAATCTGAATACTGGTTAGAGTTGTGGATATTTATCAATATCAAATGTCCTTATTTTGATAATTGTACTGTTGTCATGTAAGAGAATATTCCTGTTGTTCAGAAATACTTCCTGATATATTTAGGGGTAATGAGAAACAATGCCTCTAAATTACTTTTATAAGATTCAGAAAAATAAAAATTCCATACATATTTTAGAAGGTAGCCTCCACGAAGGGCTCCCATGATCCCTGCCTCGAGGTATTTCATGGGCTGGATTTTGGAGACTTGCTTTTCAGGACTAGAAGGCAGAGACATGGTATGTGGTTTCAAGGGTAGTTTGTAAGAGTCAGTGTAGCCTTACCATCTCTTAGACTTGCAGGATCTTCAGGCTACACTCTGCAGATATATTGAGTACAATCTTAAGAGAGATCCTAAGCGAGACACCCAGCTGAGGTGCCCCCTGATTCCTAATCCTTGCAAATGGTGTGATATGTTGAAAGTTGTTTAAGTTGCCAGGTTTTGGAGTGATTTACTACCCAATAGTGAATATGTACTATATGTTTCTTTTCATATGAAATCCTAAGCTAGATAAAACTAAATGATATTGAAATGTACAGCACTGCTAAGTTTTGGACGTAATCTGTTAAACTACAAAAGATAACTACTACCAACAGACATAAAGTGAAAGGGAGAGAATAAAAGAGACTAGGGGAGAAAGAGAGAGAGAGAGAGGAGACAATGATAAAGCAAACTAAGAAAAAGTAAAAATTAGTGAATCTTGGTAAAATATATATGGGTGTTCTCTTACTATTATTGCATAGTTTTTGTAAGTTTATAATTATATGGAAACAAAAACAGTAACAAATAAAAACTAGTAAATAATGTCATGGTCAATTCACACAAATAATATTTGGCATATAATTGTTCACCAAATGGTAGCAGTTATCATCATCATTATTACTATTACTAATCTGATGTGAGTCTCATGTAGCAATAGATATAATAAAGGAAAAGTTGATAAAACAACTCAATATATTTTCAGAAAACCTACTATCAAAATAAAAGGTAGGATACTTTCTATTTCCAAAAGCTGATGAAAGACGTAAAATATTAAACTTTTTAAATTTTTAATTGTGACTACATAGTAGGTGTACATATTTATGGGGCACATGAGAGTTTTTGATATAGGCATACAATGCATAATAATCACATCATGGAAAATGGGGTATCTGTCTTCTCAAGCATTTATCCTTTGTGTTACAAAAAATCCAAATACACTCTTTCAGTTATTATAAAATGTACAACAAAATTATTTTGACTATAGTCACTGATATGGTTTGGCTGTGTCCCCACCTAAATCTCATCTCGTAGAGCCAATAATTCCCATGTGTTGTGGGAGGGACCTGGAGGGAGGTTATTGAATCATGGTGGTGGGCCTTTCCCATGCTGTTCTCATGATAGTGAATGGGTCTCATGAAATCTGATGGTTTTAAAAATGGTTGTTTCTCCATACAGGCTCTCTCTTTGTCTGCTGCCATCCATGTGTAAGATGCGACTTGCTCCTCCTTGCCTTCCACCATGATTGTGAGGCCTCCCCAGCCATGTGGAACTGTAAGTCCAATAAACCTTTTTTTTTGTAAATTGCCCAGTCTTGAGTATGTGTTTATCAGCAGTGTGAAAAAGGATGAATACAGTAAATTGGTACCAATATAGTGGGGTGCTGCTGAAAAGATGCCAAATGATGTGAGAGCAGCTTTGGAACTGGGTAATGGGCAGAGGTTGGAACAGTTTGGAGGGCTCAGAAGAAGACAGGAAAATGTGGGACCGTGTGGAACTTCTTAGAGACTTGTTGAATGGCTTTGCCCAAAATGCTCATAGAGATATGAACAATACAGTCCAGGCTGAGGTGACTTCAGGTGGAAATGAGAAACCTGTTGGGAACTGGAGCAAAGATGACTCTTGCTATGTTTTAGCAAAGAGATTAGTGGCATTTTGCCCCTGCCCTAGAGATTTGTGGAACTTTGAACTTGAGAGAGATGATTTAAGGTATCTGGCAGAAAAAATGTCTAAGCAGCAAAACATTCAAGAAGTGACTTGGGTGCTATTAAAGGCATTCAGTTTTATAAGGGAAGCAGAGCATAAAAGTTCAGAAAATTTGCTGCCTGATAATATGATAGAAAGGAAAATCCCATTTTCTGAGGAGAAATTAAAACTGGTTGCAGAAATTTGCATAAGTAAAGAGGAGTCAAATGTTAATCACCAAGACAATGGAGAAAATGTCTCCAGGGCATGTCAGAGGTCTTCACAGCACCCCTCTCATCACAGGCCCAGAGGCCTAGGAAGAAAAAGTGGTTTGGTGAATCGGACCCAGGGTCGCTGTGCTATGTGCAACTTAGGGACTTGGTGACCTGCGTCCCAGCCACTCCTGCCATGGCTGAAAGGGGCCAACATAGAGCTCGGGCCATGGGGCTTCAAAGGTACAAGCCCCAAGCCTTGGCAGCTTCCATGTGGTATTGAGCTTGTGGGTGCACAAAAGTCAATAATTGAGGTTTGGGAACCTCCACTTAGATTTCAGAAGATGTATGGAAATTCCTGGATGTCCAGGTAGAAGTTTGCTGTAGGGGCAGTGTCCTCATGGAGAACCTCTGCTAGGGTAGTGTGGACAGGAAATGTGGGGTGGGAGCCCCCACACAGAGTCCCTACTGGGACACTGCCTGGTGGAGCTATGAGAAGAGTGCCACCATCCTTTAAACCCCAGAATGGTAGATCCACCTACAGCTTGCACCATGCACCAGGAAAAGCCACAGACACTCAACGCCAGCCCATGAGGGCAGCTGGCAGGGAGGCTCTACCCTGCTAAGCCACAAGGGTGGAGCTGCCCAAGGCCATGGCAACCCACCTCTTGCATCAGCATGACCTGGATGTGAGACATGGAGTCAAAGGAGATCATTTTGGAGCTTTAAAATTTGACTGCCCTGCTGGATTTCACACTTGCATAGGGGCTGTAGCCCCTTTATGGGGGCCAATTTCTCCCATTGGGAATGGCTGTATTACCCAATGCCTGTATCCCCATTGTATCTAGGAAGTAACTAAGTTGCTTTTGGTTTTACAGGATCATAGGCAGAAGGTACTTGCCTTGTCTCAGATGAGACTTTGGACTGTGGAATTTTGAGTTAATGCTGAAATGAGTTGAGACTTTAGGGGACTGTTGGGAAGGTATGACTGATTTTGAAATATGAAGATATGAGATTCGAGAGGGGCCGGGGGTGGAATGATATGGTGTGGCTCTGTGTCCCCACCCAAATCTCATCTTGTAGCTCCCAGAATTCCCATGTGTTGTGGGAGGGACTGGGTCAGAAATTATTGAATCATAGGAGCAGGTCTTTTCTGTGCTGTTCTCCTGATACTGAATGGATCTCATGAGATCTGATGGTTTTAAAAATAAGATTTTCTCTGCACAAGCTCTCTCTGTGCCTGTAGCCATCCATGTAAGATGTGACTTGCTCCTCCTTGCCTTCTGCTATGATTGTGAGGCCTTCCCAGCCATGTGAAACTGTAAGTTCAATAAACCTCTTTTTTTTTTGGTAAATTGCCCAGTCTTGGGTATGTCTTTATCAGCAGTGTGAAAATCGACTAATACAGTCACCCTGTTTTGACTGTAGTTGGGCTTTTGTGCTGTAAAATAGTAGGTCTTATTCGTTATTTCTATTTTCTGTACCCATTAGCCATCCCTACCTGTCCCCCACTGCCACTACCCTTCCCATCCTTCTATCATCCTTCTACCATCTATCTCCATGAATTCAATAGTTTTGAATTTTAGACCACACTAATAAGTGAGAACATGCAAATTTTGTCTTCCGTGCCTGGCTTTTCACTTAACATGATAACCTCCAGTTCTGTTCATGTTGTTGCAAGTTATAGGCTCTCAATCTTTTTATGGCTGAATAGTACTACGTTGTATATATGTACCATGTTTTATTTATCCATCCATCTATTAATGGATACTTGGGTTGCTTCCAAATCTTGACTATTGTGAACAGTGCTGTAACACACATGGGAATGCAGATATCTCTTTGGTATACTTATTTCCTTTCTTTTGGATATATATCCAACAGTGGAATTGCTAGATCATATGGTAGTTCTATCTTTAGTTTTTTATGAAACCTTCAACCTATTCTCCACTGTAATTGTACTAATTTACATTCCCACCAACAGTGTACAAAGGTTCCCTTTTCTCCACATCTTCTTCACCAATTGTTATTGCCTGTCTTTTGGATGAAAGCAATTTTAACAGGAGTAAGATGATATCCTATTGTAGTTTTGATTTGCCTTTCTTTGATGATTCAATGATTTTGACACGTTATTGTATGCCTGTTTGTAATTTAAATGTCTTCTTTTGAGAAATATCTATTCAAACATTTTACACATTGTTAAATTGGATTATTAGATTTTTTTTCTATAGAGTTGTTTGAGCTCCTTATATATTCTGGGTATTAATCCCTCATCAGATGGGTAATTTGAGAATATTTACTCCCATTCTGAAGGTTTTCTCTTTTCTTTGTTGGTTGTTTCCCTTGCTGTGTTGAAGCTTTTTAAAGTGATGTGATCACATTTGTCTCTTTTTGCTGTGGTTGCCTGTGCTTGTGGGGTATGAGTCAATAAATGTTTGCCTAGTCTAATATCCTACAGAGTTTCCCCAATGTTTTCTCTTAGTTGTTCTCTATCATGAAGTCTTAAATTTAACTCTTTAGTTTCAATTTTTTATATGGTATGAGAGAGGGGTCTAGTTTTATTCTTCCCCATATGGATATCCAGTTTTCCCAGCACTATTTATTGAAGAGACTGTCTTTTCCCAAAGTGTATGTTTTCGGTGACTTTGTTGAAAATTAGTTCGCTGTAGGTGTGTGGATTTATTTCTGGGTTTTCTATTCTGTTCCATTAGTGTATGTATCTGTTTTTATGCCAGTAGCATTCTTTTTTGGTTACTACAGCTCTGTAGTATAAATTGAAGTCAGGTAATGTGATTCCTTCAGTTTTGTTCTTTTTGCTCAGGCTAGCTTTGGCTGTTCTGTGATTTTTTGTGTGTAGTTCCATATAAAGTTTGCATTTTTTTTTCTATTTTTGCGAGGAATGTCGTTGGTATTTTGATAGTGATTACATTAAATCTGTAGATTGCTTCAGGTAGTGTGGACATTTTGACTATATTGATTCTTCCAATTATGAACATGAAATATCTTTCTGTTTTTTGATGTCCTCCTCATTTTTTTCATAGTTTTCATTGTAGAGATCTTTCACTCTTTTAG
Organism: Gorilla gorilla gorilla; assembly: GCF_029281585.2. Lineage (NCBI taxonomy): Eukaryota > Metazoa > Chordata > Mammalia > Primates > Hominidae > Gorilla > Gorilla gorilla. The sequence continues at coordinate 28,432,589 of NC_073239.2, read as the reverse complement.
TTAAGTTAATTCCTAGGTATTTAATTTTATGTGTGGCTATTTTAAATGGGACTACTTTTTCTATTTATTTTTAGATTTTTCACTGTTGGTATAGAAATGCCACTGATCTTTGTATGTTCTCTTTGTTTCAGCAACTTAACTAAATTTGTTTATCAGTTTTCTTGTGCAGTTTTTTGAAAATATCATATCATATCATGTGCAAACAAGGGTAATTTTACTTTTTTCTTTCCAATTTAGATGCCAGTATTTCTTTCTCTTGTCTAATTTCTCTAGCTAGAATCTCCAGTACTGTGACATTTCACAGTGGTAAAAGTGGGCATCATTGTCTTGTTCCATATCTTAGAGGAAAGGCTTTCAGTTTTTTCCCATTTATTATGAGACCAACGGTGGGTCTGTCACATATGGCTTTTATTACACTGGATTACCTTCCTTCTATACCCAGATTTTTGCATTTTTATCATAAAGGAATGTTACATTTTATCAAATACTTTTCAGCATCAATTGAAAAGATCATAGTAGTCACAGTTTTTGTCATTCATTCTGTTGATAAGATGTATCACATTGATTGATTTGCATATGCTGAACCATCTTTACATCCCAGGGATAAATCCCACTTGGTCATGATAAATAATCTTTCTAATGTATTGTTGAATTTGGTTTGCTAGTATTTTGTTGAGAATTTTTGCATCAATATTTATCAGAGATATGTTTTTTGATGTGTCTTTGTCTGGTTTGGGTATCAGGGTAATACTGGCCTCATAGAACGAATTTGGAAAGAATCCCTCCTCCTCAATTCTTCAGAATAGTTTGAGTAGGATTGGTGTTAGCTCTTCTTTAAATATTTAGTAAATTTGTCATTGAAGACATTGGATCTCAGACATTACTGGGAAACTGTTTATTACTGCCTTCATCTTGTTACTTGTTATTGGTCTGTTCTGGTTTTGAACTTCTTCCCAGTTCAATCTCGTATGTGTCTAGGAATTTGTCCATTTCTTCTAGGCTTTTTAATTTATTGGCATATAGTTTCTCATAGAAACCACTAATGATCCTTTGAATTTCTGCAGTATCAGTTGTAATATCTTCTTTTTATCTCTGATTTTCTTTATTTGGGTCTTTTTCCATTTTTCTTCATTAGTCTAGCTAAATAAAACTTTGTCAACTTTATCTTTTCTAAAATAAAATTTTTATTTCATTCATTTTTGTATAGTTTTCATCATTTAAAATTTATGCTCTCATCTTTATTATTTATTTTATTCTATTAATTTTGAGTTCTATTTGCTCTTGCTTTTTAGTTCTTAAAAATGCATTACTAAGTTATTTATTCAAAGTGTTTGTTCTTTTTGATGTAGGCACTTATAGCTATAAATTTTCCTCTTAGTACTACTTTCTCCATATCCCATAGATTTTCATGTGTTGTGTTTCCATTATCATTTGCTTCAAGAAACTTTTCAATTTTTTTCTTAATTTCTTTATTGACCCACTGGTCATCCAAAAGCATATTATATAATTTCCATGTGTTTATGTAGCTTTCAACATTCCTCTTATTATTAATTTCTGGTTTTATTCCATTGTGGTCAGAGAATATGCTTGATATTACTTTAATTTTTGAATATTTTAGGATTTGTTTTGTAACCTAAATATGGCCTACCCTTGAGAATGATCCACGTGCTGGAGAGATGAATGTATATTCTGCTGCTTTTGGATAAAAGGTTCTGTAAATATCTATTAGTTCCATTTGTTGTACAGTGCAGATTAAGTCTAACCTTTCTTTGTTGAGTTTCTGCCTGGGAGATCTGTGCAATACTGAAAGTGGAATGTTGAAGCCTCCAACTATTATTGTACCATGCTCTATCTCTCTCTTTAGCTCTAGTAATATTTGTTTTATATACCTGTGTGCTCCTGTGTTGGGTGCATATATATTTACAAGTGCTATCTCTTGTTGCTAGATTGACCTCTTTACCGTTGTGTAATGATCTTCTTTGTCTCTTCTTACAGTTTTTTGTCTTGAAATCTATTTTGTCTAGTATAAGTTTAGCAACTTTGGCTTTTTAATTTTTTTTGGTTTCTATTGGCATGAAATATCTTTTTCCATTCCTTTAGTTTCAGTCTGTTTGTGTCTTTATAGGTGAAGTGTGTTTCTTGTAAGCAACAAGTCAATGAGTCTTGTTTTTTTAACTTGTTCACCCACTTAACATGTTTTAATTTATTAGTATAGTCTATTTACACTCGATATTATTATTGATAAGTAGAAATTTACTCTTGCCATCTTATTATTTGTTTTCTAATAGTTTTGTGGTCTTCTCCACCTTATTTTTATTCTTTCTGTCTCCCTTTCAGTGAAGGTGATTTTCTCTGGTGATGTGATTTAATTTATTGCTTTTTATTTGTTGTGTATCCATTGCATATTTTTTTGATTTGAGGTTACTGTGAGGCTTTCTAAGACTATCTTATAACCGATTATTTTAAACTGATGGTAACTTAACTCTGATTGCACAAAAAGCAAACAAACATGGAAATAAAAACTTAATAAAAACTTTACGTTAACTTTATCCCTCCACTTTTTAACATTCTGTTGTTTTTCTTTATGTCTTATTGTACTAGGTCTTCAAAAGCTATAGTTACTATTTTTGATTGGTTCATTATGTAGTCTTTCTACTTAACATAAAATTAGTGTTATAATATTCTATTTTTCTGTGTGCTTACTATTACAGTGAGTTTGGTACATTCTGATGATTTCTACTTGCTCACATCTTTTTCTTTCAGCTTGAAAAACTCCTTTCAGTATTTCTTGTAGGAGAGATGTGGTGTTGATGATATCCCTCAGCTTTTGTCTGGGAATGTCTTTATTTCTCCTTCATGCATGAAGGATATTTTCAACAGATATACTATTCTAAGATAAAAGTTATGTTCCTTCAGTACTTTAACTATTTCGTGCTGCTCTACTGGCTTGTAAGGTTTCCACCGAAAAGTCTGCTGTCAGATGTATTGGAGATCCATTGTATGTTATTTGTTTCTTTTCTCTTGCTGCTTTTAAGATAGTTTCTTTATGCTTGATCTTTGGGACCTTGATTATTAAATTCCTTGAGATAGTTTTCTCTGTGTTCAATCTGCTTGGTGTTCTATAACCTTCTTGTACATGAATGCAGATATCTTTCTCTAATTTTGGAACTTCTGTGATATTACCCCCTTTGAATAAACTTTCTACCTCCATCTCTTTCACTTTCCCTTCCTCCTTTTTAAGGTAAATAACGCTTAGATTTTCCCTTTTGTGGCTATTTTCTAGCTCTTGTATGCATGCTTCATTCTTTCTTATTCTGTTTTCATTTGTTTCCCTTGGCTGTGTATTTTAAAATAGCCTGTCGTCAAGCTCACTAATTCTTTCTTCTGCTTGATCAGTTCTGTCATTAAGAAACTCTGATGCATTATTCAATATGTCACCTGCATTTTTCAACTATGGAATTTTTGCTCTATTCTTCTTAATTATTTCAATCTCTTTGTTAAATTTTTCTGATATAATTCTGAATTCTTTCTTTGTGTTTTCTTGAATTTCTTTGAGTTTTCTCAAAATAGCTCTTTTGAATTATCTGTCTAAAAGTTCACATATCTCTTTCTACAGGATTGATTCCTGGCGCCTTATTTAGTTCATTTAGTGAAGTCATGTTTTCCTGGGTGATCCTGATGCTTGTAGATGTTTATTGGTGTCAGGGCATGAAAGACTTAGGTATTTGTTGTAGTCCTTACAATCTGGGCTTATTTGTGCCTGTCCTTCTTGGGAATTCTTTCCAGGTATCCAAGGGAACCTGAGTCCAAAGCCCACGAATGCTGTGGTTTTTGCAGACTTCAGAGGTACCAACTTGGTGGTCTTGGATAAGCTCCAAAGGAATTTTCTGGATTACCAGGTAGAGACCCTTGTTCTTTTTCCTTATTTTCTCCCAAACAAATGGAGTGTCTCTTTGCTGGGCTGCCTTGAACTGGGAGTGTCCTGATGCAAGCACCTCTGTGACCACCACCACTGGAACTGTGCTAGGTCATACCTGAAGCCAGCACAGCACTGTGTCTCACCCAAGATCTGCTATATACACTACCTGGCTACCACTTATGCTCACTCAAGACCTTTCATCTCTATGATCAGCAGGTGGTGAGGCCAGCCAGGATTGTGTCCTTCCCTTTATGGTAGCAAGTTTTACCAGGCCCTGGGCAGGCCCACAGATTGAATGGGAGCCAGACACTAGAGTTAAAAAAAACCTTAGTAATTTGCCTGATTCTGTATTCTACTGTGGCTAAGCTTGCACTCACACCACAAAACAGTCTTTCCCACTCTTCCCCCCCATTTTCACAAGTGGAGGAGCCTCTCCCCATGGCCACCACCATCAGCAGCCCATGGGGGAGTTCAATCAGTCCACCACTGTTGTTCAATTAAAGCCCAAGAACCCTTCAGTTAGCTTATGGTGAATGCTGCTAGGCCTGGGACTCATCACTTAGGGCTTGGTCTCCCCTCTGGCCCAGAGAAGGTCCAGAAATGATATCTAAGAGCCTAGACCTAGATTCAGAGACCCCAAGAGGCTATTTGTTCCTCTACCCCACTGTGGCTGAGCTGGTACCTAAGGTGTAAGACAGAATCCTCTTTACTTTTCCCCCTCCTTTACTCAAACAGAAGGAGTCTTTTACCATAATCACCACAGCTGGAAATGGGTTGGGTCACACCTGAAGACAGCACATCTCAGAGCCCTAGGCCCCAGTGGAGTACTACCTGAGTAACACTGCTGGTTATTCAGGGCCCAAAGACCCTTTAGTCAGTAGGTCATGAATTCTGCCAGGACTGGGTCCTTCCCTTCAAGGCAGTGGGTTCTGTTTTGGCTCAGGGTGCATCTAGAAATGTAATCTGTGAGCTTAAGCCTGGAATGGGGGTACTCATGATTCTGCCTGCTCACCTATCCTACTGTGGTTGAGCTGGTATTCAAAATGCAAGACAGAGTCTTCTTTACTCTTTGCTCTCCTCTCCTTAAGCAGAAGGAGGCAGTCACTTTGTTGCTGTGAGCTTCACTGTCTAGGGTGGGGGAAGGATAGCAAAAGCACTCCCTTAGCCACCCCAGCTGGTGATACCCTATATTGCTTGCTGCCCTAGTCCTCTGGCTCTGGGCCAAGTTCAGCCCTAGAAGTTACCTAGGAATTACAAGCTTTGTGTCCTATACTGTCTTTCAAGTTTACCTAGCACCTCAGAGCATTCTGACCTGTAGTGGTGAGGCTTGCAAAAACACTCAAGTTCTGACCACTGGGATGGGTGATTTCCCTCTGGCTAGGTCTGATCCAAATGCCTCCTCCCTGTGTGGGCACTGGCTGAGCCCAGCACAGCTTTATTCTCCACTGTAACAGGGCAGTACTGAGTTAAATGTAAAAGCCCTGCAGTTGCTGCACCCTCCTTCCCGCAAAGGCACAAATTCTCTTCATTGCAAGGCTGCTGCTAGGGATGGAGGATGGGTGGTGTTGGCGATTCAAGACTGTCTCTCCTACCCTCTTGAAGGCCTTTTTTAGTAAAATGAAGTTAAAATCAGGTACGGTGATTGCTCACCTGAGCTTTGGTTCTTGTGATAGTGCTTTTCTGTGTGCAGATGATTGTTAAAATTTGGTATACCTGCAGAGGGGACAAATAGTGTAGGCTTCTATTCTCCAATCTTGCGCTGACTCCTCTCTACAAAATTAATCATAAAAATTAGAAACACTGATTACATTTTTAAAAATATTATTCGGATCACATTCTCTGGCCAAGGTGTTATAAACTAAATTTACCAATAAAGTATTCATTTTTGTAATCTAAAAAAACTGAAATTAAAATAACACCAAAGCATGATACACTTCAAAATGATTATTGTGTCAGAAAGTACAAAATATAATTAAATATTAATTTAATTAAACTAAAATTTAGAGAATGAACCAAATTTCCAAAAGAAAATTAGTAACTCTAAAAATAATTTTACATAATAATCTTAGAATTAAAAAATATATTCAAGGAAAAATTAGCTTCAATTAGTGTATCTAGGGAAGAAGAAACATTACAAAACAGAAAATAAAATTAAGAAAATAATATATTTTAAAACAGGAAGAACTTTCTAAAATTTATAAATATATTCATAAAATATAGAGCTTTTTCTGTATTTTATACAGAAAATCAAAAATACCTTAAATGTAGTCAAGAGCAAAAAAAGGTAGCAAAACTATAGATACCACAATATAATTAATGGAAACAACCACAGACTTGGGATGAATTAAATATTATAACTAAAATATTATTTATAAAATCAATTTTTAAAAAATTTTACAAATGAGTAGTCCAGCTGGAAAAAAATTTATTCTTGACACCTCACTGCATTATAACTTCCGAGGAGTCAGGCATTTTCTCAACTTTGATCACCATTATGTATTCTTTGCCTAATACAAGATAACTAGTCAGTAAAAAATCTATTGAAAATAAACACAAATAAATAAATGTGTATTCACATTAATCAGTTATAAAGAAAACAACATATTCAACCTGATAGGAAATATAAATAAAAGCAATGATTATACATGTTTTCATATATCTTAGCAAAAATTAAAACTTTTGTTAAGATTATATGTTTTTGGCTTGTAGAAAGACAGAGTATTTCATAGAGATTCTAGGAATTTAAATTGGTAGAGCCACTTGAGAGGGAGTTATGGAAACATTAAATATTCACCTGCTGTATCGTAACAAAATCCCACTTTAATATATTCTCTCTAGAAAATACTCAGGTATGGACACAAGAAGCATATACAGGAATATTTCTGCAACATTGTCAACAATAATCAAAGGAAGTGGAAATATTACTGAGGACAACCAACATTTCATTCACAGGACTTGGCTAAATAAATTACATTACACCAATTCCATAGAAACTAGGTTTGCTTTAAGTGTAACCTCCCAGGAAACAATTTGATTAGTGAAAGTCACTCTCTAACTTTATGCTTTCTTTTTAATTCTAAAAGTTATTATTATCTATAATGTTCACTTTTTTCATGTTGACTTTGACTTTTAAATATCTTATGCTTAAGAAAATGCTTTAAAATAATTCTGTAGTTTACATAGCTTAGATATTCATACTTTTGATGAGTAGCATTTTCGGGCTATCAAGTATGAAATTCTATGTGGGTGGGCAAAACTTTCTGCTTTGAAAGTTGCAAAAATCAATTCATAATAATTATCTTGTCTAATCACACACACTTTTAAATTCTGTAAGATGATCTTAATACATTTTTCTCAAACAATTGGAATTGATATGTCTTCATTAAACATGTACACGGATATTACAAGTTGATTTATTTGAGTTTTTTAGCCAGTTTCCTTATAGAAGCTTCTGTTTATTTTTTTATTCAATTAAAAATTTTTCTAAACTTCTAATTAGCTGCCAAATTATAGTCCAGTTGTACTGCCATTGTATAGGTATATTTTTAAAGCTACGTAACTGAGCACAAACTGTTCCCTGTTGCTGAACCTTGTTTTCATCCTACGATATTAGGGATGGAAAAGTAAAGAACTAGACAAACCTAAATAGTCAGGGACTGTTGACTGCTTCGATTCACCTGCAGCTAACCCACCAAGTGGGACACCCTGTTTGTTGAGAAATGCTGTGCCAAGGATATAGCATTTAATGGCTTTGGCGAGAAGAATGATTTTCATCAGCTGTAACAAACAAGTTCCTCATCTCCAACCCTACCATCTGTCCTCCTGGTTCCCACCCAGAAAGCTATCTATGGTCTCAGTTGAACAGGTTTCAGACTGCCTAAGGTCACTACACAATCAACCTTAACAGATGGCATCACAGCAAACATCTAAACTGTAGCAGTGGCCAAATGCAGAGGATGATCCTCATCACTGAGGAAGAATGCCCTCTGTGAACACTGCCCTGATGTTCTGGTTCTGCTCAACATTGCATGTGAAAATAAGTCTCCATCGTCTTTGTGTTAATAGATTAAGTAGATTGGATTTTGCACTAATTTCTCAGTGAATTTTATGTCTTAAACTTTGTTTTCTAGTATTTTCTTTGCTCTGATATAATTAAAGATAAATCTTTGAGATAATATCTACTATCAATGACCACAGAATATTATACATGTATTTAAGAGGAGAAGTCGCCCAGGTATGGTTTTTTTTATTGCTTTTGTTTTGTTTTGTTTTCCTAAGAAATCTTCGTGTACTGAAAGGTAATATTATCTGCTGCAAAAAATTGTTGCATACAGCATAAGATACTGATAAGTATTTAATAATGAACGCAGCATATTTTAACTTTAATTTAAGCCCTGTTTAGCACCCATACAGCCATGCTTATCTACAGTTGACTGATATTCTCACTTAGATTTCTCAACATCATTTCAAATTCAAGCATAAAAGGCATTATTCTTACTCTTAAAAAAACTTTAATCCAGAATTTCCACATTTCTGTTATGTGTGGCTTCATTTCATCATTAACCTAGTTTTAATGTTTGGATGCAAAGAATGCTAGAATTTAAAGATCATCTAGTCTTTCATTCCCCCCAAAATTTACACCTTTATTTACGTATTCCATCTTCATTTCAATAATTCTGGCAGCCGGATTTATAACCTCCATTTGGAAGTTGGGCAGATCCTTTCTCAAGAAGGAAATTGGCCCAAGAGAAAGGCATGCAGATACTAAAAGTTTACAAACCCCAATGAAAATGATCAGAGGGAATTTTCTATAATAAAATCTTCCAGTCACAAGTGTCATTAAACACACTGAAAAATGCAAGACACAGTTCAAGAAAAATATTAAAATTAGCATAAAAATAAAAAATTCAAAATAGAAGATGAAAATGAATACATTATCAGTTTAAGAATATCAGTGGCCAGATAACAGAAAATTCAAACAACAAAATAAAAGAAGGAAAAATATTAGAGGTCAAGTAATTTTTTAAAATATTTAAAGACACTAGTTTTCTACTAAAATGATTGGTCAAGTTTCCCTGAAGTCCTACACTACTACACCATGGTATTTTTTCAAAAAAATTTCAAGATTCTACAGACCTAAAGAAAACCATAACTGCCAGAGAGAATAGAACAGTTCACATATAGGGATCAAAAATCAGAACAGCAGCATTGGAAGCTAGAGGACAATATAGATGAATGCCTTTCTATTTTGGAGGGAAAATATTTTTTTAACTTAGATATCTGAACACATGTAAATAATCGAAATGCAGCTCAAATAAATATATTTTCTAAAATATATTATCAAATAATCTATGTAATGTAAATTATCAAAAAATGTATCTTCAAAAGTTCGTAGATCGTTATCAACAAAAGTAGGACATAAACCAAGAAAGAAAAGGACATAGTATTAAATCAAGTAGTCCAGATCAAAAGATTGGAGACAGGGCTCAAAAAGGTCTTCAAGAAAATTAAAAAATAAAAATACTTATAGAGCCCCCAATGTATTTACTATGTGTAATACAACATTCACCAAGGTTTACAATTTTTTTAGAAGAAATGATAGAAAATTAAGAGAGAACAAGAGATTGTGAATATCAGAAATAACAAAGAAAAAAGAAACAAATATTTCTGTATCACCATAGTCAATCATAGTATAGGGTAAATATTACAGATTTGTTTAATCAAATATTGAGATGTATTTTAATGGGAGGAGGAAAGGATGTTAAGTAAGAACTTCATGGTGGTGATTAAGATAACTAATTTGTATTACCATAGTAGAAATGCCTGAAAAATTTATAAAATGCCTGAAAGTAAAAAAAAAAAAATGCCTGAAATTGATAAACAAAAAAGGGTATTTGAAGAATATTGTTTGCAAATATGGAAGTAAATACCAGAATAAACAGATAAAGGTTGGATAAAGGAACAGACTTGGGAAGATGTATGTCACAATGATGGTATTTCTGATTATTAACCTTAGAGTACCATTTTTCTTAAAATCATATTGACCTATTTCAGCTGAAGTTAGGAATGGAAACCTCAATCATTCTGTCTCTCGCCTGAACTCTAGCCTGCCCCCACGTCTCACACACACACCAAGGCCGTTGTTATATTAATTTAGCACCATCAACTTCTGCGAATTTTGAGAACCACAACTATAAAACAAACGATTTATTGCAACTCAGATTTTACATTTGAAGTAGCTGATCGTGGAGATCATACATGATTTATCCAGGGTTATTAACGTAATTCAGTCAAATGTCTTACTACTAAGTTCTATAGTTTTTCTCAAAATGCCTCTTTTATTCCTCCTTTTCATTCAACTCAGTTTTAATTCAGATACTCTTGGTTGGTTTCTTCATTTAACTTCTCCCACATAAAATTTATTTTGTGCCTTTCAACCAAATCCATTTTCCTAAAACACCAATATGACATTTACCATGTTATGTTTTCTGTGTTTGCTAACTTTGTCGCTGAAAAAGTAGGTTTTAATAAGGTTCATATAATTCTTTGCATAGTGATGGTCTTTTTCTATACTATTGAAAAAATGTAATTCTTTTTAAAATTTTTAAAAATAGTTCCCTATAAATGTAATACATTACTTTTATATGTAACAATATTTTTATTAATGTTTACACAGTTATTGCTCAGGTTTTTATGTCATATTGAATCAGTTTAAGGAAATACAATGTATATGTATTTTTCATTTTATTATCATAAAAAGTATTTTCTGTTGCATTTTTGTAATTTCTGTCATATGTTATTATATTTTTTCTCCTACTTTTAATTATTTTAAATTGCTCTTATTCATATTTATTTAGATTTGTTTATATTGTTTGCTAGTTGCTTTACAGAATAAGGTGAGTCAACGGTTAACTTACTCAATTATCTACTCAATCATTCCTTAGTAAAATTTTATTAAAATTAAATTTTTTTAATTAATAAAGAAATATACATTAAATTAATAAAAGTTCAAACAACAGTGAAAATCAAAAAATGAAGAAAATGGTTCAAATGGACAGAAATAACCACCACTAACTTTTTGATGTACAGTCTTTCAGTCTTTGTTTTGACCAGACAGAGAAAGCCACACAGAGAAAAAAAGACAGAGAAAATCGTTGCTTGTTTTACACTGTTAGACTTTACAACCTTGCATTATAACTTAACGCTATTTCAAGAATATATTTAAATATAAATATAGGCACATACACACATATGTATCTCTCCATAATAAAAAGTTAATAAAATATTATTAGAATGCACCTTGGTTTATTTTACCAGTCCAGTTTTTTGGACATTTAGGTTGTTTTTAAATTTTTACTCTAATTAATATTCCACTAAAATGAACATCTTGATAGAGACATTTTTTTGCATGCATTGGCAAGTATGTACTTAGGATAAATTTTTAAAATCTCTCTTTCAAAATTCTCTTTCAAAGGAAATGTTCATCTATAAATTATTCCATATAATTACAAAATTGACTTCTGCCAATACTAATACCAACCAGATGATATATGTGTTTCAATAAAATAAGGAAAGAAAATTATCGCTATATATTTGAAGCTTGCCTAAGTGTCATTACTGGGATTGGAACTGTTTTACATAAGATATTTGTACATTTCTTCTTCTGTATTATGTCTTTTTTCTCTTTTAAGAGTAATATTCTCTTTTTAATTAATATGAAAAGTGATTGATATAAAAGTGTAGTTAGCCTTTTCCATGTATATTTCCAAGATCCATTTAAAATTTGTTGATGGCCTTTTAATACAATCAAAAGTTGATTCACTTTCAGTATGAAAGTAATGTTTATAATGCAGTCAACTAAAGAGTTTTCCTCTATGATTTATGGTTTTGAGGAGATACTTTAAACGGTCTATTTCTACAAGATTATATATTTAGTTATATTTTATTCCAATACAATAGTATTTATTTTTCTTTCTGAAATTAATTTTTATTTGTGATTGAAGTATTGTTTTGACTTAACTTGCCCTAAAATATTTTATTTTTCCTCAAATGCCAATAAATAACCCATTAATTTTCTACTAATTTACAATAACATTTTAATTGTATACTGTCAATTTTTCTAGTATAAATTAATTAGGTAATCAATGATTAGCAAAAAGAAGACATACTATCAATATAATAAAGAAAGCCAATTGGTTCATATATGAAATTTTTAGCCCATTAAGAGTTTATTAAATCAGGTAATAGTAGCTAAAAACACTGTTGTAGTTTAACACATTCTGACACAGAGCAAACACCCATTAACCACAGCTCCTATTGAACCTAAGCTTTCTCATTTTGACCCAATTTGGTCATTGCTCTGCCTTGCTAGTGAAGCTCTTTCAATCTTTGCATATGTTCCCTCTATCTTCACAAATTAGCAGGCTTAATCCTTATTTAGAAATTAAGTTTTACCCATCATACGAACTCATGTGAAATTTGGAAGAAGGAAATGAAAGGAGGGGCATCTGCTTATTGTTGCTGATGACAGCAAGGTTGTAGAAATGTGAAAATAGAGAAGCAATTGCAGGAATCACACCTTACTTACACTCTTGTCCAGGTTCCTCATTGAGGCTCAGGAGAGATAAATTAGGTGGAAATGCGGGTACTATGAGACTTTTTGAGTTCTGAATTGCAGCTATGGGGTGGTTTTTCTCCAAAGATGTTCTATGACTTCTCTTCCTTTCCAAAATTTGGGAAGTTAAAAAATGCCTTATTTATTAGTAGTGGCATTGCTTCGGATATCTAGAATGATTTCTGTTTGCTGCACTGTCGGTGAATTATATGCTATTCAGTTTGGCTCATTTTATTCATTAAAGCTTGTGGGGGAAAACAAAAGACAAAACCAACCTTGGGTAAGTGAGTACATTAATCAGGGTACTCCAGAGAGACAGAAGAAATGTGATTAAACAGATGGATGGATGGATGGATGGATGGATGGATGGATGGATGGATAGAAAGTGAAGAGGGGACTTATTAGGGAAATTGTTAAAATTATGGAGGCGGAGAACTCCAACAATATGCTGCCTGTAAGCTGGAGAACTAGTGAGGGTGGTAGTGTGGCTCAGTCCATATTCCAAGGCCTCAGAATCAGTGAAGCCAATGCTATAACTCTCAGACTGAGGCTAAAGGCCTGAGGGACTGGGGCAGGGAGGTGGGGGCAGTGGAGAAGACTGGTATAAGTCCTGGAGTCCAAAGGCCAGAGAACCTAGAGTTCTGATGTGGTTTTCTCCAAAGATTAATGAGGAGAAGAAGGTTTTCCAGCTCCAGGAGAAGTAGAGATCAAAGTTGCCTTTCCTCTGCCTTTTTCTTCTATCCTGTCTCCCCAACAACTGGTGGTGTCCACCCACACTGAGGGCAGATCTTCCCCACTCATCCAATGAATCACCTGCCAGTCTCCTCTGGAAGCACACTCACGGAGACACCCCGCAGATAATGCTTTAGGAGCTTTCTAGGTATCCCTTAATCCAGTCAAGTTGACACCTAAAATTAGCCATCACAATGAGCAATGCCCACAAGATAGGAAAAGAAATGGTACATTGGTCACTTCAGAATAGAGAAGGCTGATTGGCAATGTAATCCCTACCTTGGAATACATGAAAGATGGTTTATTATGATAATTACCATGGTAGTCACTGAGTAAGAGGAAATGGCAACTAAAAGTGAGAAAGAGTCATTTGATATTCAGAAAAACGTCTTAAGTCACTAAGAAACAAATAACTGAGTGACTAATGACGTAGGTTATAAAATGTGGATCCCTGAAGAGCTTAAAAAATTCCCAACTATCTGCCTTTATTTGAACGACCTGAAGTGAAGGTATGGGATTAGGATCCTTCAAATTTTTTTCATTCCTATTATCCAAGCATAAATATAATAAAACTCATACTTGAAATAGAAAATATACACACTTCTTTCTTACATATTTATTATCTTTACATGAAAAACATTAGTGACATTATTTGGTTTGTGTTATGGTACAGACATTTTGTTCCATCAATCTTCTAAAGGCAAGGGATTAGGGAACAAATTTAGATCCCCTAGGGAAAACATTTAAAAAATTTATTCAGTTAGTATTTTGAAGATGCTTATTATCTTATTTCAGTAATGATTGTTGATTATGGTAATTGATCATTTCAATAATTTCTTATATAGATAATTGGTAAGAGTAATTTAAGTGCACTCTTATTTTAAATATTCTTAATTAGTAAAGCATATTTAAATAAATTACCATATTATTGAAGGTCACAAATAACTATGGTTCACCAAAATTGTACAAAGTTATAGCAAACTTATTCTGTGAAATTTATCTTTGAGAATAGCTTCACAAAATTTTAAGCAGATATTTTAGGGGTAAATAATTCTTATAATAGAGCACAACTCTCAGTGATATAAACAAAACAAAGCACCTTTGGTCACCAAACTTTTTTTACTCCTTTACTTATGATGAAAGAATGGTTAATGTACACAGAAAAAGAAGTTTTTTTGTTTGTTTGTTTTTATTTTTTTTTGAGACAGAGTCTTGCTCTATCATCCAGGCTGCAGTGCAGTAGCATGATCTTGGCTCACTGCAACCTCCGCTTCTTGGGTTTAAGTGATTCTACTACCTCAGCCTCCCGAGTAGCTGGGTTTATAGGCATGTACCACCACGCCACGCTTTGTTTTGCAGAAAAGGGTTTTGGCATGTGTGCTGGGCTGGTCTTGAACCTCTGACATCAAGTGACCCACCCGTCTAGGCCTCCAAACTGCTAGCATTACAGGTATGAGCCACAACACATGACCAGTAATTTTTTGAAGTGTTTAATAAAAGAAACAGAAGTTGATAGAGGGAAAACATTTAACTCCCAAAAAAGGATTATTTATGTAAATATCTAATTATAACTGTATTTATAACAATATCTTCAAATTCCCTTATTTATATTTTCAACCAACATTTTGACAAAAATTGTTAAAATTTTGGTATGAATTTGTTATACGGTCAGGGTATAGGAACTAATAACACGATTTTCAAACTTCTAATTCATATTGTTTGTAGTACACAATAAGAGACATATCCTAGTTATAAGATTAAGAGCTCCAAACATGGCTGAAATGGCTTGACTCTGTGTCCCCACCCAAATCTCATCTCAAATTATAATCCCCATGTGTTGAGGGAGGGACCTGTAATCCCCACGTGTGGAGGGAGGGAAGTGATTGAATTATGGGGGTCATTTCTCCAATGCTGTTCTCATGATAGTGAGTGAATTCTCATGAGATCTGGTGGTTTTACAAATGGTAGTTTTTCTTGCATTGACACATGCTCTCTCTCAACTGCCACCATGTAAGAAGTACCTATTTCCTCTTCCACCATGATTGTAGGTTTCCTAAGGCCTCCTCAGTCATGCGGAACTGTGAGTCAATTAAACCTGTTTCCTTTATAAATTATCCAATTTTGGGTATTTCTTTAGAGCAGTGTGAAAATGGACTAATACAATGACATTATAGTATTATAAAATAATATCTCAATTTTTATCATGGAAGTTATTTTTTAACATTTTTAGAAAACTCAAAGATTAAATTTGTAATTAAATTATTATTGTGATACTATAGAAAATATAGTTCCTTTTAAATATAATGCTTATTGATACCAAAATATATTTATTACTTTGAACATAAGTTTCTTTTTGCAATTGGAGTTTGGTATTTTTTTGGTGAAAGAATAAATGAATACATTATATTTATATATTAGAACAAAGAATTTGCTCTGAAAATCATAGCTTGAATTATTCATTTTAATCAATATAATCTTGACTAGTACTCTTACTTAAGAACCATTTATATTATTTTGGAAAGGTAACAACAAAAATATTGCTTACATATTGAAGTAATGTTTTCTTTATGGAGACTTTCCACATAAAATATCAGTGTTCAGTCTTTCTTTACATTAAAATGTTAACATCTTATAGGTTATAGATTATTCTAAGATTCATACATCATTATGCTCGTAACTAAAATATTGAGGTTATCTTAAAACAATAATCATTAAACTCTAAACAAAACTTCCCAATCATTTGAAAGAACAAATAAAGTGCTAGATGTTAAAAATACAATTTGGAGTTTAGAAAAACTATAATGGTATTTAATCAAAAAATAAAGAAAGAAAATAGTTAGCTTGGTTGCCCCCAAGGAAATCAGTGGGGCTGATAACTAAATAATTAGAATTGGGATTTTGTGAACATCTTTATTAACCTTACATTAATTTGCAAAGTGAGGATAGAAAATAAAGAAAGCTTGATTCCCAGAAGTTACTTTGAGCTATGCACAAAATAAATAGGAATAATAATAAAGGTAATGCTCATTTAATGTTTAACCAAATCAAACCTTGACTCAAACTTCTAAAATCTGATTATCATTGTTTTTATTGAGAATGGTGAATCTCATAATGTGCTCCTGTGTAAGCTGAAAAGATTCTGTTATATTTGGTGTACATAAAAATAGTAGATACAGTGGTAAGTAATAGATACACTTATGCAAATGTATGTGTATAAGCTTATATATAAACATGTCAAAATACATACATTATGTCCATTGAACCATGGTAAATCTCTAAAGTTACATTGTTGTTCATGTTTCTCAGGACTGTGAATAACAAATGAGAGCAGTTTACATGTCTTAAGCAAAGCAAGAGGGTCAACATGTAGCTACAGGCATGAAATAATAATCGATGTAGTTAAAATAAAAAGGTATATTAAATTTCTAGAGAATTTTGAGTGAAATTATTATACATTTTTGGAAACAAGTTTTTTTCCTGAATTACTTGTTGTCAATTTCATTATTGTACATAGAAAGAGGAACACAGCAATATATACATTCAACAGAATATTTACAAACAATATTATAATTACCCAGTATATTCTACCATATAGGTAACTTGTCAACTTCATCTGCATCTTGACTATCTGAAAGAATGAATGTATTCATCCATTTTCACACTGTTAGTAAAGACATATCTGAGACTGGGAGCAAAAAGAGGTTTAATTGGGCTTACAGTTTCAGATGGCTGAGGAGGCCTCAGAATCATGGCAAGGAACTTCTTACGTGGCGGCGGCAAGATAAAATGAGGAAGATGCAAAAGCAGAAACCTCTGATAAAACCATCAGATCTCATGAGACTTATTCACTACCACAAGAGCAGTGTGGGGGGAAACTGCCCCCATGATTCAAACTATCTCCCACTGGGTCCCTCCCACAACATGAGGGAATTATGGGAATACAATTCAGGGTGAGATTTGGGTGGGGACACAGCCAAACCATGTCATTCTGCCCCTGGCCCCTCCAAATCTCATGTCCTCACATTTCAAAACCAGTCATACCTTACCAACAGTCCCCAAAGTCTTAACTCATTTCAGTATTAATCTAAAAGTCCACAGTCCAAAGTATCATCTGAGACAAGACAAGTTCCTTCCATCTATGAGCCTGTAAAATCAAAAGCAAGCTAGTTACTTCCTAGATACAATGAGGGTATAGGCATTGGGTAAATACAGCTGTTCCAAATGGGAGAAACTGGCCAAAACAAAGGGGTTACAGGATCCATGCAAATCCAAAATCCAGCAGGGCAGTCAAATTTTAAAGCTCCAAAATGGTCTCCTTTGACTCCAGCTCTCACATCCAGGTCATGCTGATGCAAGAGGTGGGGTCCCATGATCTTGAGCAGGTCTGCCCTGTGGCTTTGCAGGGTACAGCCTCCCTCCTGGCTGCTTTCATGGGCTGCCATTGAGTGTCTGTGGGTTTTCCAGGTGCACAGTGCAAGCTGTAGGTGGATCTACAATTCCGGGATCTGGAGGATGGTGGCCCTCTTCTCACAGCTCCACTAGGTGGTGGCCTAGTAGGAATTCTGTGTGAGGGCTCTGACCCCACATTTCCCATCTGCACTGGCCTAGTAGTTTCACCATGAGAGGGGTGCTTCTGCAGGAAACTTCTGCTTGCACCCAGGCGTTTCCATACATCTGAAATTTAGATGGAGGTTTCCGAATCCCAATTTTTGAGTTCTGTACACCTGCAAGCTCAATATCACATGGAAGCTGCCAATTCTTACGGCTTACATCCCTCTGAAGCCATGGCCCCAGCTCTATGTTGGCCCCTTTCAGCCATGGCTGAAGCAGCTGGGACACAGGGCACTAAGTTCCCAGGCTGCATGCAGCACAGTACCCTGGGTGCAGCCTATGAAGCCATTTTCTCCTAGGCCTCCAGGCCCTTGACTAATGTGAGGGACTTCTGTGAAGACCTCTGACATACCCTGGAGACATTTTCCTCATTGTCTTGGAGATTAACATTCAGTTCCTCTTACTTATGCAAATTTCTGCAGCTGGCTTGAATTTCTCCCCAGAAAATGGGATTTTCTTTTCTATCACGCTGTCAGGCCACAAATTTTCTGAACTTTTATGCTCTGTTTTCCTTTTAAAACTGAATACCTTTAACAGCACCCAAGTCACATTTTTGAATGCTTTGTTGCTTAGAAATTTCCTCCACCAGGTACACTAAATCATCTCTCTGAAGTTCAAAGTTCCACAAATCTCTAGGGCAGGGGCAAAATGCTGCCAGACTGTTTTCTAAAACATATCAAGAGTCACCTTTGCTTCATTTCACAACAAGTTCCTCATCTTCATCTGAGATCACCTCAGCCTGGATTTCATTGTCCATATCATTATCAGTATTTTTGTCAAAGCCATTCAACAAGTCTCTAGGAAGTTCCAAACTGTCCCACATATTTCTGTCTTCTTCTGAGCCTTCCAAACTGTTCCAACCTCTGTCTGTTACCCAGTTCCAAAGTTGCTTCCACATATTTGTTTATCTTTTCAGCAAAACCCCACTCTACTGGTACCAATTTACTGTATTAGTCAGTTTTCATGATGCTGATAAAGACATATCCAAGACTGGCAAGAAAAAGAGGTTTCATTGAACTTTCAGTTCCACATGGCTGGGGAGGCCTTGGAATCATGGCAAGAGGTGAAAGACACTTGTTACATGGCAGCAGCAAGAGAAAATGAGGAAGGTACAAAAGCAGAAACCCGTGATAAAACCATCAAGTGTAGAGAGATGTATTCACTACCACAAGAGCAGTATGGGGAAACTGCCCCCATGATTAAAATTATCTCCCAGCACATCCCTCCCTCAACATGTGGAAATTATGGGAGTATAATTCAAGATGAGATTTGGTTGGGGACACAGCCAAACCATATCAATTAGTGTTTTTGGTTTTATTTGTCTAATATGCTTGACAGAAGGAATTTAGGTAAAAGTCACTGATGATAAAATCAGTGTATAGTCATCATCTTAATGAATACTTTTAAATATTGTTTTCAGTTCCACAAACTCTTTTAAATGCTTCACATATATTATCCCTTTTAATCCTGTAACTCTATGAAATAGAGTTACCTTATTAATTATATTTCACAAATAAAGGCTTAGAGAAATATGTTAAGTCAGTTGCCCAAAGTTACTTAAATTAGTAATGTGTCTGAAACAGGAAGTCTCTTAATCCAAAACCCATGCTTCTAATGACTATTCCTGTTAGATGTGACAGTCCTTAGAAATTACGCTATTTTGCAGATAAGAAAGTTGAATCCCACGATATTTTATAACTTGTCCAAAGTTGCACAAATAAGAGAATAACTAAAATAAGAGTCTAAGTCAAGTAGTTTGTTAGTCTATGGCTATTTTAATAATACTGTAGTATTTATATAATTTCTTTGAAAGCCCAATTTTGTTTTTGATATTTTAATCCAAAAAAGTAAATTTCAGAGTCTTTAGAAATATTATGTATCAGCCAAATAAATTCTACATATTTTGCCCTTACTTCAATTAAAAAAATTGCATGTATTACTTTCACGTTAAATATTCACTCATATTTCCAAATTAAATTTATGTCACCAGAAAAAAATATTGGCAGTCATTTAAATTTAATTCTATTGAAATTATGGAAGAAAATTTTAAAGATAAATATCAGCATATTTGTGATTAGATTATGTAGTCCAAAATTTGTGGAGTCTATAAATATTTACTGTCCTGCTTTTCCTACATAATAAAGACAAAATTAAAAACAGGCAGTATTTTAAGAACTTTAAGTTTATTCTATACTTTAATCTTCCAAGCAAGTAGTAGAATCTTATTATCCTTGTTTTACAAAGAAACTGAGATTTAGAGGAAGTTAAGTCACATACCAGAATCATACAGCCGAAAAGGGGAAGGAACAAAAATCAACCTCACAACCATCTCCTTTAAAGATATATATTTTATGATCAACATCATTTCTTACCTCAGGAAGAGTAGGGCAAAGAAAATAACATATTTGTATAATAGGGATATGACATTTCACCTTTTAAAAGGGTTGTTTGTTCAACCACCAGGAAAACACATTCTTAATTATTAAAACACAACTTAATTATGTTACCTCATTAATGAGTTCCAAAAGGTTAATAAGATGCTCTTACTTGTTACCACGAAGAGACACTTTAAATCAGAATACTGGTCAAAATTTACTGAACATGGAAGCTGGAAATTTACATTAATATAAATATACTTTAATTATTTAGGGTTCTCTGCCATGACAATGTACAATAAATTAAAACTTGAATTATTTTTGGGAGATGCCATATTTTCTTATGTATTTTGACTATATGTATGGTTTAATTATAAATAGAATGACCTTTTATTTACATAGGCCTTGGAAAATCAGCCTCATTATGATAATTTTTCTAATTTTTGCAAGAAGTCTCCTAAAATGACCACTCACTTTATTAGTTAGCTTTGTTTATAATGACTTTGAGTACTTACAAAATATGTGACTCATCCTCAAAGGACAATACTTTAAAACATTCAAATCTAGAGAACAGATTTCTTTAATGCAAAGAAATAAAGTTCAAAAAAATATGAAAAAAGACAATTGTTAGAATCTGTGCATAGTTTTGGAAGGCAACTACTTTTTAAATATTGATATCATTCAGATGTGAAATTTCTGGAAAGTCATTTTAAAAATCTGTACCTTCACTTTAAAATAGTTACAGATTACAAGTTCAATATTGTAATAATCATTGTTTTGATGTCATAGTTGACTAATAAGCCCAATACTAACCTTCTGGAAATATATAATGATAGTCTGGTTATTCTTGGTTTTCCTCCAAGAATTATTTATTTATTTATTTATTTTCTCTGCCTTCTCCATAACCAGGAGGACCTCGTCATCCACATTAGGTTTCTGATTAGTTCTGCCAATGGAAGCCATCAGCTGGAGAGCACACTAGGGAAGATAGAGAGGTTGGCATATCTATCTGCACTACCCTATTCTGCCTCATCAGTGTCTGGAAGTATCTAAAGCTCTGGTTTGTTGATCCTCAAACAATGTAAGTAATGTAAGAGCTAGAGGTACATTGCTTCAGTTACATCACTCCCTCCCTTTGTCCCTTCAACTCTATGGATGGAAACTATTTGCCACTATTGCTAAACTCTGGATGCCTCGAAATTTCTTTTTGGCTCTCTTACTATGATTATCTTACTGTAGATCATACCTTCAGTACATTACCTTAAGTTTAACCATTCTGAGCATTCTATCTGTCTTTGTACATGACTCATACATTTGCACACAAAATATACCAAAAAAACCCCATAAACCTTCCTTTGCAGTATATATTCTGTGATATATAGAAATGAAGAAAGAGAAAATATATCTGTTCTGTTAGAGTTCACATTTTGGTTGGAGAATCACCAAACACATATTATGCAAGATGGCAATAGTGCACAAGCAGTACATATAGTGATAAGGACATAGGAAATGTCGGAGGTCAGGGATTGCAATTTATGATGGGTTTTCCACGTATGACCTAACTGAGAATGTGATATTTGAGAAAATATTTTAAGGAAGTTGTGGAAATATCTGGAACAAAATTATTTCATAGAAGAGACTTACTTTAGTATTTTTGTGAAGTTGGCTTGTGTGTAACAATTTATCTCAGCCTTTTTTTAACTGAGAATGTCTATTTTATCTTGATTTTTGAAAGATCATTTTGCTGGATATAAAATTCCAGGATTACCAATTTTTTTTTCAACACATTGAATATGTTGTTCCACTGCTTTCAGGCCTTCATTTGTTCTGAAAGTTAGTCAGCTATTAAACATATTGTTGTATCCCTTGATGTGATTAATTATTTTCCTTCTGCAAGTTTCAGGATTTTCTCTCTTTTTAAAAATTTTTTAGCAGTTTGAGTATAATGTGTCTATATTTGAGTCTCTTTGTGTTTATCTTATGTTGAGTTTGTACTTTATGCATCTGTAGATAAATAGTTTTAATGAAATTTGAGAAGTTTTAAGCTATTAATTTTTAAATAGTTTTCTTTTCACTTCTCTGTCTTCTTAATTGACTTCTATTATGTGTATATGGACTGTCTTACTGATCTCTGAGGCTTTCATTTTTCTTCATTTTTTTCTCTCGACTATTTAGACAATTTCTATTGATTTCTCTTCAAGTTAATTGATTCCATCTTTCACACTTCAAATCTACAACTTAGTAAGACTTGAATTTATTTATTTGAGTCAGAGTCTCACTGTCACCCAAGCTGGATTGCAGTGGCATGATCTTTGTTCACTGCAACCTCTGTCTCCAGGGTTCAAGCAATTCTTCTGCCTCAGTAGCTGGGATTATAAGCATCTGCCACCACACCCAGCTAATTTTTTTGTATTTTTAGTAGAGATGGGGTTTCACCATGTTGGCCAGGCTGGTCTTGAACTCCTGACCTCAAATGATCTGCCTGCCTCAGCTTCCAAAAGTGCTGGAATTAGAGGCGTGAGCCACCATGCCCAGTCGATTTTTTACTTTATTTTTAAAATACATAATTGCCATTTTGTTCAATGTTTATACTTTTGATTTCATCATTAAATATCTCTTTGCATTGAGTTAATGACATTATGCTTTCCTTTACATATGGTTTCCTAACTAAACATATTATGATAGCTTCTCTGAAGTTTTTTTCTGCTAAGCTTACTATCTGAGCATACTCAGAGACTATTTGCAGTGATGGCTCCTTTTTCTGAGCATGGATTACACTTTTCTATTTTTTGCACATCTTGTAAATTTTTGTTTAAAAAGGAACATTTTAGGTAATATGGATTTGAATTATGCTCAACTTCTCAAGAACTGTTTTCATTGCTTTTTGTTTTCTTGCTTCTTTAGAAATATAATGGAATTAAATTTGTGAAGTCCATCTGCAGTGATTGGCTACTGATGACTCTGCTTAGTGTGTTTATTTGTTTGCTAAAGTCGGGATCCCAGGAGTTGTCCTTCTCTTTACAAAGTTTATAGTCAGGCAATGATCAGTGAACTACTGTCTTTAAAGATCTCAAGCCAGTAAAGTTTCCATCATTTGTTGATGTGTCTTTGTGTAGATTGTATGTGTCACCATTCTCTGTGTGTAACCTCTTGATCAGCTAGAGATGTATGGATATATCTCTACACATGTCCAGTCTTCCCTACACATGAATACAAAAGGCAACCACGTATATGTTGAGGCCTATCATTGTCTCTGAAGCTGCTGTATTTCCAAGATTTTTCTATTAAATGTTTCTAGTCTGACGGGCCATTGCTTAATGCAAATGGTAATGTAACTTTAGCCAGAATAGTCTCTGGTCTTCTTTCTTTTTACAAATGAAATTGCTACTTTTACGGAAAATGCCACCAGAAATGCACTTTTTGTAGATTTTTCTCTTTCCTACAAATTGACTGTGATCTTTCTTGTATTAAAGCTGCTGGTTGTTTCAGCATATCTCTAGTAGAACTACAATCCTACCAAACTAGGGATGATGGGTGCAGCACCAGGTAATAAAGCCACAGACACATATTATTCTTACCTGGAGATCAGAAGTATTTAATGGATAAATACTTCTCAATATTTTCTTTGACTTTCATCTGTTTCCGGAGGCCTAAAATTGTTACTTTTGACCATTATTATTTGGTTCAGTTTTATAGTTACATAGGAAAAATATTTGCCAAGCACTTCACTACATCAGACCAAATCCCTGCCTGTCACTGGAGGGTTCTGAGTAGAAAAGTGACTGATACAACTTGTGTTTAAAAATAATCACTATGAATACTTGCATCTTAAGGGTAAAAGGGGGAATAAAGGATACCAGTTAATAGACTATTGCAATAACTTAAGCAAATATGTATTGCCTATTGACACAAAGGTGATGGCAGTGAGCTTCTAGAGAAATGATTATATTCTGATATCTTTAAAGGTTTTGATGGTGGATGAATGTACAGTATGAGAGAAAGGCAAAGGATAATCCCAGATTTATGTATAAAACTCAGAAAGAATAGAGTTTTCATACAAAGTCAGCTTTCTGTACCCATGAGTCTCTTCTACAGCCATGGATTCAACCAACTGTGTTTCAAAAGTATTTGAGAAAAAAAGAATTCCACAAAGTTCCAAAAAGCAAATTTTGAATGTGCTGTACACTCAGCACTATATTGAATCCACTCAAATAAAATGATATATAGGACTTGTATTATGTAATATAAATGAGTTAGAGATTATTTAAAGTATCCAAGAAGATGTGCATAGCTTATATGCAAATACTGTGCTATTTTACTTAAGGGACTTGAGCATCTGTGGATTTTTATGTCCACAGGGAGTCCCAGAACCAATCTTCCAGGGATAACAAGGGTGACAGTATTGTAATGGAGCAATTTTAAGAGGAAAAACTTTGGGGGTGCTTCTGTATATCATTTTAGTAGTTTAGTTTAGCATATAAAGTTTTAATATTGATTTTATTTCCAGAGATGTCAAGTTAGTGGTTGACCATGAAGGTTTAGAGCGTAGGGGCAAAGTCAAGGTTAAAAATAAAGATGTAACATCCATTAGAATGTAGGTGGTATTTAAAATCATAATATAGATGAGATTACAAACAAAATCAGAGTAGTTTAAAAAGAAGAGATTCAAATCATGATGCATGGGTCACACCAATATTTAGATATTGTTAAGTTCAGTAAGAACCACTGATAAGGTTTTGCTGTGTCCTCACTTGAATCTTACCTTGAAATGTAGCTCCCACAGTTCCCACATGTTGTGGAAGGGACCTGGAAGGAGGTAATTGAATCATGGGGACAGGTCTTTCTTGTGTTGTTCTCACGATAGTGAATAAGTCTTATGAGATCTGATGGTTTTATAAAGGGGAGTTTCCCTGCACAAGTTCTCTTCTCTTGTCTGCTGCCGTGTGAGACGTGCCTTTCACCATCTGCCATGATTGTGAGCCCTCCCCAGTAATATGGAACTGTGAGTCCATTAAATCTCTTTCTTTTGTAAATTGCCCATGCTTGGTTAGGGCTTTTTAAGCAGCATGAGAATGGACTAATACAGTAAGTTGGGACCAGTCGAGTGGGGCACTGCTAAACAGATACCCAAAAATGTGGAAGTTCAACTTTGGAACTGGGTAACAGGCAGATGGTAGAACAGTTTGGAGGGCTCAGAAGAAGACAGGAAAATGTGGGAAAGTTTGGGACATCCTGGAGACTTCTTGAATGGCTTTCACCAAAATGCTGATAATAATATGGACAATGAAATCCAGTCTGAGGTGTCTCAGAGGAAGATGAGGAACTTGTTAGCAACTAGAGTAAAGGTGACTCTTGCTATGTTTTAGCAAAGAGACTGGCAGCATTTTCCCCCTGCCCTAGAGATTTGTGGAACTTTGAACTTGAGGGAGATAAGTTAGGCTATCTGGCGAAATAAATTTCTAAGCAGCAAATCATTCAAGAGGTGACTTGGGTGCTGTTAAAAACATTCAGTTTTAAAAGGAAAACAGAGCATAAAAGTTCAGAAAATTTTCAGCCTGAGGATACGATAGAAAAAAAAAAAATTCTGAGGAGAAATTCAAGCCCACTGCAGAAATTTGCATAAGAAATGAGAAGCCAAATGTTAATCCCCAAGAAAATAGGGAGAATGTCTCCAGGGCATGTCAGAGGTCTTCACAGCAGCCCCTGCCATCACAGGCCAGAGATCTAGGAGGAAATAATGGTTTAGTGGGCTGGGCCCAGGGTCCCCCTGCTCTATGCAGACTAGGGACTTGCTGCCCTGCATCCCAGCCACTGCAGCCATGGCTAAAAGGGGCTAAGGTACAGCTTGGGTTGTTGCTTCAGAGGTGCCAAGCCTTGGCAGTTTCCATGTAGTGTTGAGCCTGCAGGTGCACACAAGTCAAGAATTTATGTTTGGGAACCTCAGCCTAAATTTCAGATGATGTATGGAAATGGCTGGATGCCCAGGCAAAAGTTTGCTGCAGGGGCGGGGCTCTCATGGAGAACCTCTACTAGGGCGGTGTGGAAGGGATATGTAGGGTTGGAGCCCATATACAGAGTCCCTACTGGGGAACTACCTAGTGGAGCTGTGAGAAGAGGGCCACCATCTTCCAGACCCCAGAATGATAGATCCAACTACAGTTTGCACCATGGGCCTGGAAAAGCTGCAGACACTCAATGCCAGCCCATGAAAATAGCCAGGAGGTTGGTCTTACCCTGCAAAGCCAAAGAGGTGGAGCCACACAAGCTCATGGGATCCCACCTCTTTCATCAATGTGACTCAGGTGTGAAACATGTAGTCAAAGGAGATTATTTTGGAACTTTAAGATTTGACTGCCCTGCTGGATTTCAGACTCTCATGGGGCCTTTAGCCCCTTCTTTTTGGCCAGTTTCTCCCATTTGGAATGGGTACATTTATCCAATGCCTGTACCCACATTGTATCTAGGAAGTAACTAACTTGCTTTTGATTTTATAAGCTGATAGGTAGAAGGGACTTGCCTGGTCTTGGGTAAGACTTTGGACTATGGAATTTTGAGGTAATTCTGAAATAAGACTTTGAGGGATTGTTTGGAAGGCATGATTGGTTTTGAAATGTGAGAACATGAGATTTGAGAGGGGCCAGGGTCAAAATGATCTGGCTTTGCTCTGTGTTCCCACCCAAATCTCATCTTGAATTGTAGCTCCCACAATTCCCAGGTGTTGGGGAAGGGACCTGGTGGGAGGTAATTGAATTATGGGAGCAGTTCTTTCCCATCCTGATCTCATGATAGTGAATAAGTCTCATGAGATCTGATGGTTTTCAAAGGGGAGTTTCCCTGCACAAGTTCTCTTCTTTTGTCTGCCACCATGTGAGATGTGCCTTTCACCTTCTGCCATGATTGTGAGGCCTTCCCAGCCATGTGGAACTGTGAGTCCATTGAACCTCTTTCTTTTGTAATTTGCCAAGTCTTGGGTATGTCTTTATCAGCAGTGTGAGAACAGACTAATAACAACCACTAAGGGAAACTGAAAAGGAGCATTCATAAAAGGAGTTCTTAATCCTGGCAATTCTACTGGGATCTAGGTGAATATTTGTTTCCAGAATGAGATTAGGATTAACTTTGTCAAATGTTAACACTAAGTTAGGAAAAATAAAGACTGAAATTTGGCCATGCATTTAGCAGTGTAAAAGTCACTGGTTATCTTGATAAGAACAGCTGTGGAACATAAGCCTGATTAGAGTTAAGAGTACAAGGGAGGTGTATTGGAAGTATGGTTTATGAGCAATTTTTTTCAAATTTGTTTTGCTATAAGGGAATAAAAACAATTGAGTGCAATAGGATTATTGCTGGAGGATTATTAAATTACTGGAGAAATTTCTTTTGTTTTTAAATATGAGAGAAACATTTTTGTTTTTCAAAATGTGATCATTCATTAGTGTGGGGGAAATAACAATTGAATATTGAAAAACGGAACAATTAACAGGAATATGTAAGAGGGGAGGAGTTTTATTGCATAAGTAAAGATACTGGCCTAGGCTAGGAGCAAAGGCAGTTGATTCAAAAGACCAGATAGGATGTATGAGTAGAGATACATATAAAAGGTGACTATAGCAGTGGGAACTGTTTTATTTGATATATTTTTATACAATAAGAATTAGAGTCATCAAGTGTGAATGGGAATTGGAAAATACTGCAGGTTTGAGGAAAGAGGGACTGTCATTTAGAAAAATTAAAGAATCAATAGACAAAGGAAAAATTGGTTTGATAGCTTTACCGGTCCACTAGAAACAAATTTGGAAGTTTAAAGTCATATTGGTAAGCATGATTGGATTTCCAGTGTACTCGAGGATGTTTCCTAGGACAATTATATAATTACAAAGTAGGCTAAATATATGCTGTCTAAACAGGTCCACACATATTATATTACTGATTCCCAGTTGAAGACAGTTAGTTTCAGTTATAGTCTCTTATACTGCTATTTAAAATTACTTCACAAGGTTTTCATAAATTAGAAGCATACAATAGAACTTAAATTGTTCATCTTACAAGTGGAATAGAAAATTAATACAATGAAAATTATGTCATTAATTTAATTTAAAAAAATACAATAGAGCTGAAAATTGAGTTTTCCGAACTTTGTTCTAAATTACAGTTTCAACAGCAACCCTGTGTTTTTAATACACAGCTAACTGAATTCATAGTTCACAGAAATCATGACTACAAGAAGCAACTAAGAATTCTAAATGCATTTATGCTAACAACTCTTCATTTGCATTCTTTGAGGCTAATAAACAAAAAGAAGGGATAGTTTTATCATAGAAAGCATCTAATTAGCTGAAGTAAAATTTTCTTAGCTCAAGGGTAAAATATATGTATGTCTTTGTTAATCATGGTTTTTGTTAACTAAACAACTAGCATTTTATTGTATTAAAAGAGCCTGAATTACATTAGTTAATATTTCAAGCTATAGGAAAGAATATAAACAGAACAATAGGTTTGTGCACTTGAGAATATGTGTTTATTTCTGAGTTTAATTAAGTATGAAGCTCAAAGAAACCAGTAAACAAGGTAAATTAAAGATGGATATTTTAGCACTATGACATTTAAAAGAATATAAAATGTATTTGTGTATAATTTTTAAAATGAAAACATACGAATATCACTTCTGCCATATTCATGTACATTCATATCTCTCTTTTAATATAGACATGTATACAGAACACATATAATTTTTAATATATCATAGATCTCATACATGCCACAGAAAACTTCAATATGTTTTCATATACTTTATTTGTGACAGTGAACCCTCACTTGTGCCACATGTCATGGGCCAAACTAATACTCCTTGTGGATAAAATGAATCCATTTTAGTGTGTTTCATCAAAAGCAACTGATTTGCTCCCTTCGTAAGAAATCTTATTAACCACTTTACTTCATTTATTGTTATCTTCTGAAATTTCTAGGTATATATGTTTTTGAATATTTAATATACCTTCTAAACTATTGTTTCCCCAGCAACATTAAAATTGTTTTGCACGCTTTATTTATATGACATCATTTATATTACTTGACAAGTGACTACAGTTAGCTTAGACAAGATTGCATTTAATTGATGCTATTTTCACTATATTTGTAAAAAATCAATTTCATTTAACCAACTCTTCATTTGTATGCCTGACACATTCTTAAGACATGAATATCATAGAGAAAACTTAGGAATAAGTCTATCCTATTAGTAATATATATATCATCATGAGAAAATGCAATAATAGTTACATATTTTAATGTTTGTAGTTCCTACCTTTAGGGCATAAGGGAGCTTAAATATGCTATGTGGCAATATTTATTATAAACATAATGTGAATTACTATTTTATTTACTGTAAAATTATTTGTACTAAGACTGCTTTTAACCTACATTTAACTCATAAAACAACCATAAATACTACACTTCCAAAATCATTTAATGACGGTTAAATATTCCGAAAATCCTTTATATTTCAAGGACACTGCAGTCACTTAATGGTACATTTAGACCCAACAGTAACTTGAAAAACACATTCCCCTCTGTTGTTATAATGAGAATACATTTCAGGACCATGACAGAATTTAAAACTCTGTAAATACTTTTCCAAGGTTGTTTATGCCTATTTATAAACATAATATTGACTCTTCTTATAACATGCTTGCCATCACTTGTTTTAGGTAAAGTTTAACTTGCTTACATTTTGCTTAATATGTTGTAAATAAAATAAATTGATAAAGTAATAAAATATTTTAGAAAGAAATCTTCATGGTATTTTAGATACATTCTTATAATGCTAAGGTATAATTTTAATTTCTGATCAATAATATATAGCTTCAAAAGTTAACTCCGCTTCCTCCTGTTAGTATGTGCTCAGTATGAAGTTTAAGCAAACACATAAGAACAAAGCAAATGGTATAAAATCTTAAAAAAAAAACCTTTTTGAGGATGTCCCAATGTATTATGTTATTTGCTTGCTCCACTCTTTCTGGAATAATCTGAACAAATTAAATCAGGTAGCTCAAAGGTTCCTCTGCTCTAATGTTTGACTTCCATTCTGGCACAATGACACTGGACTCTCCACTGATTTCTAAATTGCTTTATTGTGTAATTTGGGAGAACTAGAGGAATAGAATCTACAATCAGAGGCAGCTGGTCGAAACAGGTGCTGCAGAAAATTATAATCCTACTTTGATTAATCCTGTTTTTTACAGCCGCCCTCTAGTTATGCATGACAGGTATCCAGATAATCAAACATACAGTCTTCATTGCAACAATCTGAGTTATTGTCAGGAGAAACATCAGGAATTACTGAAGCATTGATGCCAACATAATGTGTGTTTCATGAAACAGGCTTTTGTTATTTCATTATTTCTCCAATATTCTGGGGGAAAATATGTGTGTGTGTGTGTTCGTGTGAGTGTGTGCGTGTGTGTGTGTGTAATTTTTGTCAGAAAGCTGCACATTTTTCTGGTCATAATGGTGATTTTAAATGACCCATAAATTTAAAATTTGCCTTTTCAAAATAATTTTAAAACACAGCTATGTGTTAACAAGTCCATGGTAATTGTTTTAGGCAGCATCTGGAATTATAAATGCATCTGTAACAAGGCATATACAAGATTAAGAATCACTATGCAGTTATTAAAGCACTGTAGTGTTTTCATTTGCTTATCAATATGCCATTAAAGCAGTTCTTCTCTTGCTTCTTCTTTCTCAGCTTAACAACAATCACCATCCTGAGTCACACACAGCTTACTGGAGCTGTCCAGCATTCAGCCTTCTTGAGAATAGTCTATTGGTATATTTGGTATAAGGAGTAGCTCATAAGTGATTTTGTGGGGTCTGAAACTAGTCCTCTTACAACAGTCAAGGTAGGAAAAAATTTCACTGTCTCGTTTTGTAGATCAACTCTGGTTAAGTAAGTGTATAATTAGAATAAAAACAGAAGAGTTAAAATAGACACAAACAGCTGGGCACGGTGGCTCACACCTGTAATCCCAGCACTTTGGGAGGCAGAGGCGGGCGGGTCACCTGAGGTCAGGAGTTTGAGACCAACCTTGCCAACATGGTGAAGCCCCGTCTCTATTAAAAATACAAAAATTAGCCGAGCGTGGTGGCAGGCGCCTGTAATCCCAGTTACTCGGGAGGCTGAGGCAAGAGAATCGCTTGAACCCGGGAGGCGGAGGTTGCAGTGAGCAGAGATGCTACCACTGCACTCCAGCCTGGGCAGCAGAGCAAGACTCCATCTCAAAAAATAAATAAAATAAACTAAAATAGACACAAACAATTGTGTATTTACTAGACATAGGCAGTAGTGTAACTTAGTCATTTATAAATCTATGATCAAGCTTTCCTTGCTTTGATCATATTATTCCTCTGCTTAAAGCCCTCCAATGCCTTTCCAGTCTCCCCAGATAAAAGCCAAAGAAAGGACCATGGCCTACAATGCTTAATATCTGCTCCCCAATACTGCACCCTACTATTATTCATGAATACAATGTAATATTCCCCTCCTCCTTCTCACAACATTCCAGATACACAAATTTCCTTGATATTTTTTCTGATATTTATCTTCTCCTAGATATACACACGATTTACTCCTTTATCTCAAACAGGTCTTTGTGCAAATGTCACCTTCACAGTTCAGTACTTCCCTAACCTCCCTACTTACTATTACAGACCCCAGCATCACTTTTCTACCCTGCTTTTAAGATGCTCCTACTTGTTAGTTTGTAACAAGATTTTACAAAAGAGATTTAGAGAAATGTTGTAACAAGAGATTTAAAGAAATGATTTAAAGATATTACAGAATCTTCATGAACACCCTTTACCCAGCTTTCTCTAACCTTCATGTGTAACCATAGCATATTTTCCAACACTGAAGAATTAGTGCTTCTACTATACTACATTGACACAATACTATTTAACAATCTAAGCCTTTATTGTTTTTTGTTTTCCTATGAATGTCTTTTTCTGACTTTGATCCAGTCATTGTGTTTAGTCATATCTCCTTATTGTCCTCTTCTGTGTGACAATCACTGAGTTTTTCATGACCTCAAGGAATACCGAACAAATATTTTGCAAAGTATCCCTGGAGTCATCAATTTTTTTCTGTGTAAGAAGAGGCAAAAGATATCTACATGAAATATTTAGATTTATTCTGTAAAGATTTATCTCTTCTTCCTCATTTATGGACTCAATCATTTATTTCAGTATACATTCATGGATATTATTTTATTATTTGGGTTTTAATATAATACTTCCATTATTTATTTTGTTAATCAGATTATTCCGGATTTGGCCATTGGAAGGTCTTCTCTGTTGTCATTTGTGTTCTTTTAAAATGACCCTTGGCCCTTTCTTCAGCACTCTTTACTTTGTGACAGTGCAAGGTACCTCAGGTCAGTTTTGATTTTCCCTTCCACAATATAAGACTCAACTATTTTTCCAAGAATGTACTAATTCTAGGATTTTTAGTGGACAATTCTAGGAAATATACAATGTCTACTAACCCATGTATATTCACCCACACACATCTTTATTCCTCTGTTTATGTCTCTGTATTTATACTGAAGTAAACACGAGATCATATTGATATCTCTAACTTTACTCCAGACAGCACACAGATTTCATTTCAGCCTTTAACCATTTGTCTGAAGGTAAGAAGCCTGGCTCCATTAACTTCAATTTATTTACTTATTTGTTTGATCCTAGATGTAAAGTGACTTTAGAACTGTTTTGAGTAAAATACGTACCAACTAGAGTATAGTGTTTATGTACAATTCTTTTGCATTTAGCCTTACAATATCCAGTCAAAACATCATTTTTCAAAGTTACATATGTCAGTACTTTATTTCTTTATCCCCTTCAATAAGGTTATTTTATATATTTATAATGTTTATTTGTCACAGTCTGCATTCCATCTTGTATATGCTAAAATCCTGTTGTTGTTGTTGTTGTTATCGTTGGTGTTGTTCTGTCATTGTTGTGTTTCCCTTTCAGTAAATGTCATCCCTTGTGGTATACAGTTGTATGAGTTTTAGCAAATTGATTAAAAAATAAAACACCCTAATACTGCTAGAAAACTTTTACTACTCCAAAAATTTCCTTTTGAGGCTTTTTATAATCAATCCCTGACATATTATCTAACATCTGCAGCAGTGGAGGAATGTTAGGCATTTGGGGGCCTGGGATAAGGCATGGGATGAAGAAATTAACTCCTTTTAGAGCCTTTATCCTGTCATCTCATTTTCAGCCTAAATCCCTGCTTTCAGATGTACACAGTATTCTAATTCCTCATTCTTGCTAGGATTTTGCCTATAACATGAACGTCTCTTAAAATCCCGCCCTTCCACCACCCTACAGAGTTAAGTTTGAGGTTTTCCAACTTTGATAAGTCGCCACTTATTCGTCTATTTTAAACCTACACTTTATTAGCTCTTTCTCTTTCATTATCACCATAAAGCATATGCTCTTTGCCCTTTGAGTTTATTATTTTACTAAAATTTACTGGAGATCAAGACAGAAGCAGACATTAATATGTGTACTTAATATTTTATATTTAAAGAAATATATAACATGGATAGAATTTGAAAGTGAAATTATTGAGTAAAAAAAAATCAAGTTCCAAAAAATGCACAGATGACATCACCAATTATGTAAATACATAGATATTTTTAAAGGAGTGGACAAGTATACACATGTATCTCAGTATTTTCTTATGAAGATGGTGTAGGATGTGCGTAAAATGGAAACAAGAGGAACACTAATGTTCACTGTAATGTTCTACTTTGTTTAAAAAATATTCTAAACTAAAAAGGTAAATTATTATAATTTTTAAATTTAATATAGAGGGGTATGTATGTCTATCATAATATTATTTTTAACTTTGTATATATTTTAAGTATTTCATAATTTAAAAAGTAAAATTTATCACGCTAAAGTTTTCTTAATGGTCAATAACATATTTAGGTCCCTGATGATTATATATTTATCATGAGACAGACTTCTGGGAATTAGTATCAGATAAGATGACATATTAGATTTCTATATTTTGTCCACTAGCTTTCAATTTCCAACATGGAAAATGTCACCAATTTATACATGCAGCAGATAAAATTATAAATAACATTTTCTTAAAGACTAACCTGAGACATTCTTTATAGCAATATAGTAAGTGACGGTAATGAAACCAAATATGCCATCTAATAGCAGAAAGAAAAAAAAAACACATGCTTCCTGGACAGATATTCAATATCAATGTGCTTTTGGATCTCTTTTCTTTACTAAGAATCCTATAATAATCCAGAATAATTTGGCTATTATTTCATAATCTATAGAAAGAATGCTATTACAGACATTTACAACTGCTTAATTTTCTTCATGTAAAATACCAAATTTTTCACAAGTTTTAAAAGTTATCAATATCCTTAGGAAATTTAGCTGGTAAGAAATGGGACAGAAAAAAATCACACTAAGGCATGACACATTTTGTTTAACTCCAGTAATTACACATTATAGGTATAAAACACATATGCCCACCATTTTCATCACTGTAGCTAGTAAGTTTTCATTGTCATTGGCCAGGTGGCAGATCTGTTCACATTCCAAAAATTTACTTTTGAAGATCCCTACAAAGGGCTCCCCTTGGCATTAGTCAACAGCAGAGCTATGTCTGCTTTAATGTGAACACTTAGTCTCAACATCTGTCATTTTCTTTGCAGCTCATGCCCAGCATCCTTGCTTTTTCTCTTTGTTTCCAGGCATTTGCTGTCTATATTATGTTACTTTGCCTTTATCTTCTCCTTTGTTTTGAAAGATAGTTATTTCAATAGAAAAATCTCTAAATTGTCTACTGTAAATGTAATTAATGCTGATTAAAACATTCAAATAATGCATTTATACAATTGAATATAAAATGCCCCTGAGTAACATGCATTGGCTGCAATCATTGGATTAATATACTATATGCTAAATGTGAAAGATTCACTTTATTTTCAATGGCACAAATAGATTGAAAGTAAAAGTATGGAAAAATATAGTCTATGCAAACAGTAACTAAAAGAGATCTGCTGTGGCTGTACTAAAATCAGGCAAAATAGAGTTTAAAACAAAATCATAATGCAAAGAAAGATATTTTATAAAGATAACAGGATGAATCGATGCAGAATATATAAGAACTATAAACACTATAAGCACTTAACAAGAAAGCCTTAAAATACACTAAACAAACACTGACAGATTTAGATTTCAGGAGAGAAATAGCAAGTTCAACAATAATTGTTGAAGAGGTAATACTTCATTTTCAACAGTAGATAGAACAACTAGGCGGAATATTACCAAGGAAATAGAAGACTTAAATAACCCTGTAAACCAGTCAGAACTGACATATGTCTACAGAGAATTTCACCCAATGTATCGAGCAAAATATACATTTTAATTAAAAAAAATTTAATTGCTGTGGGTGCATAGTAGGGGTATATGTTTATGGGGTACATGACATGTTTTGATACAGGCATGCCAGTGAAATAAGAACATCATGAAGAATGGTGTATCCATCCCCTCAAGTGTCTATCCATTGAGTTGCAAACTTCTAATTATACTATTTAAGTTGTTCCAAAATGTGAAGTTATTACTGACAAGAGTCACCCTGTTGTGCTATCAAATTGTAGGTCTTATTAATTCTTACAATTTTTGAACCCATTAACTATCCCCACTTCCTCCCCAGCCACCCACTAACTCCCTCAACCTTTACCTTCCCTCTACTCTCTACGTCCATGAATTCAGTTGTTTTGCTTTTTAGATCCCACAAATAAGTAAGAACATGCAATGCATGCCTTTCTGTGTCTGGCTTATTTCACTTAAAATAGTGATCTCCAGTTCCATCCATGTTGTTGAAAATGACTGGATCTCATTTTTTTATGGCTGAATAGTACTCCATTGTGTAGATGTACCACATTTTATTTATCCATTCATCTGTTGATGGACACTTAGGTTGCTTCCAAACCTTAGCTATTACAAACAGTGCTTCAACAAACATAGGAGTGTAGATTTCTTTTTGATATTCTGATTTTCTTTCTTTTGGATATATACTCAATAGTGGGATTGCTGGATCACATGATAGCTCAATTTTTGGTTTTTGGAGGAAGATCCAAACTGTTCCCCATAGTGGTTTCACTGACTGTCATTCCCACCAACAATGGACAAGAGTTCCCTTTTCTCCACATCTTCCCCAGCATATGTTATTGCCTGTCTTTTAGATATAAACCATTTTAACCTGAGTGAGATAACATCTCATTGTAGTTTTGATTTGCATTTCTCTGATGATCAGTGATGTTGAGCACCTTTACATATGCCTGTCTGCCATTTGTATATCTCCTTTTGAAAAGTGTCTATTCAAATATTTTGCCCATCTTTTGATTGGATTATTAGATTTTTTTTCCTATAGTGTTATTTCAGGTACTTTTATTAATATATTTTGTTTGTTAATCATTTATCACATAGATAGTTTGAAAATACTTTCTTCCATTGTGAGGATTGTCTCTTCACTTCGTTGATTGTGTCTTTACTGTCCAGAAGCATTTTAAACTTCACGTGATCCCATTTGCCCACTTTTGCTTTAGTTACCTGGGTTTGTGGGATATTGCTCAAGAAATGTTTGCCCAGAATGATGTCCTGGAGATTTTCCCCAATGTTTTCTTGTAGGCCTTCATGGTTTGAGGGTTTTAGATTTAAATATGTAAGCCATTTTGATTTGATTTTTGTATATGGTAAGAGATAGGCATCTCTTTTCATTCTTCTGCATATGGATATCCAGTTTTCCCAGCACCATGTATTGAAGAGATTGTCCATTCCCCACTGAATGTTCTTGCAACCTTTGTCAAAAATGAGTTCACTGTGGGTGCATGGATTTGTTTCTCAGTTCTCTATTCTGTTTTATTTGTTTATGTGTCTGTTCTTATGCCAGTATCTTGCTGTTTTCATTACTATAGCTCTGTAGTATGATTTCAAGTTAGGTAATGTGATTCTTCCAGTTTTTGTTCTTTTTGCTTAGGAGAGCTTTGTCTATTTATTGTAGTCTTCACCCTCGGGGATTATTTGTAGCCGTTCTTCTTAGGAAGGCTTTCCAGATATTTGAAAGGACTTTGATGTTGTAATCTAAGCTGTTTCTGCTTTAGGGGGCACCCCAAGCCTAGTAATGCTGTGGTTCTGGCAGACTTGTAGAGGTACC
Source organism: Gorilla gorilla gorilla (assembly GCF_029281585.2). NCBI lineage: Eukaryota > Metazoa > Chordata > Mammalia > Primates > Hominidae > Gorilla > Gorilla gorilla. The sequence goes on along the minus strand of NC_073239.2, from coordinate 28,395,078 downwards.
ACCTTGATGGTTGCATTAGCCCTTTTTCATGCTGCTGATAAAGACATACCTGAGACTGGAAAGAAAAAGAGTTTTAATTGGATTTACAGATTCACATGGCTGGGGAGGCCTCAGAATCATGGCAGGAGGTGAAAAGCTCTTCTTAAATGGTGGCAGCAAAAGAAAAATGAGGAAGGTACAAAAGCAGAAACCCCTGGTAAAACCATCAGATCTCGTGAGACTTATTCACTACCATGAGAACTGTATGGGAGAAACCACCTCCATGATTCAAAGTATTTACCACCAGGTTCCTCCGACAACACATAGGAATTATGGGAGTACAATTCAAGATGAGATTTGGGTGGGGACACAGAGCCAAACCAGATCATTCCATTGCTGGCCCCTCCAAATCTCATGTCCTCATATTTCAAAAGCAGTCATGCCTTCCCAATAGTCCCCCAAAGTCTTAACTCATTTCAGCATTAGCCCAAAAGTCCACAGTCTAAAGTCTCATCTGAAACAAGGCAAGTTCTTTCCACCTATGGGCCTGTAAAAATCAAAAGAAAGCTAGTTCCTTCCTAGATACAATAGGGATAAAGATATTAGGTTAATACAGCCATTCAAAATGGGAGAAATTGGCCAAAACAAAGTGCTTACAGGGCCCATGAAAGTCTGAAATCCAGCAAGGCAGTCAAATTTTAAAGTTAAAAAATGATGTTCTTTGACTCCATATCTTACATCCAGGTCATGCTGATGCAAGAGGTAGGTTTCCATAGACTTGGGCAGCTCCAGCTCTATGGCTTTGCAGAGTATAGGCCCCCTCCTGACTGCTTTCATGGGCTGGTGTTGAGTGTCTGTGGCTTTTCCAGATGCATGGTGCAAGCTGTTGGTCGATCTACCACTCTGAGGTCTGGAGGATGGTGGTCCTCTTCTCACAGCTCCAACAGGAGTTGCCCCAGTAGGGACTCTGTGTGGAGCCTCTGATCCCATGTTTTCCTTCCACGGTACCCTAGGAGAGGTTCTCCCTGCTCCTGCTGCAAACTTTTGCCTAGGCATCCAGGAGTTTCCATACATCTTCTGAAATCCAGGTGAAGGTTCCCAAATATCAATTCTTGACTTCTGTGCACCCACAGGCTCAACACCACATGGAAGCTGTCAAGACTTTTGGCTCGCACCCTCCAAAACCATGGGTTGAGCTGTAATCTTGGCCCCTTTTAGCAGTGGCTGGAGTGGCTGGGACTCAGAGCACCAAGTCCCTAGGCTGTACACAGCATGGGAACCCTGGGCCTGGCCCCCAAAACCATTTTTTCCTCTTAGGCTTCTGGTTCTGTGATGGGAGGGACTATGATGAAGACCTCTGACATGCCCTGGAGACATTTTCCCCATTGTCTTGGGGACTATCATGTGAATCCTTTTTACTTATGCAAATTTCTGCAGCCAGCTTGAATTTCTCATCAAAAAATTAATTTTTCTTTTCTACTGCATCATCAAGCTGCAAATTTTCCAAACTCAAATTTTCAAGTCACCTCTTGAATGTTTTGCTGCTTAGAAAGTTCTTCTGCCAGATACCCTAAATCATCTCTCTCAAGTTCAAAGTTCCACAGATCTCTAGGGCAGGAGCAAAATGCTGCCAGTCTCTTTTCTAAAACATATCAAGAGTCACTTTTGCTCCATTTCCCAACAAGTTCCTTATCTTCACGTGAGATCATCTCAGCCTGGATTTCATTGTCCATATCATTATCAGTATTTTGTCCAAGCCATTCAACAAATCTCCAGGGGGTTCCAAACTTTCTCAAATTTTTCTGTCTTCTTCTGAGCCCTCCAAACTGTTCCAACCTCTGCCTGTTTCCCAGTTCCAAAGTCGCTTTCACATTTTTGGGTATCTTTTCAGCAGCACCCCACTCTACTAGTATCAATTTACTGTATTAGTCAGTTTTCATTCTGCTGATAAAGACATACTTGAGACTGGGAAGAAAAAGAGGTTTAATTGGACTTATAGTTCCACATAGCTGGGGAGGCCTGAGAATCATAGTGGAGGGTGAAAGGCACTTCTTACACGGCAATGGCAAGAGAAAAATGAGGAAGATGCAAAAGCGGAAATCCCTGGTAAAACCATCAGATCTCATGAAACTTATTTACTACCACGAGAACAGTATGGGGGAAACCTCCCCCATGATTCAGATTATCTCCCACCAAATCCCTCCCACAACATCTGGGAATTATGGGAGTACAATTCAACATAAGATTTGGGTGGGGACACAGAGCCAAACCGTATCAACGGACTTAGAAATATATGGGAGAATTATATGGACTACCTGGCAGAGACTTGTTCTTTTCCCTTACTTTCTCCCAAACATACAGTCTCTCTCTCTATTCTGGGCCACCTGAAGCTGGGGATGTAGTGACATAAGCACCTCTGTGGCCACCACCACTATGACTGCACTGGGTCAGGCCTGAAACCAACACAGCACTGGGTCTCACCCAAGGCCTGCCGCAACCATTCCCTGGCTGCTGCTTATGTTTGCCCAAAGCCCTGGGGCTCTACAATAAGCAGGTGGCAATGCCAGCCAGGCTTGTGACCTTCCCTTCAGGGCGACGAGATACCCCAGGCCCCAAGTGGGTCCAGAAGTGTTCTCCAAGTGTCAGGGACTAGAATCAAAAACCTTAGAAGTCTACCTGGTATTCTGTTGTATTGCGACTGAGCTGGCACTCACACCACAAAACACAGTCCGTCCTACTCTTTTCTCCCCTTTCCAAAGGCAAAGGAACCTTATCCCATAGCCACCACCACCCCATGCCACAAGGAGTACTGCCAGATTACCACTGATGTTTTCTTAAGACTCAAGGTCTCTGAAGCCAGCTTGTGGTGAATGCTGCCTGGCCTGGGACTCACTCTTTAGTGCAGTGGGCTCCCCTCTGGCCCAGGGAATGTCCAGAAATGCCATACGAGAGTCATGTTCTTGAATGGAAAACCCCAAGAACCTGCTAGGTGCTCTACCCCATTGTGGCAGTGTTGCTGCCTGAAGCCAGCAAGTCTCAGAGACTCACCAAGGCCCTCTATCTAGTACCAGGTATCACTGCTGGTTAGTCAGGGTCCAAGCGCCCTTCAGTTAGCAGGTAATAAATGCTGGAAGGACTGGGTCATTTCTTTCAAGGAGGAAGGTTCCCTTCTGGTTTGGGGTGTGTCTATAGATGTCATCTGGGAGCTAGGGCCTGAACAAGGGCCTCATGGCTCTGACTGGTACCCTATCCTGCTGCAGCTGAGCTGGTATCCAAGATGTAAGACAAAATCCTCCCTGCTATTCCCTCTCCTCTTTTCAAGGAAGGGATCTCATTTGGAGTCAGGAGCTGTGCAGCCTGGGGTTATGGGAGGAGTGATGCCAGCACTACCTTGGCTGCCCCAGCTCGTGTCTCTGTATGTTGCATGCTCCCACAGTCCACCGTCTCTGGGCCTAGTTCAGCCCTTGGACTCACCTAAGAGTTTCAGTCCTTATGGCCCAGACTGATTTCCAAGTTTACTTAGGGACATAGAGCACTTTGGCCCTCTGTAACAAGGTTTGCAGGCACTCAAGTTCTAACTGCTGGCGTTGGCAATTCCTCTCTAAGGGCTGGTTTAAATGCTCCCTCCATGAGTGGGCGCCATCTGAATTTGGTCTAGTTTTCTTTTTGCACTAACAGAACAACACAGAGTTTAATTCCTCACAATTACTGTTTTCTCCTTTCCCCAGTGCCCAGAGATGCTCTCTGCACCACACTCCTGCCAGGAATGGGGAAGAGGTGGAGTCAGTGATTCAGGACTATTTTATCTATCTCTTCTGTGCCTCTTTCAGCTATATGAAGTTAAAATCAGGTACTATTAGTACTCACCTGATTTTTGGTTCCTATGAAGGTGATTTTTCTTTTTTTTCTTTTTCTTTTTTTTTTTTTTAGACGGAGTCTCGCTCTGTCGCCCAGGCTGGAGTGCAGTGGCGCAATCTCGGCTCACTGCAAGCTCCGCCTCCTGGGTTCGCTCCATTCTCCTGCCTCAGCCTCCCAAGTAGCTGGGACTACAGGCACCCGCCACCACGCTGGGCTAATTTTTTGTATTTTTAGTAGAGATGGGGTTTCACCGTGTTAGCCAGGATGGTCTCGATCTCCTGACCTCGTGATCCACCCTCCTCGGCCTCCCAAAGTGCTGGGATTACAGGCGTGAGCCACCGCGCTCGGTGTTTTCTATAAGTAGATCATTGTTAAGTTGGTGTCCCTGCAGGGAAGATGATAAGTGGAGCTTTCTATCCCACTGTCTTGCTCTGTCTCTCTCCAAAATACACATTTTTCTAACATGTACGTGGAATGCTCTCCAGGATAGGCCACATGTTATGTAGCAAAACTAATCTGAATAAATTTTAAAAGATTGAAATAATTAAAAGCAAGTTCTTCAAACAAATGGAATTAAGTTAGAAATTAATACAAATGCAATTTTTAAAATTCAAAAATATGTGGAAATTGAAAAACACACTCTGTATTTATCTTTTTCTGCTGCTGCTACAAAGTGTCACAAACTTAAAACAATGAAAATTTACTGTCTCACAGTTCCAGAAGCTACATATCTGAAATTAAGCTGTTAGCATGATCGTACTTCCTCTAAAACCAGTAAAGATGTCTTTCCTTGCCTTTTCCTAGCCACTGGTAGTTTTCTGGCAATCTTGGTTTTCCTTGAATTGCAACTACATAACTCTAATTTGTGCATCATCACCACATGGCATTTTCCTTGTATGTCTGTCTTCACAAAGCCATCTTCTTATAAGGACACTGGTCATCATGGATTACAGGCCTACCCTACTCCAATATAACCTTGCTGGCTTAACTAATCTCCTCTGCAACAACCCTATTTCCAAATAAGACCACATTCTGCAACAGTGGATGTTAGAACTTCAGTATATCTTTTGAGAAGAGTGGTATTATTAAACTTATAACACACTGCTGAGCAATAAAAGAGTCATAAAGAAATTGCAAGAGAACTTAGGGAAAAAAAAACAAGTGCCAATGAATATCTCTTATGAATATAGACATAAAAATCCTTAATGAAATAATAGAAAACAGAATCCAGCAGTACATTAAAAAGATTAAACATGACCTTGTAGAATTTGGCTAGTTTTCAAGTTTAACATATGAAATTATTCAAATATAAGACACCACAATAATAAAGAAAAGAAGAAAAAACGTCTCAAAATATGCAGAAAAACATTTTACAAAATGTTTTCGCTTGTTCAGTATTAGTAAAAATACTGAACAAAGAATAAAATGGAATTTCCTCAACCTGATAATAAGCATCTATAAAAACTCCACAGTTAATACCATATTTAATGATGAAATACTAAAAGTTTTACTTCTGAGATAAGGAACAAATCATGATATCTGTTATTTTCACTTCTATTCAACATTATCTTGGAAGTTCTAACCAGGGAAATTGGCACTAAAATGAGATAAAATCATCCAGATGAAAGAAAAAAAGTATCTCTATTCACAGGTGACAGGATCTTATATATACAGAAATACTGAAGAACACACAGATACACAAACTATTGCAATGAATATATGTGTTCATAAAAGCTTCAAGATATAATATTAGCATACAAACGTTAGTTGTATTTCTATGCATTAGCACTGTACAACTCTATATTGAAATTTAAAAATCAATTCCATTTTAAATGGCATCTGAATTAATAAAATACTAAGGAATACATTTAACCAAAGAAGTATGAGGCCTGTACATGGACAACTAAAAAATATTGTAAAATAAATTAAAAAGAATATTTAAAATGCAAGATGTCCATCCCATGTTCATGAATTGTAAGACTCAATATTGTTAATATGGTTATACAAAACTAATTGTTCCACAGAGTCAAAGCTACCTTTTCAAAATTCCAGCTACCTTTTTGAAGAATTAGACAACCCTTATCAAAATTCAAACTGCCTTTTTGTAGAAATAGACAATATAATCCTACAATATAAATGCAAATGCAAGAAACACCAGATTGTTAAAACAATATTGGAATTAAATAACAAAGTTATATAAATCATACTTCATAATTTTACAATGTAAAAGAAAGCTACAATAAGCAAAGCAGTGTCGTACTGTCATAAGGGTAGACATATAGATAGATGGAATAGAATTGAGTAATTAGAGACTGTTATTGAAGAAGGTCTATTGCTTTTCAAGAAGGCCAAGATTATTAATGGGAAAAGAACAGTCTTTTCAAAAATTGGAGCTGATATGCCTAGATATCCACATGCAAAATAATAAAATCGTAGCCTTAATGAATCTAATATGTAACTGTAAGAGCTACAACTGTAAAACTCTTAGAAGGAAAAATAGGTATAAACCTTTATAAGCTTGCATTATAAAAGTTTCTTAAATATGAGACCTAAAGCACAATAAACAATAAAAAATTATTAACTTGGACTTTATCAAAGTGAAAAATGTGTGTCAAAAGTCACTGTCAAAAAAGTAAGAATACAACCCACAGAATGGGAGAAAATATTTGCAATTTATGTATCTTTTAAGGGTTTAGTATCCTGAATATATTTTTAAAACACCGCTCAACAATAAGAAGACAACCCAATTTTTTTACATTGACAAAGGACATGAAAAGACATTTCTCCAAAGAACATAAACAAATTGCCAATAAGGACATGAAAAAAATGTGATAAAACAGTCATTAGTGAAATGCAAATCAAACCCACTGTGAGATACCACTCCACACATACTAAATTGGTATAATAATGTTACAAAGAAAAAGAAAATAGCAAATGTTGACAAGGATGTAGACAAATCAAAACCTTCATCCATTGCTCGTGGGAATATCAGTGACACTGCTGTGGAATGGTATAGTTTGGCAGTTTCTCAAAGAGTAAAATACAGAGTCACCATACAGCCTACCAATTACACTCCTATGAATATAAACAAGAAGATTCAAAACATACGTAGAACAAAAACTTGTACACAAATGTCCATGGCAGTATTATTCATAATAGCCAAGGGGTGGAAATAACCCAACGGCTCTCCGACTGAACAACGATAAACAAAATGTGTTATACCCATACACTAGAATATTGTTCAACCATAAAAAGGAAGGAAGCTTTAATACATGACTTTGGTACAGATGCACTTACAAGCACTAAGCTAAATGAAACAGTTCAAACACAAAATACATTTATGTGAGTCCATTTTAAAAATAAACATCTATAACAGGCAAAATCATAGAGACAGAAAGTAGATTGTGACTGCCAGGATATGGAGAGAGGGCAAAATGGGATTGACTGCTAACAGATATGAGTTTTCTCTTTGGAGTAATGAAAATGTTCTGGAATTAGAGAATGATGATTATTTTGCAACATTTTAAAGATTCTAAAAATCAACTGATTGTACTCTTTCATATGCTTGAAATAATGAATTTTATGTTATATACATTTTATCTCAATAAAACGTATCTAAAAACAAACAATGCCTCAAGAGATATCTCTGTATTTTCTTAGTAGTCTGTTGAGTAAATAAAATTTGTCTAAAAATGAAAATAAACAAATTCATTATCATACCTGTTGCCAAATTGCCTTTTTGAAATTGAGATCCAGTTTATGCTTTCATCAAAACGAAAGTACTTTCCTCCAAGAAAGCAAAGCGTGTATTCTTGTTTTTATAGTTCTTTCACAAATTGGCACTTCAAAATGCCATTAAATATTTTAATTTGTATGTGATTCATTTTACTGAGGTTTAGCCCCTTTTTATATACTTATTACCTATCTTAACTTTTATGAGCAGCCTGTTTAGGTGTTCACTGTTTTAAGTTATTTGTTATGTTTTACATTTTAAACTAGAATATTCTTATTTTCAAAAATACTCCAATACAGAATGTATGAAGAAAAAAGGGAATTCCTGGGTTTGCACACCCAGCTCAACTTCCAAAAGCAAAACATGAATTTAAGACCTTTTGCTTTGAATATAATAAGCTATCCTCTTTATCAACACTGCATTAGAATATCTGTTTTGCACACCATTCCTAATATTGTTTTGTTAAAATTTTAATGTTTTATAATATTATTAAGAAAATGTTATAATATGGTTTGCTTTCTCTATCATTTGTGTGGCAGAATATCCATTGTGTACTTACTGTTATCTGTATTTTCTGTGTGAATCACCTCTTTATAGCCTTTGACCATCTTTCCTTTCAGTTAATAGCCTATTCATTTGTAAGAGTTCTTCATATAGTATGACAATTAGTCAATTTTCTGTTAATACATGGCTAATATTTGATTCTAGTCTCAGTTTTCACTATGTTCATCATTCAAAATATTTTAATATTTTTGGGTAAAATCTGAATATACTTTTCTATATGGCTGGTAAGTTTCATGTCCACCTGCAAATGCCAATTTTTTCCAAGATTATGAGTCTTGTACATTTTTTATTTAGTTTGCAGTACATTTCAATATACTTTGAAATGTATTGCTTTTGGAACTCATTTGATATAAGTTATTATTTAAGTCACCTTTAATCCCTCTTTTAGTATAACCTTGTCCAATTTATACTGTCCATGATGTTTGGACGATAGGTGAATTAAGAAACTTATTATATTGTTTCCTTATATAGGTTGAAATAACAAATGGTTTAGAATATTTAAAATGTTCTCCTCTGAACCACATAAGTTAGCCTTGTTTACTTTTGCTCTTGTACAAGTCACATTTTGAAGAATACCAACATTTCCCCAAGGTTTCAAAATGCCAATCTTTCCAAAAGTTTTTTCTAAAAAATATCATCAACAAAATAATTGTGGTTTTTTCCTGTAATTAGAGATAATTTTAGATTTTTTCTCTATTACCATAAGCAAGGCTTTCCAGAAGAGACCTGAATAATAGTAATAATAACAATGATAATAAGCAATTTTTTCTTCATTCCATTTTTTAATTAATTTAATTTAATTTATATTTTTAGAGACAGGATCTCACTCTGTTGCCCAGGCTGTAACCTCAAACTCCTGGGCTCAAGTGATCCTCCCACCTCAGCCTACCAAGTAGCTAGGACTGTAGGTGTGCACTACTATGCCTGGATATGTTTTTAAACTTTTAGTAGAAACAGAGTCTTTCCCAATCTGGTCTCAAACTCCTGGCTTCAAGCAATCTTCGCATTTTGGCCTCCCAAAGTTGTTTCTGATTTTAATGGAAACAACTGCTTTATTTTCCATCACTGTGAATATTCAATACATTTTTAAGCCTTTCTTTCTCCTGTCAGCAAACAATAGTTCGAGCACAATTTTACCTCACTCACACCATCCCCTCAAATTCTTTATCCTTTATATTACAAAAGTGTTTTTTGATATTCTAAAAAAATGCTTCAATATGCCTTTGATTTTAAAAAGTACATTTTAACTATTACTTTTACCTTTACATTTATATTTCTAAAATACTATATGATTAAATGTTTTGATAGTTTTATTGCTCATTACTCTTTTCAGCATACTCTTATCTATTTCAGTATTTCATTCTTTTCTTTTATTCATTCAGGTGGAATCTCAATTTTATTCTAAGCAGCACACATTCACACATATTTTTCTGCATTTTCACACATTAAAATTTATTTTCATATATCTTCAAACAAAAATTAAGTGCATATACAATTTTATACTCACAATTTATTTCTCTCAGAAAGCTATTTTCAAGTATTTATTCTGCCAGTCAGAACTCTGTTCTCAGTCTGCCATACTTCTCTGTGATTTTTATGTGTGTGTAATAACAATGGTTTATTTTTACATCTGGACTTTAAATTTTTGACTGAAGAGCATGGGACATATTTCTTTGTAGCAGACCAGCATTCCTCAAGATATAATACAAAACACTTTTTTTAAGAGCAGCAACGTCATGAGGACCAGAGAGAACAAGATTTGGGATGACGGAGAAATGTGAGCAATAAGCTGGTATCTATAATTATTTGCTAGAGAAATTTGCAAATTCTGAACAAAATGAAACAGGCTGAGAATCCTAGCTTTGACAAGCAATGAATAGCTTCTGGAGGATAGAGACTAAATCAAATATTAGAAACCTAATGAGGATGAATATAAATTGGTACTCTGAAGGTCTCAAACTCATGGACATTTCTTTTCTAGAAGACCTTTGCAGAATTCTAAATCCACAAGAAGTAGAAAGCGTGAAAAGTAAACGGACACAATGGAAAAAATAAAAATAAAGAGCTGAGCTTTTGGCAATCTTGCAATGCTGTAAAAACAAGGATTTAGGTTTAAGACCCGCCAAAATAATGGGCCTCAGTGAGCCCATCAGGATTTCAGTTAGAAGGCTTGGGGGATATATTCTTGGAATGAATTCAAGCAGCAGTAAGTTGAGCCTTACCAAAACTGGAAGTCAGTCTCAAATCAGCTCTACCTTTAATTGAATTAAGGGAATCAGTGTCTGTCTGCTTAGCAGAGTAAAAGATAGACATTCTCTGGTAAAATAAAAAATCATCTGAAGCCTCTGCAATATTTTCTTGTATACAACATCTGGCAGTCACTTAATAATTAGTAGATGTGACAGAAAACAGGTGCAAATAAAAATAAACAAATATGTTAAACAGATACAATGATTCAGTTATAGGGACTAGCAGACAAGTGCTTTAATAATAATCTATTAAAAAAATAAAAAAATAAGGACAGTATAGAGAAAAAGTTGAATAATTTCACAAGGGAACTGCATCTAAAAAGATTAAAGAAAATTTACAGACCTTAACTTACATGAGCATAATCCATGGGAAAAGGCATAAACAAAATTACAGAGGAGATGGCAAAATTTAATGTCTTAATTGGGCATCGTTTACACAGAGGTGTGGATTTGTCAAAATTAATTGAACTGCATATTAAGATTTGTGTATTTCACTGTATGTAAATTGTACCTGAACAAAAATATTAAAGAAAATAGAATGAGGTAGATATTATATAGTGAAAACACACAATAAAAATTAGGAAATCACTAGATGTGATAAGGGAGTGACACAGAGCCAGGGGACCCTCCCCAGCTCAGGGAAGCAGTGAATGAGTGAGTGACCTCGGGAACCTGTGCTTCTCCCATGGATCTTTGCAAGCCTGGGGTCAGAAGATCCCCCAGTGAACCCACTCCACCAGGGCCTTCCGACTGACGTTCAGAGCTCTGTGGAGTCTCGTCAGAGCAGCTGCTCGGGCACACATGGAGCCCCAGGAATCTTAGAAACCCGGGCTTCCCAGCAAAAGTGGCTGCAACTCCAGCAAAGTGGAAGGTTAGACCTCCATACACACTCCTGGGAAAGGGGCTGAGCAACAACGGTCTGCAGGACCTGCTTCCACGGCACCTCACAGGATAAGACTCGCTGGGAACTCCTGTAACAGCATTGGTTCTCACTGAGAGGGAGCTCCCAGGGGGAGGAGTGAGTCACTATCTTTGCTCTTTCACAGGGCTAGCCCCTGTTTCCTTAGGGTTGTAGGGAGTTCCAGGCAACTAGGGACTGGAGCAGTCCCTCAGTGCAGCCCAGCAGCTCTACAGATAAGTGGTCAGATTGCTTATTCATGTGAATCAGGAATCCCCTTTATCTTCACTGTGCAATATCCCAACCAGGGTCTCCAGTTACCCCTGATGGTGGTTTCCGGTTTCAGACGTCCCTTGGATGGAGCTCCCTGTGGAAGGGGTGGCCCAGGCAACTTTGCCCTTTGGCCTCCTTAGTCATTCTTGCCTTAGGGCTTTGGCAAGTGAGAGATAAATGGGGGCTGGAGCAGACCTCCAGCACAGCACAGTTTCTCCAAAAAAACGTGGTCAGAATGCTTTTTTAAGCGGGCCCCTAATCCCATTCCTTCTCACTGGGTGGGTCTCCAGGTACCCCAAATGATGTTTTTCAGTCAGCAGTGGCTCCAAACCTCCCTGAGGATGGAGCTTCCAGAGAAAGGGGCAGGTTGCCATCTGTGGTGTTTGGCTGCCTTAGTCATTCTTGTTTTCCGGTTTTGGAGAGTCCGGGGTGACTAGGGGCTGGAGCAGACCCCCAGCACAGTTTCTCTAAGAAAAAAGTGGCAAGACTTCCTTCTTCTGTGAGTCCAAAATCTCATTCCTCTTCACAGGGCAGGATCTTCTGACCAGGGTCTCCAGCCACAGCCTGCAGGTGCATTTGAGCTGGCAGCAGGTTTGTACCTCCCTGGGACAAAGCTCTCAAAGGGAAGGGCAGACCACTGTCTTTGCTGTTTTAAAGCTTTTACTGTTGATAGCTTTGATACTGGAAAATCTGAGGTGATTTGGAACTGAAGCAGACGCCCACCATACTGCAGCAGATCTATGGAAAAGTGACCAGACTATTACATAAGTATCCTTCCCATATCTCCTCACTGGGCAAGTCCCCCAGGGCTAGATCTCCAGCCACGGCCTGCAGGGGCTATTGAGCCAGTAGCAGCTCTGTAGCTCCCTGGACAGAGCTCCCAGTGTGAGAGGAGCATTGCCATCTTTCCTGTCTCACAGCACTTGCTCTTGCTATCTCCAGGAATGAGCGACTCTGTAGGAGCAGGGGCTAGTTCAGACCCTCAGCACAGAGCAACCACCTCAGAAAACTAACCAGACTGTTCTCCATGCAGATGGTGGTCCTCACTTCTCCTCACTGGACAGGGCCACCTTACCTGGGACTCCAGCAAAACCACTCTGCCTCCTCCTGATCACCACAATCAGAAGCAGCCCAACATTTCTCCAAGGAAGAAATCCCAAGATCAACCCACAACTCCTCCTCCACTACGGTACAGCTCTAACATCTCTCAGGCTGGGAAAGGAACAAAGGGCCTAGTCACTATGCTGGTACCTCCAGCATACTGCATCCATTATATGGAAAGGAGTCCAGCCCATCTTCCCTGGGAACCCTCAATCCCTTCACCAGGCAGGGCCCCCGGCTCATGAACACAGAACAATCACCCCACCCATGGCTGAGCATACCCACTGATAGTGGTCCAGTGTTTCCCTGGGGAGAGGCTCCCAGAAGCATTTGACAGCCCTTCTGCCACAGCCACAGCAACAATTCTATTCCTGCTGCCCTTGGTCTGGGGAAGAAACAAAGAGCTTAAAGGCTGCACACCACAGCCACCATGTGGAGAGATGAATCTCTCCTCCCTGTGAGCCTTTGAATCTCTGCTCCACAAAAGTGGAACCCCAAGATGACACCAGCAGAACAGCTGCCCTACCCCACTGGCTGAACACTCCCAGTAACAATGGCTCTGCAGTCCTTGGAGGTGGAGAACTGAGGGGCAACTGTAAGCCTCTCTGCCACTGCCTCTGCTGTGGAACTGCCCTTTCCTCCCTTGGACTAATGAAGGACCAAAGATGCCAGTGTCTTATCCACACCTCCAAAAAAGCTGCAGTTGACCCAAGGAGGGGAGGCCAGTCTTTCTCCTATGGGTCCCACCCACCACTCCTACCTGTCACCAGTGAGAGAAACCCCATCATGGACTCTCAGAATAGGCCCTCCATTGTGGGCTAATTGCACTGAGCCAGGAGTCCCCAACATTTATGGCACCAGGAACCACTTCCCTCCATGACAATTTTGCCATGGACCAGTTTGGAGGGAGATGGTTTCGGGGTGAAACTGTTCCAACTCAGATCATCAGGCATTGGTTAGATTCTCATAGGAGCATGCAACCTAGATCCCTCACATGCACCATTCACAATAGGGTTCACACTCCTATGAGAATCTAATGCCACTGTTGATTGGAGAGGAAGCAGAGCTCACCCACTTCTCTCCTCCTGTTGTGCAGCCTGATTTCTAACAGACCATAGTCTGGTAGCAGTTCATGGCTTGGGAGTTGAGGACCCCTGCACTGAGCAATTACTGACCTGCATCTCTCTGGTGTGGAGCCCCCAGGAAGCAAGCAAAAGACCCTCAGCCATAACCACTACTAAGGTACCTTTCTTGGCTGCCTCCAAGTTGGGGGGAAAACATAAGGACATACCCCAGAGTTGTGGTGGACAGCCCAGGAGTGTCAAGCCATAATCTACAACCAACACTCAAGGGGGAGAGGAGCCCACACTTTCAGAGCACTGAAAGAAAGTCTGGCTGCAACCTTGAGGAAATATAGGGGAGTCACAGGACTGAGCAAGAGCCTAGCAACTGATCATGCCTAAGCGTCACCTACTGGATCACATCCCAAAGCTTTAACACCAAAAATACCTCAATAACAGACTCCCCTGTGAAACCAAAGAAAATAAGCCAGCTACAAATAAGGACTCTGCACAAAGCCTTGGCCCTGTGAAAACATCCAAGAAGACGTCTACTTCCTGTACTCAATTTACATTGTAAATAAAGGAACACCCACATGCAGACATGAGAAAGAACCAACATGAGGACTCCAGTAATTCAAATGGCCAGTGTCTTATGTCCACTAAATGACTGAACTAGTTCTCCCACAAGGTTGTTTTAACCAGGCTAAGTTGGCTGAAATGACAGAAATATATTTCAGAATATGAACAGAAACAAAGATTATCGAGATTCAGGAGAATGGCAGAACCCAGTCCAAGAAAACTAAAAATCACAATAAAATGATACAGGAGCTGAAATATGAAATAGTCAATAAAAAAGAACCTAACAGATCTGACATAGCTAAAAACACACTATAAGGATTTCACAATGCAATTGTAAGTATTAACAGCAGAATAGACAAAGCTAAGGAAAGAATCTCAGAAATTGAAGACTAGCTCTCTGAAATAAGACAGACAAAAATAAAGAACAAAGACTATAAAAGAATGAAAACTCCATTGAGAAATATGAGATTATGTAAAGAGGCAAAATGTATGAACCATTAGCATCCCTGAAAAAGATGGGAAGAAGGCAAACAACTTGAAAAGCACATTTCAAAATTTTGTCCACGAAAATGTCCTCAACCTTGCTAGAGAGGCGAACAGACAAATTCAGAAAATACAGAGACCTATGCAACATTCTAATCAAGATCATCCCAAAGATACATAATTATCAGATTTTCCAAAGTTGAGGTAAAAGACAGAATGTTAAAGGCAACTAAAGTGAAAGGGCAGGCTCACCTACAAAGGGAGCCCCATCAGGCTAACAACAGTGGACTTCTCTGTTGAAATCTTACAAGCCAGGAGAGATTGGGTGCCTATACTCAACATTCTTAAAGAAAAAAAATCTTGAGACAAGAATTTCATATCCTGCCAAACTAAGCGTTCTCAGTGAAGGAGAAATAAGACTCTTTTTAGATAAGGACACATTGAGGGAGTTTGTTACCACCAGGTCTCCCTTAAAAGAGATCTTGAAAGGAGTACTAAATATAGAAAAGGAAGACACTTGCTTGCCAATACAAAAACACACTTAAATACGCAGACTAGTGATACTATAAAGCAACTACACAAACAAGCCAGCATAGTAGCCAGTTAACAACACAATGATAGGATCAAAGCCCCACATTTCAATACTAGTCTTGCAAATGGGCTAAATGTCCCCACCTAAAAGGCACGGAGTGGCAAACTGGATTAAAAAAGCAAAACCCAACTGTATGCTGCATTCAAGAGACCCAACTCACAGATAATTACACCCACAGGCTCAAAATAAAGGGATGGAGTTAAATTTACCAATGAAAATAATAACAAAAAAGGCAGGGGTGGTGAACCTAATTTCAGATAAAATAGATTTTAAACTGACAAAAATAAAAAAAGACAAAGAAGGGCAATACATAATGGTCAAGGGTTCAATTCAACAAAAAGACCTAACTATCCTAAATATATATGCACCCAACACAGGAGCACGCAGATTCATAAAGCAAGTTCTTAGAGAACTACAAATAGACATAGACTCCTGCAACAATAATAGGGGGAGACTTCAACACTTCATTGTCAATATTAGGTTATCAAGTCAGAAAGTTAATGAAGATATTCAGGACCTGAACTCAACTTGGACCAAATGGATCTGATAGACCTCTAAAGAACTCTCCAACCCAAAACAATAGAATATAAATTTTCATTGCCACATGACACCTACTCTAAATTTGACCACATAATTGGACATCAAAGAATCCTCAGCAAATGCAAATGAATTGAAATCATACCAAGCACACTCTTGGGCCACAGTGTAATAAAAATAAAAATTAAGATTTTAAAAATTGCTCAAAACCATGCACTTACATAGAAGTTAAGCAACCTGCTCCTGAAAGACTTTTGGGTAAATAACGAAATTAAGGCAGACATCAAGAAGTTCTTTGAAATTAATGAGAGCAATATACAACATATATATATAACAAACTCTGGGACTTAGCGAAGACAATATTAACAGAAAAATTCACAGTAATGAAAACTCACATCAGAAAGTTAGAAAGATCTCAAATTAACAACCTAACATCATAACTGGAAGAATCAGAGCAGCAAGAGCAAATAAACCTCAAAGCTAGCAGAAGACTACAAATAACCAAAATCAGAGTTGAAGTGAAAGAAATCAAGACACAAAAAACCATTCAAAAGATCAATGAAGTCAGGACTTAGTTTTTTGAAAATACTAAGAGATAGAGAGGCTGCTATCTAGAATAATAAGGAAGAAAAGAGAGAAGATCCAGATTAACACAATTAAAACTGACAAATGGGATGTTACCAGTGGCCCCACAGAAATAAAAGTAACCATCAGAAACTATGAATACCTCTATGCACACAATCTAGAAAACCTGAAAGAGATAAATTCCTGAACACACACACCCTCTGAAGATTAAACCAGGAACAAATAGATTCCCTAAAGAGACCAATAATGAGCTCTAAAATTGGATCACTAATAAATAGCCTACCAGCCCCCCAAGAAAATCCAGGACCAGATGGATTCACAGCTGAATTCTACCAGATGTACAAAGAAGAGATGGTGCCATTTCTAAGGAAACTACTCCACAAAATTGAGGAGGAGGGACTCCTCTCCAACTCGTTCTATGAGGCCAACAGCATCCTGATACCAAAAGCTGGCAAAGACACAACAAAAAAGAAAACTTCAAGCCAGTAACCTTGATGAACATTGATGCATAAAGCCTCAACAAAATGCTTGCAAGCCAAATCCAGCAGCACATGAAAAAGCTAATCCACGGCAATAAAGTAGGCTTCATCCCTTGGATGCAGAGTTGGTTCAACATATGCAAGCCAATAAACATGATTCATCACATAAACATAATTAAAGACAAAAAACTGCTTATTATCTCAATAGACACAGAAAAAAGCTTTTGATAAAATTCAATATCCTGTCATGTTAAAAATCCTCAATAAAATAGGTATTGAAAAACCATACCTCAAAATAATAAGAGCCATCTATGACAAACCCACAGCCAATATCATACTCAATGCAGAAAAGCTGGAAGCATTCCTTTTGAAAGCTGGCTCAAGACAAGGATTCCCTCTCTCACCACCCCTATTCAACATAGTTTTGGGAGTACTAGCCAGAGCAATCAGGCAAGAGAAAGAAAGAAAGAAATGAAAGAAAAGAAAAGAAAGAAGAAGAAAGGAAGGAAGGAAGGAAGGAAGGGCAGGCATCCAGACAGGAAGAGAAGTCAAACTATCCCTGTTTGTAGACCACATGATTCTATATCTAGGAAACTCCCTAGTCTTGGCCCAAGGGGTCCTTGAGCCAATAAATAACTTCAGCAAAGTTTCAGGATGCAAAATCAGTGTACAAACATCACTAACATTTCTATACAGCAACAACAGCCAAGCTGAGAGTCAAATCAGGAACACAATCCCTTTCAAAATTTCCACAAAAAGAATAAAATACCTTGGAATATGGCGTATGAGGAATATGAATGATCTCTACAATGAGAATTAAAAAGCATTGCTAAAAGAAATCAGTGATAACACAAATTGAAAAACATTTCATAATCATGGCTAGGAAGAATCAATACCATTAAAATGGCCATACTGCCCAAATTAATTTACAGATTCAAAGCTATTCCTATCAAACCAGCAATGACATTCATCACAGAACTAGAAAGAAAAAACTATTTTAAAATTCATGTGGAACCAAAAACAGCCCAAATACCCAAGGCAATCCTAAGTGAAGAGAAGAAAGCAGGAGACATCACATTCAACTTGATACTATCCTACAGGGCTACAATAAACAAAACAGCATGGTACTGGTACAGCAACAGACACATAGACCAGTGGAACATAATAGAGAGTGCTGAAATAAGGCCACACACTTATGACCATATTAGACAAAGCTGACAAAAACAAACAGTGTAGAAAGGACTCCCTTTTCAATAAACGGTGCTGAGATAACTGGCTAGCCATATGCAAAAGATTGAAAGTGGACCACTTCGTTACATCATATACAAAAATCAACTCATGGTGGATTGAAGACTTAAACGTAAAATGCAATGGTATAAAACCTCTGGAAGACAAAGTAGATAATACCATTCTGGACATAGGAACAAGCAGTTTTCATGATGAAGATGCCACAAGCAATTTCAAAAAAAGTAAAAATTGACAAATGGGATTTAATTAAACTAAAGAGCTCTGCACAGGAAAAGTAACTGTCAACAGAGTAATCAGACAACCTATAAAATGGGAGAAAAAAATTGCAAACCATGCATCTGACAAGGTCTAATATCCAGCATCCATAAGGAACTTATAAACAAAGTTAATACAAAAATTTACTAAGTTGGTGCAAAAATAATTGTGGTTATGGCCATTACTTTTAATTTACTCTTAATGGCCCAAACCGTTATTACTTTTGCACCAATCTAAAATAAACAAAAACTAAAGAAGCACATTAAAAAGTGGCCAAAGGACATGGATAGACATTTTTCAAAAGAAGATGTCCATGCAGCCAACAAGCATATTTTAAAAAGCTCAATATCGCTGATTATTAGAGAAATGCAAATCAAAATCATAATGAGATACCATCTCACACCAGTCAGAATGGCTATTTTAAAAAGTCAATAAATAACAGATGCTGCCAAAGTTGTGGAGAAAAAGAGACACTTATACACTGTTTGTGGGAGTGTAAATTACTTCATCGAATGTGAAAAACAGTGTGCTGATGTCTCAAAGAGCTAAAAACTGAACTACCATTCAACCCAGCAATCCCATTACTGAGTATCTACCCAAAAGAACAGAATTCATTCTACCTTAAAGACACACGTATGTGAATGCTTTTTGCAGCACTATTCACAGTAGCAAAGAATAAAAATCAACCTAAAAGCCCATCATTGGAGGACTGGATAAAGAAAACATGGTACATATACACCATGGAATGCTAAACAGCCATAAAAAGAATAAGATTATGTCTTTTGCAGGAATATGGAGGAAGCTTATATTAAGCTTTTCTCACCCTGCTAAAAAGAACTTCCCAAGACTGGGTAATTTATAAAGGAAAAAGGTTGAATTGACTCACAATTCCACATGACTGGGAGTCCTCAGGAAACTTACAGTCATGGCAGAAGGGGAAACAAACGTCTTTCTTGCATGGCAGCAGGAGAGAGAATAAAAGCCCAGCAAAGGGAGAATCCTGTTATAAGACTATCAGATCTCAGGCAAGGCACAGTGGCTCATGCCTATAATCCCAGCACTTTGGGAGGCCAGGAGTTTAAGACAAGCTTGGCCAATATGGAAAAACCCTGTCTTTACTAAAAATACAAAAATTATCTGGGCATGGTGGCACACATCTGTAATCCTAGCTACTCAGGAGGCTGAGGCACACGAATTGCTTGAACCTAGGAGGCAGAGGTTTCAATCAGCCAAGATCACGCCACTGCATTCCAACCTGGGTGACAAAGTGAGATTCTGTCTCAAAAAAAAAAAAAAAAAGCCATCGGATCTCCTGAGAACTAACTCACTATTACGAGAACAAGATGAGGGAAACCACCTTCATAATTCAATGATCTCCACTTGGTTCCTCCCATGACATGTGGGGATTGTGGGAACTATTACACATTTCAAGATTAGATTTGGGTGGGGACAAAGCCAAACCATATCATTCCACCCCTGGCCCCTCCCAAATCTCATGTCCTCACAATTCAAAACACAATCACGCATTTCCAGCAGTCCCCCCAAAGCCTTAACGCATTTCAGCACTAACTCAAAGTCCACAGCCGAAAGTCTCAGATGAAACAAAGCAACTCCCTTCTGCCTATGAGCCTGTAAAATCAAAAGCAAGTTAGTCACTTCCTAGATACAGTGGGGGTACAGGCATTATGTAAATACAGCCATTCTAAATGGGATGGACAAAACAAAGGGTCTACAGACCCCATGCTAGCTCGAAATTCAACAGAACAGTCAAATCTTAAAGTTCCAAAAAGATCTCCTTTGACTCCATGTCTCACATTCGAGTCAGACTGATGCAAGAAGAGGGTTCCTATAGTCTTGGACAGCTTTGTCCCTATGGCTTTGCAGGGTACAGCCTCACTCCTGGCTGCTTTCATGAGCTGGCATTGAATGTCTGTGGCTTTTCCATGTGCGTGGTGCAAGCTGTTGGTGGATCTACCATTGTGGGGTCTGGAGGATGGTGCCCCTCTTCTCGCGGCTCCACTAGGCAGTGGCTCATTGGGGACTCTATGTGGGGGTGCCCACCCCACATTTCCCTTTCACACTTCCCTAGCAGAGGTTCTCCATGAGTGCCCCAGCCCTACAGAAAACTTCTGCCTGGAGTTCTAGGAGTTTTCATACATCCTCTGAAATCTAGGTGGAGGTTCCCAAACCTCAATTCTGAACTTCCATATACCTGCAGACTCAACAACATGTGGAAGCTGCCAAAGCTTGGGGCTCTCACCCTCTGAAGCAACAGCCTGAGCTGTACCTTGGCCCCTTTTAGTCATGGCAAGAGCAGCTGGAACACAGAATACCAAGTCCCTAGGCTGTACAGAACAGGGGGACCCTGGGCTCGGCCAACAAAACTGTCTTTTCCTTCTGGGCCTCTGGGCCTGTGATGAGAGGGGCTGAGGGGCTGTTGGGAAGACCTCTGACATGCCCTAGTGACATTTTCCCCATTGTCTTGGGGATTAATATTCAGCTCCCCATTACTTATGCAAATTTCTGCAGCCGGCTTGAATATCTCCTCAGAAAATGAGATTTTCTTTTCTATTGCATAGTCGGGCTGCAAATTTTCTGAACTTTTATGATCTGTTTCCCTTTTAAAACTGAATGCCTTAACAGCATCCAAGTCATCTCTTGAATGCTTTGCTGCTTTGAAATTTCTTCTGCCAGATACCCTAAATCATCTCTCTCAAATTCAAAGTTCCACAAATCTCTAGGGCAGGGGCAAAATGCTGCCAGTATCTTTTTTTTTTTTTTTTTGAGATGGAGTCTCGCTCTGTCGCCCAGGCTGGAGTGCAGTGGCGAGATCTCGGCTCACTGCAAGCTCCGCCTCCCAGGTTCACGCCATTCTCCTGACTCAGCCTCCCCAGCAGCTGGAACTACAGGCACACGCTGCCACACCCGGCTAATTTTTTGTATTTTTGGTAGAGACGGGGTTTCACCGTGTTAGCCAAGATGGTCTCGATCTGCTGACCTTGCGATCCACCCGCCTAGGCCTCCCAGAGTGCTGGGATTACAGGCGTGAGCCCCTGCGCCCGGCCAAGTATCTTCAATAAAACATAGCAAGAGTCACCTTTGCTCCAGTTCCCAAGAAGTTTCTCATCTCCATCTGAGACCAACTCAGCCTGGATTTCATTGTCCGTAACTTTATCAGCATTTTGGTCAAAGCCATTCAGCAAGTCTCTAGGGGTTTCAAACTGTCCCACATTTTTTCTGTCTTCTTCTGAACCCTCCAAACTGTTCCAACCTCTGCCTGTTATCCAGTTCTAAAGTTGCTTCCACATTTTTGGGTGTCTTTTTAGCAGAGCCTCACTCTACTGGTACCAATTTACTGTATTAGGCCATTTTCACACTGCTGATGAAGACATACCCAAAACTGGGCAATTTACAAAAGAAAGAGGTTTGGTGGACTTACAGTTCCATGTGGCTGGAGAAGCCTCAAAACCATGACAGAAGGTAAGGTGGAGCAAGTCACATCTGGCATCGATGACAGCAGGAAAAGAGAGCTTAAGCAGGAGAACACCTCTTTATAAAATCATCAGATCTCGTGAGACTTATTCACTTACTGCTATCATGAAAACAGCAACGAAAAGACATGGCCCCATGGCCTCCCACCAGGCCCTTCCCACGACACGTGAGAATTCAACATTAGATTTGAGTGGGGACACAGCCAAACCATATCACCGTATAACCTAAAAATTTCACTCCAGCCTATGAGACATTAACCAGAATAAA
The DNA here is from genome assembly GCF_029281585.2 of Gorilla gorilla gorilla. Classification (NCBI taxonomy): domain Eukaryota; kingdom Metazoa; phylum Chordata; class Mammalia; order Primates; family Hominidae; genus Gorilla; species Gorilla gorilla. The sequence continues at coordinate 28,372,845 of NC_073239.2, read as the reverse complement.
AGCCAAAAATGAAAAACTACCCAAATGTTTATGTCTATCAATAGTAGAATGGATAAATTGTGACATATAATATTTATACAATGAAATATTAAAAAGCAATGAGAAGATATAAGCTCCTACTTCAAGAAATATCATAGCAGAATCTCAAAAGCCTATATATTTAACAAAATAAACTAAAATTTTATTGCATTTACATAAAATTATAAAAGAAGCAAAAAGAATTTCTGGTGTTAGAAGCAATGTTAGTAGTGACCCTGTTAGGGTGGTAGTGACTGAAAAAGAAGTGACAGATTTCCCCAGTGCTGACACTCTTTCTCAATCCAGGTGCTTATTGCATGGGTGAGTTCTTTCTGTGAAAATTTGTAATTTTTTAATAGTTTGATATCTGCCCAGTTCAGTCTGACATATATTTAATAAAAGGTTTTGCTGGGGCTCAGAAACTGATCTCTAAAAATGTGGTGTTTTGAATATGCTGAACTGAAGAAGAAACCTTAAGGTCTCTTTGACCTTTCTCCTCCTATGTCTCAGTCCTCTGTCTCTCCCTAAGCTCAGGATGGAGTTGTTCTCTGAAGTTACATTACCTACCTAAAGTTCAGACCTGCCAAAGAAAACGTTTGCTTCTGGTCCCTTCCCTGAGTTTTCATTAACTAAACCCGTATCATAGGAAGAAAGGCTGACGTCTGTCCACACACCTGTACAAACTTTTGTCACAAACTATTATCTGCTGTGTGAGCCCAGCAGACTTTTTCTAGGCCATTGTAAATGTACTTCCTGCCCATTGAATTCCTGTAACGGGCACTTACTACCTCCCTAAAATCATCCACACTTCCCCATCTCCCCTTCCCCAAGAAGAAGAGCATATCAGCATTTGTACCCATTGGATGGGTGGAAGTAATCACTCTGTGGTTTTCCTCCTATCTATGGTAATAAAAATTGGCATCCCCTTTCTCCTATTAATCTGTCTTCTGTCACTTGATTTTCAATGAACATTTAAAGGACTAAGAGGAAGTTTTCCCTTCACCCCTGCAGCTTCTTTAAAAATTGGTTGCACCTAATTGTCTTTTGTGATGACAGAATAAAATTTATGATAGACAATTAAGTTCTAAAATAGTGCAGTAGGATAAATTCCATTGTGGCATATTGTCTTCAGTTTCAATACTGCATAGTTACAAGATAAATAATGCTATAGGCACAAAATTAATTTCTTACATTTATTAATAATAAATACAAGTATTTCCATGTTTTCAATACTTACTTTTTTCAAAAGAAACAATACTAATTTTCAAAATACCCTGTGTATATTTAGAGTAAACTTGCTATAGTAATCAATACCAGTAGTAGAAGTTCTTTAATGCAAAACTCACACTGTCTTCCATTAACAAAGATTTTATTTTATTATTTTTCTAATTTATTTATTCCTTCTCTCTGTGCAATTCTGTCCAACAGAAGTTTGGAAAATAATGGAAATACTCTAATAAAATTGCTTCTAGACACATGTGATATTGAATAATTGAAATGCAACTGGTGCTACTGAGGAATGGAATTTTTAATTTTATTTAATGTTAACAAATTTAATTTGAAATAATCACGTGGTTAGTGCTGCTATACTGGGAAGCATAGATCTAACACTTCTGTTTTTAAAAATACATTTAATATTCTAAATCTGGGTTTTAATATCTTCTTTTCTGTCTCAGTATTTTGCCAAGAAAAAGTAATGCATATGTTAAAAAATAAAAAATAAAAAAATCTGCCATGCATTACATGCAATTGGTTCTCAGAAATCCTAATTCAGTTTTTGAAAGTGCTTTTACTGTAAGTCACTAACATTACTTTTCTGTTGTGTTGTCATCATTGGTGTTCATCTTTGTTAATAAATTTTCATTTCAGTGTTTCTGAAACTGGTTTATGAAGTTCTTAAATCAGTATAATCTGTAGAATTTTTATTACAGATTCTAAAAAGCCCAAACTAGACCTAATAAATGAGAATTTTGAAAATGAATTCTTGAAATTTGCATTTTTGAAGAGTCTTCCCAGTTAATCTTATACAAGGCACATTTTAAAATCTCTAAGATACAACATTCACTATTTTAAATCGTGTATCTATTTTAGCATCTGTGATGTTTATTTTACTATAGCACTCACCTAATAGATGGGAGTAGCCTCTTTTGTGAAATGTCCAGGATTAACACCTAGCAAAAATATCTTTTCCTGAGCAGATGATTAAATGCAGTCAAAGAAATGGTCTACACAAACATGAGCTATTTTTTAAAAGACCTAAAGCTACCCAAATTTGTGTAGTGAGATTTTTTTAGACTTCAGAATATTCCCTTCAGTGTGAGCATTGTGGGTTAAATAATATGGGCAGAAATTTTAATGAGCAGGAGTTGAGGCTACATTCCTTTAAGCCTTTCAAATGATGTTTTTTAAAAACTATGTTCCTTTAGTTCAGTGATTCTTAAATTTCAGTGAGTATTGGGACCACCTGGGAAACTTAGTGAAAATACAATTGTCCAGGCCCTATCCTATTTAAATGAGCCTGATTGTCTGTATTCCTTATTAGCTTTAAGGTAAATCCAACACACACTAATATTTGGAAACTCTGCTCTAGCTGTCAGAGTCAAAATGGATCCTTTTGAAACTGTTTATTTTATATATAGTTTTTCCTTCCTCTCACCACCACAATCCTTTGTATAGTTTTCCTCATGGATTTTTATTATCTTATTACATTTTTCTACACTGTCATCTGAAAGCAAACAAAAAGACAAGGCACAGTGCCCTGCACCCATAATTCCAGCTACTTGGGAGGCTGACACAGGAGGATCACTTGAGGCCAGGAGTTGGAAACCAGCCTGAGCAACACAGCAAGACTCCATCTCTGGGTGGGAGGAGGGGAGGGAAAAGACCCAAACAATGCTATGTTTTCCCCCGCTGCCCATGTATGGTATTAATTCTATCAGGAAATAGCCAGTGGTGGTTCCTAACACATTAGTTGCTTTAACTCAATTTCAATTATAAAAGCTTCAAGTACTTTTTAGTATTTCTGTTGACATGGTTTTTTATTCTCTACCCATATACATTTTCTCTATTTATCAACCTATAAAGAAGAAGGATTGCTTTTGCCTTACCTCATCAGCTTGTGAAAGCTGACATTCTCACTCAAATGCATGGCTAGACGAAAAATATATATAGCTTCCCATCCAATTCTCATGTACATCCAATTCTCCTGTGCTAATAGCTTTTACCCGGTGTATCTTCTCCTTCACTCCTGTTTGATTTTCTCATACATTGAATAAAACAAGCTCATAAAACATTTCAATTCACAGCTCCAATTCATACTGTGGTTTTTCTGAAAGCCCACCTGTGACAATTTATTTGTGGAGCTAAAATTCCCAGAAAATAATGTGCCACTGCCATTCTCCACCCTCATTCCTATATCTTGTTAAGTTGTTTTCTGGGAACTACTGTTTCCTATTGGACATAAAAGATAACTAACAGAATATAAAATGAATCCTCATAAAGTAGGAGAAAATACAAATAAACCAATAAAAGTATGGACAGAGGGTATCAACAAGTAATAATAAAAAGGGAAATGCAAATGACAAGATGCTTAATTACATTAGAAATCAACAAAAATGAAATTAAGGCATAGCAATACTGTTTGCCTTTCAGATTGGCCAAAGTTGAAAAAATATTCATAAAATTCATTTTTGGTAAGAATATAAATAAATGGTTAGCCTCATCCATTTCTGATGAGATGATAGACTGATAAGGCCGTTTCTAGGTATTTATTCTATACTGTCTACCTTATGGAGAAATATTTGTGCATGTGAACAAAAAGGCTTGATTTAGGCACTAAGATTTTGTAACTTAAAAAAAATTAGAAATACCTTAAAGTCTTTGTGTAAATACGCAAGTGGTTAAAGAAACTGTGAGACATCAATATTGCAGACTACTACACTGTTCTTTTCTATTGACAAAAGATTCGCTCCCAAAATATGTGTGTGTTATTAATGGAAAAACAAGAAGAGAAAGGTCTCAAGTCATGTGGTTTTATACAGCCAAAAATGGTTATGTGTATGTTTATACAAATAAATATAACTATTACATGTTTGCATATGCTCATACATTCATATACATGTAAATGTATAGTAAAGTAATCTGTAATGGCCTACCATATTACTAAAAGGGGTTACCTAGTGCAGGAGAGTGGGATTGAGTAGAGTTTAAGGAAACTTTTTCCTTTACCAACACACTGTTAATTCATAAATGAAAATATATTTTATCTACGAGAGTGTAATTAAAAATATTTGTCAGGCAAAGTGAGCAATACTAACCAGACTACTTTGGAAACTGGTGCAGAGGTGCAGTTGCCTAATATTCTGCATGGTAAAGACACTGGGTTGAGGTAAAGAAAGTAAAGAAGGATTCTGATGTCATTCTCTCCTTTCTCAGATGGTCTGAATATAGTTTTCTCATTCTGGCTTCATTTATATTCAATGAATTTTCAGACTTTTTTTCTGGATTTTAGTCTTACATAAACTGTCAGTTGTAGGATTGGGAATATTGCTCTTTTCTTGTCTATTCTGATGGGAAGCTGGGGAAGCTAGCATTAGGGGCTATAAGCCAGATATTACATTAAATTAAAAGTTGGATAAATATTTATATTCTGCACTTGAATATGCTGAAATATCCCCCTTGAGAATTCATCCTGAGATCATCCTTTGATACTAGACGAGCACAAATATATTAAACAAGATTCAAATCACCATACACCAGGAATCAATACAAAGCCTGTTATAAGTAAAAAGAGGCAGTAAGAGTGAGAAGGGAGTGAGGGTTGTGTGGGCAAGTGTGGCAACAGATGCTACAGACTATTGCAATTCAAGACTGAGAGTGCCTGAAACCCAGGACATGTCAGTAGGTAAGTAGGTTGCTACTTCGAAAAGAAAGTTATTGAAAAAGATTTACAGAATTAAGCTGCTAAGTCAGGGAGAATTTGATAAAGTCCTGTAAGATATATTTTTCAGATTTTAAATTAGTTGTCCTTTTATATTTCAAAAAAGGTTAGACTTTGCATAATCTTATTTTCCATTCTATATGTGATACATTAAGAAGAGAGCTACCAAATGTGGAAACTTGTTACTGCCCTTTAAATTTTATTGAGAATTATATTTGTCCTATATAAATTTTAATCTCCCTCATAGTCCCTGACGAACTAACTTGAAAACTAACCTCCAGATGTGCTGTGACTATGAAATCTCCTCTCGGATCAACATAATGACCAGCAAAGCTCTGTTATTTTCTTTGTTCCTTTACTCTACACTGCGATTAGCTTCTCTTTTTCCAGTAAATGTTGAACCAACTCCCTTAGCAATGGACTCAGTTCCTTGAAGAGCTACAACTCATCATAAACTGGAAAACCACTAGTTTGCATTATATATTAGTAGTATCCAGTCAATACTACTGTGTGCATTTAAGACAGGGCAAAAAAAAAATGCTTAATGTGAAGTGGTTTTATTATAACAAGCTGCTGAATTATTTAGACCAATAAAAATTTATCTGCTGGAGTCTCCTGAAAAAAATTATTCTCTTGGTATGTACAATTTGTCTGCAGTGAAATAAGGATGCACAGCATTGTCATTCGACATGTACCACAGGAGCATTCAAATTGTTCTCCTATGTCTCATTGTCTTTTGTGTTTGGTAAAGGGAATTTAAGGAAGCTAATGCTCAGTTGTACTAAAAGTAATGACCACAATGCAGCATCCTTATATCTGAAAGGTTTTGCATGTTACACAGTTTAAAGAAATAGTTAAAACTCCCAAGTTTCACAGAACAGTGAATACCTACATATAGTTTGAAATCACCATGATAACATACTGGGCTCCTAACGATGAGAAAATTGGCCATTTTATTTATATATCACACAGTGTAACAGAAAGAGAATAATTTAGATCACTAATTAAATCAAGAAAAATTCTTACAGGTTTGAGTTTTAGAAGGCTTATAGGTTTGAGTTTTATTTTAGTTGTATTGATGCCCTCCTTTACATTCAAGGACAAATGTCTATAGAATTATTAGTTAGAAAACAAGCCTAATAATAAAGGGTATTTTTCATTTTGAGAAACAAGCATTCACTGCAAAAACTGTCAAAATTTAGCAATGTCTTTAGTCTCCTGATTTAAAAACACTGATTTTAAAACAATGATGAGAAGTTGTTTTTTAACTAATTTATTCCTAGAAATCAAAAGCTCCTGTTTAAGATCTGAAAGAGCTCACAGAAATTGTTTCGTTATGCTCTTGTGAGTATATGCTATATAAAACTATGTTTCTAAGAATGAAACATTATGAAAACGGCATCTTTAGAATAGTGGTTTTCAACTGGGACGATTCTTCCCTTTAGAGAGCATTTGAAAAGGTCTGGAGACATTTTCCATTGTCGCAACTGGAGATGGGGAGTTTTTAGTGACTGGGAGCAGGGAACGTAGCTAAATATCCTAGAACGCCTAGGCAAACTCCCCACACAGAGGAATTATCCAGTCGAAAATGTCAATAGTGCCGAGATGAAGATATCTTGCTTTAGAATATTATCTTCTTTAACATTTTAATCTAAACCTAAAATTTAGTTTATTTACTTTAAAAAGCTCAGACTCAAACATATGAGCATTAAATTCGTGAAAACCAAGGCATCCTAAGTGAATACTAAAATTCACAAAAAAGTTAATGCTTTTTTGTGTAAAATGATATAAATTTTCAAAGCTAAGAATAACATTTTGTACACTAATTTTCTCCTTTTCCCCAGCCAGTTTCATCTGCTGCCCACCATCCACTAACCCCACCCAGGAAAGAAATATAAAACCTTGGTTTTATAGCTTTAAATTTAGAAATAGTATTCAGTTTTACTTGAGTTGCCTCTGTTACCTGGGATTTGTTATTAGATTCACACCACTTGGGGCATAAGGTCTTTAATTTGAGTTTATGACCCCATATTTCCTATATCTTTTGACATTTAAAATAATTTTTATTTTTGTTTGCTTCTATAGCCTTTTGTTTCTTACCATCCAAACTTTAGTTTCCAAGCTCTGCTTGGTAATCTGTTGGGACTTCAATTCAGAATTGGGAAAATATTCCGGATTTGACAAAAAGAAACCAAAGATAGAAGTCTGGCGCTGCCAATTACTACACACTGTTCATTAATAAATTACTTTCTTAAGAGTAACTTTGATTACTTCATCTGTTAAATATTAGCTTTGATTATTTCATCTGCTAAATATTTTATCTTACAGGTTTATGTGAGAGTCAAATTAAAATAAAATTAAATATATATTATAAACACTAAAGTTCAATCATGTTAACTTACAGTTAGTATTTAAAATTTTCTCAATGGAGTTTAAATGGCTCTTGCTCTCCATTTTGATTTCTTTCTCTGTGATTAACCTCTGCTCTAATGAATGAATGAAAAATGCCAGTCACTATCTTAACTGAGCTATATCCAATGGCATAGCAGACCACTGACTATGTTAGTTTACACTGTAGATCATGTAATTCTTAGGTGAAGTAACAGTGACTTATAGACCTTAACCCAGAAAAGGAATTGAGCTTAAACCAAATACGTTAAAATATGTTAACTTGATCTTGTTTTGCTATCATGGGTAACAAAGACCTATCCTAAGCTTTATGTTTTTTAGACCGCTAATGTTCCACCATTCATAATGTGTATAGTGTGCAATTCTCTTTAGCCTGCCATTTCTATGATTAATTTATTACATGATTGTGCTTAAATAAATTTCCCATGAAATACGAAGTTTCTCTACAAATGCTACAAGCACTAATAGCCATGTGAAATATTAAACCATTAAACTATTTTTCAGACTTTTCACTTGTTTATTCACATCCCTCCATATTTACCAACATCTTACTTGAATCCAAATATTCAGATAGAGCTTCAAAATCACAAACTAAATTTAGTTCTAAACTTGAAAGTAATTATTTCAAATGATTTTCTTCAACAATGACGTTGAAGGAATCTATTTTAAGTAATTTTAACTTGTGTGTTTATTATACAAAAGCCATAAACTTTTTTGTTTTGAAATGTATTAATATATTAAAAGCATAAAATACCAGATACATAGTACTACATAAGTACTTAATAAATGTATTAAAATGTATGCAAACATTTTTATTTATTATAAATGTTGTTATACAATTGTTTAGAATACACATGGCATATTTAACAACATAACATTTTAATTATTGACATTATTATCAATTGGATCTATTTACTCAATCACACATTCATTCAATAGAATGTAGTGAGAATAAATATGCATCAGGGCAGTGTCACATTCTAGAGATAAAAGTATGACATAGTCTGGCCATGGAAAAAAAATAGAAAACATATTTAAAATGCAATTATTAGGTTGATCCAAAAGTAATTGCAGTTTCCATCATTACTTTTAATGTAACATAATAGAATATAATATATAATTTTTTAATAGAATAGTTCAAGTGGTATTATTAAGATATGAATACATGGAAAAGATCCCTTATGTATACAAGAGAGAATCACAGGTAGATTCAGAGGGAATGCAACACTGAGGTTGAACTTCCCAGCTGAAAGACATTCATTCACCAAGAAAATAAAGTGTAGGCACTACAGGTCGTATCCTCAAAGTGTGATTCTAACCTTTTATGTTTTTCTCACTGTATATATATTCTGGCCAACTTGCATGCCTAGGGAAGTTAGTGAAATTAAGATTCAGTATTTGGTAGGAGCAGGTAAGAAATCTTTTATAGAAAAAAATTAATTACTTGGTTGATATATAATGTAATTTATCAATTGGAAGTCTAGTATTTTAAAAATAATTTTTCTCTTTCACCACTTCTTTTAAACATCATATAGGGAGTCCTAGCTAATACCATGCCGCAAGAAAAGGAAATAAAATGTATACAGATTGGGAAGGAGGAAATGAAACTGTGAATAAGCACAGACAACATGAATGATTAAAGTTTAAAAGAATCAACAACAGCAACAAAAACTTCTGAAACTAATAACTGATTACAAGAATGTTACAGAATACAAAGCTAATATATAAAAGTCAGTTGCTTCCCTTTATATCAGCAATAAATAAGCAGAATTTAAAATTAACAACATTACCATTTATATTAGCACCCCCAAAATAAAATGCATGAGTATAAATCTAATAAAATATGTATAATATACCTATGATGAAAAATATAAAACTCTGATAAAAGACACAAAAGAAAATCTAAGTAAATGGAGAGAGGTTAAATGCTCAGAGACGGGAAGGCCTAATATTTTCAAGATGTCAGCTCTTCCCAGCTTTATCCATATATTCAATGCAATCCTCATCAAAATCCTGGGAAGATATTGTGTAGATATTAATGAACTCAATCTAAAGTTTTCATGAAGAGGCAAAAGGCCCACAATAACCAGCACAACATTGAAGGAAAAGAACAAAGTCAGAAGACTAATACTAACTGACTTCAAGGCTGTCTTTAAAGTTACAATAAACAAGACACTTCGGTATTGGCCAAAGAATAGACAAACAGATCAATAGAAGTGAATAGAAAGCACAGAAAAAGAACCACATGGATATAGTAAGCTGATCTTTGACGAGAATGTACAGGAAATGGAATAGAGAAAGGATAGTCTTTTCAACAAAGACTATCTGGTGGTGGAACTTGATATCTACATGCTAAATAATAATAATAATAATAAAATCTAGATCCTGATATTACACCCTTCATAAAAAATAACTCAAAATGTATCACAGACCTAAATGTAAAATGCAGAACTATAAAACTTCTAGAAGATAATATAAGAGAAAATCTAGATAACCTTGCTTTTGGTAATTCCTTTTTAGATAAAATAATGGAAACATGATAAATAAAAACAAGAATCAATACATTAGACTTCACTAAAATTAAAAATACCTGCTCTGTGAAAGACACTGTCAAGACAATGAGAAGTCAATTACAGACTGGGAGAAAATATTTGCAAAGATAAAGGACTGCTATCTAAAATATACAAAGAACTCTTAAAACTTAACAATAAGAAAATGAAAAAAAAATTTAATAAATGGCAAAATACCTGAACAGATGCTTCATTAGAAAAGACATACCTATGGAAAATAAGCATATAAAAAGATGTCCAACATCATATGCCATCAAGGAAATGCAAATTAAAACAGCAATGAGACACTACTACCACACTACTAGGATGGCCAAAATACTGGCAAAGATGTGGCACAATAGGAGTCAAATATAGGAAAGAATGTAAAACAGCAGGAGCTCTCTTCTTTCGCTGGTGGGAATGCAAACTGGTACAACCACGTGGAAGAGAGTTTGCAAGTTTCTGAAAAACTAAACATATTTTTTACCATGTGTCTTAGTCTGTTGTGTACTGCTGTAACAGACTACCTAAGACTAAGTAATTTATACAAAGTTTATTTGGCTCACAATTCTGGATCCTGGGAAGCCCAAACTTAGGCAGTTCGTCTGGTAAGGGTCTTGTGCTGCTTCAACATATGGCAGAAAGTGGAAGGAAAAGTGCAAATTTGCAAAGACACCAAGCACTAGAAGGAACAACACACTTTCAAGGTAACTAATCCAGTCCTGTGAGCGTGAGAACTCACTCCCTCAAGATGACGTTAATCTATTCATGAGAGATCAACCCCATGACCCAAACACCTCTCATTAGGCCCTACTTCCCAACACTGCCACATTGGGGATCAAATTTCAGTATGAATTTTGGTTGGAGCAAACCACATCCAAACCGTAGCACCATGCAAATCAAGTTTTGACTAAGCAGTTGCTCTTCTTGGCATTTACCCTAATGAGTTTAATACATATGTCCAGGCAAAACCTGCACACAGACATTTATAACAGATTTATTCACAATTGTCAAAACTTTAAAGCTACCAAGATGTCCTTCAGTAAGTGGATAAATAGAGATACAACCAGACAACGAAGTATTATTCAGTGCTAAAAAGAAATGAACTATTAAACCATGAAAATACATAAAAGAAACTTAACTGCATATTACTAAGTGAAAGAAACCAATCTGAAAAGGCTATATACTGTATGATTATGGCTATATGCCATTCTGAAAAAGGCATAACTATGGAGACAGTAAAAAAGATCACTGATTATCAGGAGTTGGAGGGGAGGGAAGGATGAATAGAAGATATACAGATGACTTTTAGTACAATAAAACAATTTTCTCTGACATTATAATCTTGAATGCATATAATTATACAAAACCCATAAACTGTGCAACAACAGTGAACCCTAATGTAAACTATAAACTCTAGGTGATAATGACCTGTAGGTTCAAATTGTAACAAATGTACCTCTCTTGTGTAGAATACTGATAGTGCGGGAGCCCTTGCCAGTGTAGTGTATGAGAACTCTTTGCACGTTCTGCTCAATTTTGTTGTAAAACTAAAACTGCTCTTAAGAATAAAGTGTATTTATAAAGTAATTATTGGTGGTACTATAGTTCAGAACAAGTCGTTCAAGTTTGTTTTCTTCTTTTCCCTCCTAGGGATCTCTTCGGAAAAGGTCAGCTTTACTTTCCATGCATTTGCATAAAAGCATAATTAAGTTTTAACTGAGTTAACTCCTGACCTTGAACCCCAAATAGCCCTCTATAAACAAGTCTCTAGATGGAAAGGGCCAAGAGTATCTATGTGGCATTAGTTTGCTAGAATTCAGATCTGAATTAGACATGACTATCTTTAGAATCTTCCTTTCATTTCTCCCAATTGCCAGTGGTTGTGCTATTAAACTAGTGCTTGGGGAAAAGAGAATTCCTGCTTTGTGGCATTTGCACATTTTCATGCCATCAATGCTTTCATCAAGGCTGATTTCAAAGTACCAAATGACTTACAAAATTCTTCCCATCTCATATTCTTTCACCCTGTTCCATTTTATCTGTCTTCTTCTTATGTGTTTATACTAAAGCTTCAAGAAATTTCGTGGTTGTCTCTGAAGCTGACCTTCAAAACTATAAAGAGATTCAAATAGTCAGAAGCATTAATAATTGAAACAGTTTATGGGATCTCCTTCTCTAGTCAAAATATTTGAACATAAAATATGAAACTTAAGAGTCAAAAAAGGCAATCGTCTAAACATTAGTTTCTAGTTACATGCCAAATATAACCTTCTTCACCCTCACAAACACTTCTGAAACCTTAATAGTATTTTAAAATATTTTGTTCCTAATCACACTTTTGAGAAAAGTGAAATAATACTATAAAGGAGAGGAAAATGACAATTTTTTATGAAATACAATCATAAGGCAGATAAGCAGTTATTTTTCTTCTGTCATTATGAATGTGATGGATTAAGTTTTTATTTGGCTCCTTCCAGTGTGCATTTCAGGATATCTAGCATTTAACCACATTACCTTCCAAATAATTATATGTGAATAAGCAAGACTGATAATATCAAATGATTATCTGGAATCAACTCCAATTTCCAGTAAATATTACCTGCAAATTATAGAACATTATTAGAAAATAATGGCATAATACAACTCACAGTAGATTGTCATCATATAATTTGTTTCAAAGTAGCTCTTTAAAGCAAACAGTATTATTTTCACATGACTGATAAGAAATAAAACATTAAGAAAGATAACATAACACTGAGTGATTTGGGTCATTTTTTTACCCAAGGTCACATAGCCAATGAATGGTAGAACAAAAATTCATTCATTCAACAAAAATGTATTGAGTGCTAAACATATTGCTACAGATAGAAAGGTCTTTGTTCTGTTTAGCTTACAGTCTATTGAAGGGCAAATAATATTAATTCACAATCACAACACAGTAATAAATGCTGTGGTACAAGCATGAACAGAATATTTTGGAGCATATAAGTGGACACAAATCATATTGAGAACAAGGGAAGAAAGTAAAATATAAGCTGAGATTTAAAGAACTATTAGGAGTTAGGTTGATAAATAATACTGGGAAGGACGTGTCCAGAGGTAACAATACATTGTAAGGCAGGGGAAAAATATGGGCCATTTGGATAACTTCGGTAAGTTCAATGTGACTGGAAAAAAAATGCATAAATCTGAATTGTGACAAATAAAGCTAAAGAGGTATGCAGAGATCAGTATTATGAGTAATATCATCTTTTATGTTTGGCTCATTATACCTCACTTGAAAAATATATACTCCAATTAGTATCTGCATCTTGTGATAGCACTGATTCTAAATTGATACTAAAAGAAGAAGTCTCAAACACTACACAGCTTTTGATTCTTAAAATTCTCTCAGAAAGTTACATGAGGCCTATTGGTGAATTTTTTTCAGGAAAATAACACAGGTATGAAATCTAGAAAGGATATTTTAACAGTAGCATAAAGGACAGATAAGAGAGTAAGAGTGAAAGATTGGTCAGTAGACATTGCAATTATTCAGATGACAGGTACTGATAATCTCAAGTAAGGCTGCAGCAATGGAACAATAGCAGATGATTAATATATTAGTCTGCACATGTTGATAACTCATGGAATATAGGGATTTAAGTAATATGAAATAGAATAGCTTCACATTTCTAGCTTTTTCCATAATACAGTTTTTCTTAGCATTTTTGGGGTCACAGACTTCTTTAAGTATCTGATTAACCCCTGTCCTATGACTAAAAGTGATTTATAGTATTTTATGGGTTTCACGAGTCTCTCCAAAGACCCCAGGCTAACCACCACTGTACTAGATTAACCTATGATGAAGTAAATACAAAAGGAAAGAATATTCTGGGGAAGAAGTATGATAGCTCATTCATTTTAGACATACTAATGTGCTTATGAAACATTCTAAAAGATATTTTAAGAACTTGGGTTATATTTTTCTGAAGGTCAGCAAGGATGTCGTTGGTGAAGATCGTTGTAATTAACTTTTAAGTATTTGCTGAGGCTATACGTTTGGATAACCTCATATAAAAAACTCTGTAGATTGACTGGAACAGAAAAAGAAGGTCTGAGTCTGAAAAACATACTCATTCAAGGAATGATTAAAGGATAGATGTACACATGAGAAAAAAAAGGCAAAAAAAAAATCTACACATCAAAGCCAAGATCTCAACTACCATTGTCAGACTCTGAAGGTTAAATTCAATGTTGTATGTGAATTTATACAATCCCAATGTTGCTTATAGATGTCTCTAAAATTTTGATCCAGTAAAAATTTTGTTATTGTTTAATGCTCAGAGTGCTGTTTTATATGGTGCTATGTTTACATATTTGCATTTCCTAAAATTTTAAACCATTATTTGTTAACATTTTGGATGTGTGTGTATGTAGGTGTGTATATATAGCCATTAATCTCCCATGTGCTCTATTTTATATTTGAATTTAATGAGGCTCATGTTCAAACCTGAATTTGACTACAGCATGAGAATCTTCACACTGTATCACAAGAGAGAAAGATAAATGTAATCAGTATCAAAGTCTATTTAACATTGCTAGTTATTGCTGTGCAATGATGAGGGAGGAACTGTTGTTTGTTTCTATATAATACACAGTATAGAGTTAAAAAAACAGTTAATAGAAGTACAGTCTAATAAAGGTTCCTCTAACCCCATCTGTTTTATAGAGCTAAATCATGGTCTTCCTTTACCAGTGGATAGAAAGCTAATATTATGGAAGAAAGTAAAATGGCTCATAGTATTCAGAATGTAGATAATGAATCTGTGATATAAAGTATTCACACATTTTATATTTTAATAGCTTCTCTTGACAAGAAGATTCAAGATTGATTAAAAGTTTTCCTCAAGATCTATGCAATAGATATTTTATGTAAAAATATAGATGGCAGCAATGTATACTTGATATACTTAAATAGTTTTGAAATCAACACACACTATGCCATACTGTAGTCAAAATTCCTTGAACTATATAGATATTACTCTTGATGAAAGTAGCAGCCTAACAAAATTGCTATATAAATATAGTAAGGGATAAAGCTCAGTACTGACTCTGGTCAACTAAACTTACCTTTGAATCTCACTGACTTTTTTTTTTTTTTTTTACCTTTATTTAGGTTCAGTGGAACATATACAGGTTTGTTATATAGGTAAATTCATGTCATGAGGGTTTGTTGTAAAGATTTTTCATCACCCAGGTACTAAGCCCAGTACTCAGTAGTTATGTTTCTGCTCCTCTCCCTGCTCCCAACCTGCAAACTCTAGGAAACCCCTTGTTCTCCTCTTTGTGTTTTTGAGTTCTCATCCTTTAGCTCCCACTCGTAAGCAAGAATATTCAGTATTTGGTTTTCTGTTCCTGTGTTAGTTTACTAAGGATAATGACCTCCAGCTTTATCCATGTTCCCACAAAAGACATGGTCTAACTCTTTTGTATGACTGCATAATATTCCACAGTGTATATGTATCATATTTTTGTTATCCAATCTGTCATTGATGGTCATTTATTTTGATTCCATATCTTGGGTATTGTGAAAGTGTGGTGTGTATGTGTCTTTATGGTATGGTAGAATGATTTATAGTCCTCTGAGTATATACCCAGTAATGGGATTACTGGGTCAAATGGTAGTTCTGTTTTTAGGTCTTTGAGGAATCGTCATACTGCTTTCCACAACGGTTGAACTAATTTACAGTCCTACCAATAGTGTATAAGTGTTTCATTTTCTCTACAACCTTTCCAGCATCTGTTATGTTTTGATTTTTTAATAATAGCCATTCTGACTGGTGTGCAATGGCATCTCATTGTGGTTTTGATTTGCATTTCTCTAATGATCGGTGATCCTGAACTTTGTTTTTCATATGCTTTTTGGCCAAATGTATGTCTTACTTTGAAAAGTGTATATTCATGTTCTTTGTCCACTTGTTAAGCAGTTGTTGTTTTTTGTCTTGTAAATTTGTTTAAGCGCCTTATAGATGCTGGAGAGTAGACTTTTGTCAGATGCATAGCTTGCAAGTATTTTCTCCCAGTTTGTAGGTAGTCTGTTTATTCTGTTGATAGTTTCTTTTGCTGTGCAGAAACTCTTTAGTTTAATTAGATCCCATTTGTCACGTTTTGCTTTTGGCATCTTCATTATGAAATCTTTGCTCATTCCTATGTCCAGGATGATATTGCCTAGGTTGTCTTTCAGCGTTTTTATACCATTGCATTTTACATTTAAGTCTTTAATCCACCTTGAGTTGATTTTTGTATATGGTGAAAGGAAGGGGTCTAGTTTTAGTCTTCTGCACATGGCTAGCCAGTTATCCCAGCACCATTTATTGAATAGGGAGTCCTTTCCCCATTGCTTGTTTTTGGCAGCTTTATTAAAGATCATATGGTCGTAAGTGTGTGGCCTTATTTCTGGGCTGTTTTATCTCATTCGTCTCTGTGTCTGTTTTTGTACCAGTACCATGCTGTTTTTGTTTATTGTATCCCTGCAGTCTAGTTTAAAGTCAAGTAACATGATGCCTTCAGCTTTGTTCGTTTTGCTTAGGATTGCTTTGGCTATTTGGGCCCCTGTTTCATTCCATATTCACTTCAAAATAATTTTTTTCTAGTTCTGTGATAAATGTCATTTGTTGCTTGATAGGAATAGCTTTGAATCTGTAAATTAATCTGGGCAGTACGACCATTTTAATTATGTTCATTATTCCTATTCATGATCATGAAATGTTTTTCCATTCGTTTGCATCTTCGCTGGTTTCTTTGAACAGTGTTTTGTAATCCTTATTGTAGAGATATTTTACCTCCCTGGTTAGCTGTATTCTCAAGTATTTTACTCTTTTTGCGGCAATTGTGAATGGGACTGCATTTCAAATTTGACTCTCAGCTTGGTTGTTATTCATGTAGAGGAATGCTAGTGATTTTTGTACATTGATTTTATGTCCCAAAACTTTGCCGAAGTTTATCAGCTCCAGGAGCTTTTGTGCTGAGGCTATGGGATTTACAGAATCATGTCATCTGCAAACAGTGATAGCTTGACTCCCTTTGTTACCATTTGGATGTCTTTTCTTTCTTCCTCTTGCCTAATTGCTCTGGCCAGGACTTCCTATATTGAATAGGAGTGGTGACAGAGGGCATACTTTTCTTGTGCCAGTTTTCAAGGGGAATGCTTCCAGCTTTTCCCTATTGACTATGATGTTGGCTCTGGATTTGTCATAGATGGCTCTTATTATTTTGAGGTATGGTCCTTCAATATCCAGTTTATTGAGAGTTTTTGACATGAAGAGTTGTTGAATTTTATTGAAAGCATTTGGTGCATCTGTTGAGATAATCATGTTTTTTGGCATTAGTTCTGTTTATGTGATGAATCACATTAATTGATTTGCATATGTTGAACCAACCTTGCATCTAAGGGATGAAGCCTACTTTATTGCCGTGAATTAGCTTTTTGATGTGCTGCTGGATTCAGCTTGCAAGTATTTTGTTGAGGATTTTTCCATCAATGTTCATAAAGAGTATTGGCCTAAATTTTTTGTAGTTGTTGTCATTGTGTCTCTGCCAGGTTTTAGTATCAGGATGATTTTGGCCTCATAGAATAAGCTGGAAAGAAGTCCCTACTCCTCAATTTTTTGGAATAGTTTAAGTAGGAATGGTACCCACTCTTCTCTGTACATCTAATAGAATTCAGCTGTGAATCCATCTGGTGCTGGGCGTTTTTTCATTGGTAGGCTATTTATTACTGTTTCAATTTAGGAGCTCATTATTGGTCTTTTCAGGAATCAATTTCTTCTTGGCTCAGCCTTGGGAGGGTGTATGTGTCCAGGAATTTATCCATCTCTTCTATGTTTCCTAGTTTGTGTGCATAGATGTGTTTATAGTAGTGTCTGATGGTTACTTTTATTTCCTTGGGGTCAGTGGTAACATCCTCTTCATTATTACTAATCTGTTTATTTGGATCTTCTCTCTTTTATTCTTCATAAGTTTAGCTAGCAGCCTGTCTCATCAATAATTTCAAAAAACCAACTGCTGGATTCGTTGATCTTTTAAATGGTTTGTTGCGTCTTGATTTCCTTCGGTTCAGCTCTAATTTAGGTTCTTATTTTCTGCTAGTTTTGAGGTTGATTTGCTCTTCCTTCTCTAATTCTTTCAGCTGCGATATTAGGTTGTTAGTTTGAGATCTTCCTAACTTTTTGATGTGGGCATTTAGTACTTTGAATTTTCCTCTTAACAGTCTCTTAGCTGTGTCTCAGAGATTCTAATATGTTGTATCTTTGTTCTCATTCATTTCAAAGAACTTCTTGATTTCTACCTTAATTTCATTATTTACCCAAAAGTTATTCAGGAACATTTTGATTAATTACCATGTAATTGCATAATTTTGAGTTATTTTCTTAGTCTTGAATACTATTTATATTGCACCGTGGTCTTAAAGTCTGTTGAGTATGATTTCATTTCTTTTACATTTGCTGAGGATTGTTTAATGTCTAATTATGTGGTCAAATTTATAGCATGTGCCTGTGGCAATGAGAAGAATGTATACTCTATTGTTTTGGGTTGGAGGGTTCTGTAGAGGTCAATCAGATCCTTTTGGTCCAATGTGGAATTCAGGTCCTGAATATCTTCAATAATTTTCTGCCTCGATGATATGTCTAATACCGTCAGTGGAGTGTTGAAGTCTCCCCTTATTATTGTGTGAAGTTTGTGTTTCTTTGTAAGTCTCTTAGAACTTGCCTTATGAATCTGGGTGCTCCTCTGTTGGGTGCATATATATTTAGGATGGTTAGGTCTTCTTGTTGAATTGAACATTATACCAATATGTAATTCCCTTCTTTGTCTTTTTTTTTTTTTTTTTTTTTTTTAGACAGAGTCGCACTCTGACGCCCAGGCTGGAGTGCAGTAGCTTGTTCTGAGTTAGTGAGAAGCATAGCCTGTGTGGACATTGGAAACAGCCACTTTTTCTTTTACTTTTTTTTTTTCCCCCGAGATGGAGTCTTGCTCTGTCGCCCAGTCTGGAGTGCAGTAGCATGGTCTTGGCTCACCACAACCTCTGCCCCCCAGGATCAAGCGATTCTCCTGCCTCATCCTCCCCGAGTAACTGGGATTACAGGCGCATGCCAGCACACCTGGCTAATTTTTGCATTTTTAGTAGAGACGGGGTTTCACCACGTTGGTCAGGCTCATCTCAAACTCCTGACCTTGTGATCCACCCACCTTGGCCGCCCTAAGTGCTGGGATTACAGGCATGAGCCACTGTACCTGGCCCCTTCTGTGTCTTTTAAAAATCTTTTTTGGTTTAAAGTCTGTTTTATCTGAAATTAGGATTGCAATTCCTGCTTTTTTTCTGATTTTCATTTCTTTTGTAGATTTTCCTCCATCTCTTTATTTTTAGCCTATAGGTGTAATTACATGTGAGATGAGTCTCTTGAAGACAGAATACCATTGAGTCTTGCTTTTTAAAAAAAATCCAGCTTGCTACTCTGTGCCTTTTAAGTGGGGCATTTAGCCCATTTACATTCAAGGTTAGTATTGATATCTGTGGTTTTGATCCTGTTCTTGAGTTATTAGCTGGGTAGTATGTTGGCTCATTCTTGTGGTTACCGTGTAGTATCACTGGCATGTGTACTTAGGTGTGTTTTTGTATTAGTTGGTAGTGGCCTTTCCTTTCCATATTTAGTGCTCCTTTCAAGATCTCTTTTAAGGGAGGCTGGTGTTAACAAACTCCCTCAGCATTTCCTTATCTGAAAAGGATCTTCTTTCTCCTTTACTTAGGAAGCTTACTTTGGCTGGATTTGAAATTTTTGGTTGAAGATTTTTTTTCTTTAAGCATGTTGAATATAGGCCCCCCAATCTCTTTTGGCTTGTAGGGTTTCAATTGAGTGGTCTTCTGTAAGCCTGATGGGGTTCTCTTTGTAGGTGACCTGCTCTTTCTCTCTAGATGCCTTTAACCTTCTGTCTTTGATTTTGATCTTGGGAAATCTGATGATTATGTGTCTTTGGGCATGGTCTTGTGTAGAATCTTGCAGGGGTTCTCTGTATTTCCTGAATTTGACTGTTGGCCTTTCTATGTAGGTTGGGGGAGTTTTCATGGATGATATCCTGAAATGTGATTTTCAAGTTGTTTCCTTTCTTCCCGTCTATTTCAGGGATGCCAATGATTCATAGGTTTGGCCACTTTATATAATCCCATATTTCTATGAGGTTTTGTTTATTCCTTTTCATTCTTTTATCTTACTTTTTTCTGACTGTCTTCTTTCTGAGAACCAGTCTTCAAGTTCTGAGATTCTTTCCTCAGCTTGATCTATTCTCCTGTTAATACTTGTGATTGCGTTGTGGAAGTTTTGTATTGTGTTTTTCAGCTCTGTCAGCTCTGTAAAATTCTTTTTTATACTGGCCATTTCATCTTTCAGCTTCTTTATTGTTTTATTGTGATTCTTAGTTTCTCTGGATTGAGTTTTGCCCTTTTCCTGAACCTAGACAATCTTTGTTTCTATCTGTTTTCTGAATTATATTTCTGTCATTTCAGCCAGCTCACCCTGGTTAAGAAGTCTTGTTGGAAAACCGGTGCAGTTAGTTATTTGGAGGACACAGGACACTGTGGCCATTAGAGTTACTGAAGTTCTTGTGTTGATTCTTTCTCACCACTGCATGTGGGTGTTCCTTTCACTGAACGGTAGATTGAGCACATTCAATGGACTTCTTTTCTAGATGTTTTCACAGGGCTCAGGCATGGTGCAGGGTCTTTATTTATAGCTGACTCCATGACGTCGGTTTCAAGAAGGTACGTTAACGAAGTATTTTTGGTGTTTAATATTTTGAGTGTGATCCAGTAGGTGGCGATGAGTCATGTTAGTCAGTTGGTAGGCTCTTGCTTGATTGTGTGGTTCTCCTATATTGCCTCACAGTTGCACACTTGCTTCCTTTCAATGCTCTGAAAGTGTGGGCTCCTGTCACCCTTATGGGCTGGCTTTAGATCATGGCTGGGCACACCCAGGCTTCCTACTCCAGTTCTTGGGCGATCTCAGGATTTATGTTCCTTCCCAATTTGGAAGCAGTAGAGCAAAAGAACTCAGTAGTGTTTGTGGCCAAGGGTTTTTTGTTTCTCTCCTGGGGGTTCCACCCCAGCAAGATGCAGGTCAGCAATTGCTCAGTGCAATTAGCCCAGAATGGAAGGTCTGTGCTGTGGGCCTAAGCTAGGGGTTCCCTGTTTGATGATGAGCAAGGGGATGTGGGTGGAAGTTGTGGGAGAAGGACTGTCTTTCTCTCCTGAGTCAACTGCCATTTGTTGGAGGTGTGGATAAGGCACTTAGGGTCTTTGCTCCTTCATTAGTCAGAGGGTAGCAAGGACAAGTCCACTCCAGAGGCATTGGCAGAAAGGCTATCCGTTGCCCCCTGGGGTTTCGCCTTCAAGAAACATGGAACCACTGTTATTGGGGGAGCTCAGTCAGTGGGGTGGGGTGGCTGCATTGCTTGTGCCAGATTGGAGTTCTGCTTTTTAGGGAACAGGGGGTTCAAAGGCTCACAGGGAGAAGAGAATGGTCTCCTCTCTATGTGACAGCTGTGGTGTATTGTAAGCTTGGATACAACCCTCAGTCTCCTTATTTCTTCCCCAGCCGGGGCCCCTGCTTGGTAGAGTAGGGGTTGGTGTTTCCCAGGGGAGAGGAGCTGGACTCTCTCTGTATTGTATCTGCAGTGTGCTGGAGGTGCCAGCCTAATGACAAGGCCCTTTATTCCTTCCCCAGCCTGAGGGCTGTTAGGACTGTACACTGCAATTGTAGTGGTGGAGGAGCTGTGGATTGACTCTGGGACTTCCTCCTTGGAGAAATGCTGGGCTTCTTCTGGTTGTGGTGATCAGGAGAGGCAAGGAGATTGTGCTAGAGTCCCAGGTAATGTGGTCCTGTCCAGTGAGGAGAAGTGAGGACTCAAATCTGCATGGACAACAGTTTGGCCGCTTTTCTGTGAGGTGGGTGCTTTGTGCTGGGAGTCTGGACCAGTTCCTGGCCCCCACAGACTCTCCAGAGCCTGGAGACAGCAAGGGCAAGGGCTGCAAAGCAGATGGCAACCCACATTGCTCACTGGGAGATCTGTCCTGGGAGTTTCAGAGCTGTTACTGGCTCAAGAGCCCCAATAGAAAGTAGCTGGAAGCCCAGACTGGTTGGACCTGCCCTTTGTGGAGATATGGGAATGAGAACTCATGTAACAGTTTGGCAACCTTTCGTTAGGGCTGTTGAGATATGCTGGGGTTCCGCTCCCATCCCAAGTCACCTCGAATTTTTCAGTACCTGAATCTACCAACATGAAGGCTACAAAACATCAAAGATGTGGCCTTCCCCTCCCTCTGGGAATTTCATCCCAGGTAAGTACAAATCCGTTGTCTGCAGGAATGCACATGTAGGATGTTCCTGGAGACCCTGGCTGGGAGGTTCTGCTCAGTGGAGAGGAACGGGAATGGTGTCCTGCTTTAAAAAGTAGTCTGGCCACATTTTATAGAGCAGCTCTATTGTGCTGGGGTGCACTCCAGTGCCTGGTTGCCTCTGACTCTCCAATGCCTGAAGACTGGAATGGGTAAGTAGCCCAAACAGCAAAGATAGCAGCCCATTCCTTCATCTGAGTGTTCCATTCTAGGAGTTTGAAACCTCTGTCGGCCAGAAAACATCAGTGGGGTTATATGGTCTGGCTTTGTATCCCCACCCAAATCTCATCTTCAATTATAATCTGAATTGTAATCCCTATGTGTTGCAGGAAGGATTTCCTGGGAGGTGATTGAATCATGGGGGTGATTCCCCCATGCTGCTCTCATAATAGTAAGTGAGATCTCACGAGATCTAATGGATTTGTGAGCAGCTTTTTCCCCTTTTGCCCTGCGCTTCTCTCATTCTTCTCCTTCCCACCACCATGTGAAGAAGGATGTGTTTACTTCCCTTTCTGCCATGATTGTAAGTTTCCCGAGGCCTTCCCAGCCATGCTGAACTGTGAGTCAATTAAACCTCTTTCCTTTATAAATTATCCAGTCTCAGGTATTAGCAGCATAAGAACAGACTAATACAGTAAATTGGTACCAGCAGAGTGGGGAGCTTCTACAAGGATACCCAAAAATGTGGAAGCAACTTCAGAACTGGGTAACAGGCAGAGGCTGGAATAGTTTAGAGGACTCAGAAGAAGACAGGAAAATGTGGAACAGTTTGGAACTTCCTAGAGACTTGTTGAATGGCTTTGACCAAAATGCTGATAGTGATAAGAACAATGAAGTCCAGGCTGAGGTAGTCTCAGATGAAGAAGAGGAACTTGTTGGGAACTGGAGCAAAGGTGACTCTTACTGTGCTTTAGCAAAGAGATTAGTAGCTTTTTGCCTCAGCATTAGAGATCTGTGAAACTTTGAACTTGAGAGAGATGATGTGGTATATCTGGCAGAAAAAATTTCTAAGCAGCAAAGTGTTGAAGAGGAAGCAGAGCATAAAAGATCGGAAAATTTTCAGCCTGATGATGCAATAGGAAAGAAAAACCCATTTTCTGAGGAGAAATTCAAGCCAGCTGCATAAATTTGCATAAGTAATGGAGAGTCAAATGTTAATCACTTAGACAATTGGGAAAATGTTTCCAGGCCATGTCAGAGACCTTCACAGCAGTCCCTCCAATCACAGCGTTACAGGCCCAGAGGGCTAGGAGAGGAAAATAGTTTCCTGGTCTGGGTCCAGAGCCCATCTGCTATGTGCAGCCTTGGGACTTTTTCCCAGCCATACCAACCATGGCTAAAAGGGCCAAATTACAGCTCAGGTTGTGGCCTCAGAGGGTGCAAGCTCCCAGCCTTGGCAGCTTCCACATTGTGTTGGTCCTGCAGGTGTGCATAAGATAAGAATTGAGGTTTGAGAACCTCCACCTAGATTTCAGAAGATGTACGGAAATACCTGGATATCCAGGCAGAAGTCTGCTACGGGGGCAGGGCCTTCATGGAGACCGTCTGCTAGGGTAGTGCAGAAGGGAAATGTGAGGTGGGAGCCCCCACCCAGAGTCTTCACTGGGGCACTGCCTAGTGGAGTTGTGATAAGAGGGCCACCGTCCTTTAGACACCAGAAGAGTAGATCCACCAACAGCTTGCACCACATGCCTGGAAAAGCTGCAGACACTCAATGTTAGCCATGAAAGAAGCTGAGGTTGGCAATGTTCCCTGCAAAGCCACAGAGGCAGAGCTGGCCAAGGCTGTGGGAGATCATCTGTTGCATCAGCATGACCTGGATGTGAAACATGGAGTCAAAGAAGATCATTTTGGAACTTTAAGGTTTAATGACTGTCCTGTTGGATTTTAGACTTGCATGGAGCCGGTAGCCCCTTTGTTTTGGCCAATTTCTCCCATGTGGAGTGGTTGTATATACCCAATTCCTGTACCACCATTGTATCTGGGAAGTAAATAAGTTGCTTTTGATTTTACAGACTCTTAGGCTGAAGGGACTTGCCTTGTCTCAGACCAGACTTTGGACTTGAACTTTGGGTTTATGCTGGAATGACTTAAGATTTTGGAGGACTGCTGGAAAGGCTTGATTGTCTTTTGAAATGAGAGAACATGATATTTTGGACGGGACAGGGATGGAATAATATTGTCTGGTTCTGTGTCCCCACCCAAATGTCATCTTGAATTGTAATCCAAGTTGTAATCCCCACGTGTTGGGGAGGGACCTCATGGGAGGTGACTGGATCGTGGCGTGGTTGTGGTTCCTCCATGCTGTTCTCATTCATGATAGTGAGTGAGGTCTCATGAGATCTGATGGTTTCATGAGAGGCTTCTCCCCCCATTCACTCTGCACTTCTCTCATTCTTCTCTTTCCTGCCACCATGTGAAGAAGGATGTGTTTGCTTCCCCTTCTGCCATGATTTTAAGTTTTCTGAGCACACCCTCCCCAGCCCTGCAGAACTGTGAGTTAATTAAACCTCTTTCCTTTATAAATTACCCAGTATCAGGTATGTCTTTATTAGCAACATGAGGATGAACTAATACAGAGGGGGTCTCTGGAAACCCTGGTCAGAATGTCCCACCCAGTGAGGAGGAACAGGATTTGGCACCCACTTAAAACAGCACTCTGGCCACATTTTATCAAGCAGCTGTGCTTTGCTGTGGGGCCACTCCAGCCCCTAGTCACCTGGACTCTCAAAAGCCTGAAGGTCAGAATGGCTAACCTGCCCAAACAGCAAAGATGGCAGCCTGCCCCTCCACCTGGTAGTTACATCTCAGGGAGGCGTAATGCTGCTACTGGTGACTGGCTGGAGTTCCAAGCCAGTGGTTCTTATCCTGTGAGGTGCTGGAGAAGCAGGACCTGAAGACTGTCGCCGCTCAGCCCCCTGGGTTCAACCCCTTTTCTAGGAGTATGTACAAGGAGTCTAACCTCCTTCTTTGCCAGGTCCTCTCTCTGCTGAGAACTGTTGTGTTGCTCAATAAAAATCTTCACCTTGCTTACCCTCCAGTTGTCAGTGTAACCTCACTCATTTTGGACACGGGACAAGAACCTGGGACCTGCTGAATGTGGGTACAAAAAAGGCTGCAACACTGTAGCCTTCTACCCCCTGCTGGTGCTGGGCAGCCACCGCATGTGACAGAAAACAGTGGTAGTAGGGTCAGGCCAGTCCAGGACTTGTGGGCTGGAGCAGAGCAGTGGGGCTGAATGAGCTGTAACACAAGCAGGCTGAAACACACTGTCCCCGGTGTCACCTTTTGCTGTGCTGCAGGTGGCAGGAAGGAGAGAAGAGCTACAAACATTCTGGATACCCAGACCTCAGTGGTCCCCAAGCCAGGGTGGTGACATGCTGTAACATCCCAAATAGATCAAATATAAAGTTAACTTTAACATCAAAATTATCAAAAAGAAATGTCAATATTTCTTTTTTATATAATTTCAACTTTCATTTTAGATTCAGCAAATACACGTGTAGGTTTGTAACATGGGTGTATTTTATGATGCAGAGGTTAAGGGTATGATGGCACCCATCACCCAGGTAGTGAGCATAGTACTCAATAGGTAGTTATTCAGCCCTTGCCTCCCACAGTAATCTTTTGGAGTTCCCAGTGTTTGTTGTTCCCATCTTTGGGTCCATATGTACCCAACACGTAGCTCCCATTTAGAAGTGAGAACATGCAGTATATGGTTTTCTGTTCCTGTGTTAATTTGCTTAGGATAATGGCCTCCATCTGCATCCATGTTGCTGCAAAGGACATAATTTTATTCTTTATTATGGCTGTGTAGTACTCTGTGGTGAATATGTACCATATTTTCTTTATCTAGTCTACTGTTGATGGGCATTTAGTATAATTCTATGTCTTTGCTATTGTGAATAATGCTGCAAGGAACATACACATGCATATGTCTTTTTGATATAATGATATCTATTCCTTTGGGTACATACCCAGTAATGGGATTGCTGGGTCAAATGGTAGTTCTGTTTTTGGTCTTTGAGGAACTGCCACACTGTTTTCCAAAATGGTTGAACTAATTTACACTCCCACCAACAGTGTATAGGAGTTTCTTTTTCTCTGCAACCTCGCCAGCACCTGTTATTTTTGGACTTTTTAATAATAGCCATTATGACTGGTGTGAGATGATATCTCACTGTGGCTTTGATTTGCGTTTCTCTAATGATCAGTGATGTTGAGCTTTCTTCCATATGCTTGTTAGGCAAATGTATGTTTTCTTTGGAAAGTGTCTATTCGTGTCCTTTGCCCACTTTTTAATGGGTTTTTTCTTGGAAATTTAAGTTTTTTATACATGCTGAATATTAGACCTTTATCAGATGTATAGTTCGCAAACACTTTCTATCATTCTGTCGGGTTCCTGTCTACTCTGTTGATAGTTTCCTTTGCAGTGAAGAGTTTATTTTGCAGTGAAGATTCATTTGACTTCAAACTACTCTAAAGGCTACAGTAACCAAAATAACATGGTGCTGGTACAAAAAACAGACACAGACCAATAGAACAGAATAAAGAACCCAGAAATAAAACCACACAATTACAGCCATCTGATCTTTGACAAAGTTGACAAAAACAAGCAATGGGGAAAGGACTTCTTATTCAATAAATTCTGCTGGGGTAACTGGCTAGCCATAAGCAGAAGGATAAAACTGGAGCCCTACCTTTCACCATATACAAAAAGTAGCTCAAGATGTACCAAAGATTTAAATGTGAGACTTCAAAGTATAAAAATACTAGAAGAAAAACTGAGAAATATCATTCTGGACATGAGCCTTGTACAAATAATTTGTGGCTAAGACCTCAGCAATTGTGACAAAAATAAAAATTGACAGTTTCTTAAATTAATAGTGTAATATCTCAAAATACATGAAGTAATTTTGTAATGATTAGCATTACTTCCTTAGTTCATGAAATATTCTCAATGAAATATAAAATGCTGCACATGTTTTTATCTAGGCCATATATATATATATGTATAATCTTTATATTTATTTATATATATATATCGTCTTCCCACTAAGTCTCTTCCTTCAACTTTCTAATTATTTTCATTGGCACATCTGGTCTTTTTTCATGTTTTCATTTACTTTTCAAGCTCTAGAGATCCTTACTGTTACATTGAACATGAGTTTTGTGCAATGTTTCCCACTGTGCTTTAAATATTAGAGAAGTCTGTAACATCTTGTACACGAGTGAATCATGTACAAATGAATTTTTGTGCAAAATGAATCATCCCTTCATAAAGTTAATGCTAATGACTAATATTGTAAATAGAATGAGGAGTGAATTTGCCCCATCTCAATATTGTGAGGACAGTGATTGCAAACAATAGAAGGGTAGATATTAACAGACATTCATATTTACTCAAGATAGAGACCTATTCAATCTTCTAATTTTTCTAGTTTCATGTGGATACATTGCCATCTAAAACATTACAAAAACTAATACTGAATAATAATTTCAGCCAACTCACAATGAGCTCCCAATGTGGTCATTCACTTCATGTTTTAAAACCCAACACTTTGAAGATAAAAAGGGAAAGGGGAGAGAGAGAGGAACAAAGAAGACAAATTAAGTGAAATCCAAATGAATGTAATAAGACTGAACCATCTCAATTAAAATGCATGCTACTGGTAAAGTAACCAATTAAATTTATATATCTACTACACAGTGCTCCAAACAATTTAAGCTGTTTTAACTTAACTAAATAATCCTGAAAAATAGAAGTGTCATATTGTGCACTAAAATCTAGTTTTCCACAATTCTATGCCTAGTAAAGAAGAATTTATTTCAAAGTGAGTTATAAACATCTTCAACATTGGAGGATAAACTAAACTCATTTTGGCATTTAACTAAATTACAAATAATACATTGTTGATTGTATATGTGCAGTTCATTCATTTAAGTGTCTAGCACTCAAAACTGATTAAATCAGGTTATGCATTCTGAATATTAAATGTATTAGATATCATTTCTAGATTTTACTTCTGTAAATTAGAAAACTCAGTTTCATTTAAAAGCAGATAACAATTAAAATGAAGTTTTATATATCACACCCACTCAAAATTGGTTTTTACAGGTAGTCTTCTGATTATTTATTTAGATCCAAATTCTACTGTATGTTATAAAATACATTAGACAAAAATCCAAGAGGAGAGTAAAAATGCAGTGGAGATGGTAAAATGTAATAATCCTGGCCCAGGAAAGAATTAAATTTGGTGAGATCGCATACCCTTTCTTTCCATTTCTAAATGTGTTCCAACTAAGCTGCTTTGAAATTGACAGCTGAAAATAATAAAAGTCCAATTATTTTGATGAGTGCTCCATACTATATTTGGTGTCTGGAGCTAAATTCAGGAAAGGCAATATTGGTCCATTCTCCATACTGCCTAATATCCTAAAATTCAAATAATTCATATCTATGGAACTATGATACTGTGAGATTATGAAGAGGAATTCAGGCATTATAATGTAACATAAAGGACAAAGTCAATGGTGTCAGAAGATCTGAGTTAAAATCAAGGCCTTAAGACATACTAGTTTTATGAATAAAAGTCCATTCTTTTGGTTCTCTGGACTTCTGATTTATTCAACAGAAAATGTTAATAAAAGTACTCCTCTGCTCTTCGCAGAGTTGTTGAATAGTTCAATTAAATAATGTTTATGAAAATGATTTTCAAGATATTTTCAGTAATATTAGATTTTAGTAGTAATAGTAATAGAAACTATAATTTAAAAAGACAGCAATGACAAAGAGGAAAAAGAAATAGAAGGAGAAATTGAGTTTTCTGTAATTCAGTCAAGCAAATACTTCAACCTTGGCAATTTAAGAAAGCAACTTTGTCTAAAACAATTAGGTTCTCAAATATCCTTGTGTATAAACATACAAGAGTTTCTTTCATAGCGGAAGTCACATTCTTTTTTATTTCCATGGATAGTTGAATTGTTTCTGAGGCCCATGCACCTGTTTTACTTTATATTTAATTTGCCCTGTTACTTTTATTAATTACCTACACCAAAAAAAACCCTACTTTCTAAACTTCTCACCCTTAGGTGCCCCCGATGTGCTCTAATAACATAAAATACTTGAGCCTTCAAAGAGTTTATTACAAGTATTATTAGAGTCAGGAAATTATACTCTCTGTATCCATGGATGTATCTGGCACAGAGTAAGAACTTATTAAGTAATTCAAAGGATGTTGTTCAAATAAACCAGTCAAATGAGAATAAAGTTGCCGGATTTATCATATAAAAATACAGATGCCTACTTAAATTTGAATTTCAGATCAGAACACAATTTCCAGGACATGCTTTTACTAGAAAATTATTCATTATTTATCTAAAATTCAAAATTTACTGTGTCCTGTATTTCTTCTGGCAATGCTAAATGAGAGGGAAAAATATGTTAGATGCCTTCAAGGCAATTGAATTTAGACAACCACATCAAGAAATCATTTAAATTCAATGAGAAGTTAGAAATAACACATGAAAGAAGTAGCAAAATCTTGTAAGTTAAAAAATGAATTTACTGGTCAAAGAAGCATATAACTTTGTAAAATACTAATCCACCAGGAAAGAAACAAATATACATCTCTCCAAATTAGGATATCCATTTTGCCAGTGCTGTAGATTAGGTTACTGTTTGGTAAATATTCACATATCCTTTTTTTTTTTAAGTTGGACTGGAACAAATAACTTTCTCTGGCCAAAGCCATGTATGTGCAAGTGACAGTGTTTGCCAATATCAAGCCTAGGCCTTAAAAAGTTGAACATGTTTTTGCATATTTTTCTGAGAGAGTCCAACCTCTAAAATAAAAGGAACATCCCCCAGGTACCTGTTGCCTCTTCACCCTGCACTCTAGATTGAAATAGGAAGGAAAAAAGCCAGCAACCCACTACTTGAGGCAGAGTCAATCCAGCAGACCTGCATACCCATGATTGAGGAACAAGTGAGTATTGTTGAATGCCACTGAAATTTTGTCAGTATTTGTTATGCAGAATCACTGCAACAATAGCCAGCTGATCCAGCAATAGTTCTCACAAAATCATTCTTCTCCTGAAATTTCTACAAATTTTGTAATTTTACACATAGTATATTCCTGTAATATTTCTGTAGGTTTTGTGTGTGTGTGTGTGTGTGTGCATGTGTGAAGGATTTTATTTTTGTATAAATTTAAGGGATACAAGTGCATTTTCTTACATAAATATATTGTGCAGTAATAAGGTCTCGACTTTTAGGGTAACGATTACCCAAATAATGTACATTGTTTCCATCAGGTAATTTCTCATCCCTCACTCCCTTCCGACACTTCCGAGTCTCCAATATCTATTATTCCACGCTCTATGTTATTAGCTCCCACTTATAAGTGAAAATATGTGGTATTTGACTTTCTGTTCCTGAGTTGTTTCACTTAAGATAATGGCCTCCAGTTCTTTCCACGTTGCTACGTAAGACATTATTTCATTTTTTTGTGTGTCTGAGTAAACACACACACACACACACACACACACATACACAAAAGCACGCACTTAATGGAATACTATAAAACTATATACATAGATATATAGTACATATAGTATGGATATATATGTATAATTTGATATAGGTAGATAAAGGTATAGATGCAGATACAGATATCACATTTTCTTTATCCAATCTTCTGTTAGTGGACACTTAGGTTGATTCCATGACTTTACATGAAAACCACTGTGGAAAACAGTATGGAGATGTTTCAAAGAACTAAAAATAAAACTACTTTCTTTTAATTTTGCATAATATAATCCCCCTAATGGATGACAGGCATGAAGAAAGAAAAATAAATAAATCACTGATAATCTAGGGTGACCAATCATCCTGATTTGTTCAGTAGTATCCCAGTTTTATCACTGAAAGTTTCACTGGGACAGTTGGTCACCCTAAAAACAGTTAAAAGACAAGCGTAAAGCAACTTTTTTTCCTTTTTTCTGAGTCACAGGGAAAAATCTCATTTATTTTATTGCCCATTTGTTACCCTGTATATCAAATAAGCTTGCCTTTCAGCGTATCCTAGGACATATTTGTAAAACTACAAATATTCTTTAGATTCTGTGGCCTAATGTGAATTAACTTTTTAAAAAAAAATCAAGCAATTTTTGTAGTTGTATTTATTTATTTGTGAGATACCTCCATACTGTTTTCCATATTGGCTATACTACTTTACATTCCCACCAACAGTGTGCAAGGATTCCCTTTTCTCCACATTCTCTCCCACACTTACCTTTTTGATCACAGCCATTCTAACAAGTGTGAGATTATATTGCATGGTTTTAGTTTGCATTTTTCTGATGACTAGGGATATTGAGCATTTTTTCATTTACTTGTTGCCCATTTGTATGTCTGTTTGTGAGAACTGTCTCTTCAGATCCTTTATTTGTTCTTTAATTGGGTCATTTGTTTTCTTACCATTGAGTTGTTTGTGTTCCTTATATATTGTGGTATATATTGTGGATATTAACCCCTTATCAGATGTGTGGCTTACAAATATTTTCTCCCATTTTTTAAATTGTCTCTTCAGTCTGTTGATTGTATCTTTGGCTGTGCAGAAGCTTCTAATTTTGATGTAATCCCATTTGTCTGTTTTTGCTTTTGTTGCCTGTGTTTTGTAATTAATTGAAAGCATTCTTTGTAAATTGAAGAATTGGATAAGTCAGAAATGTAATAGTGTTACCTTGTACTCTATATCATTGGTGAAAACAAAGAAATCATTAATCTCATTTTTATTTTTCTCCACACAAAATCATGAGCCAGTATTGCCTAAGACAGAGAATGCATTTATATTTCCAGGACAAATAGTACTCTTCTTTAGATGAGCTTATCATAGAAAATATTTTCTTTGATTTTCTTCCTAATATTTGAAGTTGTATAAATGCTATAAAATTACTCAGGAACCATTATACATAGAGATGCATATTTGCTAGGAAATCAAATAATTTAAAAGCTACATTTATTCAGGCATTCTACAGAGCTCTGAGTAAGGAGGAACATATTAGGTACTGTGTCAAGTTACCTAAGATGTAGAAATCATCTCCCCACAAATGCAAAGATGACAAATTAAAGCCAGAGAACTCCTGCTTTTTAAACACCTTATGGTGAGGAGTAATAAAAGGAATTTTTCTTCCATCTATATATTGAGTAAATCGTTTCATATTGATTGTTTTGTGATATGAAAGATAGCTTCACAAAGTTAGTGGAAAAATAGAATTATAAGATGAAAATTTAAAAAAGCAAAAAACTTTATTTCTCAGCATAAGCTCCATCAATTTCAAGATACCCTTGTAAGCAATACCAGCCATTAAGTTCATCCCTAAAGAACTAAGAATCCTGGGAATTTAACCATTTCAATGCTGTCTCGCTCTCTTTCTCTCTCTATTTTTATTTTTTGCATTATTAACTGAAAGAAAATGAGCACACTTTACAGATTTTTTTTTAATTAGGAAACTAAAAGAAGTTAGAAGGAACCACCAAGTTAGGACTAAAAAGTGGATGCCTAATGACTTCCCATTAAAACTCACAAAGTTGCCCTTATTTGATGAGAGGAATGAGCAGAAGTACTGTCACAGCAGAGAATGACTCTCTGGTAAAGCTTTCCTGAGTGATTTTCTGCTAAAGCTGTGGATAACTTGCTCAAAACAGTCTCGTAATAAGCAGATGTTACTATTCTTTGGCCCTCCAGAAAGTCAGCAAGCAAAATGCCTTGAGCAATTCATAAGAAATGTTGTCATGCTCTGTCATGCCCTTTGCTCTTGACTGGCCTGCATTTGTTTAGACTGAATCACTTCCACCTCTTGATAACCATTGTTTTGATTGTGCTTTGTCTTCAAGATCCTACTGGTAAAGCTGTGTTTCATCTTCTGTTACAACTCTTTGAAGAAATGCTTCAAACATCTTGATCCCACTTGTTTAAAATTTCCGTTGAAAGTGCCGCTCTTGTCTGCAGTTGATCTGGGCATAAAGGTTTTGGTACCCATGGAGAGGAGAGTTTGCTCAACTTTAATTTTTCATTCAGAATTCTGTAAGCTGAACCAATTGAGATGTCCATGATGTTGCGTATTGTTTTTGCTATCGTCAGTCTTCTTCAATTAGGACACGAAAAAGATTAATCTTTCTTTGCAAATCGAAGTGGTTGGTTTGCTGCTGCAGGCTTCATTTTCAACATTGTCTCATTCCTTCTTAAAACAAGTTATCCATTTGTAAAGTGCTGATTTGGATGGGGGCATTCTCCCATAAACTTTTCGTAAAGGATTAATGATTTTGCCATTCTTCCACACACATTTTTCCATAAATGTGAAGCTTGTTCATGTTTTAATTTTAGCGGAATTTATGTTGCTCTAGTAGAAGCTCTTTTCAATAGATGCTATATTCTTAGTGCCTCAAATTAGATCCTGTTCAGACATGTTATAACTTAGAATGAGTTTATTTTGGTGCAAAAAAAAAAAAAAGAGGCCCATGCATAGTTTTTTTCATGAACTTTTTAAAGACCCCTCACAGAACACTTGGCTCACCACAGGGGTTTCTACTAATAACCAGAAAACACAAGCAAAAAGTATTGCTGTACAACATATATACTTATTAATGTTTTATTATGTATTGATTGTTAGTCTGCAAAGAGTAGAGACCAGGTTACTTCATCTCTGCATCCTTCAGTACCAAGTATATAGCAAAGTTGACAGAAGTTGCTGGGTGAGCATATGTGAGGTGAATACTCTAACAATTTCCTGGGACCAATCCTGAAATGAAAGTATGGGTATTTAAGATGCTTTAGTGACACATTCCAAGAATTAACGTCAAATGTTAACCTAATTCCAAACGTGAATTCAAATCTCAATAATTTGCTATTTTTGGCTCGCTTTAGTAACTTTTTTTCTGGTGTTTTAAGACATCTACTACTTTCAGCATCTACCATAGCACATAGTTCAATTCTGCTAGTAGTTCCTTTTACTATGGTTCAGATTTTATACCTGGACTCCAGTTCCGGAGATCCAAATGTTGAAAACAGAAGCCCCTGAGATTTTCTTGCCTGTTTCTTGGTAAGGAATGGGGATCTTGTCTCTGAAACTTGATCTGTTATTTGCAGCCCCAGTACCTATAGCCAGCTCCTTGATGAGGAGAGCCTATTTAGCCTAATTTTTAATTTAGGTGATCCATATAATAATTGTTCCATTCTTGTCTCCTCTTAAGATCTCCCACAGTCTCATTATGCACTTATATTATTAAATACATGGCTGACTGATCCTGCTGCTGCCATTTCAATTTGGATAACAAACTGCCTGTCACAGAAAATCTTTTTGTAACTCCTAAATATGGTGATTTCCACATTCGAACCCCTTTCAGTTTTCCTACCCAACTTAAATTACTTTTCCTTCTCAGTTTTTACTAACATGTTCACATTTAAGAAATTTAAACTAATTCATTGGCCAGCCTACTGAGAACTGTTTATAAGAAGATATTTATGGAAACTTTATTATAATAGGTTTATTATATGTAAGCTAATTTATGTTAATGTTATCTCAATTTTCATATAAGGTGTTACAGACATTGAATTCTTCAAATATTTATATCTGTTATTTGAAGGAGTACTCTTTGAGAAAGAGAATCACAAATAGAATTACCCATCCAGTCATTTCTGAAACAGAAAGAAAAATTGGGTTTTTGTATTACTGAAAGAAGATTGTAGACTGATAATGGATATCTTTATATTCCCCACCATTTTTGTGATTTGCTAGTACTTCAATCATGATTGTAATTTATTTTTCTCTAACTATTGAAACAAATCAATATTCTCTCTGAAAACGATTTTCAAACTCCCTAATTAGTCTTACCTGACTCTATCAAATTACTTTTCCCTCTCTACTTTATTTCCAAATCATTACATTGAGCATTTGAGTCAAAATACACCTTCCTATTTAGGTATTCTAATTAAATTAAAACTGCATTTATTTCATTTTCTAAGAGCAAGCAACCTTTTCAAACTTCTTATAGATAGTTGCATGTAGACATTATTAACATATATGTCATCCATCTTACCAAATTTCCTGAGAACCCTTTCATGACCATCAAGACATCTAAAGGAACTCCTACCTCATTATTTCCCAGCTTAAGGCTTTGTTTGTTTACAGTCAATACCAGTCTTATCTACAATAAGTTTTAGAAGAGCAAATAACTTTGCCTGTTTTGCTCTCATTTTATTCTTGGCATCTGGTTAATTTACTGGTATATAGTATGTGATTAGTAAGTACCTATTGTATAGATCAGTGAATGTGAGCAGCAGTGAACTAACACTATGCTTTGTAATTCATCATATCCTGAGGGTGCACCATAGATTTCACATGATAAATTTTTAAAGAACAAATTATAAATAATTGGTTTGTGTGTGAAATTCGTGGAGTAGAATTTGATCACATAATTTTTATTACAGGATACATTCTTCTGAAAGCAATAATCCAGTCTTTGACCTTCTGTTACTAAAACACAAGTGCTTTTCACATGGTAGGCACTTAAAAAATGTATTTTCATGATGGATGATAAGTAAATATGACAATACAAGTAATATATTATTTATGAAATATTATGTAAGAGTCAAGAACTCTTACATTTGACACAAATCATGTATGAAGGAAACTAGAGTCGTCTGATATAAATTCAATTCAACCTTGACTAAAAAAGAGTCAAAAAACTTTCTCTTTTACCTAAATAATAAGCATAGCACAATAATTTGGAACAAAAAATAAACACTAATATGCAGAAAATTTTCAACTTTTTATTTATATGAGAGTAAAAATCTATAAAGGCCTAACATTTAAGCAAATGGACCCAGTTCAAACAGCTCATGGAAAGAATATTACAGGTCACAATAGGCAGTAGAGCAATTGATTTTTCCAGAAAAAGAATGCATGCATACATATTACTTGTGCATGTTTGATAGAATATTTTCACAGTTCATGTATAATCGCAGCAATAGACAAGTGGTTGGAGGTTTCCCAGATGCTGGTACAATTTTATTTAAAAAGTATGATTGAATTATTATTTTTGGACTTAACTGAGATGCTTTACTATAACAGGGACAATTTACACATTGTCTGTGCCTTCAACAAACCGTTAGATGTAAATGATTTCCCATACTATAATTTTTAATGGAGAAAGATTTATCATCTGATTGCATGAGATTGGCAACTTATCAGCAAATAAAACATAAAAAGCTTAAGTTCAGTTATTTTATGCACAATTTCAAGTAGGCTAAATTAGATGTAATTAGCGGTACAGTAGGTATTCCAAAGTTTTTTTTTTCTTTTTTTTTTTAATTATACTCTAAGTTTTAGGGTACATGTGCACATTGTGCAGGTTAGTTACACATGTATACATGTGCCATGCTGGTGCACTGCACCCACTAACTCATCATCTAGCATTACGTATATCTCCCAATGCTATCCCTCCCCCCTCCCCCCTCCCCCCACCCCACAACAGTCCCCAGAGTGTGATATTCCCCTTCCTGTGTCCATGTGATCTCATTGTTCAATTCCCACCTATGAGTGAGAATATGCGGCGTTTGGTTTTTTGTTCTTGTGATAGTTCACCGAGAATGATGATTTCCAATTCCATCCATGTCCCAACAAAGGACATGAACTCATCATTTTTTATGGCTGCATAGTATTCCATGGTGTATATGTGCCACATTTTCTTAATCCAGTCTATCATTGTTGGACATTTGGGTTGGTTCCAAGTCTTTGCTATTGTGAATAGTGCCACAATAAACATACCTGTGCATGTGTCTTTATAGCAGCATGATTTATAGTCCTTTGGGTATATACCCAGTAATGGGATGGCTGGGTCAAATGGTATTTCTAGTTCTAGATCCCTGAGGAATCGCCACACTGACTTCCACAATGGTTGAACTAGTTTACAGTCCCACCAACAGTGTAAAAGTGTTCCTACTTCTCCACATCCTCTCCAGCACCTGTTGTTTCCTGACTTTTTAATGATTGCCATTCTAACTGGTGTGAGATGGTATCTCATTGTGGTTTTGATTTGCATTTCTCTGATAGCCAGTGATGATGAGCATTTTTTCATGTGTTTTTTGGCTGCATAAATGTCTTCTTTTGAGAAGTGTCTGTTCATGTCCTTCGCCCACTTTTTGATGGGGTTGTTTGTTTTTTTCTTGTAAATTTGTTTGAGTTCATCGTAAATTCTGGATATTAGCCGTTTGTCAGATGAGTAGGTTGCGAAAATTTTCTCCCATTCTCTAGGTTGCCTGTTCACTCTGATGGTAGTTTCTTTTGCTGTGCAGAAGCTCTTTAGTTTAATTAGATCCCATTTGTCAATTTTGGCTTTTGTTGCCATTGCTTTTGATGTTTTAGACATGAAGTCCTTGCCCATGCCTATGTCCTGAATGGTAATGCCTAGGTTTTCCTCTAGGGTTTTTATGGTTTTAGGTCTAACGTTTAAGTCTTTAATCCATGTTGAATTGATTTTTGTATAAGGTGTAAGGAAGGGATCCAGTTTCAGCTTTCTACATACGGCTAACCAGTTTTCCCAGCACCATTTATTAAATAGGGAATCCATTCCCCATTGCTTGTTTTTCTCAGGTTTGTCAAAGATCAGATAGTTGTAGATATGCGGCGTTATTTCTGAGGGCTCTGTTCTGTTCCATTGATCTATATCTCTGTTTTGGTACCAGTACCATGCTGTTTTGGTTACTGTGGCCTTGTAGTATAGTTTGAAGTCAGATAGTGTGATGCCTCCAGCTTTGTTCTTTTGGCTTAGGAGTGACTTGGTGATGCAGGCTCTTTTTTAGTTCCATATGAACTTTAAAGTAGTTTTTTCCAATTCTGTGAAGAAAGACATTGGTAGCTTGATGGGGATGGCATTGAATCTGTAAATTACCTTGGGCAGTATGGCCATTTTCACGATATTGATTCTTCCTACCCATGAGCATGGAATATTCTTCCATTTGTTTGTATCCTCTTTTATTTCCTTGAGCAGTGATTTGTAGTTCTCCTTGAAGAGGTCCTTCACATCCCTTGTGAGTTGGATTCCTAGGTATTTTATTCTCTTTGAAGCAATTGTGAATGGGAGTTCACTCATGATTTGGCTCTCTGTTTGTCTGTTGTTGGTGTATAAGAATGCTTGTGATTTTTGTACATTGATTTTGTATCCT
Source organism: Gorilla gorilla gorilla (assembly GCF_029281585.2). Lineage (NCBI taxonomy): Eukaryota > Metazoa > Chordata > Mammalia > Primates > Hominidae > Gorilla > Gorilla gorilla. The sequence continues at coordinate 28,334,268 of NC_073239.2, read as the reverse complement.
GAGACTTTGCTGAAGTTGCTTATCAGCTTAAGGAGACTTTGGGCTGAGACAATGGGGTTTTCTAGATATACAATCATGTCGTCTGTAAACAGGGACAATTTGACTTCCTCTTTTCCTAATTGAATACCCTTTATTTCCTTCTCCTGCCTAATTGCCCTGGCCAGAACTTCCAACACTATGTTGAATAGGAGTGGTGAGAGAGGGCATCCCTGTCTTGTGCCAGTTTTCAAAGGGAATGCTTCCAGTTTTTGCCCATTCAGTATGATATTGGCTGTGGGTTTGTCATGGATAGCTCTTATTATTTTGAAATATGTCCCATCAATACCTAATTTATTGAGAGTTTTTAGCATGAAGGGTTGTTGAATTTTGTCAAAGGCTTTTTCTGCATCCATGGAGATAATCATGTGGTTTTTGTCTTTGGCGCTGTTTATATGCTGGATTACATTTATTAATTTGTGTATATTGAACCAGCCTTGAATCCCAGGGATGAAGCCCACTTGATCATGGTGGATAAGCTTTTTGATGTGCTGCTGCATTCGTTTTGGCAGTATTTTATTGAGGATTTTTGCATCAATGTTCATCAAGGATATTGGTCTAAAATTCTCTTTTTTTTTGTTGTGTCTCTGCCCGGCTTTGGTATCAGAATGATGCTGGTCTCATAAAATGAGTTAGGGAGGATTCCCTCTTTTTCTATTGATTGGAATAGTTTCAGAAGGAATGGTACCAGTTCCTCCTTGTACCTCTGGTAGAATTCGGCTGTGAATCCATCTGGTCCTGGACTCTTTTTGGTTGGTAAGCTATTGATTATTGCCACAATTTCAGCTCCTGTTATTGGTCTATTCAGAGATTCAACTTCTTCCTGGTTTAGTCTTGGGAGAGTGTATGTGTCGAGGAATTTATCCATTTCTTCTAGATTTTCTAGTTTATTTGCGTAGAGGTGTTTGTAGTATTCTCTGATGGTAGTTTGTATTTCTGTGGGATCGGTGGTGATATCCCCTTTATCATTTTTTATTGCCTCTATTTGATTCTTCTCTCTTTTTTTTCTTTATTAGTCTTGCTAGTGGTCTATCAATTTTGTTGATCCTTTCAAAAAAACCAGCTCCTGGATTCATTAATTTTTTGAAGGGTTTTTTGTGTCTCTATTTCCTTCAGTTCTGCTCTGATTTTAGTTATTTCTTGCCTTCTGCTAGCTTTTGAATGTGTTTGCTCTTGCTTTTCTAGTTCTTTTAATTGTGATGTTAGGGTGTCAATTTTGGATCTTTCCTGCTTTCTCTTGTGGGTGTTTAGTGCTATAAATTTCCCTCTACTCGCTGCTTTGAATGCATCCCAGAGATTCTGGTATGTTGTGTCTTTGTTCTCGTTGCTTTCAAAGAACATCTTTATTTCTGCCTTCATTTCGTTATGTACCCAGGAGTCATTCAGGAGCAGGTTGTTCAGTTTCCATGTAGTTGAGCGGTTTTGAGTGAGAGTCTTAATCCTGAGTTCTAGTTTGATTGCACTGTGGTCTGAGAGATAGTTTGTTATAATTTCTGTTCTTTTACATTTGCTGAGGAGAGCTTTACTTCCAACTATGTGGTCAATTTTGGAATAGGTGTGGTGCTGAGAAAAATGTATATTCTGTTGATTTGGGGTGGAGAGTTCTGTAGATGTCTATTAGGTCCGCTTGGTGCAGAGCTGAGTTCAATTCCTGGGTATCCTTGTTGACTTTCTGTCTCGTTGATCTGTCTAATGTTGACAGTGGGGTGTTAAAGTCTCCCATTATTAATGTGTGGGAGTCTAAGTCTCTTTGCAGGTCACTCAGGACTTGCTTTATGAATCTGGGTGCTCCTGTATTGGGTGCATATATATTTAGGATATTTAGCTCTTCTTGTTGAATTGATCCCTTTACCATTATGTAATGGCCTTCTTTGTCTCTTTTGATCTTTGTTGGTTTAAAGTCTGTTTTATCAGAGACTAGGATTGCAACCCCTGCCTTTTTTTGTTTTCCATTTGCTTGGTAGATCTTCCTCCATCCTTTTATTTTGAGCCTATGTCTGTCTCTGCACGTGAGATGGGTTTCCTGAATACAGCACACTGATGGGTCTTGACTCTTTATCCAATTTGCCAGTCTGTGTCTTTTAATTGGAGCATTTAGTCCATTTACATTTAAAGTTAATATTGTTATGTGTGAATTTGATCCTGTCATTATGATGTTAGCTGGTTATTTTGCTCGTTAGTTGATGCAGTTTCTTCCTAGTCTTGATGGTCTTTACATTGTGGCATGATTTTGCAGTGGCTGGTACCAGTTGTTCCTTTCCATGTTTAGCACTTCCTTCAGGAGCTCTTTTAAGGCAGGCGTGGTGGTGACGAAATCTCTCAGCATTTGCTTGTCTGTAAAGTATTTTATTTCTCCTTCACTTATGAAGCTTAGTTTGGCTGGATATGAAATTCTAGGTTGAAAATTCTTTTCTTTAAGAATGTTAAATATTGGCCCCCACTCTCTTCTGGCTTGTAGGGTTTCTGCCAAGAGATCCGCTGTTAGTCTGATGGGCTTCCCTTTGAGGGTAACCCGACCTTTCTCTCTGGCTGCCCTTAACATTTTTTCCTTCATTTCAACTTTGGTGAATCTGACAATTATGTGTCTTGGAGTTGCTCTTCTCGAGGGGTATCTTTGTGGCGTTCTCTGTATTTCCTGAATCTGAACGTTGGCCTGCCTTGCTAGATTGGGGAAGTTCTCCTGGATAATATCCTGCAGAGTGTTTTCCAACTTAGTTCCATTCTCCCCATCACTTTCAGGTACACCAATCAGACGTAGATTTGGTCTTTTCACATAGTCCCATATTTCTTGGAGGCTTTGCTCATTTCTTTTTATTCTTTTTTCTCTAAACTTCCCTTCTTGCTTCATTTCATTCATTTCATCTTCCATCGCTGATACCATTTCTTCCAGTTGATCGCATGGGCTCCTGAGGCTTCTGCATTCTTCACGTAGTTCTCGAGCCTTGGTTTTCAGCTCCATCAGCTCCTTTAAGCACTTCTCTGTATTGGTTATTCTAGTTATACATTCTTCTATATTTTTTTCAAAGTTTTCAACTTCTTTGCCTTTGGTTTGAATGTCCTCCCGTAGCTCAGAGTAATTTGATCGTCTGAAGCCTTCTTCTCTCAGCTCGTCAAAGTCATTCTCCATCCAGCTTTGTTCCGTTGCTGGTGAGGAACTGCGTTCCTTTGGAGGAGGAGAGGCACTCTGCTTTTTAGAGTTTCCAGTTTTTGTGTTCTGTTTTCTCCCCATCTTTGTGGTTTTATCTACTTTTGGTCTTTGATGATGGTGATATACAGATGGGTTTTTGGTGTGGATGTCCTTTCTGTTTGTTAGCTTTCCTTCTAACAGACAGGACCCTCAGCTGCAGGTCTGTTGGAATACCCTGCAGTGTGAGGTGTCAGTGTGCCCCTGCTGGGGGATGCCTCCCAGTTAGGCTGCTCGGGGTCAGGGGTCAGGGACCCACTTGAGGAGGCAGTCTGCCTGTTCTCAGATCTCCAGCTGTGTGCTGGGAGAACCACTGCTCTCTTCAAAGCTGTCAGACAGGGACATTTAAGTCTGCAGAGGTTACTGCTGTCTTTTTGTTTGTCTGTGCCCTGCCCCCAGAGGTGGAGCCTACAGAGGCAGGCAGGCCTCCTTGAGCTGTGGTGGGCTCCACCCAGTTCGAGCTTCCCGGCTGCTTTGTTTACCTAATCAAGCCTGGGGAATGGCGGGCGCCCCTCCCCCAGCCTCCCTGCCGCCTTGCAGTTTGATCTCAGGCTGCTGTGCTAGCAATCAGCCAGACTCCGTGGGCGTAGGACCCTCGGATCCAGGTGCAGGATATAATCTCGTGGTGCACCGTTTTTTAAGCCCGTCGGAAAAGCGCAGTATTCGGGTGGGAGTGACCCGATTTTCCAGGTGCTGTCGTCACCCCTTTCTTTGACTGGGAAAGGGAACTCCCTGACCCCTTGCGCTTCCCAAGTGAGGCAATGCCTCACCCTGCTTCGGCTCACGCATGGTGCGCGCACCCACTGACCTGCGCCCACTGTCTGGCGCTCCCTAGTGAGATGAACCCGGTACCTCAGATGGAAATGCAGAAATCACCGTCTTCTGCGTCGCTCAGGGAGCTGTAGACCGGAGCTGTTCCTATTCGGCCATCTTGGCTCCAAAATTCAGGTATTCCAAAGTTAATTTTTTAAATACTTTGGGAAGAATCTACCAGTGTTTCCAAAGCTCTGAGTCGTGTCTACTAGTTGTTTTTTTGTTTTCCTCCAAATGTTTCAGATGACATTCACGTGAAAATATATTCTAGGAATTCTATCACTCCCAATAATTAGAGCAAAATAGAGTAAAATTGTGCAATTTCTTTTTTGTCTATACAGAATTTATGAGGTAGTCAATTATAAAAAACTCCGTTACAATAATATTGTTGATATAACAACATTATATATTTTTCAAAATCACCCATTCCCTTTAGGAGGCCAAGGCGGGTGGATCACCTGAGGTCAGGAGTTCGAGACCAGCCTGGCCAACATGGTGAAACCCCATCTCTACTAGTAATACAAAAAAATTAGCGAGCAGTGGTGGCGCATGCTTGTAATCCCAACTACTCAGAGGCTGAGGCAGGAGAATCGCTTCAACTCAGGAGGCAGAGATTGCAGTGAGCGGAGGTCACGCGGTTGTACTCCAGCCTGGACAACAAGAGTGACACTGTTTAAAAAAAAAAAATCTTTGATAGGGAATTTTGAATTTGATATGTCTGGTGATTACTGAAAATCAGCAGTCATTAAAAATATTTCTAATAGATATTCTTAAGAGATTTCTAGACATTAACAAGAAGAAAGTTTTGCTATATTTTTTAAAACTAGATCCAGGATTAGAGGAGATCGTACTCTCCTCTAGTGTGAAAGGTCTCAGAAGAGAATCCTGTAGTTTTTGTGCTTATTTAACTTGGCCATATTCCTCCTATGGGCTTCTCTGCTTTTCAGACCCTTTCTCATGCACTTCAGATTCTGTGACACAGCTGATAACCTCTCTAATTTGTTTCTCGCATTTACACTGATGTAGTACATTTAAGTAAACAGAAAAAGAAAGACGAAAGGGAGGAGAAAAGGATGGAGGTGGAAAAGAGGGAGGGAGGAAGGAAGAGAGGAAAGAAAGAAGGAAGGAGGGAAGGAAGGAAGGAGGGAGGGAGGGAGGCAGGGAAGGAAGGAAGAGAGAGAGAGAAAAGTTGTTATTGGTTCTCTCACACATTATCCCCTCACAACATACTGAATAAAGTATTTCTGAGGTTACATATACTTCTTCAAACAATGGTGTGTTCTCATTGAAGCTAAGTTTCCTGTTCAAGAATAACCTGGGATAAAATAACCATATGATAGAATAGGACACATATTTAATAATCTGTTGTAAATTTGCTACCACGCACAATTGGTTAAATAATTTCCATAGGAACTGCAATGTTTTATTAATATAATACAGGACTAATTTTTCTTTAAAATTTATTTAACATGTTTAAAATAAGCAAGGTTTAGAGAACAGCTTTGTAATGTGAAATAAAGTTCTCATTTTTTTAAGAACATTTTTCTCATATTAAGTTCTAAAATTTAAGTTTAGTGTTATAATAGATTAAGTCTTCAACTATCACCATAAATAAAGCCATTAAAATAGGTAAAATAAATTTATGTAAAGAAATGATTATCTGTAGAGTCTTACTTGCTGAAGAATTTTAATCCACTAAGTACCTCTCATAACACATTCATTAGGATAAAAGTATATGAAATTATTTCCCAGGCAATCAAAATATAGTGAGTGATTCTATTCTCTAGAATCCACTTGTATAAATTTTATTTTTTGCAGTTGAAACTTTCAACCCAACCATCTGTTAGGATAAGTAGGATAAGGTTTTAATTACTTACAGCAATGCAATTATACCATTAATGTTCAGCTAAAATTGAGCCCATTCAATTTAATTAGCAATGCAGCTGTGAGAGAAAAACGATGGGTTCTTTCAGATAGCCAACACAAGAGGTTATAATGGCTTGCTCTCTCTTTTTTTTTTTTTTTTTTTTTGTAGTTCCCTGGCCTGCATAATTCCTATTCTACCTTACTATTCTTTGAATGTATGTGAGTGTATGCATACTTAATGTATGGTAGAGATATAATATGTACCTTTCCGTATGTGTACATATGTACACACACACAGTTTTTTTGGGAAAGCAAATCTCTTATTTGTGGCTATTACTTTATATCTGCTCCACATATGGCATGAAAATGTAACTAATTCAACTCACTGTTAAGTCATCTTATGAAAATTAATACTTATTTTAATAAATGCATTCTCAATACAGCAACTATGCCAGTCATGGGGTAAGGGGAAGATAAAAAATAACCATATTTTGAATATATCTAATGACTATATCTAATGAATGTATCTAATAAATATATTATGAATATGTCTAATCATCTGAGGATGCCTATAATCTATTTAGTGAAATGAGGCACTCATGTATAAAGCAGTTAAATACAAAGGCAAGAATAATATTTTTAAAACACAGAGTAATTGAAAAAAATAAATATTGTGTGCCATATTTTGAAGGGTTAAAAATAATGTAAACTTGAGAAGAGCAAATATTACCCTGGACACAGGGCTTTTTCTAAGCTTCAAAAAAGGCTTTGGATATTGATAAGCATATAAATAAGGGAAAAGACTCTTTAGGTGAAGGAGGTGATTTAGGGAGTGGCTAGTGGATGTCCTGAAGACATAGATAAGTTCAAAGGGACATCATTGTGCTAAGTAAAATAAGCCAGACACAGAAAAATATATTGTATAATCTCACTTATATGTAAAATATATAACAACACAAAGAGCTCAGATACACAGAGAAAGAGAATGAAACAGTGGTTACCACTGGTGGAGTTGGGGAAGGAAATGGTGAGACGTAGGTCAAAGGACACAAAATTCCAGATATGTAGAATGAACAAGTTTAGAGATCTAATATACAACATAAAGTATAAAATTAATACAATTGTATTATATTAGGTATTTTTGTTAAATGGATTTTAGTCTTATACAAAATGTAGCTATGTGAAATGATAGCTATATTAATCTGCTTTCCTGTTGTAGCGGTTTTACTATCTTTATGTATCTATGAGATCATGTTGTAAACCTCAAATATAAATGAGACAATTTATTTTACAAAAGAACAATCACCTGAAAAGAATCGATAAATAATTTAATGAGACATACAATGTAGTACAGTCATCATGAGCTAAGGCTTACTGGGGGAGGAAAGTCAGTCTAACTTGTTGAGTAAGCCAAATTCCATCACAGTTTTAAGCAAATAGATGTATAAATTAAATAAAGAAAACCAGGAGCCAGGTCTTCCTGGATGAAAGGTCAGTGATGGGAAGTAATGAAGAGTACCCTGAATTAGAGAGGCTGAAACCATTCTGAGAACCATGAGAAAATGTTCTGCTTCCCTGAAGCTTTTGTAAAATAAACTCCTGAAATGTGCAGTTTATAATTCCTTTTCTTTGATCCTGCTAACACTTTTGTTTTCTAAATAGAAATATTTTTTAAATGTTAACACTCTGAACATAAGGAAGGGATTAACAGTGTCATATCTCTGGGGTTCCTCCTATCAAATACCTCACAGTTGCTATAGCAATGTTTTTACAAGCAGAGCCATAAAGAGAGAAAACTGACATGTTTGGAGAATCGACCAGGATTGTTAGAACTGGAGGACATAAAATAAAATGAAGAGGCAGCCTAGTGATGTGCTAAGAGCATGGAGTCTGGACAGGAACTGCCTGGGTTCAAATCCCAATAATAAGTAGCTATGTCAACTGGAAACTAGTAACTTAAACTCTCTACAGATTATTCTTCTTATCTGTAAAATAAGAAATATAATAGTACCTCATAGAGTTGTTGAAATAATTATGTGAATATTTTATGTAAAACTCTGAGAACACTGGCTTACACTGTAGAATTATTATGCAAGTGCCAGCTGTTATTATTACCAAAAAATCAATTTCACAACTATCATTCAACTCATAAGTGAATCCTCAGCAGTTTTTCTAATAACTAGCAAATTGTTTAACTTTGCATGTATCAGACTTAATGAGTATCACTACCAGTATCTAATTCCCATGATAGCACTATGGCAATTATAACTTAAGTTTTACTAGTAAGTCCCATATAAGTTGAATTGTGTATTTAATTATTATCTATATGTTATAATTTCTTGAAACTTTCTGAACAAAATCTCTAATTATTTTAGGCATAGATCATAAAGTCAAATGGCCTTACGCACCAGATTCTTACCATAAATATGCAAAGCAGCAGGAATTAAAGCAATAGAGAAGGGCAGGGGCTATGGCCAAGTAAAGAGGATGTCTGTACCAACAGGCAATGAGATTTGGCTACATTAATTGTGTTTGTAGTTGAATTTGGCTATTGAAATACCAATTTATAGCCCCATTAGTGCGAACCTTATATGAAGAAATAAGAGCTTCTCTAGTATTTAGTTATCCATTATTGCTAAACTTTCCTCAAGACAAAAGGAATTGGTTTTTATATTATCCTTTTACTCTTCCATCAGGAAATAGGAACATATATAGAAAACTTGAAAGAAAATATCTAGCAATCTGTTTAACTCTCGATATGATATTTAATTAGAGGAAAGGAGCATACAGGTAAACTTCTAAGAAAAGTTTGAGAATATGCAAATGCTTTTTGCATTTCACTGTTCATAAAAAGAGAGGTTTGAAGAGTGAAAGGAGTAGCTGTGCAGATGATTCTTAACTTAGAATAAATTCAGCTCTCTGATGTTGACTATATTTCAAGCAGTAGGCTTGAAATTCCGAACCGACATGTATTGGGAAATGGAAATGGAGGGTAAAGTATGTGAAAGCCCCATTTTGGCTTGATACTGTGCCAGCCTCTCTTTTGGTGCCTTTTGATTTTTTATTTGTACATCTGGTGCCACTGACATTTATAAAGTGACCTCTTTCGCTTTCTTACACACACACACACACAGTGCAGAGAGCTGAACAATCATACATGCAATGAACACAGTACTTTACGGTTAATGTACCATTCTTTATGAGAATATGCTAGCATAATGATAGAGGGCTGAAGCATGTAATCTATAATTAATACAAAGTGAACTGTCATGGGGGATGGGGAGGGAAATGGGCCTTTCTGCAGAAATATAAGTGCAGTCATGGAAACGGCTATAGCTCCTTGATTGTAATTATTCAACCTCACTAGGGGTCTGCAACTAGCTATTAAAGTGCTAGTGGTCCCTTGTGGAGTGGTCTCCTATCCAATTAAACTTTCACAAGTCTATTCAAAGACGTGTGGGACACCACTGTGTTCTATTAAATAGTGTCAAGCACCTGCATTTCTAATAGAACATAATGCTTTTGGTTACCTTTGGCATATAGAATTTGACCAGAGAATTTTCTTTGTCTGGTTGGAACAATTTGAATCTCTAGACATAAAACATTTGTAATTAGAACAGATAAAAGTCTTCAGTTTCTGATAGTTTGCAGGACACTGCCATTCTAGTGTTTTCTCTTAGGTACAAAAATAAAGCATATGCAGAAGTCAGTGAGAAACAAAGAAATGTTAAATGTTAGAAATGATTGGCAAAATAAATGCAGGGGAAGTGAAAATCAATAAGCAGAGTATTTCACTGCATATTTAAGGGTTTGTACAAATTTTGACATCTAGGAAAGGTACACGATGAAATTGCCAAAACATTCTGTGATTTCATGAGTTAAGGACTTCCATTTAAAAATTTTCAATTTGCCTTGCAAATGTTAAAATGAAAATGGCTAAGTTGTCAATGTGTGAGATGAAATGGTTCCGAGGTAACTAGTGTGCAGCATGATATACTAGAAAAGGGTTTTGATTGATACATGTATATGTATACACACTTGTATACATTGCATGTGACAATGATAATCAAATACTTCTTGTACACCACTTAAAGTCTTCTCAACCTTACATCTTTTTCAAAACCCCTGGTTTGTAGTCAGCAGTTCTGCCCAGGTTTTACCTAGCTTCTGACAGGTAAATTAAGTCTGTGCTTCACCTCTACCTGAGCCTCCTACTCTTCACATTCCTCTCTGAAATCTGACTCACAGGGATGAGATGTGAGTAGGAAAGTATTTGGCTCTAATGGAATAGATCACAGAAATATGAAGGAGTTAAATGCTTGGGGCCATACTGGACCATTGGCATTCAAAAACCAGTAAGAGTAATCAAAATGCAATTCCATTGAATCTCAAACCCTGAACAAAAGCAAAGAGGAATTTTAAATTACACCTAACTTTTGAGTTGACTGTGTTTTTTTTTAAGTTATATCTTTATTTCAATGAAAGTTATAAAATTCATCTCATGCTTTCATTATTTATAGTTTGTTCTTAGCTTTCCTTCAGCCACTTTTTTAACCACATCATCCACTTCTTCCTTTGATCTAGTTTTAGAGAAGACAATATGTATATATTTCACATGTATAGGTCATTTTATCCCATGAACTCACTGCCAGTATGAGGCAGAAGCCAGTATTAGTACATTTTTACTTTCTGTGATAATTGAATTTCTTTTTAGTAGTGCATTCAAGAGATTATTTGAATTTTAAAAATGTGCCTATCAAGGGAGAATTAGCTTTCTAATACATGACTTCCTATCCAAAAATGAAATTTTCAAAAACAGATATGTCTTGCTATGACCTTAAGCAGAGCAACTATTCAAATTCCATTCCTAATTGCTCTGCTGCACATTTCTTCCTAGTATTTTGCATTCAGACTAGTAATTTTTAGTTTTCTTCTTGGCTTATATCAGGAAGGAACTAAAGTAAACCTTTCTTAAAATTGCATTGGCTAGTAAGGAAAACTTGGCTTTTAATAGTGTAGACATTTCATAATATAGCGTAGACAGGAAGATGTGACAGAACTATGTCTTTTCAAGAAAACACTGAGTTTTCTGTAAACTCATGTCATTATGTTAAACAAAAAGGATATTAAAGAGCACCACTCAAATCTTTAATGTTATTTCCAACAATAGTTTTAATATTTATTTTTTCCTGAAAATACAGGATTTTAATAATATGTTCAATATCCCAGAGTTGAAAGTTTTAGATTGAACCAATGTTAAGTAAAATTTTCATTAATAATTATTCTTTTTAAACCTACTACTTAGTTGGCAATAAAGATTAACAAATAAGGTAATTCATGTGAAATTGTGCTTTGTTTACATATTTAATAATTAATTCATACAATTAGCTGTGATTGATTTCTTGCTGAGATATTATGAAAAAGTGAAAATTTTAAATGCTGAATTTTGTACATATTGTTTTACTTTCTGCTAAAATAATCTCATTTCCATTTCAAGCTTTCCCGGGAATATTTGGAGACATTGACTTGTACTAAATACTGTTCTAGTCTATTTATACTGAATCTTGGATATCATTTCATGTAGGTTGTAAATATTAATTGATTTGTCTTTTTCACAGTGAGTGTTTTCTATACATTTAGCTATCAAGCATTTGCTACTACCTACTGCTAGTCCACCTCATTTTTGAAGTGTTATTTGAGTTAGTTCCCAGAGGCTTTCAACTAGTTGGATAGTACCTGTGTAATTTTTTCATTAGCTATGCAAAATTAAAAATGTAGATAAAACCAGGATCAGATTAGTCCTCTTTTGTCTTTTTTCATCCAATGCATGTTTTCATTTTATACAAATATTTAAATTTCAAAGTATTTCTCCAGACTTAGGCTTCTTGATCCACATTTAGAAGCCTGAAAGGGGAATGAACGTCCAACACTTTTGTATCAATAGGCAGTTGGCAAATTCTAGAAAACATACTAAAGATGATAATCACAGCCTGAAGAAATGATTACAATGATAAGAAGAAGCCATCTTAGATTAAAAAATACATTTATATGGCTCAAGACTGATACAAGAAATAGATAATTATTTAAACAGAAGTGCCGAGAAGCTTTTAAAACTATAGAACTCCTGGGTCTACCCAGGAGATCCATAATTAAAATCCTGATTTATTAAGTCTGGGATGGGATAAAGATTATAGCCTAAAATTTTTCCTCGGTTAATCTTGCTGATCTAATAGGTTCCTGAACCACTGTTATTCATTAAATGCTTAACTATGTGACAAGTACCACAGGACAACCATTGGAAGGGAATGCTGCTTCCTCACTTTGATGTTTCATTCTATGGGGAGTGATTTCCAAAACAATCCTACTCCCTTTACATTCCCCCAAGAAATGGAAAGATTCTCCTAATTGCTAGGCAAGTAGCGATTAGTAGCGATTAGTTCATGGTTCTCTCGTGGATAGAATTCATCTAAAAGAGGCCCAGGGCTTGAGAAGATTTTGTCTTTTTCCTCCATCCTCCACCACAGACATCGGTAGAGTATAGCAATCAAGCTGAGAGTGTCTGTTTTACAGACATACACTTTGCATTGTTGTTGCAAGGTCTACACTCAGAAGGTTGTTGTAAGGTCTCTACTGAAGGAGTAAAATATCGGCAAGCCAATTTTGATACTGTTTTACATTCTCCAAATATGCCTTCTTAAATTAGAAAAAATTTTCTAGCTTTAGTGAAGTATAATTGTTGAAAATCAAATATAGTCAAGGTATACATGATATGCTATACATATATATTATGAAATGAATACCACAATCAAATTAATTAATACATCCAACACCACATTTAGTTATCAATTTGCAGGTGTGTGAGTGTGTGCTGAGAATACTTAAGATCTACTCTCTTAGCAAATTTCAAGTGAACAATATATTATTATTCACTATAGTCACCATGCTGTACATTTGTTGGATACAATATTCTACGAAAGAAGTTTTTATCCTTCAGCACTTTGCATATCATCCCACTCTCTTCTGGCCTATAAGGTTTCCTCTGTGAAGTTTGCTGCCAGATGTATAGAAGCTCATTTATGTGTTATTTGTTTCTTTTCTCTTGCTTCTTCAAGGAGCCCTTTTTAAATCCCTGACCAATGAGAGTTTGATTAGTAAATGCTTTGAGGTAGTTGTATTTGGATTGAATCTTCTTGGTGTTCTATGACCTTTTTTACCTGAATTTTGATATCTTTCTCTAGGTTTGGAAAGTTCTCTGTTATTATTTCTTTGAATACATGTTTTACTCTGACCTCTCTCCTCTTTAAGACCAATAACTCTTAGATTTGCCTTCTTGAGGCTATTTCATAGATCCTGTAGGCCCACTTCATTCCTTTTTATTCTTTTGATTTCCTTTTTTTTTTCTCCTCTGACTGTGATTTTCTTCTGCTTAATCAGTTCTGCCATTGAGGGTTTCAGTTTGTCAACTGAACTTTTCAGCTCCAGAACTTCTGCTCGATTTTTTAATTATTTCATTCTCTGTTAAATTTCTCTGATAGAATTCTGAATTGCTTCTCTATATTATCCTGAAGTTCACTGAACTTCTTCAAGACAGGTATTTAGAATTCTCTGTCTGAATTATCACATATCTCCATCACTCTGGGATTGCTCACTGGTGCCTTATTTAGTTCATTTAGTGAAGAACTATTTTTCTGGATATTGTTGGTGCTTGCAGATGTTTATCAATGTCTGGGCATTGAAGAGTTAGGCATTTATTCTAATCTTAGCAGTCTAGATTTGCTTGTACCTATCCTTCTTGAGAAGACTTTCCACGCATTCAAAGGAAATTGAATGATGTAATCTAAGCCTGTAGTTGCTGCAGCCCTTTGTGACTCTTGCAGACTCAGAGGTACCGTATTGGTGGGCTTGGGTAAGAAAAGGAAGAATTCCCTGTGTTAGAGGATGGTCTCTACTTCTCTTGCCTCTCTATTCCTTAATTCAAAGGAGTGTCTGTGCTGGACTGCCTGGAGTTGGCAGAGAGGTGAGACAGGGCACTTCCCAGACTGACACAGCTGGTGTCTCACTAGGTCAAATGCACCCCAAATCTACTGCTTCCCCTTGCTGGGGCTAAACATTCCCCTCTGGTCAGGGCTCCTCTGTGGGCACTGGCAGAATCCTGCCATGTGTCATATTCTGCTGTGATAGTGCAGCATTGAGTTCCAATGTCAAGTCCCAGGATCACTTCACTCTCTCTTCCTCAAGCACACAGATTATCTTTCCATGTGGCACAGCTGGGGGATGGGGAAGAGGTGGTTTAGGAAATGCAACTGTCGTTTCTACCCTCTTCAATGTCTCTTTCCTTGATGTTATATTAAAACCAGGTAATGTAATTGTTCACTTGATTTTTTGCTGGTTATAAAGGTGCTTTCTTGCATGATTTTTTTTTCTTAATTTGGTGTTTTTAAATGGAGGGACAATAGCTAGAGGGTTCTATTCAGCCATCTTGCTTCACCTCCTCCTTTTTCTCTAAGATTAGAAACAAGTCAAGAATGCCTACTCTCACCACCTAGATTCAATATGATATTGGAAGTCCTAGACAGAGCAATTAGGTGAGAAAAACAAATAAAAGTCTTCCAAATCAGAAATAAACAAGTAATTTTGTATTTCTGTTTGCAATGGCATTATCTTATAAGTAGAAAATTCCAAAGACTCCACCAAAAATTATTTGAACTAATAAATTTAGTAAATTTGCAGGATATGAAATCAACATCTGAAAATCAGTTTTGTTTCTATACACTACGACTATCTAAAAAAAATAAGAAAACAATTCCAGAACTTCTTTATGTGTGATGAAGGTATATTTTGTTCCTCAAGCCTGTGTCTTATTTTCCCATTGATTCAGAAATCATATGAGGAAGAGGGATACTATATATAGGTTTCACTCAAAACTCTAAAAACAAAAATAAATTATGATGACTGTTGGAACACAAAAGAGTAAAATAGTTGAATAAATTATTTGTTAATGTAAAATTCTAGTAGTGTTCCCATCAGGGATTTTTTATTTTAATGAATTACAGTGGAATTAAGGTATATATTTGGATATCAAAATTAATAAAAAATCATGAAAAACAATAAATTTTTTTTGTGTATGGAAGAAAGAGCAAGAGCTAGTCAAAATAACCAGTTATATATTCTTGTTCCATTTAATCATATATTATTCTTCATATTTTTCAAAGCATATTATAATATAGATTATACAAATTTATTTTAAAAGTCCAGAGGGTCATTGTACAAAAAATACTAAAAATACCTGTGACATCACAATACATATGAAATATTTTATTCTTCCATATGAACTATTGTCCTTCATTTTGATGCATTTTTAATTAAAAAACTTTCAAATTATATTAAGAGCAATCTAAGTTATATTTAAAGAGGAATTAACTGGTCACACAGTCTAGACACTATTTCTACCTGTGTTGTAGATAACTGGATGTCCCGTTTTCTGCCAATGCTATTAAAAATGCTTTTTGTTTTGGATTCCTTCCATCATCTTGGATTCCTCATATTATTCAACCATTAAATCACAAGTCCTATTGACCCAACCTGTGCAAATATCTCCCTAAACTAATGCAATAACTTTTTAACAGGTGTTTAAATTTCTCATTCCTTTCATTTTCTGTTTAATATTTACACCATTACCAGAGTAATCTTTTGAAAGTACAAATCTCATTAAGTCCCTTTTCCATCCTTCATTTTTAACAGCTTTCAATAGCTCCATACTTTTGTAGGGTAAAAAATATATATAAAAACTATATATTATATATGCATATAATATATACAATTTAAAAACACCATTCCACTTAATTTGTAGTTCTCTGTCACCAGTCTGCCACCATTCTGTCTCGCTGGAGCTAGTGCTTTAATTACATAAGAAAACCAACAGTTCACTGAATATGGCATGCATGTGTATGCCTCTGCTTTTGTAGCTAATACCTGTCCTTCTTCTGTCTGGTAAAATCTTAACACAATTTTAAAAACCCAGCTCCAACATCACCTCCATTGAAGCCTTTTTTCTGAATGTCCCCCAAAGAGATCATCTCCCTCTGGAATTTCATAGCATTCTCATCTTATCTGAGTTTCCATCTTTAAACTATGAGGTCATGGTGGAGAGATAGTATCTCTTTTGTTTCCATAGTGATTAGCACACCAACTATAATAATAGTGTAATGAAATCTGAATTAAATAAGTTTTTCTGAATTTTATTTTCCTAGTATATACAGAAGATAATATTAGCCTCCAGATTATTGCATAGATTAAATGAAACATACATGCATAAACTTTTATTGTAGAACCTACCACGTAAGTGGTATCCAGTTAGTAGTATTAAAGTTGAAATATGTGATGCTTCAAGGCATCATTACACACAAAGTTGCTAGACATACATTTTTTTCTTACAACAAATCCGAACTAGGAAGGATAAATTTGATGGCCCCTCTTTTCATTGTGCATAGCAAAATGTTTTTATCAAGTGTATAACAGAAGGCATGATAATAGGTTCTTGTTAAATGAATAAATGTTTCCATTGGTTAAGAAATAAATGCACAGGCCGGGTGTGGTGGCTCACGCCTGTAATCCCAGCACTTTGGGAGGCCGAGGCCGGTGGATCATGAGGTCAAGAGATCAAGACCATCCTGGCCAACATGGTGTAATCCCGTCTTTACTAAAAATACAAAAATTAGCTGGGCGCAGTGGCATGTGCCTGTATTCCCAGCTACTCGGGAGGCTGAGGCAGGAGAATCGCTTGAACCCGGGAGGCAGAGGTTGCAGGGGACCGAGATTGTGCCACTGCACTCCAGCCTGGTGACAGAGAGAGATTACGTCAAAAGAAAAAAAGCTGGAGGCATCATGCTATCTGACTTCAAACTATACTACAAGGCTACAGTAACCAAAACAGCATGGTACTGGTACCAAAACAGAGATATAGATCAATGGAACAGAACAGAGCCCTCAGAAATAATGCCGCATATCTACAACTATCTGATCTTTGACAAACCTGAGAAAAACAAGCAATGGGGAAAGGATTCCCTATTTAATAAATGGTGCTGGGAAAACTGGCTAGCCATATGTAGAAAGCTGAAACTGGATCCCTTCCTTACACCTTATACAAAAATCAATTCAACATGGATTAAAGACTTAAACGTTAGACCTAAAACCATAAAAATCCCAGAAGAAAACCTAGGCATTACCATTCAGGACATAGGCATGGGCAAGGACTTCATGTCTAAAACATCAAAAGCAATGGCAACAAAAGCCAAAATTGACAAATGGGATCTAATTAAACTAAAGAGCTTCTGCACAGCAAAAGAAACTACCATCAGAGTGAACAGGCAACCTACAAAATGGGAGAAAATTTTCGCAACCTACTCATCTGACAAAGGGCTAATATCCAGAATCTACAATGAACTCCAACAAATTTACAAGAAAAAAACAAACAATCCCATCAAAAAGTGGGCAAAGGACATGAACAGACACTTCTCAAAAGAAGACATTTATGCAGCCAAAAAACACATGAAAAAATGCTCATCATCACTGGCTATTAGAGAAATGCAAATCAAAGCCACAATGAGATACCATCTCACACCAGTTAGAATGGCAATCATTGAAAAGTCAGGAAACAACAGGTGCTGGAGAGGATGTGGAGAAATAGGAACAATTTTACACTGTTGGTGGGACTGTAAACTAGTTCAACCCTTGTGTAAGTCAGTGTGGTGATTCCTCAGGGATCTAGAACTAGAAATACCATTTGACCCAGCCATCCCATTACTGGGTATATGCCCAAAGGACTATAAATCATGCTGCTATAAAGACACATGCACAGGTATGTTTATTGTGGCACTATTCACAGTAGCAAAGACTTGGAACCAACCCAAATGTCCAACAATGATAGACTGGATTAAGAAAATGTGGCACATATACACCGTGGAATACTATGCAGCCATAAAAAATGATGAGTTCATGTCCTTTGTAGGGACATGGATGAAATTGGAAATCATCATTCTCAGTGAACTATCACAAGAACAAAAAACCAAACGCCGCATATTCTCACTCATAGGTGGGAATTGAACAATGAGAACACATGGACACAGGAAGGGGAACATCACACTCTGGGGACTGTTTTGGGGTGGGGGAAGGCGGGAGGGATAGCTTTAGGAGATATACCTAATGCTAAATGATGAGTTAATGGGTGCAGCACACCAACATGGCACATGTATACATATGTAACTAACCTGCACATTGTGCACATGTACCCTAAAACTTAAAGTGTAATAATAATAAAATTAAATAAATAAATAAAACATGAAATAAAAAAAAGAAGGGAATAAACTGAGTTATGCAGTCCAGGGGATATAAATTAAAAACCTCCAGGAAAAAAGAAAATGCACAAAGAAAGAAGAATAAGAAAGACAAAGTAGACAGAAGTGATCTCAAACACCATCTTATGACTGTTTGGGTCAAAGATTAAGAGATTAAGTTGATATTGAACATAGATCTTGGGAATCCAAGAACATTCTCTGTCTTCATGCGGTGAATTCCTAAAGAGGTTAAAATAACAGAACTTTCCATTTGGGGATGATTCCATGAAGAATACTTGTACCTGCATGTAATAGAAAGCCTGACCAACAGTGGAGAAGTATACCAAGGTTGTTCGAATTGCAGAATGATGGCATCAAGAGACCATAATGCTGTCACGTGTGCTTGTTACCTGAAAGTCACAGTGTGGCTACTATGTATCCAGGCATCATATCTTAATTACAGGACAAAAAAGTCAAGGGATAAATGAGTCTTTGAAAATTGAATCTGTCCTTTAACATAAAGAAAGCAAGTTTTGCAACAGCTGCAGTAAAAGTACTTACACTTCACCAAAAACTATATGACATATTCACAGAATCCTAACTTCGAAGGAGGTTGATCAACTGAGAAACTGGCTTCTCAATATCTTTTATAGAGGACAGCAATATAAAGGGTTTTAAAAATAGATGTTAAATGTGCCAATTTACAATCTCTACAATCTCAACATTTATGTATATCATTTTCTTTGTTACACTAACCCACTCTTCAAGAGATAGAGTGTCACACTAGAGATCCAGTCACTAAATCCAAATTGCATGCCAAAAAAAATAAAATCTACCCACAGCATCCGCAATATACAATAGTTGAGAAGAAGCAAGTAACTGCAATAAAAATAGCATATTTGGCAAAAGGGAGAAAAAAACATAGAGCAGTGTCTATATTATATATTAAAATCAGCATATAGTACATCAAAACTTGCTGATAGGATTAGTGAGATTCCATGTCCTACAATGAAGTAGTTTCCCTAATCAGACGTATTGAAGTCTCTCTCATTTTCTCTGTAGGAAAATCTTCTATATTTCCTCCTTGGTGGGCAAGGAGGAGAGAGATGTCCTTCCTGCATCCTGAATGGCCACAGAAACTCTTTCTGTGTATAATTTAAGGAATACAGTCCTTATATTAGGGATTTAAAAACAGAGACTATAGCTGGCCAGGCCTAGGGTTTTATAACTTTCCACTGCCAAAAATATAGCCAATTTGCAGTCCATTTGCTTTTTATCAATTCGTTTTACATTTAAGGGTACTCGAACTGATCATCTGGGCATATCCTTAAGCCTGGTAAATGTTAGCTTGTAAGTACACACTCTGTAGTCTCCCCGCAATCCCACCCAGCAGTCTTTCTCATAAATCTCATTGGCCAGAATCAGATCATACAACCTCTCCTAGCTGTGAAAGAGGATAGATAACTGAGATTTTCATTTCCTGAATTACTTAGAGAGGAAAGCCAGGAAGAAAGTGGTTGTGATTGGTGTTTGTGTAGGCAACTTCTGGTGACTGCCTTATTGGAGTACAAGTAGAGTTATTCTTCTTTTATTGCCTGTTTTCAAAAAAGACACCGCAATTCTCTGTATCTTTAAAGATAGCTTTTTCAGATTTGATAAATAATTCATGCCCACCATATCTGTTCCTGATTTTATAGTCTTCAATTATAATCAATATATTCTTTGAGCATGACTAATGTTAAGTTTTAAAGGGAAATAATTCTATGAATACACAATATTTTACACAGGAATTTATACACAAAAATAAGTTATACAAAGATTTTATGCATTGTAAAAAAGTCCAGAATTCTTAAGGAAATCAACAAATCTTAAAACACATAAATAGCCATTATTAGCATCAATTTAACATGAGTCCAAGTATTTTTTCTCTACATGTATTTAAAGACAGAAAAATAGAAATATAAGATTACATGCAGATACTAGTTATATAGATAGATAAGTAGACAGGTAAACTTTATATATATATATAATCACATGCACAGTACACTAACTATATACCTTATACTATATATGTGTACGTATATACTATATATGTGTACATATATAGTATATATGTGTACATATAGTATGTATATCTGTAGATGTATATCTATATGTGTGTATTCATCACTTGTGTATTCATATATGTACATGTATATGTATATATGTGTGTGTATATATATGTGTATATATAGTATGTATATCTGTAGATGTATATGTGTGTATTCATCACTTGTGTATTCATATATTATATGTACATGTATATGTATTTATTTATATATGTGTGTGTGTGTACATATATATATATACACACACACATACATATACATTTAGTTGGCAGAAATCTGGTTTTGGTAACACAATTGATTAATAAGTTGAAAAAAATTTAACTTATATAGTGCCAAGTATAACATAAAACATGTTCTTTTTCGGGATACTACCAGAGACTAGAAATGAAGACAGAACTAAAAATGAAGGTGTTACACGTATGAAATCACACAGTGATTGTCCTAAGAGGCTTAACACTTCTCAATCAGATATTACTGGCATTTGGGGCATGAAAGACATATTCAAACAATCAAAGGCAGAAAGAATTTGCCACTAAAAACTCCTCACTAGAAGAATTTCTGAAGTACAAATTTCAGTAGGAAAGAATTTCAACTCAGAAGGAAGATATGAGACTAAAAATAATGTTAAGCAAAGTGATCACTAATTATGTGGGTTACTTTACCTAACAATCAGATGTGTAAAAGAATAATACATACACACACACATATATAATGCATATATATATATATATATATATAAAAATACATATATACACACACACACACACACTTAGGGTCTCGTTCTGCCACCCAGGCTACAGTGCAGTGACACAATCATAGATTACTGCAGCCTTGCACTCCTGGGTTCAAGCAATTCTCTTGCCTCAGCCTCCCAAGTAGCTGAGACTACAGACACAAGCACCATGTCCAGTTATTTTTTTTTTTAAGCTTTTGATAGAGATGGGGTTTCCCTATGTTGTGCAGGCTGGTCTCAAACTCCTTGCTTCAAACACTCTTCCTACCTCAGCCTCCCAAAGTTCTGGGATTACAGGCTTGAGCCACTGTCCCTGGTAGGATAGTAATAAATATTTTGAACAGCTTAAAAACAAGTTGGAACAAAATACTAAAATACAATAACAGATAAGATTAGCATGAGGGCATGAGAGGAGGCTGGGATTTAAAAATCTTTATATTAAGAAGTCACTGTATCAAAAAACACCTGCACACATATGTTTATTGCAGTGAAATTCACAATTGCAAAGATATGGAACCAATCTAAGTGCCATCAACCAGTAAGTGGATAAAGAAAATGTGGTATACATACATCATGGAATGCTATTCAGCGATTAAAAAAAAAGAATGAAATAGTATCTTTTGCAGAAACTTGGATGGAGCTGAAGGCCATCATTCTAAGTGAAGTAACTCAGGAACGAAAAAACAAATATCATGTGTTCTCACTTATAAGTGGGAGCTAACCTATGGGTAAGCAAAGACATACAGAGGGTTATAATGGACTTTGGAGACTCAGAAGTGGGAGGATGGAAGTAGCGTGAGGGAAAAGAAGCTACATATTGGGTACAATGTATACTACTTGGACACAAGTGCATTGAAATCTCAGACTTCATCACTTATACAATTTATCCATGTAACTCAAAACCACTTGTACTGCAAAAGCTGTTTAAACATAAAGATTAATTGAAAAAATCTTTATATTATTTGGGAGACACAAATATTTATTAGATTTCAGTCAAGTGTGAGTAAACATTATAGATAATCATTTTTTAGAGTACCAATAAAATACATATATTCCAAACCAGCAGAGGGAAAATGTAGGAAATGAAGAAAACTCAATCAATTCAATGGGGGGACAAAACAGAGGAAAAAGGACACAAAGAAGGCACAAAATGAATGATTTCTATTCCTCTGGATATATACCCAGTAATAGGATTGCTGGGTCAAATTGTATTTCTGTCTTTAGGTCTTTGAGAAATCGCCACATGGAATACTGTGCAGCCATAAAAATGAACAATATCAAGTCTTTTAAAGGGACATAGATGGAGCAGGAGGCCATTATTCTTAACAAACTAACACAGGAACAGGAAACCAAATACTGCATGTTCTCGCTTATATGTGGGAACTAAGTGATGAGAACACATGGACAAAAAGAGGGGAACAACACACACTGGGGCCTTTTGGAGGGCAGAGAGTTGGAGAAGGGAGAGAATCAGAAAAATAACTAATCAAATAACTAAGTTTAATATCTCAGTGATGAAATAATCTGTACAACAAATCCCCATGACACAAGTTTACCTATATAACAAATCTGCACTTGTACCCCTGAACTCAAAATAAAAGTTTTAAAAAATGAAGTTTTATGAGAACAAACACAAAAAAAGAAAGCACAAAATAGAATAAAAGAAATAAATTCAAATATATCATAATAAATGCAAATGGACTGAGCTTACTTCTTAAAGGACCTGTCTTTCCAGCATAAATCATTATTTACAAAAGTTAGCCCTAAAACCTACAGGCATAGAAAAAGAGTACATTCACAGATCACGATGCAGACTTCAGTATCAGGGTGGTTTTAGGCTTAAATCGTGATCATATTAGAAGAGATCATTCATGGCCAGGCGCGGTAGTTCACGCCTATAATCCCAGCATTTCTGGAGGCCAAGGCGGGCAGATTGCCTGGGCTCAGGATTTCGAGACCAGCCTGGGCAACACGACGAAACCCCGTCTCTACTAAAATACAAAAAATTAGCCGGGCTTGGTGGCGGGCGCCTGTAGTCCCAGCTACTCGGGAAGCTGAGGCAGGAGAATTGATTGAAAGTTGTTGAACCCAGGAGACGGAGCTTGCAGTGAGCTGAGATGGCGCCACTGCTCCCCAGCCTGGGCGACAAAGCGAGACTCCATCTCAAAAAAAAAAAAAAAAAAAAAAAGAGAGAGAGATAATTCATTAGGAAGATTTAACAGTCCTGTTTAGTTTTATTACATTGTATCGCCCACTTTGCACAATTAGCAAAGATAAAATCTAGGTGAATGAAGATGTAAAATTGTTAAACTTGTAAAAAAAATTAAAGATTCATTTAGAGATTGAGATCTAAATGATAAGAAGTAGTTTGATGTTTAATTGTAATAAATTCAAAACTTTACCAAAATAAATTACAATTAATTTAGTAACACAAATGTTATATTTAGAAAAACATATATACTTGGCAAAAGATTAACATAGTAAACATATTAAGCATCAATACAATCTAGTACAAGAGGGGGCAAATTGATATAAAACCCAAATTGCCAATAAACATATGGCAGTGTTTACTTTCACTGTTGAGTAGGCAAATGTAAATTGCATTCATGAGATACTTTCTCACCTAACAGGCAGGCAACACCAAGTCTTACAATACCTAACATTTGTTGTTGTTGTAGTAGTTGTTGTTGTTTGTATAAGGCATTACATGGAAATATCTAACGTGGAAAATCATTTACCACAAGTTTTAACCACTCTCACAGCATCCTGAAAATATCTTGTGTTCATCCTCCTCAGCCTGGCATTTCAATCAAAGTGGAGAATTTTACCATGCATTTTCCCTAACAGATTGTGCATATAAATGCTAAATGAAACTGGCCAAATCTTTATCTTTGGTGAATTTCTCTGCTGATACTTATGCTGCTCTATTTATTCTTTCAATCTGATTCCTCTTTATGAGATATTTCTTTCTACTTTATGACAGCTATTTTTATTTAAATACCCTTTGCTGTGGGCATTTTTCAACGATTTCTTGAAAGTCTGTATCAATCACTTGCTACGGTTGCTTCTTTGAATATAATTTTACATTAAACTAAAAATAATAGCCAGTTGGATCCAATATAATCATCTGCCTGTGCTTCATCAGTATATCTTCCAAGAAGACAGAATCTTTACTTACCAATCGGGTTTAACACACAATCTTACAATAAATATTAAAAAATAAGTCTGTATATAGAGATTGTATTATAATTTATGATTTCCCAATTCCTAAAAGGAAAATGTGTAAAAATGAAACTAAATGGTTAAGTTGTATACGTACAAGATTGGCAAATTGTTGGGTTGCCAGGCTAAATAAAGAAAAATAAACCTAATCATATTTTAATTTGAATAAACAATAATTTTAGTGTAAGAATGTCCTAAATATTGCATGGTATATAATTATACTAAATAAATTGTTGTTTATCTGAAATTGAAATCTAATTAGGCATCCTTATTTTGTCCTGGCAGCCCTACAAACTGGTATTCTGTATCCCAGTGTGCATCTTGCTATGTTAAATCATGTTTTAAATTTTCTTTTAAAACTTTAATAAATGAATCAAACAGTCCAGGTAATCTTTGTTCATTTAGTTTACTATAAGGTCTAGATAAATGTGTCCATATCCTCATTTATAATCTAACAGTACAACCCTGCATGCTTCAAGCATGTTTTGGAAAGTGGGATTTTTCTTTACCGTATGCTTTGCTAAAAATTATGACAAACTTTCAGTTCAATTTTATAGGATTTGTTTTCCAGAGTATACATTTTCTCCTTTTATTGTCTAGTTTTATAAATTGCAATAGTTTAAAAGCATATTTTATATTATTAGATTTGGTGTCTAATTTAAAATATAACTCAGTTACTTCTATCCATAGGTGCCCCCTCCCTTTGCCTCCAGACTTCTAGGAAGGAATAATAAATGCACGTATTTTTCTCATTCTAGTTCCACTGAGTTTTTACCTAACAAAAAGTAATAACAGACTTTGCAATAAATCGATGTTAATACTTATTTTTAGTGTTTTAATTGTTGATTTTTAATAAAATTTTTAAAACAATATTTTGATGTGAATTTGGGAGAAAATCGTAGGCTCTGCTCACCATTACTTTAAGCCAATTTTACCTTAGAAAGGTAGCTTTAGACTTTCTGTGATTAAGGTTAGGAAAAATCTTTTACCCTTTTTTTCTTTAATATCAATTGTAGTTGTTGTTGAATCAATAGACTATATTTTTAGAGTACTTTGAGGTTTACAGAAAAATTGAGTGGAAATACATAGGGTGCCCACATGCTGTCTCACCCTCACACATGCAGGTTCCTTTATTAATACCTTCTTGCACTAGTGTGGTATGTGGTTACAACTCACAAGCTAATATCAGTAATCTACTATTAACAAAAATCTATAGTTTACGTTAGGATTCACACTTTGTGTTGAACATTCTATAGAGTTTTGACAAATTTATAAAGACATATATCTGACATTACAGTATAATACAGAACAGTTTTACTATGTAAAAATTCCCGGTGCTTCTTCTGTTCACTGCTTTCTCTCCACGAACCCTGGCAACTACTGATCTTCTTACTGTCTCCATAGATTTTCCTTTTTCCAAAATGTCATATATTTGGAATGATAAAATATGTCGTCTTTTCAGATTGGCTTCTTTCACTTAGCAACAAGCATTTTTCGTTCCTTCATGTCTTTTCATAGCTAGATAGCTCATTTCTTTTTATCATTTAATAATATTCCATTGTAAAAATGTACCACAATTTCTCTATCCATTAACCTACTGAGAAATATCTTGGTTACTTACCAGTTTAGGTAACTATGCAAAGTTGCTATAAATATTTGTGTGCCGGTTTTGTGTGAACATTCATAAGTTTTTTACAAATAATTTTGGATTTGTTTTTTCTTCTTATACTAGAATACCAAATTTAGATAAGTAATTATTATTTTTACCTGATGGTTGACATACAATTATCTCTTGTGTTAATTCTTGTTAATCTCTCAGGAAAGGTGTTAATTCAGAGGATTATGGAATCCCTTTAGGGTACTCCACAGTTACGTGGTTGATTTTGATTTCATCTCACTCTTGAAATATAATGCAATACCTTTTTATGCTGCTTTCTGTTATCACGGCAGCATAAAAAGTGTTGCTATCTTTCTTTGGGAGAGGAAAGGTGTGGAGAAGATGGTTTGTGTATAGACTTACTTGAATTATATCTCCTCTCAATAACTTTTTAATATTACCCTTACTTCAGAGAGTAAATCGTTACTAAACTAAAAGCCACAAATATATGATCAAGTGCACTTTGAAATACCATATTTAATAGATAAGGATTTATTCATTGAAGCTGTATTATTTTGTGTTTCTATGTGTTACATAAAATAGCATATCAAGAAAATTAAGTCTGAATCAGACAAGTCTTCCAATACTAAAATATTCTAATGTTAGAATTATTCCTAATAAAGAGCTTAAAATATGAGATAATCTCCATTTTTCATATTAAAATAATTATATACTGCATTTGTGGCTTTTGCAAACATAGCTGTAATTACCCCTGGCATTGTATTGCTTACTGTCTTTTTTCCCACTTATTAAAGCTATTTATTTACAACAAATGCTTGGTATGCAAACATTAGTCTGCTGTTAACAAAAGTGAAGCCCAAATTTGTAATTAGCTACAGCTGTACATGCTGCTTCCTTTATTCAAAAGTCTTCTATCATTGTGAAGCTGCTTAGCTCATTTTATTCTTTGTGGGAAGCAATCTCAGATACTAGATAAAGGCCCCATTCTCCGTATGCTTAGTTTAAATCAACTATTGTCTGTTTCAATTAGGATGAAGAGTGTGGTTTACAGCAATAGTTGGATGGAAGGGAGAAGGAGAAGACGACCCTGGATAAAGTTGTGCACACATTGCACTAAATGAGTATGAATATTATACATCAGTTAATACTTTTAGCACCAATTCAGACTTCTGTGTCCAAGCTATTTATCACTAAATGCCAACTAATTAAAATCAAGTGTATCTCTTACATCATAGAATCAAAATATAACCTGATGTTTTTCAATATCAGTTAATCCTATTATGTGTAGCATTGATAGAATAGAACATAAAATAGCCTGTGCCCTGTGACCATGGGTTAGTTACTTAACCTCTCTCTAGTTTTTCAGTTTCTTTACGTGTAAAATGGAGATAATAATAGCAAATGCTTTATCGGGATCTAGTGAGGATTAAATGAGTCACTGTTAATCGAACACTTAGAACTCTGCCTGATAGGTAGCAAGTGATACGTTAGTATTAGCTATTACTATATGATCTCGTATATTTTAGGATGTAAAAGTTATTATATCAATTGTCGATGTTATTGATCAAAAGGTAAAGAAATAAAGACATCTCAATGCAGTCCATTGAGTTGATAGTTTATAAAGGGAAAAAGTTGAAAAACTGAGCACATTTTTTTTTGAAATCTTTGTTTACATACGGTTGAATCCTCTAATAGAGGAAAATGTCCTACCACTATTTCTTATGATTTTGGTGTTTGTGTTACTATATTAAAATAGAAGTATATTTTTACTACCTATTGACTTGCTTCAAAGTTACAGAAAATGAATACAAAATAACTAATGTTTTACCTTCCCAATTATCACTCCAGATAATGCTCTTGAAAGAAAACTACAAAATCTACTGGTTAGGTTATTGCTAATGGCAGTTATAATTTTCCTGACATAACTGTATTTGATATTTGATAGATAAAATGTCAAAGAAAGGAGTCAAAGTTTAGGAGAATGGAAAAATCATATCATATTTTTAAAAACTAACTCCTAAAGGTTAACCTGAAAAGATCAATAGTTAGAATTTCAACTTATAGATGGACTTTGTTTAGATTAAAAGATGCACTCCAGGAAATTAAGAACTCATTAAGAAAACCACTTAGAATGAATAAGATCTAGTATTTGATACTACAACAGGGTGACTACCATCAGTAACAGTAATTTATTGCATATTTTGAAACAGTTGTAAGAGTGGAACTGAGATGTTCCTAACACAAAGTCATGATAAATGCTTGAAGTGATGCATATCCCTATTAGGCTGATGTGATTATTACACATCATATGTCTTTATCAAAGCATCATATATACCCCATAAATATATACACCTATTATGTACCCATAATAATGTCAGCAAAAGAACACTATTTTTAATCTAAATATTTCTAAAGCTCGTGGATATACAAACCTCAATAAATTCCCAGGATTTTCGGGAAGAATATTAGAGGCTAACATCTAAATTAAGATAAATACCCGAAAACTTAAAGTATAATAAAAAAAGATAAATAATCTGAGATTGTTATATACTTGTTTTCTTTGCTATGGGCTTCTAATTTAAAATCAAGTTATCAAGCCTGAAAAACATTATTAGTAAAATTGTACCAATCTTATTAATAACTATTAACACTAAACCCAATATTAATTTATGGAAAGGAAATATTGATGGAAAATAGGAAAGTGGTATAACAAGTGAGTAACTGGCATATGTGATGCTTGGCATTTGTTAATTTCAAGGTAAGATGGCTGCAAGCTGTGAGTGCAGGTTCCCAAGGTGGATGGTCAGGAGGAGAGAAACAATAGACAAGATTAGAGAGAGGCGTGTCTATTTTTCACAGGTCAAAGCCCAACATAGTAGTGAAAATGTCTGTGGTTCTGAACTTTAGTTTACTAATTATGTTTTCAGAAAGCTCCAATTCCAAGCAGCAGTCATGTATGATAGTCAAATACAAAAGTAGATTGCATCAGGCACCTATAATTTAGATTTTTGGCAGGTAGCAAATGTTTGATACCTATTCAGTGGAGATTTCATTTGAAAAGTTCATTGACTTCTGCAGTCTTCTTTAGAAATCTAAATTCAGTTCAACAGTTGGCAGTTGGAATTTGGTTTGCCACCATGTGACACAAAACCCACTATCACTACTGACAACATGAACAGAGAATACTCCCGTAATTATCTTATCTCAGAATCTCAAGTTTTGTGAGACTAGTTTGAGGGTTTGATATTCACATCTGAACTATAATTCACAGCTTTTAATTGGAAATGATCAGAACTCAAGGCACTAAAGGAAAACATGAGTCTAGGACTCTGGTAACCTTACAAGCTTCTAAACATTTTGTTCTTCAAAGCTCCTGTTACCTCTCCACTGATGGGCGAGTGGACTGATAATTGTGACAAAGTTGCCAGAGCTTCCACAGCCTGCTGATTTTTTGTTTCTCTGACTATAACTCTTTCCTGTTGTATACTTTGATCATCATATTGGATTTCCTGATTGAATCATGCCTGAACTTGCTTCCAGCTCTCTGGACTCTTTTCCATGGGCCAACCAACTGCTTTGGTTCTACACCAAATGGATAATTGGATGGCATCTATTTCGGCTTTTCATGTCTTTCTGCATTTTATACTCTTAAGAGTCCAGATTTTTTTTGTGTCCTTGCCTTTGCAAGTCAGGGCAGTCAGAACTGTGTGTAGTGTAGAAACACTGTAACTGCCCAAAGTAGTAATATCATGGCTTTATTATTGCCATCGGTAATTTTTAATCACATTCTTGCACCCTGAGTTTAAAAAGATCTCTACAACATCTGTCAATAAACTGTTTTTCATTTACTTAGCTATATATGTGATTATTCATTTTTATTCCTACTGTTTGTATTAATTTTTTATGTGCTCACCAATTGTTTTTAAGAAGTCTTAAAAGGCAGCTTATATGTGGTTTGTTCTTACCATAAAATAATTCTTTCTATTTTTCCACAATATGAGTGCTATCATTTTATAAGAGAGCTACAAATAATAACAAAATAAAAAATAGTTAAAAGCTCTAGTATGATGGCTATACTTATGCTTAAATCTTCATACTTTTTATCAATATCAGATGGTGACCTAGAACTTGATTAAAATATTTATTTTCTGCTCAAGAAAATAAAATCAGTCTCTGTGTCACAAGATTATTTTTCTAAAGAGTAAATTAAAGAACTGATTGATATTAGAGTAAGTTGCAGGATAGCTTCTCCAAAATAGTCTACCCATATGTTTACTTACCAAGAAGGATTTTGGTGGTATATACCTGATCATGGTGCACTGACATCAAAAAGTTGAAGAACCAGAATCAAGGCCCAACACAACTATAGAAAGATAGACAGTGCATGGTGATTCACACCTGTAGTCCCAGCTATTCAGAAGTCTGACACGGGAGGATCTCTTGAGCCCAGGAAGTCAAGGCTGCAGTGAGTCATGATTTCACCACTGCACTCCAGTCTGGGCAACAGAGCAAGACTCTATTTCCAAAAAAAAAAAAAAAAGAACAGAAAAAGGTAAGAAAACTTAGAAGTCAAAAACATTAAATCACAAATCACACAGACAGAAGCCCAGGTAAAAGCCTGTGTCATACCTCAGATGTTCTAAATGTATCAGGCCTTTAAGCACATCACATGCAAGACAGGATAATGTAACATTTACTTATTTCTTCCCACTTTTAATCTACTGAAGATAAAGGTGACTTAAAGCTGCTGAAAATAACATTTGTGGCTCCAAATACAATTCCTATCACAATGCCTAAAAATCTAATCAATCATTTTTGTTAGAAAACATTTAGCAAATGTTCATCAGTCTTTAATACTAGTCACTTTTCTACAATTTTACCCTTCCTATATTCGCTTTTTCCCTTTGAATCCTAGTTCTTGTCATCCAACCTAGCCTTTGGTTTCTGAAGCTCTTATTCTGCATCTACCTGATTAAAACAAATTCAGGGGAAAAGTACCAGTAATTTTGTATTAGCTCAAAATAAGTCCTCCTGTTTCTCTATAGGATCTCAATGATGCATGGACATATTATTTTCTAACTCCCCACAACAGCCTTACCAGTGTCCTCTACTCTTTACAGCATATCTCAGCATTCTCCTTCACAGAAAAATATAAACTACCAGGCCGGAAATCCTTCAGCTTCTTAATTTCCCTTTGCTGAAAACAAATTAGAAACTGCTCTTATATTTATGTCCTTATAGTATCTATGACAAATTTATCCTCTTGTTCTAGGAATTTAATTTCCTCCCATCTTCATTTATCTTATGTCTCTACTGAATTCCTAACATGTCACTCTCTCCTACAATGGTTCTCAAACTTGGCTTTACATTGAAATCACGTGGAGAGCTTAAAAGAGTATTTATGGCTGGGTTTCAAATATAAAGATTCTTATGTAATTGATGTGAGGTGTGGCCTGGGCATTAGGACTTTTTAAAGCTCCTCAGGGGATTTTTATGTGCAACTAGGGTTTAAAGTCACCACTTTCCTAGCTCATTTGCTCAAAATACAAAGCATTAAAAATTATTTCTATATTTATAATTGTAAAAGACACTTCAAATCTGTGAGAATTTAAGCATCAAAATAAACAATACTAACAGTTCATAATAAATAAATAGAAATTTACAAGTTCGTGTTGATGAAAGAAAAAAGAAAGAAAAACGAAGAAAGAAGAAGAAAGAAAGAAAAAGAAAGAAAGAAAGAAAGAAAGAAAGAAAGAAAGAAAGAAAGAAAGAAAGAAAGAAAGAAAGAAAGAAAGAAATTAGGTTTTCCTTATAATGGAATGAGAGCTAAAAAAATGAGAAAGTTGTCATTAGAAAAACACTATTCCACAACCATTGCAGTAATTATTAATTCAAGAAATAAACTCCAATGGATGTTAAAACTAGTGGGTGAAAGTGGGATGAGACACAGAATTTTCTGTATAATATAAAAGTTCCTCCCCACAAAATGATTATTAGTTTAACATGAGACAAAAGTGAGTCAAAAGAGTAACAAGTGATTTTGCAGTTCTAAAATCAAATGATCAAAGTTTAAATCACCAGTAACAGAGGAAATTAGTATCATGTATCATTCAATAGGAGCCAATGAGGAAAAAACAGAATTACTTCAGTGATATTCTAGCCAGAACAGTATTGCCTCAGCCTAGTCATGAAGAAACATGGGACAAACCAACTTGAGGGACATTCTTTAAAAAAATCCCTGGGCTAGAATCTTCAGAAATATCAAAGTAGTAAAATTCAAGACTGTGGGACTTTTATATTGAAGAAGGGATTACAAGACAACTGGGTATAATATTAGATCCAGAAATGGATCTTTTAGCTATCAAGATTATTTGGGATAATTCCTGGAACTTACATAAGATAACTAAATAAAAATTACAGGGGAATTCTTTGAAATTTCTTGCAACTTTTTAAGTTTAAAAATGTGTCAAAATAAAAAGACAGCAAAACAAAAACACGGACCCTAAAACTCTTCAGAATATGACCCTAACACTGTAGCAGTTGTTTGCTTGTGTTTACTTTAAAAAAAAATCAACTGTTCTTAATATTGTTTTATCTCCTTTCATTCTGTACAGCCTATCTTCAAAGAATACAATTCATTTGCTTTCTTCATTCATCTTTCCTTCATTCTTCAACTGTATGTATTTGAATTCTGACTTTAATATTGCACTAAAACTATTTCTATAACTGTCATCCCTGACCCCCTTTTTTGCCACATTCAATAAAACTATTTTTTTGTTGTTTTTGATATAATTTGTCTTCCTTCTGAATGTTGTAGTCTAACTTTCTCCTGATTCTGTCTCTACCTAATACCTATCCTTCTAACTATATCCTTCTCACTACTCTAGACATCCATTTATTCACTAAATATTTAATGAGTTTATTTCAATCACAAGGTACATTCTAGGAGCAGGAAATCCAGTGGTGAACAAAATAGAGCAAGTCCTTATTCTCCTAAAGGTTGCATTCAAGTGTGAGAAAACAGACAACAAAGAAGTAACAGATAAACAAGATAGTTTCAGGAAGCATGAAACAATATGATAATAAGACAACATAGTTTGACAGAATGACTAGGAGAAAAGACTGTGAGGTAGGGATTGCATTAGATAGGTAGATCAGGAAAAACTTTTTGACAAGGTTCTGTTTGAGTATAAAATTGTAATGTGAAGTCTAGTAGAAGGCATTCCTAGAAAAACAAGCAATAAATGCAAATGCCCAGAATGTTGAGTGGGCTTTGATGTGTTTGTACAGGAGAAAGAATGGTGAGACTGAAGCAGAGTGATCAAGAAGTAGCATTGTGATAGCGAGGTTACATAGCGAGTTTGGATTTTATGTCCAATACAACAGAAAGCTACTGAAGTGTCCTAATCAAAGCTCATGGGGTTTTCTGATTTATATTTAAAGGTAAAACAAGTGCTTTCTTTTCTCCATATTCCTTTTGAAGGTACGTCTAACACTACAATTATTTTGTTAATTTGTTGGTATTTCCTGATAATTTCATCTTAATCTCTCCACTTTTCTTAAAGTACACATACTCCTTTGATAAATCATTCCCATAATCTTATCTAACACCTATATACACTGATAACTTCTCAGAATCTCTTTTGAGCTCTAAACCCATTGTCTAGTAGTCAGTATACATATTCATAGACTCTGCTCACCATCTTTTCCTTTAGACCAGCTCTCCCTCCTACATTCCCTGATTTACTGAAAGACACCGCCATCCCCTCAGAAACCTTGTAGATAGCCTTGGTCACTCTAGGTACCCAATAAATAACCAACTCAAATGAAATTTTCTCCTTGGAATCACTTTCGTGCATCTTTTTTCTCACACCTCAGTGTAATACCATTGGTTTTGGCTCTCTCTTCATCATCACTTAACTGATCTACTGCAAATGCCTACTGCAAATGATCTACTGCAAATGATCTACTGCAAATCTCCTCTGTGCCACACTCATTTTGCTTATGCTGCCAGAATGAATGTTCATGAAAATGCATTTGTTCAGGGGGAACTCATGCTGAAGACAGACACATTGAATTGGGGCAACTCCTTTCAATATGCCTCCATTAACAAGATGTTTAATATAGTAATAGTAACAATAATTGCAATGATGATGATAATGATGTTGATTATGATGATGATTGATGATGACTTACTGAGTGCTTGCTACAGGATAGACCCTTATCTAAAAGCTCATATATATTAATTCATTTGATCCTCATGTTGA
The DNA here is from genome assembly GCF_029281585.2 of Gorilla gorilla gorilla. Lineage (NCBI taxonomy): Eukaryota > Metazoa > Chordata > Mammalia > Primates > Hominidae > Gorilla > Gorilla gorilla. The sequence continues at coordinate 28,300,089 of NC_073239.2, read as the reverse complement.
CCATAAGGCATAGATTCTATCATTGTGTCTGTGTTACAGATGAGGTAACTAACGCACAGAACGACTGAGTAACTCATCCAAAGATGTATGACCAGAGAGGGGCAGAAGTAGGATTTAAAATAACCTGACTCCAGATTCAGTGCTGACTACATTGCAACCTAGTATAACATGTAAGATTCTTCATGGTTTTCCCTTTCAGAACTTCTCCAGCTCTCATTCCTCGCATATCTTTCTCATATTATACTGTTAGGTAATATTTAATATTTTACAATTCTCAGGACAACATCATATTCTCATTATCCATGCCTTTTTTATGTATGCCCTTTGTACTCTTTAACTTTAACAGCTGTCAAAGTCTATTTTGTCTACGTCCTGGAAAGCTACATGTCTATTTATATCTCTATATATAAGCTACATATTTAAGATATATATACACACACACACACCCCACATATATATATGGTGTGTGGGTGGGTGGGTGCATGGGTGTGGGTGTGGGTGTTAGAGAGACAGACAGACAGGTTCTGGTTCTGTTGCACAACTGGAAGGCAGTGGCCCGATATCCCAGCCCACGGCAATTTCCCACCCCCAGGCTCAAGCCACCCTCCCACCTCAGCGTCTTAAGTAGCTGAGACCACAGGCACATGCCACCATGTCACACAGCCAATCTTTATATTATTTTGGTAGAGTTGGGGCTTTGCCATGCTCAAGTGATCGCCCACCTCAGCCTCCCAGAGTGCCAAAATCACAGGCTTCTGACTTAAAAAAAAAAAATAGAGATGGAATCTCACTATGTTGCCCAGACTGGCCTCAAACTCCTGGCCCCAAGCCACACTCCCACCTTGGCCTCCCAAAGTGCTGGGACCATATGCATGGGCCACCATGCCCAGCCAGAAGCTAGCTATCTAAATGAACTTGGTCTCTTTATAAAATCCTGTAGTGAATTCGTAGAATTTTGTGTTACCTTATTCTTTTTTTTTTTTTGATGGAGTTTCACTCTTGTTGCCCAGCCAGCCTGGAGTGCAATGGCACGATCTCGGCTCACAGCAACCTCTGCCTCCCAGGTTCAAGCAATTCTCTTGCCTCAGTCTCCCAAGTAGCTGGGATTATAGGCATGCTCCACCAGGCTCGGCTAATTTTGTATTTTTAGTGGAGACAGGGTTTCTCCATGTTGGTCGGGCTGGTCTCGATCTCCTGACCTCAGGTGATCCACCCACCTCAGCCTCCCAAAGTGCTGGGATTACAGGCATGTGCCACTGCGCCTGGCCACCTTATTTATTTTTAATCTTCCTCTAATTAACACACCTAAACTCCTTTTAAAACGCTTAAATTATCTCTCTGTGCTTTGAATTAAATATAAATTTGCCACCCTATTTTCTCAAATACTTTGTAAAGGTTTCGCTATAACTCGTTCCATTCACAGTGGCATAATTTAGAATAATACACCAATTTTTAATGAATGAATGAATACATGCCATCACCAACCACTGCTATCTCATTTCAACTCAGTTTTCTAGCAGGCAAGGTGGTCTTTCAATATGGGTACATAAAATATTTTCAAAAATAAAATAACAGAGAAGAATGAGGAAGTCACTGAGCATAGGGAAACTACCCAGTTGTTGATACACAGGTCAAGGTGATAATTACATATCTAGAGGGTAGCATTAGGACACTGTGTATTTGGGGATAGGGAGGAAGTTCAGAATGATATGAAAGAGAAAAGGGATACATGAAAACTTAGGTGTTAGGAGACACTGATGCAAATTTTATAGTTTTGTCTGGTAGGAGTAAATGCACTCAACTTTCCAAGAACTTAAAAACCATCTTTTGGTTTTGTAATAATAACTACCTTTCCTACAAAATGAAACCAACTAGGCACAGCCGTCTCACCACACTAAACTGTTCTTTTTGTACAACTACTCTGTCAATATTCAATGATAACCAGGAAAAAAAGTCAATTATTTTTGACAAGTTGAAATTTGGTGATTAAGCTAATGATCTATTTTACATTTAAATATATTGACCAGGGAGATAGAGAGCTATATAAAGAGGACTAGAGAGCTATATAAAAGAGGACTAGTGGCTCTCTTTGGAATAAAGCATTTAAAAAAGAGTATAGGTGCTGGGAAAGAAGACTCAAGAATCTGAAAATCCACCTAAAATGAAAGTTTAAATATTTAGAGAAGGTTGGTAGTTGGAAAGCTATTCAGTAGTCCAAGTATTTTAGCCTAAAAATGTGGAAAGTAAAAAGCTGTTTACAAGTTTTTGCTGGTTTGTTATATAAAATGTGTTGTGCCTGTGATATCTAAATTTAAAGTAACATGATTTAAACTGCACTACGTGATGAAGAGTCCTCTGAGGTCACTAAAGCTTTGATTTTCCAGTTAGCTTATTTTATAGCTAGTGCTTTGGAAGCCATCAAGTCCATAACGAGACAGATCAATCAGATTGTTTTTATTGGTCTACTGCGTACCATAGACTATACACAGCAGTACTCATTGAATCAGACTGCTTGGGAACAGCAGCTTTAACCTTGAGACTTGAACAGAGAAAACAACAGCTTCAAAATTAAATCTCCATGAATTATATATATTCTTATATAAAATTGAATTTTTAAACAGTGTCAATTGAAATCCATTGGTAACGAACCAAGTGCAGTTATTTCAAAGAGGAATCATGGTCTAAACACCACATTGTTACTGATTTAAAATGGCTTACTTCAAAGCCCTATATTCAAACATGAGGCTTTGCAAGTGATTCCAAGAAACCATATTTTTTAAATAGCTTAAGCAATACTCTAAAGATAAAGTGAAAAGGAATAAGTGACCTTCAAAAGTTGCTTGCAGGGCCCTTGATGGTTTTATTGTTTTATATTTGCTTATCTGTCTTTCACAAAAATCTGAGGTAAATAAAAGAGGTAACACAAGCCAATCATATAGTACAGTAAATGACATACTCATGGCACTCAATAAATGTTTATTACCATCCCCAGATTTTATAAATGTCTCAAATATTAGTGTAAAAATACACAAATTACCTGACGTCCTGATTTCCTATGTCCAAGTCAGTTTTATCAGTGTTCAAATTCCTCCAAAAAAAATTAAGGACGTGATGTGATTTTACTGGTAATAAGGGAAAACTGGTAGAATTGGTGCTGGAATCACTAACTAGGAATAGTTTACCCTTAAGGATGTGGACAGTTCACATTACATTATCCAAATAAGTATATAACCACAGGTAGAATTTGTACCCAAAAGGTCTCTGCCATGGAGTGGGGACATGGAAAGAGAATCTCTGCAAAGTGATGATGAAGAGGGATTGCTTCAATTTTTAGGAGTTCTTCATACTTGAAGTAGATTCACACCAAAACCTGGCCATATTTTAAGAAAAATAATTCTGTAACTGTAAGTCAGACAGTAGGGACTTGGCTGGTGGTCAGTGTCTCAGAGAAGTGACTGAAATTTATAGCACGATGCTCATCTTAGCAGGAAACTGGACACGAATCCAGAACTAGAAAACAAGTACTTGGCTCCAAGGAGCCCACCTGGAACTTCCAAAATGAACTCAATGCATACAAATGGTGTACGAGACTCCATATTTTGTATAAATTTGATTTACATTGATCCAGACACTGGGTAGCCTGAGATTTCAAAATGCAGATCTTCAACACCTACAACTGAACAAGGCTGAGGTGACTAGACGGCTACCATACAGTTGTTGCCCAGGACACTATAAAGCATTGGTATTTTCCTGTCCCATCTGATACCATGCAGCAGGCACCACATTCAGAACTAATCATGTCTTATAATCACTTTCAGATTCCACCAAGTCTTATCCTTCAGCATCTATCAGTAAGAGTTTGTCTAAGAAATATTCTCAAAATATTTAAGAACCATTAACATATGGCTTCTAAATTTTTGATGACTAGATTTACAAAGGAGCATAAAGTGGTATTCATCTTGGAGATGAAATAAAATTTCTCTGGCCTATCTTGCTTTTATTCTTCTCTGCCATAGATTATAAATGCCAAAAATGCAGAGCCAAGTCTGTTATATTTACCAGTATATGCTCATGCAATATTTATGAAATGGTAAATGCATAAAGGGACAGATAAATATTGCTACTGCTGAATTTGAAAAAAAAAAACTTGCTCTTCTTAAATTTTCTGGGACAACTTTTGGCAACTTTTTTTCTAGCAGTATTTTTAGAATGGCCCTTAATAACTTAATATCAACTTGTCATTCCAGTGTTTTCCTTTATACTAATGTTTCATTTGTACTTTTTGGTATTTGATGAAAATATTTCATATTCTTCTCATGATCTTCTTACATTAAAGCTAGCCCTAAATAAATACTTGTTGAGGAAATTTCATGCATGCTATTTATGATGCAAAGCAAGGTATCAAATTAACTTTCTCAGGCTCCCCTTCTACTGAGATTTAACTGGACTAGGAATAGGGCCTTGAATTAATCTATGCCCGTCTCAAAGCCTAACTCAGTATCTTCTACATGGCAAATGTTCAAAAGATATTTCTGGATTAAGACAAGTGGTAAAAAGCACTAGTGTCACTAGATATTAGTGAAAAATAATCACAGTAATTAATAATTGGATGAAACGTAAATCTGTGGCTTTATTCAATACAACTGACCTATTGACTGAGATATGGAGGCATCCAGGTATTGAAAAAAACCCAACAGCTGTAGGCAAAACATATGGTTGAAGTCAAAGAGTCGTGGTTTCCAAGAGCCACTACTTAGGCACTTTTCTTCAAAATTCTCTGAGCCCATGACAGTACATCAGTGAGGCTGTTAGACATGTTAATAGAGCTGCAGCATTTAAGAAAGTAAATGTGACAGTGCCAATTTAAACCTATCTCTGAGCAAAACTTGGGGATAAAAGAGTGGTATACTTAACAAAGTTTCACATTTAAGGAAAAGCACCCCAAAATGCAAAAAATGTGCTATTGGATATAACTAAGTTTTGTAAGAGCCACTTTTCCAAAGAAACTTATATCGATTTCATGATGGAAGAAAATGGTCCATAGATTCACTGTAAATCAGACATCATTCCTCTGTGCCCTCTTTGCCCTCATACATGAGGTTATACATTTTGTGACAGACAATGGAACTCAAAAGAGCTACTGCTCATCAGAGCAAGACACCCTAATGAGAAGAGTGTCCTCTATTATCTTCACAATGTATGGAAAGGTACTGCAATGGAATGACTCATTCAGCTGATGTTCTTAGTGACTCCTGAGTTTAATACCATTCGAGAAACATTTATTGATTGTCTACCATACAGCATACACTGAAGCAGCTGTGTATAACAGCATTGTAAGCATACATGGTTTTGCAAATATTTACTTTGACTTTAATCCATGCCTCAACACTTACTTACCACATGATCTTCTTTAATAATAATAATGCAGGCCAGGTGCAGTGGCTCACGCCTGTAATCCCAGCACTTTGGGAGGCCAAGGCGGGCGGTTCACCTTAGGTCAGGAGTTTCAGACCAGCCTGGCCAACATGGTGAAACCCCATCTCTACTAAAGATACAAAAAATTAGCTGGGCGTGGTCACAGGCACCTGTAATCCCAGCTACTCAGGAGGCTGAGGCAGGAGAATAGCTTGAAACCAGGAAGTGGAGCTTGCAGTGAGCCAAATCGTGCCATTGCACTACAACCTGGGCAACAGGACGAAACTCTGTCTCAAAATAATAATAATAATAAAATAATAATAATGCAACATTTGAAGGGTTACCAATTGTCCGACACCATGCTAAGTCATTTAATCCTCATAACAAACTAATTAGATAAATACTGTGATTATTATCCCCTTATACAAATGAGGAAACTGCAGCCTAAACTGGTAAACTGTTTTTCCCAGTTTCCTCATCTGAAAAACTCCTTCCTTTCAGCATTATTATGAGAATTTAAAATAACGTAGTTTTAACATCAGGAATAAGGTATAGAAAGCATTGAGGATAGTAGTCATTCGTTAAATAATCTCTATTATAACTCAGTATTACTATATTTCTCATTGATTTCATCTTCCTTGATATTTTGTATGTTTAATGGTTTAAACTATATAATTTAAAATTTACTCACATACTCTCTTGCCTTATTTGCTAACCATTTTTACACACTCTAGCCTACTTTCCCTAAACAGTTAATGGATACATTTAAAGGTGAAAACTATAATTTATATAGCTCATATTCCACTTACAATGGCCACTTTCAATTGAACATACCTTCATTTTATTTCTCTCTTTCCTCCTGACTGATTGCTGAGTACCCACTCCTTCCACTGTACCAATAATCCATCATGCCTAAATCTTAGGCGTAATAACTTCTTGCTAACTACTATTTACTGCTGTTTTCCACATGTACCATAGTAAAATGAAAAAATTTAAGTGTTCCAAGTGTTAAAATATTTCTGAAGATGTGTATTCCTAAGCTAAGCAGAGGCTGGCTGAGTTGGGTGTCATACAGTCTAGTGGTTTTGAGAAATACATTATTGCTTAATCAAAAATAAGACAATTATGACTTAATTTATCTTTAGGAATTGCCTGAATAAAGTTCTGATTCTCAGAAAGATGAGGCTGAAATAAAAAACTTACAATTTAACGTTCTAAAACATTTAGAAGACACTTGGAAACTGAGAACGAAGGATAACTGCTCTAAGTAAATTGTACACTTTTATAACATCTTTAATATCTTCCTAAATTACTCGCACAATGAATGCAGTTCTCTGGAATGGGCTATTTCCTCAATGCTTTTAAAAATTCATATTGATTTTAATCACTGAATATACTATACACTACAAATATAGAGTTGTTTCTGAAGGGAAAACTTATTTCCCATTCCTTTTGTTTCCAGGAGGAGGAAATTTTAATTGGGACTTCCCCAGAGTACATGGCCAGCTTCTTTTGCCTCAAGCTTTAATCAGTCGAGCAGAAGGTTTGAGGTATGCTTGGAGGGTGACAGTATTGGTCCCCATATTCCACTGGTGGGCATAATGACGGTTAGCGTTAGAAATTCCATCTATTTTTCCTTCCACCCCAGAAGAGTGTGGGTCACGGTTAAGTATTACTATTCCGTAGACTTAATTTTTCCACTCCAATGACTGCCTTTAGGTCTAAATTTGTGGAACAGGAAGAACCTGAAAACTCATTTGGCCCTCAGACCTGAATCAAGTTCAATAAAAGCAAATTCGGTAATGCAAATCCATTTGGTCTCCATCTGCCTAACTCCTACTCCTGTTAAGTGGTTCTAAACCCCAGATGGGTAAAAAGTGGGGCTAGGTATTCAATCCCTAATCTCCACCCTTCACCCCTAAAGTCCACATCTAAATAAAATACTTCTTTATTTTCACATTTGTGGCTTTACAAACTTTATTTCAAATGCTTATATTTTTACTTTAATAGCTGCCATATAATAAATGTAACTGAGTCTTTCATTGGCTTATTTAGAAATCTTGCATGTGTCTTAGTGTACTACTAAATAACTTCAGTGAATGTACCTGCTAAAGTTCCTGATTCATAGCTGGTGTTTAATAAATCCAATTGACCTTATTGCACTCTAGATAAAAAAACACATAGTTTTTAGGCCACGAAAAAGTTCTTTTTAAAATAGCTACTTAATCAAGTTCTGTTTGACTATCACATCTTTGTTTTGTTCTCATAATGTTTATATAGCATGGAAAACTTCTTTAATCTATTAACATGCTTTATAACCCTTAGTTCTTTTGTATGAATCATGGTTAGCTGTAAGGTATAGTTGTAAACAACACGTGTCAATTATTTTAACAGAAAGACCCTCTGATAGCCTTTCATTTGCTTTCTTCAAACCTCACGTACACATTTCTGTCCTTTTTAAGTTCTCATCCCAGATTTCTAGTTTGAATTTCTGTAGTTCTAAAATTAGAAAGCTTAGAATTACAATCTAAGGCCCCCTGCATCTAGGCGTCTGAATTCTAATTACTTCTCACCAACTAGACTACTGAACACAAGATCTGGAAGGTAGAAATAAGTTGAGAACTAGCTTCCTGCCACTTTGTCTACTGCTTCTATCAAATCAGTTCATGATGCTCATACACTGTTGGTGGGAATGCAAATTGGTTCAGGCATTGTGGAAAGCAGTTTGGAGATTTCTCAAAGAACTTAGAACTACCATTCAACCCTGCTATCCCATTAGTGGATATATATCCAAAAGAAAAGTTGTTCCATCAAAAAGACACATGCAGTGGTATTTTCATTCACAATAGCAAAGACATGGAATCAGCCTAGGTGCCCATCAAATGTGGATTGGATTTTTTTAAATGTGGTACTTATACACCATGGAATAGTACACAGCCATAAAAAAGAATGAAATCATGTATTTTGTAGCAACATGGATGCAGCTGGCGGCCATAATCTTAAGCAAACTAATTCAGGAGCAGATAACCAAATACCACATGTTCTCACTTATAAGTAGAAGCTAAACGTTGGGTGCTCAGGGACATAATGATGGCAGCAATAAACACTGGGTTCCACTAGGAGTAAGAGGGATGGAAGTGGGTAAGGGTAGAAAAATTGCCTGTTGGGTAGTATGCTTACTACCTGGGTGATGCAATCAGTCATATCCTAAACCTCAGCAGCATTGCACAATATACCCCTGTAACAAATCTGCACAGGTGTCTCCTGAATCTAAAAGTTGAAAGTATTAAATAAATAAATAATACATTTGCAAAATTCATGGAGATGTTTATTTCTATTGCAATGTTCCAGTCTTCAGTTTCATAAGTAATGAGAAGCACGTTTATGGCAGTCATGATGACAGAATTCAGCCTTCTACTGAATAATCAGTGGTTATGTGAGTGTCAAGGGGGAGTTGCAGCAGTGGTGATGTTAACTATTAGCTGGATTGTAGTTGCAGAAGCATGTTCTTGAACTTATCAGTCCTGACCTCAGATTTCATCTTCTTCTGGTAGATGTAGCATACATCTCTGAGTGTTAATAGAGGACCAGACTAGAGCCTCATCGTACTCCTTCAGTTACTTCATAATCATCCAGCTCTTTATATTAAATGTTTTTCTGTTTAAAATGGCAGCAATGTTTTGTATTTTTTGAAATGGTCCCTGACAGCAACAGATCTTCTCGTGTTTAATTATTGAGTCTGTGCTGATTACACAGAATTAAGGATATAGTTTCTAAAGTACTTCAATTTTTATATATTTTAGCATTATTCTGAAAGGCCTGGAAAAAAACTATTTTTTATTCGATTTGAAAGTGAAGTGACATAGATGGGTCGCTATAGCAAGAAATTACCCTGTATTTTTCCATCTCTATCTTCACAGGCATCTCACAGAATTAGAAGTCGGACATTATTGATGGATATATTAGTCATGAATAATTTAATATACATTAAATATAAAATGGTCCGATATGGGCAGATTTTACATAGCTGTCTTTAATGTTCTAAATGTGAATAATATTGAATGAATGCCATTAAATATACAGTCTATCAATATTTTTCAATGGTTACAGGAACCTAAAGAGTCATTCAATTTTCATTAATAGAAGACATTTATTAAAATGGGAATCGTGGAAAGGTTGGTTAGCTTTGGAAAGGATAAGAAGCTAACCTTTACAAAAGAGAATGCTATTTTTTTTCTGGCAGCTAGGTTTTCTGGGCCATTTCCAGATATACTGACAACAACAGATGTCAGCTGCAAAAAAAAAAAAAAAAGTAATTTTTTTTAGTAGAGACAGGGTTTCACCATGTTGGTCAGCCTGGTCTCGAACTCCTGACCTCGTGATCCACTCACCTCGGCCTCCCAAAGTGTTGGGATTACAGGCATGAGCCACCGTGCCCAGCCTGGAATTTTTAAGGTCAGAGCAAAAAGCAAAACAAGGCAATAGATAATAAAAACTATGTGCTCAACTAGACAATAGTCATTAAATGTGTGAAGGGGTGATACCATCTACTTAAAAACTTTAAGTTAAGATTTTATAGTTTTGATTAAACCTAAACTATATCTAGACAGTGGCAAAAATGCAGAATAGGTTGAAAGCCAAGGTTGAATTTTATTGGGAAATCAAGAGACCATAAAGTAAAAGGCAGAAACAGTGTAAACCAGACACATTAGTGATTTGCAGCATTAAGGGAAGTTTATTCATCAAGCTTTTTACAATTGCTACTGACTTTATTTTTTATAGAATAGCTATAATGTGTTCAACTTGTTATATATTGATTGGTTCCTTTTTATATTTCATTACAATAATATGTTAGGAAATAGATCTCCAACATTTTATATTGCTGGGTAAATTGCAAGCTGCCACAAACAGAAAACCTTGTAATACAAATTTCAAGATTCTGCGAATATATTGTATTTAGATTGATTTTAAAAACAAGGTTGCAGGGGTTAGGCAGGATAAAATGGGTTCTAATGGCCAAAAATTTAGACCTGAGGTAGCCAATCACCTTGTCATTCTTCCAAGGCATTTTTCCACTTAATGACTTTTAGTGCCCAAAATAGTGTTGTTTCAATTACAGGCTTCAGTAAAGAATTAGAGTTGATAGAGAGCCTTATGGGAGAAGAAAAAGACAAGATAATGGATGATTTGCATGGAAAACTTGGACCTTTGAGTTGACTGTTTTATATCTATGTTATTTTGTTCCTGAAATACTTAAATGTTATCACATAACTTGAATTGAACCTTGTCACTTCGAAACACTGACATTAAAATAATGGAAGAAAAAAACTAAAGTCTGTTTAAAGAAGGGAATAATCTAGATTACATGTTGAGTTTTTATAATATAATTCTAGATTTCTTGTGTGGGCTTCCTGTCAGCTGGATAAACAGCATTTGAATAACAGCCCAGCAGATTCATAGTGTGCCACGGTAGGGCTTGTCAGAGATTTGCTTCCACCCCACCAAAAAATGCTCTTCTACCTTTTCTGCAAAGGACATAGTCCCTTCATGTACTTATCTTTTCAATCAAATGCAAAGTGTTTTCTTTAATCAGAGATCCTGAAAACTGTAAAAGAACCAGTTGTGTAATAAGTTGTACAATTCACAACTATTTAAAAAAGGAAAAAAAAAGTATATTGACTTATTCTGTCAACAAAATCAGCAGGGATATTCTACTAAGGAATAAAAACGTTAAGGACAAACAACTGTCCAGGCCGAGGCATGTCTTATTCCATGTAATTTGAGTGAGATGTGTAATCAGGGGTGAAGTCCAATTTTTGTTTACCTATTTTAAATTGTAACTCTATACAAATTTTATTTTCAAGTTGCTATATCAAATTTTTACATGTATCTTGATTAGTTGTGGGAAAGAAGTAGTAACAAGTTTTTTGGCTTTGATAGGCAACACAATATTACAAAAACATCTTGACTATTTGCTTAACATTCTGTTCATTGCCCTAATCAAAGATTACTTTTCTCCAGTAGGAAGTATGAGAAGAAATAAGTACTAATTATTTTTATATAGTTATTGGGTGTTACTAAAATATGACTGTATCCTTAAACCATCTTTGCCTTAGACAAGGTTCAATAAGCTGTGAGATGTCGTAATTTATTTTAACTGTAATTTGAAGTTATTTTGATATTGTATCTCCATCATACCACCTCAACACAAATTAGCTTTGGTTTCACTCCTTACAGTTAGTAAGTAGAACAAATCAGCAGAATCCCCATGATGTAGGACACGTATTCTACAAATGTAAATAAAGATTTGAAACATCTTTTCATATTTTGACTTCTCTGACTTAAATATAAACTATATTTTTGTTTTGAATATATCATTTGTCCTCATTTTTCTACTCATTACTGACTTCTTTTGTATTGAATTGATTTTTGTGGTATACAGTTTTGATTCCTTTCTCCTTTTCTGTTCATTTTTATCTTAGGGATTACCCTGAAGATTACAATCAGTTTCTTAAACTTGTAGCTACGTACTTCGAATTAAAACCTTTTTAGGTTCAATATTTTACAAAAACTCTCCTCTTATATAGTTCTGCACCTCCTCCCTTATGTTGTGTCATCACAAATTTTATCTTTCTATATTGTGTGTCTACTAATACAGATTCACGATCATTGGTTTTTGTACTTGTCTCTTAAATCATAGGGTTTAAAATGTCAAAAGTAAAAAAAATATACAATACTGGCTTTTGTATTTACCTTGATAGTTAACTTTATCACATTCTTCATTCCATCACATAGTTTGAGTTAATTTCTAAATTCCTTTCATGCCCACCTAAAGAACTCCTTTAGCATTTATTGTAGAGGAGTTCTACCAGTGATGACCTTTGTTTATCCGTGAATGACAATTTCTTCCCCAATTTTGAGGGGCAGTTGGATAAAAAAATATGGTACGTGTACACAGTGGAATACTACAAAGCCATAAAAAGAATGAAATCATGTCTTTTGCAGCAACATGGATGCAGCTAGAGGTCATAATTCTAAGTGAATTAACACAGGAACAGAAAATCAAAGGCTGCATGTTCTCACTTATAAATGGGAGCTAAACATTGCGCACGTAAGGATGTAAACATGGGAAAAATAGACACTGTGAGAACTACTAGAGCGGAGAGAAAGGGAAGGGTTATATGTTGAAAAACTACCCAGTGGACACCATGCTCACTAACAGTGCAATATACCCATGTAACAAATATGTACATGTAGCTTCTGTATCTAAATTAAAAGTTGAGAAGAAAGGAAAAACATTCCCCAAATAAATCACTCCTTCCTACCTCCAAATAAGATTGTATTCCCAGAAAAAAAGTAGACAATGTGTAAATTTAAAAAGGATAAAATTATTGATCTGACTTTTCTTTATAAATAATGCCTGAGAAGTTAAATATGTAAATCATAATGAGGTAAAGCCAAACTCAATATTAGTATCTTTCTTCCTCAAAACGGAAAGGATTCATCTCAGTAATTTGCTTTAATGAAACTCTTTTAGTTTGCATTTTCAAAAAAAAGCAAATTCTTGGATGATAGCTTTCCCTCCCCTTTAGCACTTAAAACATGTCATCCCAATGCCTTCTGGATTCCATGGTATCTGATGAGAAATCAGGTGTTAATGTTATTGGGGAGATATTGCATTAATGAGTAACCTGTTTTGCTGCATTCAAGATTTTCTCTTTGTCTGTGCCTTTTAACAGTTTGATTATAACATGATGTCTAGATTTCTGTCTTTTACCAAATATGGAAATTTGGGGTAATTATGTCTTCCAGTATTATTTCTTTCCTGTTCTGTCTCCACTCATCTGGTACTCTATTTATGAATATGTTGCTATGCTTGATGGTGTCCCACAGTCTCTTAGACTTTGTTTATATTTCTTCATTCCTTTTGATTTCCAATCTTCAGACTGGATATTTCAATGGACCTGTAATTAAGTTTTCAGGGTTTTTTTCGTCTGCCTGCCCAAAGTTGCAATTGAAACCACAGCATTTCATTTCAGTTATTGTACTTTTTAACTCTAGAATCTCTGTTTCATTCCTTTCTATAATTTCTCTTTGTTGATACTCTCTATTTCTTCAGACATTTTTCTCTGAGTTTTCCTTACCTTGTTGTTCATGGGTTTCTTTCTTAGCCTTATAAGTATTTACAGAGTTGATATAAAGTCTTTGTCTAGTAAGTCTACTATCTACACTTCCTCAGGAACAATTTATGTTAATCTCCCCTGTGAATTTGGTGGCATACTTTCTTGTTTATTTGTGTGCTTCATAATTTTTTGTTGAAAATTGAACATTTTGATTATTATGTTAACTCTGGACATCAGATTATTTCCAGTTCTCAGAATTTGTTTTTGTTGCTTACTATCAATTGTAGTTAGTTTGCTTACTTAGTGACTTTTAAAAATTATTTTTGTTAAGTCTATATTTCTTGTCATTTATGGTCACTGAAGTCTCTCTTTTCTCAGATTATTGTCAACTAGTGTTCTGAAACAGATTTTCTTGAATGCAGGAAGCCAAAACAATAAAAATTTAAAAAGCAAATAAAATCTTTTCCAGTCTCTACAAATTGTTTCTGTGTTGGGGGAAACCCTTCAATGCTTAGCAAGATCATTTACAAATCTGCCTTAGCCTTCACTTTCTGCTTATGCTGAACCTACAGATCAGCCAAAGAGGAAGTCTTAAGGTTATATTATTTGTACTTGCATAATTGTTCCTTTGATTCACCCCTGCTTTTCTCGTGTGTTTTTTTAATCTCTTTATCTAATTGGTCTGCTTTATATTTCAATTATTTGTTTTAAAAAAATTAGCCACCATGTTTAAATGCCCAAGAGATCTGTCTTGTTCTATACATTTTTTCCTTTTCCATATTACCTTATTCTTTATGAATGCAGTAGTTTCTCTTAGATTTCTACTGATTTTATTTACAGTTTCTTTAAGGCATCATTCTGCTCTTTGCTTTTTTTTCTTTTCCTTTTGTTACTGTTGGCTTGCAGTCTACTTTCTCTCAAATATGTGGTTATTCATATTTACTGTTGTGAGAATTTTATAGACTCAAGGGTTATTTTGTATTCATAAAAGACTATTAAGGACAATATTTTGTCTTTTAAGAATTAATATTCAATTTATTAACGCTATAATTTTCACTTAACTTTCTAAGGAGAGTTTATGAAACAATTGTAAGTTTAAAGAAGTCTTTGGCTAACACACATTCAATTCAAATGTAGTTAATTGTAAACTTTAAATTGCATTTATACATGTAATATTTTCAATTACCTTCTAAATTACTTCAATTGTCTGATTCAAACAAAACCTTCCTGCATATTTAAATGATTCATAAATTTAATAAACTTGTGAATATGATTAATCTAAAGTTCTCTCAGATCCTAACACTGAGTATAAGCTCAATTAGATTGCATTTTTAAATCAAAAAACTAAGTTACGTAATAGTAATTGGAAATCTGTCACTTTAATATATGCCAAACTCCCTTAAAAATAACAAGTGCGTATATGACATAAAATGTCGGTACAGATCCAGACATCCCAGGAGGCTTTTTCTCCTCGCTCTTTCTTCATCTTGGCAAAAATAAAGCCAAGCAGTTTTAAGGCAGCAAAATAAAAGAACACAAGACTCCCCAGAAGCTCCACCTTCCAAACAAAAATATTTCCTTCAGCTAGAAGTTCCCATTGTTACAGCCAACTAAGTGTTCTCTGCTCCCTTCCGGTTCCCTTTTACTTCCATACTGAGGCGAAGGAATGGGGCCCTCCGTTGCCTCTCTTACCATGTTGTCATTCTCTGACGGCCTCGGCAAGCTTTTCAGTGGGATAATGAGAGGGATTAATAAAAGAATCATGTGAACTTCGTTGCAGAGTTCTCTGCCTGTTAGCTACCCCAATAAACCTTACTGGGTTTAGTAATAATGACATTACACAGTTTCTTTGTTAACACGAAGGTGTCTTTACCATGGTTTTTTTATACTAAGAAAGACAGTTCCTCTCAGTTAATTGAAATTACTTACTATTTTATAATTGCTTTGTTTGGGACTTCAAAATTTCTAAAGAGATTTGTCTTGGAGGTTATTAAATGTGTGTTGCTGGATTTATCAGAAAGTTTTACAATCATATCCAAGAAATTCTTCTGTCCACCCACAGAAGTCTGAAGCTCTCAACCAGATTAATTACTTTGTTACATTTTTGCACTTCTACAGCTTTTAAATATGTAAAATATTTTTCAAACAATGCAAAAGACATCTGAATGCTATGATTCTAACATTCAGAATGAATTTTACAAGTTCTAAAATATGTAAATTAATTTTCTATTCAACTTGATGGAATTTTAGGTTCTTTTATACTCTTTAGCTCATACAAATTTTATAGATATATAAATTGATATCCAATTGAGTTTGAAATATTACACAATAGCTTTGTCTGTCTATCACAAATTTTGAGATAATCCCACTTATGTAGTTGGAAACTTAAAAGATAATTGAAAACTTTGGATAAATGGTAGGACTTGACAATTCTTTGGATTCATTGTAAAATAATCAAGTACTTTTTAATTAAAACTTCTTAGATAATGGGATATGTATAACTTTTCTTTGAAGCCATTACACTTTTTTATAAGAGAATGATCCAATATCTTAACTAGAGGTGGGAGAAAAAGAGGTATAATCATGCATCATATAACAATGTTTTGAGCAACAGTGGACCACTTATTTAATGGTGTTACCATAAGATTACAATGAAGCTCCCCTATACAGGTGTACCATTTTAAACCTTTTATACAATATTTTTCCTATACCTTTTTTATTTTTAGATATACTGATACCATTGTGTTACAGTTGCCTATAGTAGTCAGTATAGTAAATATATTCTACAGGTTTGTAGCCCAGGAGCAATAGGCCATACCAGATGGCTTAGTTGTGTAGTAGGCTATACTGTCTAGGTTTAGGTAAGTACAGTCTTGTGTTTGTAACGACAAAATCACCTAACAACACATTTATCAGAAAGTATCCCCACTGTTAAGCAATGCATAGCTGTGATAGGGGAGTGGGGCAGGGAAATGCTGGGTAAAGAAGGGTGGGGTCCCCAGTGAGGGCTCTGCCCTTGGGCCTGTGCCCAGGGACCTAAGTGAGGACAGGCATTTCTGTTTTTGTGCCCCAAAAGTTGTCTTTTAGACCATCATGCCCCCATCCTGTGCCCATAGAAACCTGGTACTGTAGCAGGCACACACACAAGCGACTGGATGTCAAGAGGAGCAGAAGGATACACCAACAGACACTAGCAGACACCGGCAGGCCATCAACAGCAGGACAACGTAGAATTCAGTCAGGGGCAGTTGGAGGAGAGTCCGGGCAGCTGGAGGAGAGTCCGGCCAATGGGCAGCCTGACTCCAGGGGCAGGCCACCTTCCCACTCCATCCCCTTTCTGGCTCCCCATTTGCCTCACTGAGAGCTACCTCTACCTCTCAATAAAACCTTGCAGCCATCCTATCCTCCACACCCACATGTGATCCTATTTTTCCAGTACTCTCTAGGGCAGGAACCCAGGATACAGAAAGCCCTCTGTCCTTGCAACAAAACAGAGGGTATAATTGAGCTGATTAACGCAAGCCACCTGCAGACGGCTGAGCTGAAAGAGCACACTGTAACACATGCCCACTGGGGCTTCCGGAGCAGCAAGATGCTGCTTTGGGGTTGGAGTCCAAAAATACCCCCGATGACCTGCCTGTCTGCATGCTCCTCCTAGGGATTTGAGCAGGGGGGCACTGAAGAAGCAAGCCACACTTCTGTCACATGTTCTGCAGAGGGGATGAGGGAACTCTTCCCTTTTAAGCTGTACATGCTTGGCAAGGAATGTAATGGGATCAGGGAGGAAAAGTAGAGCTGAGGTTTCAAATAGTTCAATATACAGATTTTTACTTAATGCTCCTGTTCACAGTCCACAAACTCATATTTTTATTACTATGTGTCTGGGTGTATCTGAACCTCGTAAACTTCTGATGAATAAGCAATAAATAATAGTCCTCCATTCTCCTGTGAGATTAAAGGTCTAAATAAAGGAATTGGGGTAGTGGCCTATTCTGTGTAGTGAGATACCTATTTTTCTGTTTTCAGCCTTATATATTATCCTGGCCTTCCACACATATTCAGTAGAGTTCCTGGCATATTCAGTAGAGTTTCTAGAAAATTTTTCAGAGAGTTTGTTCTGGTTTTCCCTTATAAGTGTTTTGGCAGCAAGTTATCTTTTACCTTTCTCTGCTCTGCTATGACAGTTACCACCCAACTACATTATTTGTTCTAAAATTTGTTGAATTCATGTATTTATTCTTGTCTCCTACTCTAGCTCTTTTTCTTTGTTGGTAACATTTTTATTTCTTTGCTCTCATTTGAGTGAGGTTTCTGAAAGAGGAGGAGTTCAAATATGTGCAATCTTCCATTTTTAGGAGGTAGTTTATTTAAATGACTTAAATTGAGAAGATGGTACAACATATACACCCATATAATTTGGTGAATATATAATCTATATATATACACCATATAATCTAAATATAATTTGGTATATACGTATAATCCATACATATATGTATACATTATATATATAATTTTAAGAATGATTATATTGTGTTCATTATATTTAATACTTTTAGAGTATAACAACTATAATTTATAATGATTATATTGGAGTATATATCACATATTGTTTAACAAAATATTCTGGTATATCTGAGCAAATAAAAGGAATTTGTTCTCTTAAAATAAGCATGTGATGAAGAGAAGGTCAGAATAACCCAATGAGCAGAGCAAGAATTACAATCAATTTTAAGCTTCATTCAGGAATGGTCCTATTTGATAATATCCCTAGAAAATAGATTATCAGGAAAATAGTCTAATTTGTGAAAAAAAGGAAATTTTCCTGCAGACACATGACCAGTGACAACCATTAAATTATTTTAGAAAAAAAGATACGACCTATCTTTAGAAGTTATAATATGCCTGGACCATATTGTTGTGTGATAACAGTTATAACATGCCTGCTATTAGAAGTTGATTACTCATCACAGTGAGAAGCTATTTAAAATGGGACTGACCTGAAAATGAAAGAGTACTTGTTTTCTCCCATGTTGAACATGTTCTCTTTTTGACTAGACAACCAATAATTATATTTATCATTATATTATACAAATATAACAATTAGATTTACACTAAACCAGGTCCTTAAATTCAGAGAATTCACATCATTGTCCATATACAAAATAATTAGAAAAAACATTAATATTTCATACAGAGTGTTTGGAAGACATGGAAGTTGACCATGTTTTTGCACAGTGATCATGTTTTTGCACTGTGTCTACGTTTTTGCACAGTTTTCAAAATGGTAGACAATCCATGCACAGAGACTATGATACACAGTACAATATTATTTTTCTAATACTTAACATAAGATATGACATATAATCTGTGCCTAACAAACTTTTGTAGAAATAATGAAAAGCCATTCTTGTCATTAGAAAAATTGTGGCCAATTGCAAAACATTAAGGAGGTCATGCCTTCAAGGGAGAAAGATTTGAAGAGTTATGGGAAAAAATATCAGATTATTCAGTATTATGGGTAGTCTTGAAAGGGTATGAGAAAGACTTTTTTAATGGTTAAAATATCAGAAGACAAAATTAGTTGGTGGAAACATATTTGTGAATATTTTTAGAACTGACTCATTTCAAAACATTGCGACTATGGCAATATGGAAGGAAGTATATGAAATTCAAAATAATAGGTTTATTATAGCAAATCCTTCTATATTAATAGTAATTAACCATCTGCAGCTTTCATATCACAAGCAGGAACTCATGTTAATTTCCTGCTCACTAAGGCATGAAAAAGCTATTATTTACCCATTAACACATTAGTTTAATATTGTTCCTTTAATTACCAAATTCCAAGATATAAATTATCAGAAGCTTTCTTTCAAACTATAGATTACGTATCTGCTCATAGATTGATTATTTTTAAATTTTATATTCTAGAGAGAAGTAAATTTTTGGAGACCACCAGCTATTCATGTTTTTCTGAGAGGAGAAAATAGATTTACCATCAATGCTTGGGTTACATCATGCACTCCAGAAAACGCAATAAAAATATATTTATTTCATATCTGAGATGTCTGGCACAAATCTTTCTGAAAGGCAGAAAGCATGTAAAATCTAAAATCTCCTAGAAAAGTGCTAAATGCTGTAATCCAACCTGTCATAACTGCATTGCTGTTTAAAGATATTGCCTGAAAAGAACATTTAGAAAGCTCTTGGGTTGGTAAATCAAAATGCTTTACTTTTCTCCGTGGGCAATCAAAGTGATTCAATTTCAGTCCTAAGAATAGTGCTGTATATATGGAGGTGAAGGTATGAGAGTTTAATTTTTCTGATGTTTATTTATCCTCACATTTCCCCTTAGATAATTTCCTTTTCTATATGGTAAAAAAGACAAGGAGGATATGTTTAAGGGTCTCACCAAGCTCGTTTTGTCATAAAACCAGTTATTTTCCACAGAGCCCAGTGGAAAATAAAAATTTGAGACTACTTATTCAAAACTTACTAAGAATTTTAGGATGGCTTAAATCTAAGCACAGTGCTCTGGTAAGCTTGGGGCTCTGTATGACTGCATGATCACATGCCGTGTTTGTGTATAAACAGAATTTTACTGATTATGTAGTTTAATATTCTAAATTACAAATGAGGAAGTACAGAACCAGAGAGGCTCAATGACTTATCCACGATTAAAGTATATATAAAAATATGGAACATCCTGGGTTCCTGCCTTTGACATAAATTGGCGTTGCTTTTTTAAAACAATCTTAAGGTATCTAATAAACTAAATAGATTTTATGAATTGAGAAAATAGGAGCGATGACTCCAAGTGTTTTGAAAGATTGTTGACAATAAATAAAATATATAATACAGTTATTAATTTTTCACTTAGTGTTGCCAAACCTAAGGAATGTACTTAATGCCACTGAAATGTACACATAAAAATTGTTAAAATGGTAAATCATGTTATGTATATTTTATGACAATAATAAAAAATCTGAGATCTATTTACATAAATAAATAAATGTCAATTTTTAAGACCATGGAACTCTCTTTTTCAATCTTACAGGATTATCTATTATTTCTATCTATCTCTGTTTGATGGTTATAACAAGAACAACATACTTCTCTGGGATTATATTCTTAACTTTCTTATCTTTAACTCTCTTTGATCTATTTTCATACTGAAATATTCTTTCTTTCTTATACATGCTTTTTATCCCTGATACAGTAGCCTAACCCTTTTCCCCTCTTCACAAACACACACATTCTCTCATTTCCAGCTTTTGAAATCCAACTTATCTTTCAAGACCTTAGACCTTGCTCAAGGTCTAAGTAATAGGTCATTTCTAAGAAGTGTTCCTTATGCTCAACAATAATCACCAGATAATCCATTTTTTTTTTGTGGTAACAGTTTTATTGTTTTTCTATTATTGTGAGTATTGCATTATGCAATAAATTACAATTAATTGTGTTCATACCTGTTTCAGTGTCTCAAAAATTGGTTGATGTTAGATAACTCGGCAAAAATTTATATTTGCCTTTTGATCACCATAATAAAAAAATTTAAGCATTACAGCCTTTCCTTGGATTCTAAGCCTCGAAAAGATAAACTCTTTAGGGCTGTACTTCACATAAACCCATAAATCATTTATTTCTTTGATATTAGAAAACAGAAAAATTTTATATTTGCTTTTTAATGTTACAGAATAAGAGAAAACAAAGTATTAAGTCTTTTCTTAATGGTTATGAGTACCCACAATGAATCTCATAGGGCTCTGTGAGTGTTAAATTTTTCTGTAAGTTACTTATTGCTCAAATGCTGGAGATCGACTTTATTTTTTTCTTTAATCAGTACTAAACTTAGAATTAGTACTTATAACTTTTCTATAAACCTGAGTACAAAATTCAGAGAAACAGCATTTCAATACATTCTTTCGCAAACAGTGTCACTTTATGTTTACAATTCTAGTACCCATATAAGTGTTGCATTCTTGCAACATATTAGCCAAGCTTTCTCTTAATTCTTTCAGAAAATTTGCCATGTTTTACTAAATCTCAAGGAAAAGTTTATAACTCCTCCTGAGTCAATTCTTTTATAATAAAACGTCCCTTTGATTACATTCAAATTGAGATCTATTTCATTCAAACAATAAGTGTTAAGCTTGAAAAACCAGGTTAAAATAGTTCTGCCATAAAAAAACAGGTAAATGATGATGTAACAAGAAAACTTAAAATTAAGGCAACTTTGTCTTTCCCGGATAATATTTTTAGGTAATATATAAGTACTCTGTTTCCAACAATTTACCTTATGCCCTAATTTTAGCAAATGATAACTAAGAATGAATGGACTCTTATCCAAGTTCTTTAGGAGAGTTAATTTAATTTAGTTCAATTCCTAGCTAAGGTAATGTGGGCAGGATGTATCTTATTTTTAATGTATACTTACTTATTATAATTAAAATATTTCAAGAAATATTTTTCTGGACATGAAACATTCACTTTTGGCTTACCAAAGTATGACGGAGATTCTAATCTCATATTAACATTATGTAATCTCTTGTTTATTAGAAACTTCTACATGAAAAAAACAGTTTTAACTCAGGGTTCCAGACAATAAAACAATCTAGAATTGAAAGCTATTTGTATCTCTTTGTGTATAATCTTATATTTAAATAATTTAATTTGTGCTTATTGCAAATATAAATGTAATCCTTTTGGTATAAGAATAAAATTATATACAAAAGAATAAAGTAGAGAAAATAATTAACACAAAATATCTCAAATATAAAAGTAATCCATTTTTGTTTCTAAAAATTTTTTTTTGTGCGATATTGGAATTTCTAAGAACTGAGAGAACTAGGCAAAAATCTCTTACTATGGCTGAAAATCTATCTATTTGCTTAGTAAATCTGGATTTGAGTTATAATTGGATGCCTTTTCATCTCATCAATTAAAATTCATGGCTAGTATATCTTCATTATGATATCATTGAATACCAGTTAAGATTATGATCAATACATCTCAAATCTGTGGGCTAAAAATAAATTATTAATAAAGAACTTTGTGAGTACTTGGTAGTCATTTGGAAAAACAAGTTTTAATTCACATATGGTCTACCAAGATAAACTTCACATAAATTAAAAAAAGTAAGACATAAATAAATAAAACCATACAATTAGTAGAAGGAAATCTGGCCAAATTACTTTATCACCTAGAAGTGGATAATGTAATTCTAACTAGGACTCAAAGTGCAAAAGACATTAAGAGAAAAAAATTGGTTTGATTGGCTAAAATTCAAAAGTCCTACATTGACAAAGTCAAAATATATTAATATATCAAAAGATATATTTGATAATTTATATTTATATAATTGATATAATTTATATTAAATATATCTTTTATAATTCATAACATAGACAAAAAGCTAATTAGCTTAATATAAAACAAGCTAGGAATCCAGAAGAAAGAAAGTAGCCCAAGACAAAAATTCATAATCAACATTTAAGGAAGTTTATTGAAAGAAATATGAATAGCCTTCAACATGTAAAAACATTGTTCAACTTCAGTCATAATATGAGGAATAAAAATTAAAAGCACTAATATATAGTTTCTCACTTATTAAATTGACAAAAATCCAAACATAAATTCTTCAAATAGAAAAGAATTCTCTAAAATGAATGAAGCTAACTATGCATCAAATTAGAAACTAAACTACAGAAAGTATGTTTTACAAATAAGTCTGTAGTTTAATTTTGTATATATTTAGTAAGATATATTCTAAAAATCAAAAATAGACTTCAAAACATTTTAAGTTATTTTGGATTTTTAATTTGTAACTTACTGGTACACACAAATCACTGCCTTTGTGCATTGTAAGAGGAAGTAAATAATACGTGAATCAATATTTTCAGCCAAGAAACATTCTAAAATCAAATGAGTTATACTATTTATTCAGCTAAAAGTTTACTGAAAGTATTATTAAAAACTCATAATTTCTGATATACATATTTTCTTCTTTTTAATTTCACTTTAATTTCTTGGATACATTTGCAGAACGTGAAGGTTTCTTTGATACACATATTTTATTGTTCTGAACATTGAACTGGCCCAGAAACTATATTTTCTTGCAATTATTTTCTTGAAATATGCATTTTAGACTTCAAAGCCATTTACAGCTAAAAATAACTAGGTTTTGGTAAGGAAAACATTTAGTACTTAAAATATTTTATTGTTACTGAAAACAGATAACATTTTAAAGGTTAACAAAGCTGTGATAAAAAGACCCAGGATCCAACTTGAAAAAACAAAAACAGTGGAAAAAAAAAAGCATGCCAATTTGCGCATCAAACAACTAATGACTTTAGTTAATTGAAACACATTGTTTATGAAAATCCGTAAGTCTAAAATGATACTTCAAAAAGAGAAAGCCCGAAAAAGTATCATTCTCACCACCTAAGCTGATTTATAACCAAAGTTTTACTTTCGAGTATCATAATTAAAGGAGAAAAATTAACGTAGTCTGCCTTTGCAGTAGGAGTTATTTTTCATGATATCCAAACAGTTTAACCTATTAAAAAAAGTTCTCTTTTAATAGCTTGTGAGAGCAAAAAATTAAAATAATTGAATTTATGGGGTTAGATAGCAGAATACTGGTTCCCAGAGGGTAAGAAGGGTAGTTGAGAGGTGATGTAGGGAGTAGGGATGATTAATGTGTGCAAAAATGTAATTGGATAGATTGAATAAGATCTAGTATTTGATAGCAAATCAGGGTGACTACAGTCAACAATCATTTATTATGTATTTTAAAATAACTGAAACAGTATAATTGGATTGTTTGTAGCACAAAGAAAGGGTAAATGTTTGAGGTGATAGATACCCCATTTAGCTTCATATAATTTTTACCCATTGGATGCCTGTATAAAAATATCTCGTGTATACCATAAATACATACACATACTATGTACCCACAAAAGTTTTAAATTTAAAACTTAAAAAAGTAGCTAATGAATACATATTCAAAGAACAACACAATTAGGAAACTATCAACATGCAACCCTAATAAAAATTTAAGCCTGGCACAGTGGCTCACACCTGTAATCCCAGCACATTAGAAGGCCAAGAGGGGAGGATTGTTTGAGCCCAGGAGTTGGAGACCAACATGAGTGATGTAGTTAAACATTGTCTATACAAATAATAATAATAATAATAATAATTAGCTAGTCATGGTGATGCATGCCTGTAGTCCCAGCTACTTAGGAGGCTGAGGTGGAGGATTGTTTGAGCCCAGAAAATTGAGGCTGTGAGCTATGGTTGCACCACTGCCCTCTGGCCTGGACTACAAAGCAAGACCCTGTCTCAAAAAAAAAAAAAATTATTCATGCATGTTTTACTAATTGGAATGAAAATCACTAGGAAAATGGCTGATGTGGGCCTGGGCGTTCATCTGAAGAACAGCATATAAACAAAGGAAGGATCATGTTGACCCACTGTGGAATCATTGGTTAATCCTTAGTCGTATTAGTAGTAGGTCAACCAGATAGGATGAGTCTCCTTATTTTAACTATACTATAAAAAAACTGTACATCATTAATTATTTAAGGTTGCCAAACAATTTTAATTTGAATCTTACCAACACTTAGATATAACTTCCTGTTTCTAAGAAATAGCGAAGGCTTAATGAATTAGCTTCCTGTTTCTAAGAAATATAACTTCTTGTTTCTAAGAAATAGTAAAGGCTTAGTGAATTAACTAAATGACTGCCGGAAGAAACTATCACAGAAATTCAAAAATATGGGGCATTCTACAAGATTGTCCACATTAAAACAGGGCTGTTGCTATAGGACATTTCTAAATTAAAAGAGACATAAAGGATGTAACAAAAAGATACAATCCATGATTCCGTATTAAACAAACCTACTAGTGTGAAGAACATATTGGGAATAACTATAGAAATGAACCAGCTTCTAGATGATAGTAAGGAATTATTGTTAATTATACATGATTATGTTATTTTTGTCTAAGAAGGAAATGGTTTTATATTTTGTAAAATGAACATTAAATTATTCAGGGATAAAATGCTACATTTGCAATAACTTTAAAATACTTAAGCTAATAATAATAATAATAACAAAGCTACTAGAGCCAGATTAAGTGCTTTCAAATTGTGAACTTTGTAGCTGTGTGGCTTCAAATATGTTACTGAACCACTCTGATATTCTTTTGCTCACTGTTGAAATGGGGCATAAATAATACTTCCTATCTCAATAAGCTTTTTTTTTTCAGATTTAGCTTATAAATGTAAAGCACTGAGAAACAGTACCTGACATGTAGAAAGCAAAATATAAGCATCCACTATTGTAGTGTACTCTAGTGCTCGTCTTCATGAATAAAGGGTTTGGTCTTAAGTTCAATATGTGCCTATTTCTTGAAAATAGGTTGAGCAGATTCTTATTAACCCATTTCCTGTCTACCCAGGTCATAATTGAGTTCCTTAACAGAACATAGGGGTTGTTTAAATGATCTTTTTAGCCATCATTTGCTGGTAGGTTAGGAAGAAGCATGTGCCTTCTGTAAGCAGAGACTGTATCTCTACTCAACTTGTAAATTCACCGAAACCTTTATGATGGGTCTTTTTCTCCAAAGTAGAGACCTATACTTTCTTGTGGAGTTCAAAGCTTAACATTGTTTTTTCTTTTTTAAGGTAAATCGATCACTGCACTAATAAATCAGCTTAAAGAATGTCCTTTTAAATTATACGTTTTTTGGATTGCTGTACCATGCATATTTTCTTTTGACTCAGTGGCCTTTATTCGCCACTGCTATCTCTTGCCTTATGTAGCTACATGATTTTCCATCTTTCCTATAAAAGGAAAGAAAATGTTGTATAATTTTCTCACTGGAAGGTTTTTATACATGTTACACACTCTGAGCACCGACAGAATTAATATTTGAATGCCTAGAAGGTGTTGGGAACACAGAAGATCAAGAGGGCAACTTGCTGTAGCAGGCATGAGTCAGTGTAATCAGAAGACATACAATTTGAGGTTTCTCATTCAGATAAGAGGGACAAGAGTGGAACTTGTGTCTGAAATTCTGGCTACTTGGAGTGCTTCCCAAGAGGCTGATATCTGTCTCTTCTGACTTAGGGAACTGACAGGGGGCTGAGATACTTTTGATGCCTGGTTGCTGCTGAGACCAAAAGAGGGAAGAGCAACTTGCTACCATAGAACCAGAGAACCTGAGTATCTGGTGCAGGCAGACACCAGAGGGGGCAAGAGAGTAAAAGCTCCTATCAAGCCTGTTAGAAATTTGCATGCACAGGCTCAAAGAAATTGCATCTCATCTGCAAAGGTTTCAGATGCTTCCAGAATCTTTTGCCAGGCTGATTCATGAAGGTCTTCCACTGTACAAAGCCTGTTTATAAAGACAAGTAGAGGAGGCTATTTTTTTCAGATGAATAAATCCTAACAGAAAGTTCTAAAATAACACAAAGAAAGGGAGAAACATGGTCCTAGCAAAGGACCAAAATAAGTCTCCAGAAAACAAGGCTTAAAAAACAGAGGTATATCAATTAGTTGATACGAATTCAAGATAGCCATCCTAAATATTTTCAAGAGCTAAAAATTGCATGAGGAAGGCCAAGCGCGGTGGCTCATGCCTATAATCCCAGCACTTTGGGAGGCTGAGGTGGGTGGATCACGAGGTCAAGAGATCCAGACCATCCTGGCAAATATGGTGAAACCCTGTCTCTAATAAAAATACAAAAACTAGCTGGGCATGGTGGTGAACACCTGTAATCCCAGCTACTCAGGAGGCTGAGGCAGGAGAATCGCTTGAACCCGGGAGGCAGAGGTTGCAGTGAGCTGAGATTGCACCACTGCGCTCCAGTCTGGCGACAGAGCAAGACTCTGTCTCAAAAAAAGAAAAAAAAATGCATGAAGAAAATGAGAATATCAACAGAGAGAAAAATATAAAAATGAACCAAACAGAATTTTGAAGCTTAAGAATTCTAGACACTACATTAAAAAAAATCAAATCAAAATAAAGACATTAATACCTGAAATTATAAAACTACTAGAAGAAAACATTAGGGAAACACTCCAGGACTTTGGTTTGGGTGAACATTTCTTGTGTAAGACCTCAAAAGTACAGGCAGCCAAAGCAGAAATACTAATTGGATTACATCAAACTAAACCACTTCTGCCCAGTAAAGGAAACAATCAACAGAGTGAATAGACGAACCAGAGAATGGGAGAAAATAATTGCAAACTCCCCATCTGAAAAGGCATTGATAACCAAAATATATAAGGAGCTCAATCAACTCAATAGAAGAAATATAAACAATCTGATTTTAAAATGGGAAAAATATCTGAACAGATATTTCTCAAAAGAAGACATACTAATGGGCAAGAGGTATGTGAAAAAGAATGATCAACATCACTAATCATCAGAAAAATGCAAATCAAAATCACAACGCAATGTCATCTCACCCTAGTCAAAATGACTTATATCAAAAAGACAGACAATAACAGGTGCCGGTGAGGATGTGGAGAAAGGGGAACGCTCATACACACACTGTTGGGGAATGCAAACTAGTATAGCCACTGTGGAGAACAGTATGAAGTTTCTTCAAAAAACTAAAACTCATACTTCCATATGATTCAGCAATTCCACTACGGTGTATATATCCAAAAGAATGGAAATCAATATATTAAAGATATGTCTGCACTCTCATTTTATTGCAGCAGTATTCACAATAGCCAAAAATATGAAATCAACCTATGTGCCCATCAACAGATGAACGGATACAGAAAACATGTTATATATACACAATGGAATATTACTCAGCACTAAAAAGAATGAAATCCTGTCATTTGCAGCAACATGGATGGAAGTGGAGGCCATTATATTAAGTGAAATAAGCCAAGCACGGAAAGACAAATATCATATATTCTCACTCATATTCAAGAACTAAAAAAGTGGATCTCATTAAGATAGAGAGTAGACTGGGGGTTACCAGAGGCCAGCAAAGGGTGGAGGTGGGGATGATAAATGGGAAAAATGGAATATAAATGTATTTATTACCACCAAACTGTAAACCTAAAAGTGGTAAAGATAATAAATCATATACATATATTTTATCTAAATAAAAATTTTTAAAGAAAATAATACAATAACTGACTAAAACCTTCACTAAGGAAGTTGAACAACCTACTTGATCAAGCAGAAGTAAGAATCAGCAAACTTGAAGATATGTCATTTGAAATTATTAGCTCAGAGGAATAAAAAGAAAAAAAGAACGCAAAGAATGAGAAAAGCATATGAGACTATGGAACACCATTATTAATAGAATGAAGAATAAAAACACATAATCATCTCAATAAATGCAGAAAAACCGTTTGATAAAATTTAATACACTATTATGATAAAAATCCTTAACAAATTAGGAACTTACCTCATTGCAATAAACCCAGATATGACAAGCTCACAGCTAACATCATATTAAACAGTAGAAAACTGAAAACTTTTTCTTTGGAATCTGGAACAAAGCAAGGATGTCCAGTCTTACCAGTTCCTTCAACATAATACTAGGAAATCCTAGCCAGCGCAATTAGGCTAGAAAAAGAAATAAAAGACTTCCAAATAGGAAAGGAAGAACTAACAGTACACGGTGAATAAAACCCTAAAGACTATACACACACACAATCTGTCAGAACTAATAAATTCAGTAAAGTTGCAGAATCAATGTAAAAATCAGTTGCATTTTTATATACCAAGAATGAGCTCTCAAAAAAGAAGCTATTCTATTTACAATAGCACCAAAAAGAATAAAATATTGAGGGATAAACCTAAAACTATTAGAGGTTTCTATGCTGAAAACTATAAAACACTAATGAAAAAAATTAGACATGCGTAAATGAAAAGACATCCTTTATTCGTGAATAGGAAGATTAGTATTGTGAAAATGTTCATTCTAACCAAGGAAAACTACAGATTTGGTGCAATCTTTATCAAAATCCTAAGACTTTTTTTTATAGAAATAGAAAAACCAATCCTAAAATCCATATGCTACCTCAAAAAAACTTGATTAGCCAAAGCAGTTTTGAGCAGGAGGAAAAAGCTAGAGGTATCACACTTTCTGATTTCAAAACATGTTATAAAACTTTAGTAATCAAAACAAAACAATGTGGCACTCGCATAAAAGTAGAGGAATGGAATAGAATAGAACTTCCAGAAATAAATCTGCTTACCTTATAGTCAACTATTCTTCGACAAGGGTAAGAAGAATACACAATGGGAAAAAGATAGTCTATTCAAAAAATAGAGGTGGGAAAAGTGAATATCCAGAAGAAAAAGAATGAAATTGAGTTATTTTACATAATATACAAAAATTAACTTAATATGGATTAAAGACTTGAATGTAAAGTCTGAAACAGTCAAACTCCTAGAAGAAACCATTGGAGACTCAACATGGATTAAAGACTTGAGTGTAAGATCGGGAACAGTAAAACTGCTAGAAAAAAGCATAGGAGAAGTGTTCTTTACTTTAGTCTCAACAATACTTTCTTTGCTATGACATCAAAAGCACAAGCAACAAGAGTAAAAATAGAATACAGAGTTCTATCAAACTATGCCTCTGTGCAACAAAGAAATCAACAGAGTGAAAAGGCAACCTATGGAATAGGAAAAAAAATTTGCAAACCTTATATCTAATAAGGGGTTAATATTCCAAATATATAAGGAACTCCTACAACTCAATAGCAAAGAAACAAATAACCCAACTTAAAATTGGGCAAGGAAACTGAATAGCTGTTTCTCCAAAGAAGGCATACAAATGGTCAACAAGTATATGAAAAAATGCATAGCTATTCATCATAGAAATGCAAATCAAAACCAGAAAGAGATATCACCTCACATCTTTTAGGATGGCTATTATTTTTAAAAATATAACAAGAATTGGTGAGGTTGTGGAAAAAATGGAACCTTTGTACACTGTAGGTGGGAATGTAAAATGGTGTAGCCACAATGAAAAACAGTATGAAGGTCCTTCAGAAGTTATAAATAGAACTAATATTTGATTAAGCAATCTTAATTCTAGGTATATAGCCAAAGGAGTTGCAATCATGATCTCAAAGAGATATCTGTATTCCTATATTCAATGCAGCATTATATACATAGCTAAGATAGGGAAGCATCCCAAATGTTCATTAACAGGTGAATAGATAAAGAAAACATGGTATGTATATATATATATGCAATGACATATTATTCAGCCGTTTAGAAAGAAGAAAATCCATCCATTTGCAGGAGCATGTGTGGACTGGGTAGGTATTGTGCTATATAAAATAAGTCAGTCACAAAAAGACAAATACTGCATGATTCCTCTTACATGAGGCATCTAGAATATTTAAAATATAGAAGTAGACAATATAATATTGGTTACTAGAGGATGGAGACAGGAGATGGGGAGTTGTTCAATTGGTGTAAAGTTGGAGTTATACAAGATGAGTAAGTTCCAGAGATCTGCTGTACAACATAGTGCCTATAGTTAACAATAAGGTATTATGCACTTAAAAATATGTTGAGTATATATTTCATGGTAAGTGTTTGAAACACAAAACAACAACAAAAATAACAAAGGGACACAAAAAAAAACTTTTTAAGGTGGTGGATATTTTTATTACCTTGATTATGGTGATGGTGGCATGAGTATACACGTGTCCAAACTCACCAAATTGTATACATTAACTATGTGCAACTTTCATATAACAATTATGCCACGGTACACCTAGAAAGAAAACAAAAAAACAAAACAGAAAAAAGAAAACTACTGAAAAAAATGTTAAAAAGGAATTTCTCGGTAATATACTACCTCTTCAGTGAGCTTTCGTGGTTTTTGTCTTTCAAGGAATTTGTCCATTTTAATTAAATTGTCAAATCTATAGACAAAATGAAAAGAAAGAAAACGTGGTACAGGTAGATAAATGGATGATAGATAGATGATAGAGATAGATGATTGATAGATAGATAGATAGATAGATAGATAGATAGATAGATAGATAGATAGATAGATAGATAGAAAGATAGATAGATAGAGTATATATATAATGGACTATATAATATGTGACATAGCATATATAATGGAATATTATTCGTCCATAAAAAGAAGGAGATCCTCTTGTATGCTACAGCATGGATAAACCTTTAGGACATCATGTTAAGTGAAATAAGTCATTCACTGAAGGACAAATACTACATGATTCCACTTATACTAGATATCTAAAGAAGGTAGTCAAACTCATAAAGAGAGAAAATAGAATCATTGTTGCCAGGCCTGGGTCAGGGAGAAAGGGAAGTTACTATTCAATGAGTACAGAGTTTCAGTCATGCAAGATAGAAAAAAAGTTCTAGAGATCTGCTTTATAAAATTTTTCTTATAGTTACCAATACTGTACTGCACTAAAAGATTCCTTAAGTGGCGAGATCTCATGGTATATGTTTTTTACCAAGATTAAAACAAAAAGAGCCAAGCAAAATAATTTGGGTTATACATTATTTTTTAGTTTTGTTCTATTCACTTGCAGTCAAGCGCTACAGAGCTATTCCCTTTGTTACTTTTTAATTTGCTAAATTATTCAGATGTGGAGATGGTGGTGTAAAAACAAGCTAGTTTCCAAGAAATAATAAAGAGTAGATCTACATTCTTACATTTTAAGAATTTGGGGTCCTTCATCTGCTCCCATGCAAATACTGAAAGTCTCATTTATTTTATCAGATAATAAAAGGCCTCCCAAAAAACAGAGTGTACTTTTCCCCTAATGCTTTGACAAAATATCAAGGAAAGTAAAATAAACGATGAAATGAATGAAAATACATTGAAACTTGTGTATATTTATGGCACTAGATTTTAATTGTTCTTTGCATAATACTTTAAAATTCCTAAATACTTTATTCACTTGAATATTTATCATTGAAAACATGAAAGGAGATTTGAACTCTTCTGTAGGTTTTATATAGGATTTACGTAAAGGACTATTGAGAATGCCTGCCCATCTTCTACATGTTACTTTTACTGAAAATTAGCATCTTCCTTATGAAGTTCCCCTAGGTGAGGGAAATGCTATGATTTCCACATTGTTTTTCAGCATTTAGAACTGTGCCTGCTAATGAATAGGCATTCAATATATGCTTTAAAAATAAAATATTAAATGTTGAACAAACGAGAGAATCTAAAAACAGCAGTAAACATAAAGACACACTCAGTAAATTCTGATCAACATTTCAATCCCGTGTTTCCTCTGACACATGAAGAATCTCTTTATTTGCTATGGCTTGTTTAGAATTCACTGGAGTATCTGAAAGCAAGCATTAATTTTTTAAGAATTCTTAAGTAGAGACATTTTTGCTTTAGTGAGTGGGCCCTGAACAGAACAATTCCAGAATAACTATTAGACCCAACCATATGCTGTGATAATCTCTGTTATTAACCTTGTATGATTAATGGAATCAAAATTTAAACATTTTATAGATCTTTTCAAAATGTCTGAAAACTTAAAGTTTTCAGTATAAATGCCAAGCATTTTTAATGACTCATACCCAAGTCAATGATGATGAAATGACAAATACATGTATGTGTGCTTACACACACACACACAAGAAGAAAAACATAATTTTGAGAACATAGTGGCAATAATGCAGTTTCAGAGATAATAGATAATATGTAATGATTCAACTTCCAAATAATGCATTTCTATCTTCATTTTCCATTTATTTTTCCCAAATTCATGATCCAATGTACAATATTAGTTCATAGTGAAAATACATAATAATACATCTTGCTAATAATATAGTAGTAATATTATCGAGATGGAATATAATCTTAATTTATCATTATTATAGACCAATTAAGATAATTATATGACTTTTTCTGGCATCTGCCTGTAAGAATTGAAGCTAGAATCAGAAATGACCTGCTGCAACATGTATATGCTATATAAATATGCAAACCAAATTATATGTTGTAGCTGTGCTTTAGAAATCTCTTGAAACTCTATTCACTTCGTATAATAGCTAGATAAAATTGTGTAGGTTTTCATCATTCATTGTTGATGTCTTTCCATGAAAATGTCAACAGTGTGCCCCCCACCCCAGCCAATAAGTTGCATTTATCAAGAGATCAAACTGTTTCTTCAACTAAGAGGATAGCAGTAGTGTCAAATACTTTCTGCTACTAAGAAGATAGTATTTTTTGCTATTTAAAAAAACCCATAGCCTTCATTTATCTTTTAATGTTAATCAAAATCTTTACAATAGTCATGAAAGCTAGGAAATAGTTAATACATAAATCACTCCTTTCCCAGCACTGCAAGATTTTTATTTCTCTTACAACACTTCAATCATATCAGTGTGTCATCGTCAACCACTAGAAGTTCATGAAAATGCAAAGGCTTAAATCATTTGGTTCTAAATCATAATGTGATATGACCTTGTCAATCTTTTCAAAGAAATTTATATTCTTCAAGAATTTTCAGCAGATTTTTTTACAGTTTCGGAAAGAATTAATGATGACTGGCACTGAAATAGCTTTGCAAGAAGGCAAAAAATAAAGAACTTGGCTCATAATTGAGATTAATATCACAGTGTTCTACCTAGGTATTCGACATCTAGCCTCAGCCTTTGAGAGTTTGTCCAATATTTGATTGAGGCACAGGGAACAGCATATCATGTACTCTTTGCTGAGCTGCTGTTCTCAATGACTCACTTTCAAATACCTTTGAAGTTCTATAGCACTCAATGTTTTGCAAATGAGTCATACATTATAAGTTTCTAAAGTGATTTGGCGGGAATTAAGCATAAATATTTTGTGCCACTCAAGCCGATTTCCTTCATGATAACCCATTTCCTTTATGACAACTAAGCCAGTCATAAAGATTTCAGAATACATAAACCCAATGTACACTATGGTTCAATAGCTGCTGATTTTATTATTGCATTCTTTATGCTGTGAATGTGGAGTTTTGAGAAATTTTTAAAAGTATAATATATTTATAATGTGGAATTCAAGACTGTGCTTGACCTAAATTAATATATTTATATTAAATTATTGAGGCTAAGTATGCAATACTAATATCTTTTGTTTTCTATTACATTTGGAAAGCTTATATTTACATGGTAGAAACATTAGCACAACTCTTCAATCTGAGAATGGAAAATTTATTCTATAAACAGAATTTTAATTAATTTGTAGTTCTTCTTATTTTTCAAAATATATCTCACCTCAATGCTTCAAATTTTCTTATATTTCTTATATACCCAAGAATCTTTTGTACACATTACATGCTGAATAAATGTTTGCTATATTAGCCCATGAAAAATCATTCATGGACAAAAAAAGCATTTCAAATGCAGATTATGTACAATATTGTTAAGGAAACATTAATATGTTATGAAATAAATCAATGCTAATCTTTATAACTAAAAATATAGATTTTATAAATTAATATAATACATAATTAATATGATATAAATACTTTCTGAGAAGTATTTCTCAGAAAGATCCATGAATGATTATTCTTTTATAAGTGGTATGTAGCTGTTGAACAAATTCCTGTATAATTTTGAATTTATAAAGATATAAGTATAAAGATATTCACTTTTATTTTAAAACTGAATACACTTATTAATCCTTTTGAAATTATAATGTGTCACTTAATCTGTTTGGTATGTTGAACCTTGGGCTTGTGTGTGTGTGTGTAGTGTGTTTTGTGTTTATACTCTATATGTAAATGTATATGTATGAAGTTCGTATTTTAAATTTGCATTTATATTCCTTTTTATGTGCCAAGATTATTTATTAAATCATCTTTCAATTCAACCACCAATAGTCCAACAGGCTCACAAACTTTTAATGTTAAAAGTTGACAGGTCCGTTAGTCATGTTGCTGGGATAATACAAGCTACAATCTGAAACCTGTCATAATAATCATACATTGTGGACATTTGTTGTATAGTAATAAAAGAATCAAGCTGAGATATATTGTCATACCTTACAATAAAACAGAAAAAAATAAATAAAATAATTTTTTATAATTGTGCTTTTTCTTGGAACATAAAAATCTAGATTGCCATTAATATCAAAGAAAGTACATCGTGACATGGAAATATTAATTAATATATAATTAATAAATACTGATATTATAAACTGCTCTGGATGAGTCATCAACTCTTTAATATAAAGTTATCACAGGATTATGTACAGTTCGACTGTAATTTTCACTGTAAAATAGAAATTCAAAATAAATATAAGCATTAAGAGCTTGAATTTTCAAGAAGTATTTATGAACCGTGCTCCTAACCCTGTAGATTAAAATCTGTGCTCCTAACCCTGTAGATTAGAAGATCTCTGGATCCAATGAAAAGCTATTAAGGTGGGAGGGACAGCCTAAACAAAAATTTAAAAATTAGGCAATATGATATATGTAATAATAAGATGATTGATTAATAGAAAAATATAAATGTTGAGTATTGGTCCTTGGACTCAATAAGGTTCTAAGACAATACAAGATGATATTTGAAAATATCTCAAATATAACAATTAATATAGAAAATATTTTCCATTATATTATCATTCAGACATGGGAAAAATTAATGTTTCCTAATAACAAAAACAGTTTAAAATACTACAAATATGAATGAAAGTCTACAAACACCTTTCAGTTTATAATTCAGTTGTACACAAATGAACAGCATAACATAAAGCAAAAGTAAAATAACAGACATTATTTGTAATGATTAGTTTAAGAACCACTGAAAATCTGATTTATCTTTTAATTTAACTCCTCAGCATAATAGTTGTACTCTTGAGTACTATATATTTATCATTTTTATCTAAGTGAATGATTACATTTATTTATGGCACATAGTAGCTTCCCAATAAATATCTGTTGAAGAGATAAATGAATTGGATGCTGTTTTCCAAATGACAACATGCTCAAACATGTTGACAATCTTCAGACTTTTTAAGAGCATATTTTATAAAGGACTAAGAATCATGGGATCCACATATATTTGGTAAAAGGAAATCTTTGTTTTCATATTTCTGAACCTGTTTCCAATTTTTCCAAAAACGTTGCCTAACCTGATATTAGACAGGTTAGGCAATTCTTTTTGATAGTTAATTTCTAGAATAGTAGATAACTAAATGTAAATAATTGTTTATATAATACATACATCAAAATATACAATTATTTGTTTATTAATGTATTTTCCGCACTGGAGTATGAGATCCTTGAGGAGAAAATTAACATCACTTGCTGTTTGTCATTTTTGTTTCTTATTATTTAATTTTTTGTTTTTACATATTCAAAGTATACATGTGCAGGTTTGTTACATGGATATACTACATAGTGGTGAGGTCTCGGCTCTTAGTGTAACCATTACCTGAATAGTAAACATTGTACCCAAGGGTAATTTTTCAACCCTCAGCCCATCCCAGCATCCCCTCTTTTGGCATCCCCAGTGTCTATTATTCAACTTTATATTTCCGTGTGTACACATTGTTTAGCTCCCACTTACGAGTGAGAAGAAGTAGCATTTTATTTTCTGCTTTTAAGTTATTTCACTCAGGATAGTGGCTTCCAGCTCCATACATGTTGATGCAAAAGACATGTTTTCATTCTTTTTACACATGTGTAGTATTCCATGACATATATATACCACATTTTCTTTATCCAATCATCTATTGATGGATACTACAGTTGTTTCCATGACTTTGCTATTGTGGATAGTGCTGTGATAATCATGAGTTCAGGCATCTTTTGGACATAACAATTGCTTTTTTATTAGGTAGATACCCAGTAGCAGGAGTCCTGGGGTAGTTCCATTTTTAGATCTTTCAGAAATCTTCATACTGTATTCCATAAAGGTTGCAGTAATTTACAACCCCATCAAAAGTATATAAGCATTCCCTTTTTTCTGCATCCTTGCCAGTATCTGCAGTTTTTAAATTTTTGATAATAGCCATTCTGACTGGTATGAGGTGGTAACTCACTGTAGTTTTAATTTGCATTTCTGTGATGATTCGTGATGTTGAGCATTTTTTTTCATAGGCTTCTTGGCCACGTGTATTTCTTCTTTTGAGAAAAGTCTGTTCATATCGTTTGTCCACATTTAATGGGGTTTTTTTTTATTTTCTTATTGAGTTGTTTCTTGAGTTCTTTGTAGATTCTGGATATTAGTCCTTTGTCACTGCATGGTTCACAAATAGTTTCTGCCATTCTGTAGGTGTCTGTTTTCTCTGTTGATTACATCTTTTGTTGTGCAGAAGATTTTTAGATAAATTAAGTCCCCTTTGCCTACTTTTGCATATCCTTTTGAGATCTTACTCATAAGTTCCTTGCCCAGGTCAATGGCTAGAAGAGCTTTTCCTAGTTTTCTTCCTAGGATTATTAAACTTTCAGGTCTTGTATTTAAGTATTTAATCCAACAACAGTTAATTTGGGAGTATGATGAGAGATAGGACCCAGTTTCATTCTTCTGCGTATGGTAATCCAATTTCTTCAGCACCCAATATGGCATCCTTTCCACATTGTATATGTTTATTGATTTTGTCAAAGATCTGTTGGTTATAAATAGGTGGCTTTCTCTCTGGTTTCTCTATTTTATTCCATTGATCTATGTGTCTATTTTTGTACCAGTTCTACACTGTTTTTGTTACTATAGATTTGTAGTATAAATTGGAGTCAGGAAATGTGATAACTGCAGCTTTTTTTTTCCCCTTGGTAGTGCTTTGCTATTCAGCCTCTCTCCCGGTTTCATATAAATTTTAGGGTTGTATTTTTTAATTCTGTGAAAAATCACGTTAGTAATTTCATAGAAATTGCATTGAATCTAGATTGCTTTGTGAAGTATTTTGTTTGTTTGTTTGTTTTTTGTTTCTTGAAACGGAGTCTTACTCTGCTGCCCAGGCTGGAGTGCAGTGGCAGCAATCTCGGCTCACTGCAAGCTCCACCTCCCGGGTTCATGCCATTCTCCTGCCTTAGCCTCCGGGGTAGCTGGGACTGAAGTATGGTCTTTTTAATGATATTAATTCTTCCAATTCATGAGCATGAAATGTTTTTCCATTTGTTTGTGTCATCTACAATTCTATCACTAATGTCTTGTAGTTCTTCTTATAGAGATCTTTCACCTTTTTGGTTAGATATATTCTTAGATATTCATTATCCTTTGTAGCTATTATAAATAGGATTGAGTTATTGATTTGGTTCTCATATTGAACATTACTGGTGTATAGAAATGCTACTTCTTTTTACACGTTGATTTTGTATCCTGAAACTTTACCAAAATCATTTATCAAATTTATGTGTCTTTTGCGGGAGTCTATAGAGTTTTCTCTACAGAGAAATGCATTTTATTTTTTTCCCTTGCTTGATTGCTTGGCAAAGGACTTCCAGTACTGTGTTGAATAGGAGTGGTGAAAGTGGACATCTTTGTCTTGTTTCAGTTCTTAGGAGGAATGATTTAAACCTTTCCCCATTCAGTGTGATGTGGGCTATGGGTTGTAGTATATGCCTTTTATTATTTTGAGGTATGTTTCTTCAATGCCTAGCCTGTTGAGGTTTTTTATCATGAAGGGATGTTCGATTTTATCAAAAGCTTTCTCTGCATCTATTGCAATGATCATACAGTTTTGTTTTTATTCTATTTATATGATGAAATACATTTATTGATTTCCGAATGTTGAACCTTCTTCACATCCCTGAAATAAGACTTACTGGATTGTAGTGTATTATCTTTTTGATGTGCTTATGGTGTCAATGAAGAGTCAAACTCTGCAAAATATTTGAAGAGATTTATTCTGAGCCAAATGTGGGTGATCATGGCCTATGACACAGCCCTCGGGAGGTTGCAAGAACATGTGCCCAAGGTTGTCTAGGCACAGCTTGGTTTTATACATTTTAGAGAGCATGAGACATCAATCGAATACATTTAAGAAATACATTGGTTTGGTCCAGAAAGGCAGGAAAATTCAAAGTGTGGGGGCTTCCAGGCTATAGGTGAATTTAAACATTTTCTGGTTGACAATTGGTTGAGTTTGTCTAAAGACCTGGGATTGATAGAAAGGGCATGTTCGGGTTAAGATAAAGATAGTGGAGATCAAAGTTCTTTTGAAGTCTTATAGTGGCTGCCCTTAGAGACAATAGCTGACAAATGTTTCCTATTGAGATCTTAGTTAATCTCTTTAGGATTGGGAGGGTCTGGAAGAAAAAGATCTAGCTATGTTTACTAGAGATTCTTTACATATGCAAATTTTCCCCCACAGAAGAGTTTTGCAGGACCATTTCAAAATATGGCAAAGAAACATGATTTGGGGTAAAATATTTTATTTTCTTCCTTGTCTCGTAATGTTATGCCAGAGTCAGTTTGGAAAGTAAGTCACAATATATAGAGTCAAATAAAATTCATCTGATGAGAATTTATGATTTGTAGGGCATGACTCCCCAGGCTCCTTAGACAGGAATTTGGACGAGAAAAAAAAATCAGAGTTTAGTCCTCAATGGTTTTGATTTGCTAGTATTTTGCTGATGATTTTCTCATCTGTGTTCATTAGGGATATCGGCCTGTAGTTTTTAGTTGCTGTTGTGTCTTTGCCTAATTTTGAAATCAAGATAATACAGGTTTTGTAGAATGAGTTATAGAGAAATTTTTCTTCCTCAATTTTTTGGAATGGTTTCACTAAGATTCTTACCAATTTTTCTTTGTATGTCTAGTAAAATTTGGCTGTGAATCCATTTGGACCTGGGCTTTTTATTGTTTTTGTGGGAGACTTTTTTATCACTGACTTAATTTCATTACTCATTATTGGTCTGTTCAGGATTCTGTTTCTCCCTTGTTCAATCTC
This sequence comes from Gorilla gorilla gorilla, assembly GCF_029281585.2. NCBI lineage: Eukaryota > Metazoa > Chordata > Mammalia > Primates > Hominidae > Gorilla > Gorilla gorilla. The sequence goes on along the minus strand of NC_073239.2, from coordinate 28,259,658 downwards.
AGGAGGCTGCATGTTTGCAGCAATTTGTGCACTTCCTCTAGGTTTTCTAGTTGTGCACATAAAGATGCTCATGAGAGTTTCTGATGATCTTTCATATTTCTGTGGTATCAGTTATAATGTCACATTTATCATTTCTGATTGTATGTATTTGAATCTTCTTTCTCTTTTTCTTGGTTAAACTAGCTAGAGGTCAAACTATTTTATCTTTTCAAATAACAAACTATTCATATCATTGATCCTTTATATTGGTTTTTATTTTGTGGTCTCAATCTCATTTAGTTCTGCTCTAATCTTTATTATTTATCTTCTTCTGCTAGATTTGGGGTTGGTTTGGCTTTGTTTTTCTAGTTCTTTGATGTGATACGTTAGGTTGTTAATTTGAGATCTTCCTATCCCTTTGATGTACTTAGTGCTATGAAGTTTCCTCTTATATTTTGCTATCTCTCAGAGATCTGGGTATACTGTGTCTCTATTTTCATTTGTTTCATTTTTTTTAATTCTGCCTTAATTTCAGTATTTAACCAAAGATGATTCAAGAACAAGTTGTTTAATTTCCATGTATTTGTATAGTTGTAAGACTTCTTCTTGGTTTTGACTTCTACTTTTATTCCATGCTGTCCAAGAAGATACTTGATATTATCTTGATTTTTTGAACTTATTGAGATCTGTTTTATGGCCAAGAATATGGTCCATTTTCAAGAATATTGTGTGTGCAGATGAGAGAAACATATTCTACTGTTGGGTAGAATGTTCTGTAGAGTCTGTTAGGTCCATTTGGCCTCAAGTCCAGTTTAAGTCCAGTATTTCTTTGTTGATTTTATGCCTCAATGATCTGTCTAGTGCTGTCAAGGAGGTACTAAAGCCCCCCACTATTATTGTACTGCTGTTTATCTCTTTTCTTAGGTCTGGAAGTGTTTGTTTTATGGATCTGGGTGTTCTGATGTTGGGTGCATATATATTTATGATACTTATATCTTCTTGTTGAATTGGATCCTTTATGACCTTCTTTTTCCCTTTTTTGTTTTTTATTTAAAGTTTGTTTTGTTTTATATAAGTATAGCTACTTCTGCTCATTTTTGTTTTCCATTTGCATGGTATATCTTTTTTCACCCCTTTGAATGTATGGATGTCCTTATCCATTAGGTGAGTGTCTTGTAGAGAGCCAATGTTGGATCTTGTTTTTTTAATCCAATGCCAGCCTCTCTCTTTTAAATGAAGTCTTTAGGCTATTTACTTTCAAGATTAATACTGATGTGTGAGATTGTGTGCCTGTCATAGTATTGTTACTTATTTGTAGCCTCAGTTGTGTAACTGCATTGTAGGATACAATTGTACTTTTGTGTGCTTTTATAATGGTGACTACTGTCCTTTTGTTTCCATATTTAGAATTCCTATGAGCATATCTCATAGGGCTGGTCTAGTGGTGATGAATTTCCTTAGCATTTGCTTCTCTGGGAAAGGCTGTATTTCTCCTTGACTTACGAAACTTAGTGTGGCAGAAAGTAGAATTATTGGATGTTTTTTGTTTTTTGTTTTTTTTTGGTTGTTTGTTTGTTTTCCTTAAGAAGGCTGAAGACACACCTCCATTCTCTTCTGGCTTGTAAGGTTTCTGCTCAAGGATCCTTTGTCAATCTGATGGGGTTTCCTTTATAAGTAATTAGATGCTTCTCTCTTGCTGCTTGTAGGATTTTTTTTTTTTTCATGTTGACTTTGGATAGTTTGATGACTATTCCTTGATGAAGTTCATCTTGCAGTCTCTCCCAGGTGTCTCTGAACTTCTTGTATTCGATGTTTTATTCTCTAGCTAGACTAGAAAAGTTTTCTTAAATTATTCACTAAAATGTGTTTCCCAAGCTTTTTACATTTTCTTCTCCCTCAGGAATGCCTATTATTCATGGGTTTGGTCACTTTACATAATCTTATATTACTTGAAGGCTTTCTTCATTTTCTAAAATTATTTTTTCTTTATTTTTGTCTATGCTAATTCAAAAGATCAATCTTAAAGCTCTGAAATTTTTTCTTCTGCTTGATTTTGTCTTTTTAAAATATTTTAACTATATTTTATAACTTTCAATGAATTTTTATTTCCAAATGTTTTAATTGATTTTTTAAAAAATCTATGCTTTTAGTAAAGTTTTAATTCATATTCTGAATTTTTTCTGTGATTTCTGTGGGGTTTTTTTTTCTATTTTCTCTTGGATCTCATGGAGTTGCTTATAATCTATATTTGGAATTATTTACCTATTGATATTGTTTGGCTGTGTTTCCCCACCCAAATCTCACCTTGAATTATAATAATCCCCATGTGACAAGGACAGAGCCAGGTGGAGATAATTGAATTATGGGGGCGTTTTCCCCCATACTGTTCTCATTGTAGTAAATATGTCTCTTGAGAGCTGATGGTTTTATAAATGGAAGTTTTCCTGCACAGTCTCTTTTTGCCTGTCGCCATGTAAGACATCTCTTTGCCTTCTGCCATAATCGTGAGGCCTCCCCAGCCATGTGGAACTGTGAGTCCATTAAACCTCTTTACTTTAAAAATTACCCAGTCTCAGGTATGTCTTTATTAGCAGCATGAGAATGAACTAATATATCTATCATTTCAGAATTTTTATTTTGTTTAAGATCCATTGCTGGAAAGTTAGTATGATTCTTTGGGAGTATTGAAATATTGCTTATTTGGGGTGTGTGTGTGTGTGTGTGTGTGCTGACTCTTCCTCATCTGGAGAAGCCATCACCTATATTTCATTTTACTTTCATTTGGCTAGGACTTTCCCTCACCACATGAAAGTATCACTGTAATGTATGTTATATTGATACATGTTCATTTGGCTTCAATTCTGGATGCTTTCAGAGGACCACACTTCTGTTTGTTCCTTTGTCATAGATAGCTTTTGTACAATGGCTTCCTCAAATGTTGGTTATACATTTACTCATTTTCTGATGTTCTTCTTTTGTTTACATAGATCTAAGTTTCTGACCTATATCATGTTCTCTCAAATGAAATTATTTTAACATTTCCTGCAAGGCAGGTCTACTGGCAATAAACTCTCATTTTTTTTGTTTTTCTGAGAAAGTATTTATTTTATCTTCACTCTTGAAGAACAATTTTTGCAGGGCACAGAATTTAGATTGAAGAGTTATTTTTTTCTCAACACTTTATATATTTCCATCTAAAGTAGTCTCTCGTTGCTTGCATAGTTCTGAGGTAAACCCAGACATAAATCTAACTTTGCTCCTCTAGGGATAGAATTTTATTTCCCTCTGGCCTCTTTCAAGACATTTTTATGACACTGAAATTTCAATGTAATATGCCTTGAGGTCATTTTTTGTTGTTTTTAAAAAAAAATGGTGGGTTTTTTTTTCTTTTGGCATTTATCCCACTTGTTCTCTGAGTTTCTGTGATCTGTGGTTTGATGTCTAATGTTAGTTTGGGGAAATTTCAGTCACTAGCCTTTCAAATATTGCTTCACTTTTTCTTTCTTTCTTTCTTTCTTTCATTTTTCTTATCTTCCTGTGGCTCTTATTAAACACATGTTTATACATATGTTATACCTTTTGTAATTACCTCACAGTTCTTTAGTGTTCTTTTCTATTTTCCTCAATCTTTTTTTTACTTTATTTTTAGTTTTGGAGGTTTCTTTTGATACATCCTCCAGCTCAGATATTTTTCATCAGCTGTGTCCAGGCTGCTAATAATCCCCTCAGAGATATTTATTATTTGTATTCCAGTATCTCTCTGTTTACATTGCTCATCTGTTTTTTCATACTGTATATTTTATTCATTATAAAAAAATGTGGTGTAGTTAAACCTTTAGTAATGTAGTGGTAATATTTGGGGATAGGGGAAGCATTCTGCAGTCTTATGATTAGGTCTCAGTCTATTAGTATGCTTGTGCTTCTGAACTGTGAACTTCATGTGTGATTCTCATGTCTTTTTCCCTCTCTCCATTGGGTAGGATAGGATACCTAGAGTGGGCTCGAGTTGAGTATTTTCCTCCTCGTAAGTGGGAGTCTATAGCCAGTTAGAGATGGGTGCTTTGGTTCCTTGGGACCAGTTAGGCTCTAATAAAACCCAATCAGGTTGATACCTGGTTAAATAACTTCTCCTGAGAGAAGAACATAAGAAGAACAGAATGGTCTAATGTATTTCAAAATAATTTCTCTTCTTGTTGGCCTGCTCTAAGAAATATTGTACTGTTTCTGTTGTTCACTGTGAGAACCTGGTAGCACTCCTGAAGGTAAAACTCGCAAAAGTACAAAGGTCCCATCTCCACCTTCAATCTTCCTGGAGTTCTCATTTCTCAGATTTATTCATGCTGGACCTGCAGCAATTCATCAATTAAAGTTCAGGTTTTCTTGTTCTGGCACTGCTTCCTGCAGGGATTTCAGCTTCTGGGTTTCTGCTCCATTAAGCTGTGATTCTCTGTATTCATCTATCACTCTCTCCAATTTTGGGGACAATGGTTTGCCCTGGAACCAAATTTCTCTTATGGATTTAAGAAGAGTTGTTGATTTTTTTCAATTATTTTATCTTTGTTTTTTGCTTTTTCCTTCTTTTAAGAATGGAGGGGCAACTTTCAAGCTTCTTACATATTACATAGGAAACCAGAAGTCTTGAATGCCTTTTATTTCTTTTTCTTGCATAATTTTACCGACTAGAACTTCCAGTGCAATCTTGAGGAGAAAAGCAAGAGCAGACATTCTTCTTGTAATGTTGTGATACTAAAGGGCATATTAGTCTTCTCTAATTGCCATAACAAAATACTACAGACTGGGTGGCTTACCCAACAGACATTTATTGTCTCCCAGTTCTTGACACTAGAAGTCTGCAATCAATATACCGGCAAATTTGGTTTCTGGTGAGGACCCTTTTCCTGGCTTGTAAATGAGTACCTTCATCCTAAGTTCTCACTCTCTGCTGACATGAAGAAAAAGAGATCTCTGGTGTCTTTTTCCTTGTTTTATGAGGATGCTAGTCCTGTTGGATGGATGAGAACCTCACCGCTGACCTCGTTTAACCTTGATTACATCCCTAAAGACCCTGTCTTCAAATAAAGTCACATTGAGGGTTAGAGCTTCAACATATACATTTTAGGGGAAAACAATTAAGTCCATAACAGAGAGAAAGCTTTCATTTTCAGGTTTGTACATACTCTTTATCACATTGAGGAAATTCCTTTCCATTCCTAGTTTTTAAAGGGTTTTTATCATGGAAACACTGAACTTTGTCAAATGCTTTTTTTTTTTTTTTAATATCCTACTTGGACATGATGTATAATCTTCTTAAAATGCTGTTGAATTTGGTTTGCTAATATCTTGATAGGGAGATTTTCATGTTTATTTATAGGGCATATTGGTCATTAGCTTTCTTTTCTTATAATGTCTTGGTTTGGCTTTGGTAATTTTGACCTCAAAGAAATGAATTAGAAGATGTTCTCTCATCTTCTATTTTTTGGACAAGTTTGAAAAGGATTGGTTTAAATCTTCTTTAAAATTTGGCAGAATTCCTATGTGAAACCATCTGGTTCTGATCCTTGGTCCTAGTTGTTGGCTTTTGTTTTTCTTTTTGTTGTTAATTACTAATGTAAGCTTTTTACTTATTCATACTTTCTATTTCTCCTTGAGTCAGATTTGGTTTCTAGGAATTTTTCCATTTCATATAGGTTATCTAATCTTTTGTTATAAAATAGTTCATATTATTATTTTATAACCTTTTTTTTTTTGGAAAAAGAGAAATGGGGTCTCACTATATTGTCCAGACTGGTCTCAAACTCCTGGCTTCAAGTGATCCTCCTGCCTCAGCCTCTGTTTTACAATCCATTTTCTTGCTGTTAGGCTAGTAGTAGTGTTCCTGCTTTCAGTACTGATTTTAGTAAATTTAGTTGTCTCTCTTTTTCTCTTGGTCAGTCTTGCCTAAGTTCCTCAATTTTATTGATTTTTATTAAAAGAACAAAATTTGTATCTCATTGATCTTCTCTACTGATTTCCTACTTTCTATCAAGTTGTGCATTTTAATCTTTATTATTTTTATTATTTTATTATTTATTATTTTCTTCCTTTTTCTAGATTTTAGTTTACTTTTTTCCTTTTTCTATTTTTTTGAGGTGGATAGTTAGGTCACTGTTTTGAGATCTTTCTTCTGAATGCCTTCTAAAGGTAAATGTTTGGATTATAATACTTAAGGTAATTGTTTCTCCTTGAGCGACTATTATTGCTGCATCCCATATATTTTCATATGTTGTATTTTGATTTTTATTTGCCTCAAAGTTTTTTCTAATTTACCTTATAATTTCTTCTTTGATTATTGGCTATTTAAGAATGTAATATTTAATTTCAACATATTTGTAAATTTTTCTAATTTTCTTCTGTTATTTCTAATTTAATTCTACCTTATCCAGAGAAATTGTACTGAATGATTTAAATCTGTTTGAGCTTTTTGAGACTTGTCTTGTGGCCAAAGAAATGGTCTATCCTAGGGAATGTTTCATGCACAGTTGAAAACAATGTATATTTTGTTATTCCTGTGTGTAGTATTCAGTAGTTGCCTATTTGGTATAGTTAGGTTTTAATGTTGCTGAAGTCTTCTGTTTTCTTGCTTATAATATGTTCAGTTCTGTTATCCATTATTGAAGCACTGCTAGTATTTACTTAATAAATTTTGAGTCTATCTTATTAGATGCATATATGTTCATAAATGGTATATGTTTTTTATGGTTGGCTCTTTAATCATTATATAATATCCTCTGTCTGTATAAAATCTTAAAGTATATTTTGTTTGATAATAATATTGCCACACCAACTCTCTTTTGGTTGATCTTTTCAGGAAATATTGTTCTATCTTTTTACTGTCTATCAATTTGTGTTTCAATCCAAAGAATGTCTCCTGTAGACAGCATATAGTTTGGTTCATGTCTTCTTATCTGTCCTGCCAAACTCTGCCTTCAATTGAATAATCTATTTACATCTAATATAATTACTGATAAGGATAAAATTAATTCTGAACATAATTTGTATAGTATGGAAGCCTTTTATTTGTATAGCTAGAACTGCATTTTTTGTCATTGTCACAAATTAAATCTTTATACAGCATCCATCAACAGAGATGTATAATTATTGTTTTATGCAGTAGCCATATAAGTCAGATTGGAAACAAAAAGAATTACAAATAAGAAATTCATTAATAGTGACTTTTAGATTCATCTATGGTGTTACCTTAACCAGTGCTCTTTATTTCTTCATGCTTTGCATTATTTCTTTCTACAGCTGAATAATAATCCATTGTTTGTATATATCACATTATATATATATCAATTTTTATGTTTATAGACATGAGTTTTTTCTACATTCTGCCTCTTGTATATAGTGTTACAATAAACATTGGTGTACAAGTGTCTGTTTGAATCTCTTTCTTCAATTCTTTTTGGAATATACTTAGGAGTAAAATTACTGTATCAAATGGTACTTCTGTCTCTAGTTTTTTGAAAACCACCAAACTGTTTTCATGGTGGCTGCACCATTTTACATTCCCACCAACAATGTAGGACAATTTCAAATTTTCTACATCCTTAACAACATTTGTAATTTTTATGTTATTCTTTTAAATTATAGACAACCTAGTAGATGTTAAGTAGTACCTCATTGTACTACTGCACTATGCTACTAGTGTATTGCCATTTCCCTAATAACTAATGATATTGAGCATCTTTTCATGTGTTTATTGGCCATTCGAATAGCTTCCCTGGAGAAATGTCTATTCAAGTACTTTTCCCATGGTTTGAATTTGATTACTTTCTAATTGAGAAGTAAGAGTTACTTACATAGTAAGCCCTTTTTTGATATATGATTCACAAGTATTTCCTTGGATTATATAGGTAATATTTTTATTTCTTGATAAAGTTATTTTATGCACAATAATTTTTCATTGATATTGAGTCTAATTTATCTAATTTACCTATTTGTTGTTGTTGTTGCTGCTGAGCATTATTCTGGTGTCTAGAATTTCCACTGACAAATTCAAAGTCATTCAGATTTATCCCTTTTATATATAGGTCATTAAGCCATTTTGAGATAATTTTTAACATATGGTTGGAAGTAAGGTTCCAACTTCATCCCTTGCATGTAAAATCCAACCATCCCAGCACCATTTATTGAAAGGACCGTTCTTACCCCATTGAATGAACTTAGCAGCATTGTCAAAAATCAGTTAGCAATAGATAATACGAGTTTATTTCTGGACTCTCTTTTGAAATTTTTATTTCTTTATTGATATTGTCTATTTGATAAGATTATTTTTATGGCTTCATTTAGTTGTTCAAATATGGTTTCCTTTAGCTTTTTAAAACATATTTAATATACTTGATTTAAAATCTTTGCCTAAAAAGTCCAATACTTTGGCTTCCTAACAGAAAGGTTCTATTAATTGCTTTTCTTCCTTGTGTACTGCCCATAATTTCTTCTTCCTTTGCATGTTTTCTTTGTTGTTGTTTTTGTTGTTGAAAACTGAACATTTGGGATATAATAATGTGGACACTCCCAAATTAAGATTCCCTTCTGTCCCAAGGTTTCTTCCAACAATTGTTTTATTTTTTGCTACTTGTTTATTCAGAGACATTTCATGAACAAATGTTATGAAGGCTGTATTATTTATTTTATGTATTCACTAAAGTATCTGTTATTTTAAATTAATGATCAGCTTGTTATTGGACAGAAATTTTCCTGAATGCCTGAAATCAAAACAAACAAAAAACCAAACTCACACTCTCTGTAAACTACTTCTCTGTATGTATTGGGACACACAATGAACACTTAGCCAGGTAGTTCACAACTCTGTTTTAGCCTTTACTTTCTGCTTGTGTGAAAACTTAAGGTCAACCAGAGTTGAGATCAAGACCTTCTAAGATCTTTCTGAAGCATGTGCACAGACTTGGGCATATTTTTGGCCTTCTCAATTCCCAGGAATGTCTTAGATCTGTTCAAAATCCTTATTCCCCAGAGCATCCCATTTCCCAGTCTTTCTCCTAAGCTTTTGGTTAATCTATGTTTGCTTCAACTGTTATCCATTGACCCCGGCAACAATGAATATATGTTTCCCTATAAATGCTTCTTCCAAACACCCCTTGGTAGCTGACTCAGCATCAACAGAGTTCCAAGTAAGGAAAAATAAATGTAAACTCTTAAACTGATCCTACAGGGACCAGGTAGATAAAAAAAAAAAAAAGTGTCAAAATTCCTTACAAATTAAATCTGGCATGTTTTTCCCAGTACCTTTATCAAGAATGTGGGTTGTTAGGGCACAATCTTCAGGGCCACTGCTGAGTGGGGAAGAGGTGCACGGGACTAGGGTTACTTAGAACGCCACAGATCTCACTGTTCTTTCTGATATACAGCTGTTTTTGGTTTTGGTTTTGTTTTATTAAGTATTCCATGGTTGCTTCAGGCTTTGGTCCTTTTCCAGAGCTCCAAAAAAGTTGATTCTGGCAACTTTCTGCTTGCTTTTATGGAGTAACAGACTTTTGAATTTGCTGACTCCACCACGTTTGCTGATGTCACTCTAAACAGTCAACTATTTTTTAAAGAGCTTTAAAATAAGAAAGATGTCTTGTAATTATTCATGTGATTAGCATTTTTGGGGTTCTTTATTCTTTGTGTACATCTGTAGTTTCATTAGAATCATTTTTCTTTTAGCTTTATAAACGTCCTTAATATGTCTTATAGTGTAATCTTTGCTCAATAAATTCCTGAAACTTTTGTCTAATAAAGTTATTATTTGCCTTCAATTTTGAAATGTTTTTAGCTGAGTAAAAAACTCTAAGTTGGCAATGTCCTTTCTTATTATTTTAAAGATGTTGCTTGACTATACCATTATTTTCAATGAAACATCTGCTGACATGCCTGTTCCTTTTTATTAACATGCATTTTTTCTCTGTATATTGTTAAGAATTTTTTATACATTTTATGGGTATATTAGTTATGACTTGATTTAGTTTACATCATTTTTCTTGTAATCAGGGTTCATTATTATTCTTAGAACTAAAGGTATAATTTTTGTCAAATTTGACATTTTTTCAGCTTTTTTTTTCAAATATTTTTCTATCACCCCAGCTTTTTTCTCTTCATTTAGTACTCCAAATTCATGTAGACAGTTCCCAACTTATTATAGTTCTATTTAGGATTTTTCAACTTTAAGATGGGTTTATTCAGATGTAACCTCTTCATAAGTTCAGGCACTTCTGTGTTTATTACTATGGTTAGACTTAAAATTTCTTGACTTTAAGATGGATTATCAGGGTATTAAATGCATTTTCCAGTTGCAATGAGTTTATCAGGACATAGCCCCATCATAAGTCAAGGACCTTTGTATATTAGGTTGCTTGACGTTGCCCCTCAGCTCAACATTTTTAATATTTTTTCAATCTGTTCATTTTCTAAAGATTATTTTTGGTCTTTAGTTTTGTTAGTTTCTATTGCTATGTCTTCAGATTCACTAATATTTTCTTCTGCCCTGTCTAATCTGCTATTATTTATCCACTATGTTTTTTATCTTGGACTTTGAAGTTTTTGTCTTTAGAATTTGATCTGTCTATATTTTACAATTTGACTACTTAATATTTGAAATATAGAAGATGTAGACATAATATATATGTTGATCATCTTCTTTGTTAATCCTAACATCTATTTCAGTTCTTTTTTGATTTATCAACGTTTTCTCTTCTAGTCTTTTTGGAAGATTCTTTTCCCAAGCTCAGTACTGATCAATATTCAGTTGAATATTTGAGGAGGATACTTCAGAGTCCTCTGTCTCTGCAGCTCTCTCCTACTTGGTATTCCCTAATAATTCTAATTGCATTGGTATTCCCATGCTCCATAGTCCATCTTCTCAATTTAAGGAGTAAGCTGGGGTGTTATGTATCCCTTTCCTTGTGCTATAGAGAGAAATTCTCTCAGGCAGTATACAGAAAAAATTTGAGGGATAATATCATTTTTATTAGACCCTCAGGAATAGCTGTCATTAATTGCCTATCTCCAGTGTGTTGAAAAAAATAACTGTCTCCTGTCCAGTTTTTTCATTAGTTTGACTAGGGCATTTTGCTTATTTCCTGTTAGTCCATCTTGGCTAGAAGCATAATTGGCAACTTTTAATGTAATAGCTAAATTATATACTAGCAAGAAAACAATCTTTTAATGTACTACAAAGTAGAAAATTAAGAAATATATGATTAAATATTCAGAGAAGAAAGTGGAAAAAGATAAAGATAGAAAGGAAGTATATTAAAAGATTATAATTGTAGTGTTTAAGTAGCCTGTTTACTGTAACATTTCCCTTTTTTTCTCTTTCCAAATTTTCTCCAAGAAGCAGGTGTAAGTAAATTGTATGTATATAGTGAACTTCTCTTTTGAATGAAGTAATTGGATTTGCCAAGAGAATGCTTTAAAATTTAATCTTCTGTAAGAGCCCTTTAGTAGAGAAATATGGTGCAGATGAGGCAAACACTCTGCAATAGTTCTCACAGTAACCCAGGCACATTTCTTCCAGTAAATTGTTACTCTGGTCCTCATCATTTTGGCTTCTGTGACCTTACAAATATTCCTAGATGTGCTTTTTGCTATTTGTTTTGTTTTACAAATTTGAAAAATGATGTAAATATCTATGGCTAACTCTTTTTTGTTACTGTATTAAGGAGAATTACAAGATTGCATATGAAAATAACTGACGAATAAGATGTCTCATTCAAGGGCATATAACAACTTTGTGTAACACTGATTATGGTTACTTTTCACTGATAACTTGCTTTTATATTTAATGTGACTAAATTATGCAATGTGACTTTTTGAATATCATTTTAAGCACCTTTGAATTAATAGACCTATATTATCTATGAGTTTCATGAGCCTTAAATTTTAAGAACATGCATAAAAATTCTATCAGTAATTTTTAGCATCCCTAACTTTTAATTTTTTCTCAAAGAAAATGCATGTATACTTTGACCTCTGCTCTGTGGTGTGTTGCATCAGCTTCTTTCATTGTTATTCCCCAAGTGCCTGATTGATCATGCCCAAATGGCAGCAGGTCAGTTAGCTGCAGCTGGAAGTCAGTAGATTGATTCTCATCTCCCACTCCAATATTCTCTGACCTTGACTCATTTAATTATAGGTTATTGGAATACAAAGTTGACAGAATTATTTGCTGTAAATTAAATGTAGAGAGATTATATGTAGAAAAATAGAATTAAAAAGACAATTGGCAAATTTCTATATGATTTCTATAAAATCAACTTAAAGAAATGTTTGCTCCAATTAAGTCCACAAACTCTGTTATCTCTTTTCATGTCTCTATTTACCCCTCCTTAGTTAAATAAAATGAAGTACCTATTAGAACAATGTGTGTAGGGTTCGCGATATTATCAGTGATAAACAGTTTATGGTTAAAAACAATGTGCAACTTTGATCTACTACTACAAGTCATTCATTTATTCATTCATTCATTCAATATTTTTTTAGGCTCTGATATGTACAAGATCCTGTGCTTGACATTAGATATATATCATGCTGAACAAATTATATACAAACTCTGCCCTCAAAGTGGCTCTAATCCAGTGAAAAAACACAATTGCGTGTTTTCAAGTTGTGTATTTAGTTATCCATAAAGATATTTCTATTGTCTTTTAGGAGGCTTTCTGCCATAGTCTCATTGATGGAACCATCTGCACTCACTTGTTTGGTGTTTCCTGTCACATCATGGCCAGATCTCAGATTTTTCCTTGTTGAGCCTTATTAGCCTATGTAGGAGTTAAAAGCAAGTCTAACTAAAAATTTTCACAAAAATGCCTTAATTTTGCTTCCTGAATTCATTAAAGGTTCAGAGTTCCTGTGGCTTCCTGAATCCAATAAAAGTTCAGAAATTTCTGTACTTCAGGATATTTCAGCAGTGTCTGCTTAGTCCTTTCTGCAAATCTAGTTTGTTTTTTTCCCAATTCTCTGGCATATCAGAACACAGATATTTCACACAAATTGCCTAGAAATATATTTGCAATTTAAAATTCCAGACAGGCAGGCTTTGTTTACTTTAACCATTGTTAGGAAATTGTTTTAAAATATAGACTTTTCTTCCTCCTTAAATAAAGGGTATACACAAGGTTTTTTTCTTTTTGACTCAGAATGTGAACTTTAGTTAGTGTTTTAAAATATATAATACCACATACTTTATTTTTATATTCTCAGTTATTATTTTTTTACCCATCTCTATCTTCTCTCTGTCTTTCTAGTTTGCTGACTTTTTTTTTTTTTTTTTTTTTTTTTTGAGACAGAGTCTCGGTCTGTCGCCCAGGCTGGAGTGTAGTGGCGCGATCTCGGCTCACTGTAAGCTCAGCCTCCCGGGTTCACGCCATTCTCCTGCCTCAGCCTCCCGAGTAGCTGGGACTACAGGCACCTGCCACCACGACCGGCTAATTTTTTTTTGTATTTTTAGTAGAGATGGGGTCTCAATCTCCTGACCTCGTGATCGGCACGCCTCAGTCTCCCAAAGTGCTGGGATTACAGGCGTGAGCCACCACACCCAGCCTGCTGACTTTTATGTACTATAGGCTATAAAAACTCTCTTCAAATTTTTGAAGTTATAGAGCGTAAGTAAAAGTAAATTTAGCTCTGGGTTAAAAATCTAAGGGTTTCTTTTTATGTCACAAAAGACAGTGCTAGAGAAAAGCAGTTTCATAATGTTACATGCTCCCAGGGATTACTCAAATCTGACCTCTGAGTCAATCAGAAGTAGTATTTGGGAAAACTTTAGTGCTTTACATACTATACTCTGGTTATAAATGTCTACACATGAAATCTAGGATAGACATAATTAATTTTTCTATTTATTATTTCTTTAAGCAGCCATATTTTGAGATTCTCCTATGTACCTGAATCTTCAGAGAGCACAGGTGAGAGGATTCAAAGATATGATACATTAGCTATCTTTGATTGTACCATTCATAGTTGAGGAGGTGAATAATGGATAATGTTTCAGCAGTTATTTATTTGTTTTTTTAAAACTGGGCTTTAGGCCAGGCACAGTGGCTCACGCCTGTAATCCCAGCACTTTGGGAGGCCGAGTTGGGTGGATCACCTGAGGTCAGGAGTTCGAGACCAGCCTGGCCAACATGGTGAAACCCCGTCTCTACTGAAAATACAAAAATTAGCTGGGCGTGGTGGTGGGCGCCTGTAATCCCAGCTACTTGGGAGGCTGAGGCAGGAGAATCGCTTGAACCAGGGAGGCAGAGGTTGCAGTGAGCCAAGATCTCGCTACTACACTCCAGTCTCGGTGACAAGAGAAAAACTCCGTTTAAAAAAAAAAAAGGCTTTAGATATAAATATGAGATTCAGATGGAAAAACAATAAAGAAACCACATTGAAAATGGTCAACTTAGGGACTAGATAATAATTTGTAATATAAGGTGCATGAAAAAGAAAACAAAATACTATATAGAAAATGGAAATAGAAAAGAGTTTTAGAACAGGACATGAAGAATGAGATATCAAGATAAGGAGATTAGAATTTTCCCTGTAGGAAACGGGGTTTTAATCAAGGAAGTGATAAGATCACATTTGTTCTGGAAATATAACTCTGAAGATAGTACCTCAAGTAATTATTGTTTCAATGGATTAACATAATTTTTAACTGATAGAAAACAATAAATATATTTTTAAATCCATCCTTATAATTACATATTACTTCTTTAGGAAATAGATATTGCCTATATTCTATATGGATCTTGTTTGCCAGCCACCAACTTGAAAACTCTTAAATAGCTCTTGGCAGAGTTTCCAAAAATGACTAACAGAAGCCAGACATCCAGAAAATGCATGTCTTTTTTGATTTCCCTAAGTCTCGGGTAGGTGGTAATCTCATATAATTTCTCAGAAAAACCTGCTCACTCAGAGTGTTTATAAATTTGCCATATGGTATTTAAAACCTCAAGTCAAAGTAGTGTTGGAAATTGTATAGACAGAACCAGAGCATGCTGGTTAATGCTGTTCTCCATTCAGGAACCATGGAGATTTCTTTGGGTGCCAAAAGCTGAAGCCAAAGAACCTTAATATTTGACTTTTACTCTTTTTTTTTAATCAGCTGCACAAACCAAGAATTGCATTAGAGCCTAGAGGTTTTTCTTCCTCACATAAAAATTAAACATAGAAACATAATTTTTCCAAATCTACCGCATACCAGAATGCTTCCAAACTAATTTATGTAGAGCTATGTCTATTCATGTGCCTAATTATCTTCACTGATTATTTGCAGGTGTCAATGAATAAGAAGCCAGGGAATGGGTCCATTGGCTTATAATAAATATTGAAATGACTTGTAAAATGTACTGTGATTGTGACACGTGATTAAAAAAGGAAAATATAAATATTTGTGTAATTTCTCTCAAAATGCCTTTATACAACAAAGATTATACATGCAAAAACTACAGAACTTCTTCTGATCATTGGATAAAAGAAATCTGTGATGGAAGATGGTCTGAGATTAGGGGGACTCAATTTCTTCCCTCATGAATAGAAAATACATTTACATTATGTCATATGAAATTATTGAACAGCTGCTTGGAAAGAGAGAAAAACAAGAACACCAGCCTGCCAAGGGGATGCAGTGCTGACATGAGATCAGATGCATAGAGTAAACAGAAATGGCATTCAGGAAGGGTGATAAGCAATCACGTAAAGACCAAAGTGAGATGCTCTGACCTTATATTTAGCATCCGTGCCAAATTAGCATAGCTGTGCAGTGTACTAGAAAATTAAGTGGAAAAAAAGGACAAAGTAAGTGTAAAATCAAAGCAGAAGTTGCACATGTTTGGAATATCTAAAATAATTATGCTCTTTCATGTCCAGAGGGCTACACTGTGGTCAGCTCATCTTTTCATGGGGAGCCACAGGTTCAAAAGAAAATACAATGAGCTTGACCTATACTAATTAAACAGCAGCAGTTTACTCTCTCTGGGTCTTGGCCTAGATGAGTCTGAGTGGTCTCGGGGTAAAGAGGTGACTTGAAGAGAGGAACAAAGAACCTTAGCTTTATTCATTATGCTACCCTCATTTTCTTTCCTGCTCAGCCACAGATCATTAACTCAGCAAGTTTTCTTTCCACACACCGAGAGACTGCTATACCCAGTTTAACATATATGGAGTCTTGTGATTTGTCAGAAAGCTGCAAAGGTAGAAAAACATGAGGTAAATCAGTCTTTTGTGCTCTATTATTTCACCAATATGCTAATCATTTCTTAAGAGTATGTAAACGAATTTATCATATGCCCTAGAGCTTCCTGAAGTAAGTTATTTGAGCAGAGGTAATTTACTTCAAAAGAGAAGGAGCTAGATTCTTTTTATTTGTCTTTTAGTCTTAACATTAAATCAAAGCTATTCGGAGAGGTGAAAATAAAATTAAGATGCTGTTCTATAAAAGTAGTGGACACCAAGTTCAAATCTGATCACAGAAAACGGCACAGCACAGAGAATGTTTCAAAATAATTAACAGCTATGGCTATCTTTCTAACAAACTTAGAAAGATATGTTAGAAATCCCTTAGCAGATTGCCACCTGTTCTCTTGCAGCTGGCTCCTATGGAAAAAAAAATCATAATGAGTGTAATCAGTTCTCTTTCCCAGCGTCCTAACATAACAATGAAGTCTGCAAGGGCTACCTACCAAGACAGCATAAACTTATTATCTGTGCCCAGATCTTTTTATTTTTTAGGAGATCAACTAATCACAGTCAGTTTTTCTCAGCAGGAATCATAGAAATTGTTTACACTTGGAAAAAGAAAGAGACTAACATCCTGGAGCCAAATTTGTAAGAGGTCCACATTCTGGGGTCCCACTGGGCAAATGCATCCTCCAGCAACATCTGGCTTCTCCTAAGTTTCCTCTTTTCTTCACACTACTAGTGCTTACTCCTGAGAAATTCAAGTGTGTTCAAAAGTAAAAGGGAACAAAGGCAGATCTATATATGGGCTCTGCACTCCAACATTATTTATGTTATAAATAGTCAGAGAATCTTGTGATTGTCATGATTAGGAAATACCATAAAACTCAATACCTTTTGTTTTCTTATCTTTTTTCCAAGAACTGTGATGTCTCTTTTTATTAATTATGCAAGAAACTTTCTGCTTACTTTTCTTTCTCCCTTCAATCTGGATGTTAGAAACACTCAACTAGACATGTCTGTCACAGGAGCCTAAATGCTCAATATCTCCTTCTAGCAGATGTGTCCCTGCCTGTGGACTCCTGATCAGCAAAAGGGTGTTAGATCAATCTTTATATTTGTCTAACCACCGAATAAATCAGCAGACCCCTACATGCCTATCCCTGATGTGGCCTATGGGAAGGTTCTTTTCAATTAATTAATAATAATCTCTGTCATTGATTTGGACTGGAAAATACAAAGATAAGTGCTGGTAGAGACAGAATGAATGAAGAATGAAAAAAAGGCTGAATAGATTATGAAAAAGAAATCAGAAAATTGAGAGCAGGAGAGAAAAGGGAAGAACAGTTTCTGGACCTGCCTTGAATCTAGATCTCTTCTATTCTAATCTACTTAAGTAATAAACCTTTATAATAAACCCTGTTTTTTTCCATAACATGTATAACTGTTTTTTCTCTCATGAACATAATACAGGAAATCTATTAACAGTGCCTATACACCAGGATATTTAAAATATATATACTTTATTTTGCATAATCCTATTCACTCACTGTTTCAGTTCTTTTTCCAAGAAACTCCTAAGGAAGCTTTTTTTCTTTCTTTCTTTCTTTTTTTTTTTTTCAAAAAGCTCTTATGGAAGCCGTTAGGGCAGTGATCCTCAAAGTATAGCTCTGAGACCAGTCCCATGAGCATCACCTGGAAACATGCTGGAAATGCAAATTTCCAAGCCCAACTCCATACATACAAATTTCCAAGCCCAACTCCCCACATCCATAGGATGTGGATAAATTAGAATAGAAACTTCCTGTGGGTGGGGCCCCAAAACCTGTTTTTTTAGCAAACTCTTCTGTACTTGGACCCTCCTACAAACTAAAATTTGAGAGCAACAGCAATATGACATTGAAAATTATAGGACTATATCATCTCTATGTTCTAAGTTTAAAAAGAATATGTGGACTGAATTACATTAACTGTTAAATGTATTAAAAACTGGTTTACCCAATCAAAAATTTACTGAACAATACCTAATTCAAAGTAGTGAATTAAGGTTAAGAAAATCATGAAAATAGTAGTCACAGCCAGGTAGAGGAAGCTGTGCCTGTAATTCCAGCAATTTGGGAGGCCAAGGTGGGAGGATCACTTGAGCCCATGAGTTGGACATCAGCCTGTCAACACGCTGAGACTCTTATCTCTACAAAAATAAAACATTAGCTGGGCATGGTGGTGCATGAATGCAGTCCTAGCTACTTGGGATGCTGAGGCTGGAGAACAACTTAAGCCTAGGATTTTGAGGCTGCACTGAGCTCTTATTGTACCACTGGACTCCAGCCTGAGTGAAAGAGTGAGACTCTGTCAGAAGAAAAAAAAAAGAAAGGAGGAGAAGGAGGAAGAGAAGGAAAAAGAAGGAGGAGGAGGAAGAGGAGGGAGGGGGAGAGGAGAAGAAAAGGAAAAGGAGAAGAGAAAAGAGAAAAAGAAAGAGAGAAAGAAAGAAGAAAGAAAGAAAGAGAAAGAAAGGGCTACATATGATGATATATTTGAAAATAGACATATTTACCAAGTTTTAGTGCATGCAGAAGAAGTCATTATAGATGTCAAGGAGATGGAATCTGAGCAGAGAAAAAGCAATTTCTATGCACATAGCAAATTGTTATACTATATGTCATGTGGCAGCTAGTAGTATTTTCCCAGCAAGTGATAGGATAATCTGGAGAGCAATTTTTCTTTATCATGACACATGATTGCAGAACCAATGCAGTATGTCTTCCAATTTTTTACCAACTACTTTGTGCTTCAAATCAGAAAGATTTAAGTAATAGTGAGATCTAACCAGAGTTCATATCAATAGCTTTCTTATGGAACCAGTGTACAATTAGAAACACCATGATATTTGAGAAGAAATTCTATGTATACTACCTTCAAGATACCATATCTGTTGGGAGCTGAAAAGGCCAAAGGGATCGTGACCAACTCAGCATTTCACTGGAGGCTATATGATCAAACAGCAAACTGTTTATCATGAATGCAGGATGTGGGCAAGCTCACAACTGTGCCTGCCACCAGGAGGTTTGCTGAGGGCGGTCACTCCCTGGCGCCGGGCCCCTTGAGGTTATCTACTGGGACATCTAGAGGCTATTGTTCAAGGCATGCAGTCTTGGACCAAGCAGCTGACCTCTTCTTCCACCCCCACTTCTCGCAATCTCTTTTGCCTGATAAATATGGAGAGCTGTGTAAAGCTCAGGACCCTTGTCTACTAGAGGCAAGGTGCTCCCTGACCCCTTCTTCTAAACATACTCTTTTGTCTTTTGTCTTTATGCCCACATTTGTCAACCTTTGTTCAGTCCCCCAAGATCCATGCAGGTAACAAGTGGTGCCCCAGAACAGGGACTCTGAGGACGTCAACAAGTGACGTCTGAACACAGGGACTTCAAGGATTTGAATGAAGAACGTCTGCTGGAGCAGATAAACTGAAATTGACAAGGCGAACGGGGACCCCAGGATGAGTCTACCAGCAGTGGATATAAGGTCAGTGCCCTAAAGAGGTACTGGGAACAGTGCTTTAAAGAAGTACTGGGAACGGGAAGTTTTCTGAATCAAGGTAACATGGGGCAGAATTTATCTACTGAAGAAAAACATTATGTGCAGTTGCTTAAAGTTTTGTTGAAACAAACTGGGACTCAGGTTAGTTCTCAGACATTAAGATGCTGCAGGAGGTTATTACACATAACCCATGGTTTCCACAGGCAGGCACTCTTGATGTGGAAAATTGGGACAGAGCAGGAGAAGGATTAAAATGAGCTCATCAAAAGGGTCTTAAAGTTGATTCTTCTGTTTTCCCCACCTGAAGTTTAATTCATACTGTACTTCTACCATTATCTCATTATTCTGTGGGACAGCAGGCTGAATTTAAAAATCTGAAAGAATCTGTTGACCCACACACAGCACCGATTGAAAATAAAAGACAGGAGAGAGAAGATAAAAATTGGCCTATACTGCCTCCTCCAGTTGCAGAAACATCTGTACTGCCTCCTTTGGTAGCAGAAATAGAGACCCCAATACAAAGAATTTTACACTCTTCTGCCATAGCTGGAGAGTCCTTAGGACCTTGTGCTTTTCCTGTTTCTGTAAGGACTGATCCAAATAATCCACAGCAGCTTATTCATGAACACACTCCACTAGAGTTTAAGTTGTTAAAGGAATTATAAGCAAGTGTAGTAAATAATGGCATACAGAGCCCATTCACTTTAGGAATGCTAGAATCTGTGTTCGGTGCTATGCGTCTTTTACCCTTTGATGTAAAACATTTGGCATAAACTTGCTTGTCTGCTAGTGCATATCTGACATGGAATTTAAATTGGCAAGAAATGTGTGCAGACCAGGCTAGACAGAACCGTGATGCCAGACATGGAGACATTACAGAGGATATGCTATTGGGTAATAGCTCTTATTCAGACTGGAACATCAAATGGCACTCCCAGATGCTGTATCAGCAGTGTGCACAGGCTGCTAAACATGCCTGGACCACAATTCCAGAAGAGGGAGTCCCAGTACATCCTTTTTACATATTATGCAAGGGTCACAGGATCCCTATGTGCAATTTCTTGTAAGATTACAAGAGGCAGTGAAGCATCAAATTCCTCATGCCACTGCTGCAGAAATGCTAACCTTAACTTTAGCTTTTGATAATGCAAATGTGGATTGTAAACATGCACTGGCACCTGTGAGGTGTACAAAAAACTTGGGAAATTTTCTCAGAGCTTGTCAGGATGTAGGAACTGAGCTTCATCGCTCTTCAATGTTAACTGAAGCTGTGGGGAAAAGAAAGAGAGATTAGATTGTTACTGTGTCTATGTAGAGAAGGAAGATATAAGAAATTCCATTTTGATCTGTACTAAAATAAATTGTTCTGCTTTGAGATGCTGTTAATCTGTATCTTTAGCCCCAACCCTGTGCTCACAGAAACATGTGCTGTATTGAATCAAGATTTAATGGATTTAGGGCTGTGCAGGATGTGCCTTGTTAGCAATATGTTTGCAGGCAGTATGCCTGGTAAAAGTCATCGCCGTTCTCCATTCTCTATTTTTTTAATTTATTTATTTATTTATTTATTTATTTATTATTATACTTTAAGTTTTAGGGTACATGTGCACATTGTGCAGGTTAGTTACATATGTATACATGTGCCATGCTGGTGTGCTGCACCTACTAACTAACTCCTCATCTAGCATTAGGTATATCTCCCAATGCTATCCCTCCCCCCTCCCCCCACCCCACAACAGTCCCCAGAGTGTGATGTTCCCCTTCCTGTGTCCATGTGATCTCATTGTTCACTTCCCACCTATGAGTGAGAATATGCGGTGTTTGGTTTTTTGTTCTTGCGATAGTTTACTGAGAATGATGGTTTCCAATTTCATCCATGTCCCTACAAAGGACATGAACTCATCATTTTTTATGGCTGCATAGTATTCCATGGTGTATATGTGCCACATTTTCTTAATCCAGTCTATCATTGTTGGACATTTGGCTTGGTTCCAAGTCTTTGCTATTGTGAATAATGCCACAATAAACATATGTGTGCATGTGTCTTTATAGCAGCATGATTTATAGTCCTTTTGGTATATACCCAGTAATGAGATGGCTGGGTCAAATGGTATTTCTAGTTCTAGATCCCTGAGGAATCGCCACACTGACTTCCACAATGGTTGAACTAGTTTACAGTCCCACCAACAGTGTCAAAGTGTTCCTATTTCTCCACATCCTCTCCAGCACCTGTTGTTTCCTGACTTTTTAATGACTGCCATTCTAACTGGTGTGAGATGGTATCTCATTGTGGTTTTGATTTGCATTTCTCTGATGGCCAGTGATGGTGAGCATTTTTTCATGTGTTTTTTGGCTGCATAAATGTCTTCTTTTGAGAAGTGTCTGTTCATGTCCTTCGCCCACTTTTTGATGGGGTTGTTTGTTTTTTTCTTGTAAATTTGTTTGAGTTCATTGTAGATTCTGGATATTAGCCCTTTGTCAGATGAGTAGGTTGCGAAAATTTTCTCCCATTTTGTAGGTTGCCTGTTCACTCTGATGGTAGTTTCTTTTGCTGTGCAGAAGCTCTTTAGTTTAATTAGATCCCATTTGTCAATTTTGGCTTTTGTTGCCATTGCTTTTGGTGTTTTACACATGAAGTCCTTGCCCATGCCTATGTCCTGAATGGTAATGCCTAGGTTTTCTTCTAGGGTTTTTATGGCTTTAGGTCTAACGTTTAAGTCTTTAATCCATCTTGAATTGATTTTTGTATAAGGAGTAAGGAAGGGATCCAGTTTCAGCTTTCTACATATGGCTAGCCAGTTTTCCCAGCACCATTTATTAAATAGGGAATCCTTTCCCCATTGCTTGTTTTTCTCAGGTTTGTCAAAGATCAGATAGTTGTAGATATGCGGCATTATGATAAAGGGGATATCACCACCGTTCCCACAGAAATACAAACTACCATCAGAGAATACTACAAACACCTCTACGCAAATAAACTAAAAAATCTAGAAGAAATGGATAAATTCCTTGACACATACACTCTCCCAAGACTAAACCAGGAAGAAGTTGAATCTCTGCATAGACCAATAACAGGATCTGAAATTGTGGCAATAATTAATAGCTTACCAACCAAAAAGAGTCCAGGACCAGATGGATTCACAGCCGAATTCTACCAGAGGTACAAGGAGGAACTGGTACCATTCCTTCTGAAACTATTCCAATCAATAGAAAGAGAGGGAATCCTCCCTAACTCATTTTATGAGGCAAGCATCATTCTGATACCAAAGCTGGGCAGAGACACAACCAAAAAAAGAGAATTTTAGACCAATATCCTTCATGAACATTGATGCAAAAATCCTCAATAAAATACTGGCAAACCAAATCCAGCAGCACATCAAAAAGCTTATCCACCATGATCAAGTGGGCTTCATCCCTGGGATGCAAGGCTGGTTCAATATACGCAAATCAATAAATGTAATCCAGCATATAAACAGAGCCAAAGACAAAAACCACATGATTATCTCAATAGATGCAGAAAAGGCCTTTGACAAAATTCAACAACCCTTCATGCTAAAAACTCTCAATAAATTAGGTATTGATGGGACATATTTCAAAATAATAAGAGCTATCTATGACAAACCCACAGCCAATATCATACTGAATGGGCAAAAACTGGAAGCATTCCCTTTGAAAACTGGCACAAGACAGGGATGCCCTCTCTCACCACTCCTATTCAACATAGTGTTGGAAGTTCTGGCCAGGGCAATTAGGCAGGAGAAGGAAATAAAGGGTATTCAATTAGGAAAAGAGGAAGTCAAATTGTCCCTGTTTACAGACGACATGATTGTATATCTAGAAAACCCCATTATCTCAGCCCAAAATCTCCTTAAGCTGATAAGCAACTTCAGCAAAGTCTCAGGATACAAAATCAATGTGCAAAAATCACAAGCATTCCTATACACCAACAACAGACAAACAGAGAGCCAAATCATGAGTGAACTCCCATTCACAGTTGCTTCAAAGAGAATAAAATACCTAGGAATCCAACTTACAAGGGATGTGAAGGACCTCTTCAAGGAGAACTACAAACCACTGCTCAAGGAAATAAAAGAGGATACAAACAAATGGAAGAACATTCCATGCTCATGGGTAGGAAGAATCAATATCGTGAAAATGGCCATACTGCCCAAGGTAATTTACAGATTCAATGCCATCCCCATCAAGCTACCAATGACTTTCTTCACAGAATTGGAAAAAACTACTTTAAAGTTCATATGGAACCAAAAAAGAGCCCGCATCGCCAAGTCAATCCTAAGCCAAAAGAACAAAGCTGGAGGCATCACACTACCTGACTTCAAACTATACTACAAGGCTACAGTAACCAAAACAGCATGGTACTGGTACCAAAACAGAGATATAGATCAATGGAACAGAACAGAGCCCTCCATTCTCTATTAATGAGGGACAAAATGCACTGCGGAAAGCCGCAGGGACTTCTGCCCAAGAAAGCCTGGGTATTGTCTAAGGTTTCCCCCAACTCAGCCTGAGATATGGCCTCATGGGAAAGGAAAGACATCACATCCCCCAGCCCGACACCCGTGAAGGGTCTGTGCTGAGGAAGAGTAGTGAAAGAGGGAGGCCTCTTTCCAGTTGAGATAAGAGGAAGACTTCTGTCTCCTACTCATCCCTGGGAATGGAATGTCTCGGTGTAAAGCCGACCATTCGTTCTATTCTGAGATAGGAGAAAACTGCCCTGTGGCTCTGAGGCAAGATATGCTGGCAGCAATACTGGTCTGCTACTCTTTGCTACACTGAGATGTTTGTGTAAAGTGAAACATAAATCTAGCCTATGTGCACATCCAGATACAGTACCTTTCCTTGAACTTATTCATAATACAGATTCCTTTGCTCACATGTTTCCTTGCTGACCATCTCCCCACCATCACCCTTTTGCCCTGCCATACTCCCTTCACCAAGATAGTAAAAATAGTGATCAATAAATACTGAGGGAACTCAGAGACCAGCACCAGTGCAGGTCCCCGCATGATGAATGCCAGTCCCCTGGGTCCACTTTTCTTCCTCTATACTTTGTCTCCATGTCTTATTTCTTTTCTCAGTCTCTTGTCTCCACCTGATGAGAAACACCCAAAGGTGTGGAGGGGCAGGCCCCCTTCAGAAGCAATGGCTAATTTAGGAGTTGACAAATCTAAGAAGAACCAAAGAGTAAGCCCTAAAGTGGGAAAATATTATAATTGTGGAAAAACTGGACATTTTAAAAAGGAATGCCGCCAGATCCCAGGACAGAAGGGATCTTATAATGCAGTTCCCTCCCAAGTGGAAAAAACGCCAGGACTCTGTCCTCACTGTAACAAAGGAAATCACTGGGCTAATCAGTGCCGCTAAAAATTTCATCAGAATGGATGATGGGAAACGTTTCCCATTCCTGTTGGGAAACGAGATGGGGCCTGGACCTGGCCCCTCAAACAATGAAGGCATTCCCAATTCAGACCACAACCCTGTTTCAGGGATGGGGGCACATTGATTGCCTCACCCCAGGAACACCAGGAAGTGCAGGATTAGATCTCCCTGCCAGAAAAGGGGTTACATTAGTTGGGGGAGACAAGCCCACCAAGATTCCCACTGGCATCTCGGGACCTTTACCGGCAGGATACACGGATATATAGGACACTAATTTTAGGCAAAAACTGCCTTAACTTGCAAGGCATTACTGTAGTCTCAGGAATTGTTGACTCCGATTATGAAGGAGAAATTCAAGTAGTTTTAATGTCACAAGATCTTTGGGTTTTTGAACTGGGAGAATATATTGCTCAATTATTGCTTATTCCCTGCAAATTGCATCCTTCTCCATGAAAGAAGAAATGAGGAAATAAAGGGTCTGGGAGCACAACTACACGAGAAATCTATTTATCACAACCTATAGCCTCTAATAGACCCACCTGTGTAATACAACTTAAAGGAAAGAAATTTTATGGGCTTTTGGACACAGACGCTGATATGTCAGTAATATCCAGTAAGGATTGGCCCCCAGCATGGCCTCTCAGACTAACTTCCACATCCCTAGTGTGAGTAGGAACAGATCAAAGCATTCAACAGAGTGATGAGATTTTACCTTGTCTTGGTCCAGATGGACAATCGTGTACTTTTCAGCCTTATGTTGAAAATATAGCTATCAATTTATGGGGTTGAGACTTACTTACAGCATGGGATATGAGACTTACAAGTGAAAACTTTGATAACCCAGGATTCAAAATGTTGAAGGACATGGGATATCAGAGTGGGAAAGGTTTAGGGAAATTTCTGCAAGGAAACCCTAACCCGATATCAGTAACTGGAAAGACAGGTTAAACTCTGCAAGGAGACTCTTCTTTAAATTCCCCGTGGCAATTAACTAAAGAGGCAGAAGCCAAATTTCGGCTTGTAGAGCAAATGTTAGAGCAGAGACATGCCTCATGGCTACAACCACAAAAACCTTTGCTTTTGTTTATACTTCCTGCCCCCCACTCTCCAACAGGACTTTTGGGCCAGTTCATAGACAAGTCTGTAACAGTAATAGAATGGCTCCTTCTACCTAATCAAACAGTCAAAACCTTGCGAGTTTATCATTCTTTAATTCCCAGCCAAGCTAGGGCTATAATACAAGCCTGTCCTACTTGCCAGCATGTCCCTGGAGCCACACCTGCAGAGGCTGTAACCCATGAGATTTGGCTCCAAATGAAATTTGGCAAATGGATGTTACACACATAGCAATCTTTGGTAAGCTTAGCTATGTTCATGGGACTATAGACACTTAGTTTCATATGCTGCATGCTACATGCCAAACAGGTGAGACAGCTGGTCATGTACAGTGACATTTTCTTCATCATTTGCTCATATGGGGATACCTAAACAATTACAAACTGACAATGGACCCACTTATACTAGTCATGCTTTTCGAAATTTCTTACAGCTTTGGGCTATAACCCGTAAAACAGGAATTCCTTATAATCCTAGAGAACAAGGCATTATAGAGCAGGCACATCAAATATTACAAGGCATGTTGAAAAGACAAAAAGGGGGTGTAGGGGGTCAACTATCACCTCAATCAAAACAACAGTTACCCTTATTTACTTTAAATTTTTTGACTCCTGGTAAGGATGGTAAGACTCTGGTAGAAAGACATTGGCAAGCGTTACAGGAAAAGAGGAAAGTTTATCTGAAAGTGTTATGGAAATCCCCAGAAGAAGGACAATGGAAAGGTCTGGTGGATTCACTGACATGGGGAAGAGGGTATGCTTGTGTTTTCACAGGAGAGTGACAAACTCTGTGGGTGCTCTCAAGGTGTGTGCGACCAAGGAATGGGAGACTAGAGGAACCCAGGGTGGCCAACCATGGGCCCAGTCCCTCCAGTACAAGCCATGAGCCAGCTGAGCCTGAGTGCAAAGACAGAGAGAAGACCAACCAAAGTCATGATGACATCAACCCCCATAACCTGGGGACAACTCAAGGAAACCACGCAGGAAGCTGAGAAACTACTGGAGCATCAAGGCCATACAAAAACCCCTGATTCCATATTCATGGCTATGTTAGCTATAATGTTCTGTGCAGTATGTTTTCCTTGTGCAGAGGCAAAAACATATTGGGCATATGTTCCCAATCCCCCAGTAGTATGCCCTGTACTTTGGAGTGACACTCCTTCTGAGATTTATCATGATCAGGGAGCGTGGGCTCCAGGACCCCTAACTCGCCCTGACACAGAAAAGTTAGACTCTCAAAACAATATCATTAATTATACCGCTTCACTGGAAGGACTTCCTTTTGTATCACCACGAAGATTTCGCTAAGCAAAGCTGTCTTACAATTCAAGCTGAAACACGGTTGAGTCACTATGGAAAAATCATGTGTTTATTAAATCTTGGTTGTATTAATATAACTGGTGTGCTAACCAACAATTCCAGGCCCAGTTGCCCTAATTGTGCAGACTATATGGAATGGATTCCCTACAATAATTCCTATCCCCCTCCATGGACCAAGTGTCTTGGGCCACTGGCTAGAAAACAATCTATGTTAACTGGAGACATTGTGGGTTGGGGACCTAAAGGTCAATTAGATGGAAAAGATAAAAATCAGAAATCATGGCACAAACTTCTCTGGCATTGGTGGCAAGATTTTAATGCTTCTTCTTTATACAACACTGGGATCCAATCCCAGCCTGCCACCGAGATTGCTTGGCATTGAGCAGGCTTTAGCCTGCCTCCTCCTCAGTGGCATTATCTCAGGAGGAAAGGACCAATTCAAGAGATGATCTGTAAGGCAGCACTCGCATTTATGAATGGCAACATCTGGGTTGGAATACTATCCAGTAATAGTAATAGGAAGTGACTATCTTACTATTCTTATGTTGCACTTGTAAAGAATATCACCACTCAATTTACAGTTTGTATTTTTAATCCTTATATCTTTTTGGCCGCTAAGAAGGACCAGCTCCAAGTAAACAATACCCAATTGACCTGTAAATCTTGCCAGTCATATCACTGCACTAATCTAAATCAACTTACTCATCATGTCCACAAAGCCTTAGGCATGATAATTTTTGCTATTGTTTCCTTGGTCGCACTAACAACTTCTGTTGTGATGTCCTCCATAGCTTTGCATAGTTCTGTTCAAACAGCTCAGTATGTGGAGAACTGGACATGCACAGCCAACCAAGCATGGGTACTTCAGAATAAAATTAACACTGAGTTACAAATTGAAGTGGCAATGTTAAAATCCATGGTTCTATGGTTAGGAGAACAAGTAGAAAGCTTGCAATTGCAGCAGTGATTTTGTTGTCCTTTTAATCACACCCATATTTGTGTAACCAACTTAGAATATAACCAAAGTGAGTATCCGTGGGACCTTGTGAAAGCCCATTTGCAGGGAGCTTCCACATCCAACATCACCTTTGATTCTAGTGAACTACAAAACAAAATTCTTGATTTAAATAAACAAACTCAAGAGTTTCAGCCTTCTTTAGAAGACTGGACCCAATTCCAGCAAGGCCTGGAGAGCTTCAACCCTTGGACCTGTCTAAAGCACCACATTAACATCTTATACGTAGTTCTTGGAATAATGTTGTTTTGTCTCTGTCTTCTGTTCATAGTCTGTAAAATCAGATGAACTGCCAATCAGAGAATGAGAGCTATCCAACCTGGCCTTAACATTCTTTCAATTAATACATAAACAAGAAGGGGGAGATGTTGGGAGCCAAAAAGGCCAAAGGAATCATGACCAACTCAGCATTCCACTGGAGGCTACATAATCAAACAGTAAACTATCATGAAGGCAGGATGTGGGCAAACTCACGACTGTGCCTGCCACCAGGAGGTTTGCTGAGGGTGGTCACTCCCTGGCGCCGGTCTCCTTGAGGTTATCTACTGTGACATCTAGAGCCTATTGTTAGAGGAATGCAGTCTTGCAAGCCTACTCTGGACCAAGCAGCTGACCTCTTCTTCCACCCCCACTTCTCACCATCTCTTTTGCCTAATAAATACAGAGGCTGGCAGGGTGCGGTGGCTCACGCCTGTAATCCCAGCACTTTGGGAGGCTGAGGCGGGCAGATCACGAGGTCAGGAGATCGAGACCATCCTGGCTAACACGGTGAAACCACGTCTCTACTAAAAACACAAAAAATTAGCCGGGCATGATGGCGGGCGCCTGTAATCCCAGCTGCTCAGGAGGCTAAGGCAGGAGAATGGAGTGAACCCGGGAGGTGGAGGTTGCAGTGAGCCGAGATTGTGCCACTGCACTCCAGCCTGGGCAACAGAGCGACACTCCATCTCAAAAAAAAAAAAACAAAAAACGGAGGGCTGTGTAAAGCTCAGGACCCTTGTCCACTAGAAGCAAGGTGCCCCCGACCCCTTCTTCCAAACATACTCTTTTGTCTGTTGTCTTTATTCTCACATTCTCAACCGTTTTTCAGTCCCCCAAGGTCCATGCAGGTAACACATATCCAAGAATATACTCATGTATTACTGCTTCCTTTGCAGTAATACCTTTGTCCTATCCACCATCCTTTCTTATTGAAAACTTGCTTCCATGCTTCCAGACTTTCTTGCCTTTCATCTGTTTTCAACACAACAGCAAACATGGTCTTGTTAGAATGCAAGTCTGACCAGGCTGCTCCTGTCTGAAAACCCTCCTTTGGCTCTCCGTCTCAGAATCAGTCAGCATCTTTACAATGGCAAGCATGAACAGACTTCTGTTTCTAGTTGACCTCTTCTGATAATTTTTCTCTTGCTCTTTCTCATTTCCCAAATGTGTCAGTCACTCTCCCATCTCAGGACAGTCCTCTTCCCCCAGCCTGAAGTTCTTCTCCCCAGATATTGATAGAGCTCACTCTCTCATTTTCTTTAGAGATTTGCTCTAATGAAACTTTCTCAGCAAGGATTTCTCAGGCCACTCTATCTAAAATTGCAGGTCCTCCTGATATTTACACCCTCTCTTCTCTGTTTTATTCTTCTCGTTATCACTTACTAATATCTAATATAATATGCAGGCTGCTTATTTATCTTGAGTATATCTGACTTCCTGTATTAAAGTGGAAAATCAATGAGGCTGAGGGTATTTGACTCTTCTTTTACTATTGTGTATGCAGCTCTTTTAGAACAGGGAACAGTGCCTGGCTATTGAAGACAAAAAGATACTTACGAACAGATGATTGGTATTAAAAGACTATGACTTTGTCTCTGAAGGTATTAAGTGTCACTTAATACACTTTCCCTTATAACCTGCCCCAGCCTCACCCCAAAAAGAGAAAGAAACACAGACTTTATTCTCTCTTAGATATTCATAATTCACATTAATATATAAATAGCTAAGAAAAAAATATTTTCTTAACCCATTTTTGCCAAACTCATTTCATTATGGACAGTTTCTCCACCCATAAGATTTCCTATCATTCCAGAGCACACCTTGGGGTATGGTGTTGCAGATGAATCTAACAAACCCTGTACGATACAGCCTACCATGCATAGTCATTTCCCTACCATGCGCAGTGCTCACAATGTTAGAGTGCTTATAATGAAGTAAAGATTTTGGTAATTGGGAACAGTTATTACCCATGCTTAAAAAACTAAGATGATGTTTCCAATGCTGTCTTTGCCACATTTAGCAAGTATTAATAGTCAAGGGATATCAAAATAAAAACACTTGATCATTGTAGTCAAAGATTTTCACTGGTCTGCCCTAGCATTCAACATAAAATATATTTTGAGAAAAAAATTTTTTTTTTCCTGTAGCGTTAAGACTCAGTGCCATCTCCTTTTTGCTGATGTTTTCTCATTTCTTTTTACCAATCTTTCTTTAATACTAAAGGTGATGCTTTGATGTGTTTATTGAGAACTACCTGCTTATGATTCTTTGGGACTGGGGAGATGTTGGTCAAAGAATACAAAATTTCATGCAAGTCATGCATGCAAGAGATCTATTGTATAACAGTGACTATAGAACAATGTAATGTATAATTTAACATTGTCAAGTGAGTAGATTTAATTGCTGATAATTCTTTATGTCACAGTTTCTTATTCTCTATGTAGCGTTCTCTTCTTTCTATGTAGCTCTGATATGAGATACTTAGTTTTCTATGATCCACTGACCCTCAGTTCAGATACAAAATATATGCAATTGTTCTTTCTTATTCAATATCCACCTCAATTACTGTCCAACCATGAGCTAACTTTTAAAAAGCCAGGAATAGTGGCATAGGCCTGTAGTCCCAGCTACTTGGGAGGCTGAGGCCAGAAGATTGCTTTAACCCAGGAGTTTAATGCTGTTACACTGTGATACCAACTGTACTCCAGCCTGGGCAACATAGCAACACCTTGTCTCTAAAAATAAATAAATATGAATAAAATAGTACTATGACTTTCTACTTCCCCATAGCCCTGTGATTTCTTTTACAACCCTTACATATGAGAATGACAACAATGGATGAAAGGCCTCAGCTTTAGAGTCAAGCTGAACAGTTTGAAATCTGTATTTGACATTTACTAATGTGATCTTGCACAAGTTATTTTAACTATCTGTGCCTCAGTTTCTTTATCTATCAATCAGGTAGCAATAATACTCATCTTTTAGAGTTGTTGCAGGTTTTAAATAACTGTGTGGATGGAAAAATATTTAAAGAAATGCCTGCCTATGATAATAGTACATTAAATGAGCTAGTGTATGTAAAATAACTTTGGAAACTACAAATTTTAAGAAAATATGTCCCTAGAAACAACGATGTATAACAAGTACACAGAGGCTTGCTGTATTTCACTGAATATCTAACTTCATCAAATGTAGAATATCACATACCACAAGGTTATTAAACTATTTCATATACCACAGGTAAGAAAAAAAAATACTGCTATTTAACTATGACATGTTTACTGTCTTTTGAATTTGAATTTTTGTTACTATTCATGTTTTTTGAGAATTAGTTACACATTGATTCTTATGTCACTCTTGCATAATCATGAAATTCAGGGCAGTATTCAATACTTGTGTGGATAGGTAGTCTCCTTTTTCTTCCTGATTTCAGGAAGAAAGTTTTCAGTACTTCACTACTGATTATCAAGTTTATTATGGAATTTTTATAAAGACTTTTTATCAAATTAAGTCCCTTTTCACTCTTATTGTGAAGGTTTTTCTTTATGAACTGCTAGTGAATGTTATCAAATACTTTTTCAACATCTATTGAAATGACCGTGGTTCCTTTCTTTGTTTTTGTCAATATGGTGAATTACATTGACTGTTCTTCAAAGGTTAAACTAACTGTGTTTAACCAGTTAACTTTTAAAAATATCTATAAAATTAGAAGTCATGTTACTCTTTCCAGTACTAACATTGGTTTTTATGTCTTATCTCAATTATTTTGTTTATCAGGTCTTTCAGGAATTTGTCCATTTCATTAACTTCTATATTTTATCTTTATTTTTATTTTTTAATTTGCTGTTCATTTTCTAACCTCTAGAGTGAATAGGTTACTGATTCTCAGGCTATCTTATTTCCTAAAATATTAATCTATGTTGTGGATTTTTATCTAAGAACTTTTAACCTACATCCAATAAGTTATATGTAGTATTTTAATAATCATCCTTTTAAAAATATTTGCTATTTACTATTTCTTGTTTCTTCCTTGAAACAGTATTTGCATGCTAATTAGAATCATGCTATGTATATTACCAAGAACTTGATGATAATTTTATTATTATTTAACTACTATTTCTAACAATTCTATTAAATGAGAGCACTTGCTTTCAACTTTCAATTTTTGAAATGTTGTTATTTACATTATTGCCCCATGTATGGCCTGTCCTATTAATATTCCAAGTATATTTGGAAAAATGTGTTTTTTTAATTGTCATTTTGAGACTTACTTCATGACACAGGCTATTATTCATTATACAAATGTTCCAACTGTATTTAAAATCATGTGGAATCTGGAGTTGTTGGACAAATTATTTCATACATATTAAATAAATTAACTTTGTTAATTATTCAGCCCCAGTATTTTATTGTCACTGAATTTTGTATTATAAGTTTCTGAGAGAGAAATCTCAGAACCCCCATTAAAACTTGCCTGATTCCTTGCATTTCCATGCAAGTTTATAATTGTTACATATTTTTGAGCCTCAGGAAGTTTCTCTGTTTATTGCTGGTAATGGTTTTTACCTTGTCATTGACATTTTTTATATTTGAGTGGTTTCAACTTTCTTTTCATTAGTACCAGTATAATATGCTTTTTCGTTGCTTTCACTGTCAATCCTCAGGTATCTTCCTATATCCTTATGTTTTAAATATCTTTCTTACGCAGCACACAATGTTTTTGTTGGTGTTTTTGGTTTTTAAAATAAAGTTTCATAAGTTTCTTAGTCTATTTTGTGTTGCTATTACAGAATACCTGAGAATGAATTGTATATAAAGAAAAGAAGTTTATTTGGCTCACAATCCTGGGGGTTAAAATGTTTAAGATTCAGAATCTGCATCTGGTAAGGGCCTCAGGCTATTTGTACTCATGGCAGAAAGTGGAAGGGGATCCAGTGAATGCAGAGATTATGTGGTAAGAGATGAAGCAAGAGAAAGAAACTGAAGAAGCCAGACATAACAAATTGCTCTCTTGGGAATTAATCCATTCCAATGAAGGTAAGAACTCACAGCCATAGGAGGACATTCATCTATTCATGAGGGATCTGCCTCCTATGATCCAAACACCTGCCATTAGGCCCAGCCTTCCAACACTGCCACCCTGGGGATCAATTTTCAACCTGAGTTTTAGTGGAAATAAACCAAACCATAGCAGTAATCTTCATCTTTTACTTGAAGCATTCAGTTAATTTAGAATTAAGCAA
Organism: Gorilla gorilla gorilla; assembly: GCF_029281585.2. Classification (NCBI taxonomy): domain Eukaryota; kingdom Metazoa; phylum Chordata; class Mammalia; order Primates; family Hominidae; genus Gorilla; species Gorilla gorilla. The sequence continues at coordinate 28,225,582 of NC_073239.2, read as the reverse complement.
ATATATGTCTTTGTATTTTTCTTTACTTTCTATTTGGCCTTCTTAATATTTCTTTGTTTAGTTTTGGTGTAAAAACACAACATTTTATGACACTTTAACTCATTTGTGCCCCTAACTTGTATGTTATTATATTTTAATTTCCTATAATCTTATATACCACTACACATGATCTTTGTACAGTCAATGTACCTTTAGATTTTCCCACATTTTTATGCTTTCTCTCACACCTCATTGTTTTCTGCATCTATGAATGTTTTTTCATATGAAATCATTTTTCTTCTCCCTAAAAGTAATACCTCTTAACACTTCTGTTAGTATGTTTATTGGTTATTAATTCTCTCAGATTTTTATGTGTGAATATTTATTTATTTTACCTTGAAACAAGATTTTTGAATGATATTTTTTCCTGGACTGATACTTTTGTTTTCATTCATTTCCATTCAGGACTTGAAGATTATCTTTTGGGAACCATTGTCTTTTGGGTCCCATTGTTTCAGCTGCAAGATTAACTATTTCATTAATATTTACTCCTTTGAAAATAATTTGTCCTATTTTTCTCTGGCTGATTTAAGTATTTTTGCCTGGGTGTGCTTTTCTCTTAAAATATCCTACTTAAGGTTATTAGAGCCCTTTGAATCTATGACTTGCTGTTCACTGGTTTTGAAAAAATTTTAGCCATTATCTTGCTTCTCCTTTATTTTCTTTCCTTTTCTTCTGGGAAACCAATTATACGTATGTTAGATATTTTCATTCCTTGTATCTTTTAATATTCTTCCATATTTATTTTCTATCATTTATTGCCTCCATGTTTTATTCTGAAAATTGTATTCTAACCTACATTCAAGTTTATTAATGTTTCCTTTAGCTATGCCTAATTTAACAAATCCATGTACTGAGTTCTCTATTTCAATAATAGTATCTTTCCCTTTTAATATTTCCATTTGTCATTTTTTAATAGTTTCTAGTTCTCTGATTATATTGTCAATCTTCATCTTTTATTAAAAATATTAAGCAGAGTTATTTTAAAATCTTTTTCTAACAACTTTATCTGGGTACTCTGGGAGTCTATTTCTATTATGTATTTTTTCTTTGCTGTCAACCTAATTATTGCCACTTTCTACACTAATTAAGCTAGTGAGTTTTCATTAAGCAATAGACATTGGATTTGAAAACAAAATTATGAAATAACTAAGACCTTGTAGCATATATTCTTCCTTTAGAGAAGAATTACACTTGCCTTCAATAGGCAGACCAAACAATAGCAAAGATTGATAGCTGAATTTAATTATACAGATTAAGGTATTCTTAAACAGGGTTTCCCTCCTTGTGAGAGCAAGCAATTGCTGTTTTGACCTTTAGAATATCCACTAAAATAAGTTGGTGTCCTTAAGCTAGCTCTTGTTGGTGTGCCCTGGATTGGACTCCAATATTTTTCTTTACCTCCCATAGCTCCATTGAGGCTGAAAATAGCTCTATTCAACCTCCCAGACCCTCAGTCACATATCAGTTATCTGGCAGATTTCTCCAGGGGAAAATGTGCCCCAAGAGATTCACTATCCTGGGTTTCCTTTTCTCTTGGATTTTTATAGCTCGTGAGCACCCAAATGTCATCAAGTCATAAACTATTTTTAGTGACCATTGTCAAGAGGATTGGACTACAATACCTAGTCTTTCATGGATGCAAATGAAAATCCTAAATTACTTTTAAATCCAGATAAAGTCATGCTTTGCTTTCCGCACAATAATGTCTTGTGTAATATGAAGAGAATTGATGATGCAGTATTTAAGAGTATTCCACTCCAATTTTGTGGCTTTTCTTCCAAAATGCTAACATTCATCCTATAGATATTGATCTGATATGGTCTTACTTAATAATCTGTGGATTGGTTCTTATTCTTCTATTGAATATATGTCTCTGGATGTCAAGTAGCTTTCATTCAAAATCTTCAAAATTTTGATAAATTGATATGTGACATGTTAATGACAGATTTATGTTATGCATGATTTAGACATTGCCTTCTTTTATTGACTTTGAAATTTCATTTACTCAAACGGACCTTGAAATTTTATCTACCTTCAATTAGTACATTTGTAATTGTACCAACTTAGTTAAATTGATGATCAAATGAATAGCTCTGACCAAATTTGCATAAGAACAGGCAGAGATAATTATGTCATAATGGCTGTCTAAAATAACGATTAAGGAATTTCGATATTAGGTAAGTTAAATTGTGAAAAATACATCTTAGAATCTGTGAAATATATTATTTTTATAATATATTTTGTAGAAATCAACCTGATCATTCATTTGATCATTCACTGCATTTTTATAAAATGCTTGTTCTGAGTTAATGAGAAGCATAGTGTGTGGGGACATTGGAAACGGCCTTTTTTTTTTTTTCCCCCTGAGACAGAGTCTTGCTCTTCGCCCAGGCTGGAGTGCAGTGGTGCAATCTTGGCTCACTGCAAACTCCGCCTCCCGGGTTCAAGCGATTCTACTGCCTCAACCTCTTGAGTAGCTGGGATTACAGGCATGTGCCACCATGCCTGGCTAATTTTTGTATTTTTAGCAGAGACCGGGTTTCACCATGTTGGCCGGGCTGGTCTCAAACTCCTGATCTTGTGTTCCACTGGACTCTGCTTCCCAAAGTGCTGGGGTTGCAGGCATGAGCCACCACGCCCAGCCGGAAACAGCCACTTTTTCTAAGCTTGGTTTTTGAATATTGGTACTTATAAAGGGTAATATATTGACATTATTTTTGTTAGGCTTACAATAAAAAATTTTGGAAGAAATAATGTCAAAACAACACATAAGAGCTATAAAGGAGTTAATAAAATAAGGGTATTATTTACCAAGCTCAATTTCCCAGAAACCAAAGGCAAAGGCCTTGTCCCTGGTACAGCTGAGTGCCTAGGTTCACTCACTCAGATGTAACAACTTTGCTATGTACTAGTACAAGCAGTGTACAATGTAATGTGGCTATAGGGAATCCTACCACTTTGCAAACATGGCATTTTTTAAATATGAAATACAAGATCATGGTTATGAGCATGATTAATATGTTCATAACTTCTTATGGTGTTTTTAACCTGTCAGTTTAAAATAATTCCTAGATTCTGGACCTACTTTTTAATGGTAACTATATAGATCATTTATAAATAAAGCTTCTTACTTTTTATTTTGGAATGCTTTGCATTCACATGAGCTACTCTTAGCTGCTGGTTTCGTAACAAACCTAATATATGGGTTCCAGAAAAATAATACTTATATATGTCTAAATCACTGATTAAACTCAAAGTTTTTCTTTATACAATTCTGTACAACTTCAGAGTTTTTAATATACTCCTGCAGTTTTAAAAGTGAAAATTTACTAGAAAAGTTTGATAATTTGGGGAGCAGAGATAAGGAGAAAGTTATGTAACAATAGATACTTTAATAATAAATGCAATGCACAACTCTGGTCAATATTTTACTAGAACAGTCACTTCCAAAAAATATGTTTAGATAAAACACTTAAAAAGAAAACAGTGTTAGTAGAAAATAGTCAGCTTTCAATTAAGCTGGCAGTTATATTTTAGAGTGATTGGAGTTTCAGGAAATCATATTAAATAAGATAGTGAGGACGAATAAGTTGGAAACTCGTTATGCTGTTAATCTTAAAGAGAGGTGACACTTTGACCTAATTTTGGTTTCATCTGCATGGCTGTAACATAGCGAAGCCTGAAGGAACATTCCTATTCCTGATCTACTCTAGCTAATCCTCTTATGCTACCCTTTGGGCACTGAATAAATTACAGCTAATCTACAAACAACAGGAGGATCTATGCAATTTCAGCTTTCAGGAGCAAAGACAGAAAAAATTTTCTAGGGGAATGAAAAGTAAGGAATAATGAACACCAGTCCACAATGACTCTTTTTCAAATAAAGATGAAACTACATTTTCAGTCTATAGAAAGTATGTTTCAGAGAGAAAAAAACCCACAGAGATACGCAGTTTTACTTTGATCACAAGTAAATATACCATATTGTGTTTCCTAAAATGTTGGTGGAAGAAAAAAGTCCATTTTAGGGAACCGAGCTTACATGGACTGAAATAGATATCGCTGATGGGGTAGGTGTCAGAAAACTTCCCGAGATTGCAAGGGCCTATCTGCATCAAGAAACAGTATTAGTCACTTAAATTTGACAACTGGCATAGAAACTTTTCCAAACCCAGAAAAGAAACTACTTAGGAACCAAGTGTCCACTACTGTTAGGATTGTCTAGGACTCTGGATGCCTCTCCTACCCACCTCTGGCTCGGAGATGACTGCACTGGCCATCAGGATACAGTCATATGATCTATGACAAATACTCTACAACAGGGGTCCCCAACCCCTAGTACTAGTCCGTGGCCTGTTAGGAACTGAGCCACATAGCAGCAGTTGAGCTGCTGGTGAGTTTACAGCTGCTCCCCATTGCTAGCATTAGGACCTGAGCTCTGCCTGCTGTCAGATGAGCAGTGGCATTAGATTCTCATAGGAGCGTGAACCCTACTATGAACTGCACTTGCAAAGGATCTACGCTGTGTGCTTCTTTTGAGAATCTGGTGCCTGATGATCTGTCACCGTGTCCCATCACCACAAGATGAAACCATCTAGTTGCAGGAAAACAAGCTCAGGGCTCCCACTGATTCTACATCATGATGAGTTGTATAATTATTTCATTATATATTACAAAGTAATAAAAATAGAAATAAAGTGCACTATAAATGTAATGTACTTGAATTATCCTGAAAGCATCCCGTAACCCACAGTTAGTGAAAAAATTGTCTTCCACAAAACTGGTCTCTGTGCCAAAAAGGTTGGGGAACCTCTGCTCTTACAAGCGGGTGAGATGTAGAGATTGTCAACTTTTGGAGACACATTCTTTTCACCTGTTTATTAGTCATCTCTACTTTCTTTTTTTTTTTTTTTTCTAAATTGTCTGTATCTGTTTTCTTTACCCACTTTCTAATGAGAGATTTGGCTTTTTAATTGTTTGTCAATGTGTTAGATATCTTCATATTCTGAGGATATTAAATAAATATTTGACATAAAGTTGCAAATAATTTTCCTTCATTTACTTTTAGCCTTTTAATAATCCTTATTATGTTTTTTGCTCATAACAGATCTTATACATTTCTTTTATATATATATATATATATCTACAGCTATTAATCACTTTCTTCACAATTTCTGCCTTTGGTATCTTATATAAATGTTTTCTTACCATTTAATTTATATAAGCATTTTTTCTATATAAATTTTTTCATCTAGAGAGATTAAAATTACTCTCATTTTTTTGAAATGTTTTATCACCTCAGTTATTTGGATTTAATCTTTAAATCTATTTGAAATTGCTTTTGAATGAAATAAGGTTCTAAGTTTTCCTGTAAAGGTAGACAATTGTCAGTCATAGAAAATCCTTCATGTATGATTTACAATATAATCATTACAGTACATTAAAAGTATTTTGGTTTTGTCTGCACTGTTCTGTTTTATAGTTTCTCCTCATACATGTACTAGAATGTTTAAGACTACTGAAGTTTTAGAATCACTTTTAATATTTGATAATGAATACTAAGCTTTCCCTTCAGTTGTTTGTTAGCTTATTTATTGAAGTATAATTGTATATTAAGCAGCACACATTTATATGTACAATTTGATAAGTTTGAAATACAGAAAGATCCATACAATTATCACCACAATGACAATAATTAGCATGTTCTTCATCTCTAAAAGTTCACTCATGTCTCTTTGTCATTCTCTTGTATTCTCAGTTCAGCTAGTATCTACCCTCTCCCTATACAACCATTGATCTGCATGGTCTTTCATCAATATAGCTAACTTTGCTTTTTTAAATATTATATAAGCAATCATTCAGAATGTAATTTTAAGGCATCTGGCTCCCTTTACTCATTGTTATCATTTTTAGATTCATATATGTTGTTATGGGCATCAATAGTTTATCATTTTTTGCTACATAGTATTTTGTTATATTTCCACATTGCAATTTTTATACCCAATTCACTATTAGTGAATGTTTGGGTGGTTTCCAGTTTTGGCTATTACAAATAAAGCTGCTTCATTATATGTATGTAAGTATTTGTATGGATGTATGCTTTTACCCATGTAAATACCTAGGACAGAAAATAACTGAATTGTATGGTAGGATTATGTTTAACTTTTTCAGAAACTGATAAAATTATTTCCAAGTTAATTTACCATTTTACATTTCTGCCATCAATGTACGTCCTCTGTGTTGAAGGGACTATTCAAATACTATGCTCATTTATTTGAGACTTCTTTTCATACTCTGGATACAAGTCCTTTATCAGATAATTGGCTAGTTTGTGATTCGTTGGCATATTCTTTTAACATTATTTTCTGCAGAGTGAACATAAGTCCTAGGACATATTTGACAACCTTAGGGTTATAATTTTTCTCATATGATGTCTCCTAGATGTTTTATAGCTTTCTATTTAGTCCTATGATGCATTTTGAGATAATTTTTACTATAAGTTTAGAACTAGAAATACCATTTGACCCAGCAATCCCATTACTGTGTATATACCCAAAGGATTATAAATCATGCTGCTATAAAGACACATGCACATGTATGTTTATTGTGGCACTATTCACAATAGCAAAGACTTGGAACCAATCCAAATGTCCATCCATGATAGACTGGATTAAGAAAATGTGGCACATATACACCATGGAATACTATGCATCCATAAAAAAGGATGAGTTCATGTCCTTTGTAGTGACATGGATGAAGCTGGAAACCATCATTCTGAGCAAACTATCACAAGTACAGAAAACCAAACACCGCATGTTTTCACTCATAGGTGGGAATTGGACAATGAGAACACCTGGACACAGGGCGAGGAACATCACACACAGGGGCCTGTAGTGAGGTGGGGGCATGGGGGAGGGACATCATTAGGAGAAATACCTAATGTAAATGTCAAGTTAATGGGTGCCACAAACCAACATAGCACATGTATACATATGTAACAAACTGCATGTTGTGCACATGTACCCTAGAACTTAAAGTAAATAAAAAAATAAGTTTAGAATTATATGTGAAACATTGACATGCCCATTTGTTGAAAAAGACTTCCATGTATCTATTGAATTACCTATACATCTTTGTCAAAAATCTATCAACCACATGCATGTGGCTCATTTTATGAATAATCTCCATTGTTCCATTGATAAATTATTCAATGGCTATGCCAATACCATGCTGACTTGATTATTGAAGCCTTGTAATAAGCCTTTCAGTCATGTAGTACAAGCCTTCCAGCTTTATTCTTATTTTTCAAACAATGTGTGGCTCTTCTAGGCTCTTTGCATTTTCACAGAAATTTTATAATCAACTTGTTAATGGAATTCTACAAAAATAAGCTTCCTATGATTTTTGATTGGTGTTAAGTTTAATTCATATATCAATCTAATGATAAATGACATCTTTATAATATTGTCTTCAGATATATTACATATATCTTTACATAATTATTTGTCTTCTTCAACTTCTCTTAACTTTACTTTGTATTTTTCTCTCTATAGATCTTGAACATTTTTTGTTGATTATATCTCCCAGAATTTCATATTTCTGATTCTGTTGTAGGTCGTAATTTTTATATCTATGGTTGAATATTTGTTCTTAGTATATACAAGTTAAATTCATTTTTCTAGCTTAATCTTATATTTTGAAACTTTGCTAATGTTATTTATTCTAGAAGTTTATTTTGTAGATTCTGTAGGATTTTCTATACAAATGTTCACATCTTCTGCAAGTGGAGATTTAGTTCTTCCTTTCAAAACTGAACAAATTTTATTTATTTTTCTGGCCTTATTACATTGGCTAAAACCTCTTGTACAAAGTTGAATATAAGTGAATAGAGCAATTATCCATCCCTTACCCCTGGTTTTAGGGTAAAAGCATTAAGTATTTCATGATTAAATATGAGATTAGCTGTAAATTTATTTGGAGATGCCCTTACTCAGACAGAGAAAAATCCATTATATTCTGAATTTACTAAGCTATATTATCAGGAATGAATTTTCTAAATGCTTTTTCTGCATCTGTTGGGATGACAGTATGTTTTGTTTGGTTTAGTCTGTTTATACGGTGAATTATGTCACAATAATTATTGTCTTATCTGTTTCTATCTGATGTTTTGTCAATTTTTGTTTTATTTATTTGATGCTTCAGCTTTAAGTACACATCAGTTTGGATTATTTGGTCCTCTTAAAGAATTTGACAACTTTGATTATTAACCTTGGCAATATTCTTTGCTCATACATCTACTGTATTTGATATTAATAATGTTACTTTGATTTTCTTTTGATTAATGTTAGAATGGAATTTTTCTGTTTTACTTTAATTTTATTTCAGTCTTTATATTAGGTTGAATTTCTTATTAACAGCACATTATTAGGTCTTTCTTTTTTATCAAAACTAACAATCTTTTACGTTGAATTTTGTTTGTGGTTTTTAGTGGTTATTTTAGGTTTTATACTATTCATTTTTATCACTGTCTACTTCTAAGTACTATATTCACCTCATGAATATAAGAGCTTTATAATAGTAGATTCCCATTTTCCCAACTCATATTATGGGCTACTATTGTCACATATTTTATTTTATGTATATTATATGCTACATTGTGGGCTTTTTCTCACTTAAAGGATTAACTTTAAGAAGATTGAAATTTAAGAAAAAGTATTTTATACTCATTCACATATTCAGTTTCTGGTATTATGTATTTCTTTGCATAGAATTTCAATCTTAGGTATATCTCTAAAAGAATTGAAAACAATTGTTCAAACAAAAACTTGTACACAGACATTTATAGCTGTGTTATTCATAATAGCCAAAGGTGGAAACTACCAAAATGTCCATTAATTAATGAATGGATAAACAAAATGTGGTATATCTATACAATGTAATATTGTTTAGCCATAAAAAAGAACAAAATACTAAAGAACCTTGGAAACATTATGATAATTAAAATTATCAAACAAACAAAGAAGTTCATGTGTTGAGGAAAGTCAGGGACCCCAAAGGGAGGGACCGGCTGAAGCCATGGCAGAAGAACATAAATTGTGAAGATTTCATGGATGTTTATGAGTTCCCCAAATTAATATTTTTATAATTTCTTACACCTGTCTTTACTGCAATCTCTGAAAATAAATTGTGAAGATTTCATGGACACTTGTCACTTCCCCAATCAATACCCTTGTGATTTCCTATGCCTGTCTTTACTTTAATCTCTTAATCCCGTCATCTTCGTAAGCTGAGGAGGATGTATGTCGCCTCAGGACCCTGTGATGATTGCGTTAACTGCGCAAATTGTTTGTAGAGCATGTGTGTTTGAACAACATGAAATCTGGGCACCTTGAAAAAAGAACAGGATAACAGCAATGTTCAGGGAACAAGGGAGGTAACCTTAAACTCTGACTGCCAGTGAGCCAGGCAGAACAGAGCCATATTTCTCTTCTTTCAAAAGCAAATGGGAGAAATATCGCTGAATTCTTTTTCTCAGCAAGGAACATCCCTGAGAAAGAGAATGCATCCCTGAGGGGAGGCCTCTAAAATGGCCGCTTTGGGGATGGCTGTCTTTCATGGTTGTAGCACTCCCAGGCTTATTAGGACAAGGAAATTCTCACCTAATAAATTCTGGTCAGACCAGTTGTCTGCTCTCAAACCCTGTCTCCTGATGAGATGTTATCAATAACAATGTGTGCCCGAAACTTCATTAGCAATTTTAATTTTGCCCCGGTCCTGTGGTCCTGTGATCTTGCCCTGCCTCCATTTACCTTGTGATATCTTATTACCTTGTGAAGCATGTGATCTCTGTGACCCACACCCTATTCATACACTCCCTCCCCTTTTGAAAATCACTAATAAAAACTTGCTGGTTTTACAGCTCAGGGGGCATCATGGAACCTGCCAACATGAGATGTCTCCCACGGACACCCAGCTTTAAAATTTCTCTCTTTCGTACTCTGTCCCTTTATTTCTCAGACCGGCCAACACTTAGGGAAAATAGAAAAGAACCTACGTGAAATATCAGGGCTGAATTTCACCCAATATCCATGTAATCTACAATTGTGTTTACATAAAATGTAAAAACTTTAGCAAATTTATAGAGACAGAAAGCAGGTTGGTATTTGCCTACAGATTGCAGGGTGGAAGAACAAATGGAGAGTGGCTGTGTAATGAGTTATGGCTTACTTTTGAGCTTATAAAATGTTCTAGAACTAGATAGTAATTATTATTTGAACAATGTGGTGAATATTCTTAATAACACTAAATTATACACTTTTAAATGGTTACAATGGTCTATTTTAAGAAATGTGCATTTTACCATGATAAAAAATAGCTTGATATCCTGATTATAGTCTCATTATAATTTTCCCCTTTTTTTCAAGAATATTATGGAATATAAATTTAAGAAACTATGCTATAGCAATTTTCTCCATCCATCCATGTACCACTTAATTTCAGAGAATTTATTGGTATACATACAAACTTGGAAGTCCTTTGTCTGGCTGGTTAATTTTATAAATGAAGAAAATGCTCTGAAGACACTAGAAAATATAGATGGTAGAATAAGGACAAGAATTCAGGACTCCTGACCCCAAGATTGTTGTCAGTACTATAAAATCCTGCTTCACATTAGCAAAAACAATTTGCATATAGAGACTTTTACATTATGGGAAAATCTTATTGATTGATTCCCCATTTTATGTGATGCATTTATAAATTGTATTTGTTACAACTAAGTTAATAAATGAGAAGAATGAAGAAAATGAGGGAATATTTAGTAAAATTAGGTAGGAAAGATAAGATCAATGCATATCATAAGTTCATATGTATTTTCTAAAGGTAGGCTGAAAATGAAATACATAGAGCTCATATATGTATCTGAGTCTTCTAGAATTCAAATAAAGACAGAGATATGCGTGCGTGTGATGGTTAACATTATGTACTGGGTGGAACTATTAATAACAATGAGACTTGAGAAATATTTTCTTTTATGCATCCCAATTAACTGACACTATGTAATATAGGGAACAATGCATTATTCCCATGTTTTTCAATGTTGTTATAGCATGTTCTTCTTTCATCTATTATTTCTAAAATTTGTAATATTTTAATACCATTTTCTGTAAACTATAAGCCAATATCATAACCCAAGGTTGGAAAAATAGCTTTACATTTATTATATATTTAGCAGAGAAAATTTGGAGAAAATAAGCATAAGCCCCTCTAATTTTAATGCTCCCCACAAAAAAAAACATAAAAACGAATTAAATTATTTATAATTACATAGTATATAAAATGTCATACCTTAATTCCTTATTTTATGTTCTTTTCACATAATATTGTAACAACAGCATTTTCCACATAGACATGGGCATTAAATAATTGTTTTTTCATTAATTTTTTTTTTTTTTTTTTGCTCTTGTTTTTGTTTTGAGATAGGGTGTAGTTTCTCAGGCTGGAGTGCATTGGTCCAGTCCCAGTTCACTGCAACCTCTGCCTCCCAGGCTCAAGAGATCTTCCTACTGTGGTCTCCTGAGTAGCTAGGACTAAAGGCACACACCATGATACCTAGCTAATTTGTTATGACTATTATTATTATTATTATTATTATTATTATTATTATTATTATTATTTTGTAGAGACAGGGTTTCACCATCTTGCCAAGGCTGGTCTTGAATACCCAGGCTCAAGCTATCTGCCCTTCTCAGCCTCCCAAAGTACTGGGATTACAGTCACAAGCCACCATGTCCAACCTCTAAACAGTTGTTTAATGACTGCATTGTAGTCTACACAGCAAGTTTACACTTACACATAACGAACTTCCTATTAGTAGACATTTTACAAATTATTACTTTCAATTTTTCAGTATTATACATAATAATGAAATGAGAACTCAGCAACCTCATTTAAAATATTAAGCACTGTTTCCTTAGGCTAGAATAATGTCAAACTATACAAACTTCTTTTTAGGTTCTTGATGTATGTTTAAATTTTGTTTTCAAAAGAACTGTGTTAATTTACAGCCCCAACAGTAATGTCTGAGATTTTTCATCTCTCTACATTCTCTATTGTAGTGAATAGTAACTTTATTTAATCACTTATTTTGACAGATAAAATGATGAATACATTTACTGAAATACTAATGAGACAGAATTTTTCTTCTATCCTATTAAATAATTATTTTTTGTCTTATTTTTATAGCTACTTTTGATGCAAGACAGGCAAGCCCAAAATTGTGGCTTAGCCAGGAAGAGTTCTTGGCTTCACCCAGGAAAGAATTCAAGGGTTAGTTGGTGGCGTTAGCAACTTTTGTTGAAGCAGCAGTGCACAGCAGCAGCAAAGACACTGCTCCCTGTGGAACAAGGCTACCCCATAGGCAGTGTGCCCAGAATACCAGCTCAGAGGCAGTTCTATAATCATATTTATACCCACTTTTAATTAGAAGCAAATTAAAGAGCAGATTATGAGAAAATTCTAGAAAAAGGGTGGTAATTTCTGGGTCATTGGGTCATTTTCATGGGAAGTGGTGGTAACTTTGCAGAGCTGCCATGCCAGTGGTAAACTGACATGGCACACTAGTGGGCTTGTCTTATGGAGAGATGCTTTCATCTCTTCCCTGTTTTAGCTAATCCTGAATCTGGTCTAGAGTCTGAGCCCTGCCACTGGAGTCAAATCCCACCTTTTTCCTCACTCTTCCCTTAGAAATTAGATATTTTTCTTCAATCTTAAGGGGGCTGTAGAAGGGTGGAGTTTCATTTTCTGTAACTACTCCCTACTGATTTTATAGGCACAGGCTCTGCCTAGCACTGGAGGAGTAAAAGTCTCTGGATACCTGATCTAAGGGGCCCAGAGGCAGGACATATTTATTCTCTGGGTCACTAGACAGGATAGGTTGGAAGCCTCATGCCAGCATTGTCTTTACCTGGAACTACTGTAATCTAGATGACACAAATTTTATTAAGAGATTAAAGAAGCAAAGGCCAAAGATTATTAATAACATAGGACAGGTATTAAAGATACTGGAGAGAAAAAAAGAGTGAGATTTGGGAAGGCACTTTTGATAGTAGACCAGATATAGTTGGGGTCAGTTCCCTGGACACAGCTATGTAACAAAGTAGCTTGCTTATAGATCTTTGGAATATTAACCTCAACCTGTCCAGAGTTGTTCCGCAGTTTTATCAATAACTGCTCAGAATCCAATGTGTATAGATAGTAAATAATCCAACACTATCTGTTATCAAGAGCTACATTTGCCAAAGTAACCAGAGATCTTGAATTCTTTTTAATGCTTGACCTGTGTTGGTGGCTCAAGATTCCAGGGTTTGAGTTAAGTTTTCTTAGGGTTGGCTCATGATAGGCAAATGCCTCAGTGTGCCACTAGTGCTGTGGCTGCCCCAGTTCCTGCCAGAATTAATCGTATTCTGGTACGGTTTGGTTGTTTCCCCAATCAAATCTCATCTTGTAGCTCCCATAATTCCCACATGTCGTGGGAGGAACCCAGTGGGAGATGATTGAATCATGGGGGCGGGTCTTTCCTATGCTGTTCTCGTGACAGTGAATGGGTCTTACGTGATCTGATGGTTTTAAAAATGGGAGTTTCTCTGCACAAGCTCTCTCTTCGCCTGCTACCATCCACATAAGATGTGACTGGCTCCTCCTTGCCTTCCGCCATGATTGTGAGGCCTCCCCAGCCATGTGGAGCTGTAAATCCAATAAACCTCTTTCTTTTGTAAATTGCCTGGTTTCAGGCATATCTTTATCAGCAGTGTGAAAATGTACTAATACATATTGCTTGCTTAACTTCTAGTGTTCCTGGGTCTTATAGGATTATAGACTGTGAACCCCAGAGGGGCAAGGGTGGCCAATGCACATTTACCTCTGTTCCAAGTTGTGTGGTTTCTTTTGTTTTGTTTGTTTTTTTGAGATGGAGTCTTGCTCTGTTACCCAGGCTGGAGTGCAGTGGTGCCATCTCGGCTCTCTGCAACCTCTGCCTCCCAGGTTCAAGTGATTCTCATTTCTCTGCCTCCCAAGTAGCGGGGACTACAGGAGTGCATGACCACACCTGGCTAATTTTTGTAATTTTAGTAGAGGCGGGGTTTTGCCATATTGTTCAGACTGGTCTCAAACTCCTGACCTCAAGTGATCTGCCCACCTTGACCCCCCAAAGTGCTGGGATTACAGGCATGAGCCACGGCGCCCTTCCCTCTGTTGCAAGTTTTTGATATACAAGGGAAAGCTCCTCCTACGGTGGCTCCCCAGGGAGTCAAGTGTAGTTATGGGGTATGACCTCTTCCTATTTATGGCCATAAACAATGAGCTCAGTTGGGGCACAAATAGAGGCCCTATATGGCACAATGTCTATCCATTGCTCCCAAATTAGGTCTATAGAGATATTCTTTTCCTGTTCCAATGAAGGGGCCAAACAATCGATTTTTTCAGAAGGGAGCAGTACTTTCACCTTCTGAGACTAGGCTGTTGTTCTAATGCAGAAGAAGGCACCATATATGGTCTCCTCACTTGCACGTGGAATCCCATTTGCCTTGCTGCAGCCTTAGGAAGTAGGCAACTCGATTTGGATGAAAGCATTTCAGAGAAACTTATGTTTTGTGTCATTAACACAGCAGTAGGTGCAAAAGATAGAATCATTAGTGCAGTGGAGATTTAGCTACCCAACTTCCTAGGTCCTGGTAATACTGGTAGGGGGTGGGGTGTGGTTATGTAAAATCTGTTAAGTGGTGAAAAGTTCTTCCTAACAAACAGGGGTTTGTTGGACTAGCATCACATAAAGAAGGGAGGGGGTAAATGCAGTGCTCAAGGGGAGACCCCAGAGTTCCCAAGCTGCCAGACAGCTCACCCAGCAGTGGAGACACTGAAGAAAACTGTTCAGATAGCTGCTCGTCTGCTACTGCAGGAAGGTATACATAGGGTCAAGAGTCCAAGACCCCCTGTAAAGTTCTTTGAGAAAGGCAGCTCTTTAGAGCTAGTTGAAGAAGGTTAGTCCTTAAATTGATGCGGAGCTTTTCTCTCTCTTTCACTGGGAACAGTTAAGACATTATCATTGTCAATGGCCTTATAATATTTTACTTCGAGTAAAATAGTTGTAGTGTTTTACTTAGAGTAGGCACATTGATTCTGGCCCAGGGGCTAGAGAGACAGGGGCTCTTGTCTGGGCATCTCAGATGCTGATCTCACGACTTTCTCAAGATGGGTAACCCTGAGTGGGGAGGGTGCTAAAAGTATTTGCTAATAGTTGCTTTTTAATTTTTTTTTTTTTTTTTTTTTGCTATTTATTTTCACCTCTTTTGCTCTGTCCTTGTTATTTTGAACTTTAAAGGCCACATTTAAGAGTTGGCTCATAGGAGTTTGAGATCCCATTGTTGATTTTTGTAGCTTCCTCCTAATGTTAGGGGCACATAGAGTGATAAAACATATACCCAGGAGAACTTGCCCTTCTGGGGAGTCTGGGTCTGCATTAGTATATTTCCTGAGTGCCTCAACTAAATGACCCTGAAACAGAGTGTAATTTTCGTCTTTTCCTTGAGTTATT
Source organism: Gorilla gorilla gorilla (assembly GCF_029281585.2). NCBI lineage: Eukaryota > Metazoa > Chordata > Mammalia > Primates > Hominidae > Gorilla > Gorilla gorilla. The sequence goes on along the minus strand of NC_073239.2, from coordinate 28,209,951 downwards.
TCTCTAACCTTGTCATAGCTGACTGGCTTGGCCACATAATTTTTCCTCCATGTTTTTCCCACAGCACAGCAAGAAGATGAGAATATTTGTAAGTCATGACAAGTTAAAGAACATGGTCAACTTAAGAAACTCCTCTATAAACTTTTCTGTATTCTCTGAAAAATGGCTAAATTTCTTCTTGTATAAAGCCAAATTAGACATAGAAAATGGCACATGTGCTCTATGTGTTTCCTCATTTTCATCAGCTACCTGCTGCAATGGACACAGGTCACAGGTTTGACTTTAAGGGCTTATATGGGGGCCTCACTTCTAGTGGTACTGGTTGAGTTTACTTTCTTGCACAGCAGGGGGTATAGTCTGGGGCTAGTTGGTAAAGGGGGGCGGGGGACTGCCTGATGACCTTGGGGTGGAATCCTTCATTAGAGAACTGGCAGGAACCCCCTCAGAACTGGAGGATTGAGAAGACTCTGGGGAGACCATAGGCTTTCTAGGGGAAGCAGCTAGGAGGAACTCCCTTAGGTGCAGCTTCCTTGTGCCTGGATGTAATGTGGACCAGTAAAGGACTATAACAGCCTGTACATAAGGGACCTCTTCCCATTTTCTTTCATTTTTACAGAATAAGTCCAATTGCAAAATATCATCATAATGTATAGAAACATGTTTAGGCCAAATCTACTGGTTTTCTAATTTGTATTGAACCTAAATAGTGTTGGAACAGAAAATGAGTTTCATTTTCTTTAAGCCAAATTTGAATATGCTTCAATAGCCTAAAAGACACCCTAGTGATGAGTCCTCTGGGATGCTCATCGTTGTCCCCGTGTCTAAAAAGGATTTCTACTGGACACAGAAGTGTTTCTAGGTCTAGTGAGTAGGAAAGCAACTATACACCCTTGCTATTTTTCCCTTTAAGATTCTCACTTCTTGCAGAGAATGTATAAGTATAGGTAATGAGATGTTACTAAAGTGTATTATAAGCTTTTGCCAGTGAACAAAGTATGACAAAAGAAGTAATTTTATTAAGTGAAATGTAGAAGGTGACAAGAAAAGATAATGCTGTTACAGAAAATGATAACTTTAGGGCAGAAAACAAGAAAAGAAAAGACCGAGAGACCCCAAGGGCAGGCCTTCAACCCACAATCCTAGAAGGAATGGCATTGCCAAAAGCCCCGAAGCATCAGGGGGACAGGGGAAGGCAGCCAACAATACCAAATGCCGAAACTCTGGAATACCCTAGTATCAACCAACGAGGGTCCCCACATCACATGCCAGAAACTCCAAAGTGTACGGGAGCCAACCAAATGCTGAAAACTCTGGAGCACACAGGTGTGGACCACAGTGAACCCAAAAGTCCTGGTTGGGACCACAGAACCATGTGACTTTGTTGTTCCAGAGTCAACACAATGGGGGACTTCTCACAACAAATTGTCGTGTCTTAAACAAACAAGGATGTCCTTGGGGCACTCAAACAATAGGGGACATTGACCACTTATCCAAAGGGTTTTATCCCACAGCGTACCAGATATTGTGGGAGAGTGAAAAGCAGAGGGGACACTCACCCATCCACAGGAGCCAAATGAGGCTGACCGTCTTCCACATGGGACCCAGTTGAACATCTCTCCAGGTTTTCTCAGCTTGGGAGGGATGGACAGGCACAGTGGGAGTTGGGAGACAGTGTGGAGACCAGCTACCTGCCTGCCTGCTGGTAGAAGCAGCAGCTCCCACATGAAGTGGCAGTGCTATGACTCCACTGCCCACCGAAATGATGATGGCTCTTAAAAGAGACTTTGACTAGTGTTACAGCTCTGTAGTGTTAGTAACTCCTTATTGTTGCGGTTGCAGTCTCAGTGTCATAACTGCAGATTTTGATCACCTTCTTGCTTTCTCTGGTCAATTGCTGCCTCTTACTATCTCACCATCCCATTGACCACTGTCTAGCCACTTCTCGCTGTCTGTCTGTCTCTCCCACCTACTGCCACATCTCTGTTTCTTTCCAATTGCCACCTCTCTGGCTTTCTTCATCTTTCATGGTAGCCAAATGGTGCAAGGCAGATGTGGCCTAAAATTGGGGATTAGCCAGAAGGGTTATAGGCTTCATCCAGGAAAGAATTCCAGTGCAAGCTGGTGATGTTAGACAGCAACTTTTACTAAAGCAGCTACATAGAGTAACAAACAGAGGTACTGCTCCTTGCAAAGCAGGGCTACCCCATAGGCAGTGTTCCCAGAGTAGCAGCAGCTCACAGACAGTTCTGCAGTCATATTTATACCCACTTTAATTATATGCAAAGTAAGGGACAGATTATGCAAAATTTTATTTAAAAAGGGTGATAACTTTCAGATCATCACATCATTGTCATGGAAAAAAATAGTAACTTGGGGAGTTGCAATGGCAAATGTAAACTGACATGGCACACTGGTGGGTGTGTCTTACAGAGAGGGGCTTTTGCCTGTTCTCTATTTCAGCTAGTCCTCAACCTGGTCCAGTGTCCAAGCCCCACCTCTGGAGTGGAATCCAACTTCCTACCTCACTTGGTCTTATCTGTTTCCTTTAGAGTAATCCCTTAATTTTATTGTCAACATATATAATAGCAGTTTCCTGGTTCATAGTTAGCTATTCGAATTTGGATATATAATTCAACTTACATGTACACATGCTTAGAGAAATGGACACAATGAACAAGTGGAACTTCTCATGTGCAATCAGAAAGCAAGGCTAATTCTTACCTGGCCTACGGATATGGTTTGGCTCTGTGTCCCCACCCAAATCTCATCTCCAATTGTAATCCCCATGTGTCAGGGTAGGAACCTGGTGGGAGGTGATTGGATCATGGGGGTTGTTCCCCCATGCCATTCTCATTATAGTAGTGAGTTCTCATGAGATATAATGGTTTAAAAGCATGTGGTGGTTTCTCTCTCTCTCTGTGTGAGGGGGAGAGGTGTGCCTCTCTCTCTCTCCTGCCACTATGTAAGATGTGCCTTGCTTCCCCTTTGCTTTCCAACATTATTGTAAGTTTCCTGAGGCCTCCTTAGCCATGTGGGACTGTGAATCAATTATACCTCTTTTCTTTATAAATTACCTAGTCTCAGGTAGTTCTGTATAGTAGTGTGAAAACAGACTACACCTACCTACATACCCATGCAAAACCATTTTTAGGGTTAATGGTTATCTGCCTATTGGGTAAAATTGTGGACATGTGCTATTGGCATTTTTGGTAACTCTTGGTAAATAAAAAGTTGCCCTGTGACTTCTTTTGATAAAAAAAAAACCTCACATAAATAGTTAGGACTTGAAATTCCATGTAATAGTCAAACTTCTGAATTCCCATTTAAGAGTCACACTTCTCTACTCCAGCTCTGACCTGCTTCAGGTGGAGAATTTGCAGAAGGAAGTGAGCACAGATCAACTTTTACTTCCTTATGGTTGTAATTGAGGTGTACTGAGATGTGTATTACAAACAGAGATACTTTAGCAAGGTACTGATATGAATCAGATCACCTGGGAACACCTGGGAAGGAATCCCAGTTCTGAAATTTACTAACTCTGTGATCCTGGGAAAATAGTTACTCATATTGGATTATTGTCTGGGTTAAGTGAGTTAGAAAGAGAGAGAGTGCAGCACTTAGAAGAGTCCCTGAAACTGGAATATTTGTTTTCTAGCCTTTGCCCTTGTGGACATTATATCTTCTTGTTAGCAAGCCTTAATACTTGCCCCCTCTAGAGTAGGAGTTGTGTATGGGGAGGAGGAAAATAAATATTAGGGCGGGAAGCATCTGTAATGTAAAGCAATTTAGTATTAATTTCCTCTGTCCATGGTAGATGTTTAAAGCTGACTTTTGCTCTCATGGGGTCTTATGGGTTTTTCAGTGAGCGTATAACTAAGGATCTCTCACCATACCTTTCTTGATACAGGGCAAAATGTATCTTTTCAACACAGTCCTCACACAGCTTCTGGGCATCCAGAATTAATTCCAGTCTCTTTCCTTCTTGTTCTCATTCCCCTTCTTTTTTCACCCTTTTATCGACTAATTATAATGACCTGAAACTGGACTTATTGCTTGCTTGGCTCATATTTCATCATCGCAAGCAAATATATTTGACCTTGTAACCATGAGAATGCAATAGCTTTCCAAACGCACCCCTCTATTTGCCTACTACAGACCACTTTGGTCAGCTACTCACATTTTGTCCAGCATGTGTCATTGGCTAGTCCATCTGTTGTCCCCCAAATTCCAGAGGATACATCAGCGGTTCAAGTAATCCCACTAATGTTCTACTTTCTTGATTTGAATTGAGCCAAAAGCATCTCTCACTGCTCCACTGTACCACGGATGCATTAGGACATGGGAGATCTACAGCACAAATCCCTCTAAAAAAATCTCAACTTTCCAACTCTTCTCTCAGTCTCTTGTATGCTGAAGGTACATTCTCAGTTAAAGGTTATAGTTTCGGAAGACCTCTTCTACTATTCTTGCTTATATGATCTAGCATCTTAATTGGAATATAGGGATAGTTCGTCTGTCTGTTTTCTTCGGGACACAGCAAAAAGAGAAATAGAAGTGCTATTTGGCATATTCTTGCATACATAACCAAATTTATATTCCACAAATGGTATATTAAGTAGAAACATTGTTTAAATGATATTTTGAAGGATTTAATATATAAGACTTATTTATTTATCCAATATTTATAGTGTACTACTTTCTTTGTACAATTGAATAGACAACAATGCTGCTTTTATGAGGCAGAATTGTGAGAGAATAGCTAAAATTTTTTGAAGTATTTTATGCCTTATAATGCAGGAAGCTACACTTATTTTAAAGAGCACTATGACTCAGCTTCCATTGACAAGGCATTCCTATATTGCTAACCTAGAACAAATACTGTTCCACAGCCATCAGCACTAACAGCTATCAATGCTACTACTCCACATGTAATCTCATAATAATACCTTTACATTTGGTATCAACAAACAGAAATGTTAGGCACAAGCTCCTTTGACCATGAGATAAGGTTATAACTTTTACTTGTTCTTCTTGTCATTTGTATTGATGATGATCAATCAACTGCTCCGCATGGTAGAAAACAATAGATCTGAGACACATACAACAGCTTTGTTGACATATAAAATGCACGGCTAACATGTAAAATGCATGGTTTTGTTTAGGGGAGTAGACTTCTGCAGACCTGCCATATGTCAGTCTGGTTCAGCAGTGTCACTGGAGTAAAAGAAATGAGAGTCAAAACTCATACTACCATGTAAACACCATCTTATGAATGAATGTGTGTAGTTACTTGAGTAAAATACATAAAATATAATTTGTAAGCTAGATATTAGTGTTGTGTACATAGACATTTAATTTTTCATCTTTCTAATTATTCATGAATGTCCTAGGACTATAAAGCATGATTATTCATCTCTCAACTTTAACCTAAACTAAACGAAACTAAAGATTCAAACAAAAGAAATTTTCACTTCATCACGAACATGTCATTGCTGGCATATGTCTTTAACAAAGAAAGTTAATTCCTTATAATCATTAGCTACTCATAAAATAAATAAACTAAATTTATCCACTATCACCACCACATCACCATCCCCCTAAAATAAAGCACTGATGGTCTCTGGAAAAGCTTTGTATTTACTTTTCATTTTATTCAAAGAATGTCTTTGATAATAATAATTTTTAAAATGAATTCAAACTTTAGGAAGCACCATCCATTTTTGTCTGTTATTTGTCCCTATTAACAGTTGAAATTTATACTGCAACCATTTCCTTTGCCATTCTCAACCACTCCCTGAGAAAAAGTTAGCTAATTAAATTTCAAGCTAATTGCCTACACACACAACAGTGTAATATCTGGAGTCAAAGTGATAACCAAATGACTTTTGATCATCAGTGGAAACCTGCGTCTAGTTCTCAACCTTGTAGCCAAAGGGATATTGTGAAAATTACAGAATAGAAAATAAACTGAAAGAAAGAAAATAACATTCATAGAAACAACAGAGAATAAAACTAGAATCTTTAGCTGAATGAAGAAAATGTTAAAGGGTCATGTAATAATGCAGGGCTTTAAATACTAAAGTCTTTTTAGGAAGAACAATGAAAACAAATTTTTTACATCTCTATGAAGGACCCAACAATTATCAGAGGGATAATTCATAATTTGTAGAATAAATTACTCATAATGAGACCTGAAATTATTGGCACAATGGATTTTGGGAGTGTATTATTTTAAAAAAATTTATTATTCTTAGGTGAATGTGTTGCTACTTATAGATAGAAAGCTGGCATATAAGACAACTCAAGCCCATTTTTTCTCTATATGCAATTTGTTTAATAAATTTATATAATTTTTCACCTTTAAGATCTGTACTTTTTTCTCCTCAAAATTCTGTCATATTTTTCAGAGAATCTTATTTTTCATCCAGAACTAAAATATTCATTCTACATGTATTAGAGCATGTGCTTTTTTATTTCAGTATTTAATTAGTTCCCTATATAGAGAAGTGTCTAAGTTATTGACAGGCAAAATATTTTTTAAATATATATAGCATTCTCTTTTATCAATTCACATTTTTCTCAGCAAATGACACAAAGAATTGCCAAATATCTTCCTAAATATATAATATGCCATTATTATCAAAAATGACTAATAATGTTGCCTTAAAATTCTGGAGAATATATTTTTGTTAAACAGTTTAAACAAAATAGATTCTTTTACACTTCCATCCTAATTATTACTCTATTAAAATTATTTTTAGACTAGATTGACTCTTACATGGCCCTCTAAAGCCTATTTGAAAATTTTCTATTTTGAGTATTTACACTTTTTAAGATCAAGTAGAATGGAATTACATTGGCATATAAAAATATTTTGAAAGGCAAAAGGAAAGTTCTTTATTTAAATTTAACAGTCTCAATTACATTTCTATGAAAAGTTCAGTGATAACTCAGTTAACCAGAATTAGAACATCAAGTCATGTTTGCAAAATATTTACAAGAAAAATAGGTATAAAATAAACTTAAAATCTACCAAAAAAATGTGACCATGTAAGATTTAGCTCAAATTAAAATGAATCATTTATCTACTCCACCTATGTTATAATGGTAATTTAAATTAAGAACCAGGCTGTTCTATAATCTCCTCCCAAATTAGAGAATGCTTACATCATCTTCACTTTACTCTTATTAAGGCAAAAAATAGACTAATAACATTTTGGATTTAAAACATGAAGAGTTTCTGTTAGCCCCTCAACTCACCAGAAAACGAAATTGCAAATAATGTTTTATTCCTTAAGAATTCTGATTAACTAATATTGTATTATATTAGTTACAATATGAAGAGTTTAGTTTTAAAATACCACAAATACAATATGTACTTCCATTTTAAGAATAACGCGTTCATTCTTGAGTTTTAGATGTTATTTTTCTTCCCATTTGTGCCTCGTACATATTTTCAAGACTTTAGTTATCCCCATACAAACTTGAGAAGAAAGGAAACTATCAAATATATCCTTTGGATGATCAAGAGCATAATAGAGCTGTTTGGACTATCAGACAATAGGAATGATATTGGATAGCTCTGCATCCAGCTTCTTTTGACATCTTCGCCAGTCTCAATGGTAAAAACAGAAGAACTAATACCCTTTCTTATACCTTACCTTTATTCTGAGTTTCTAATTTGTATGTTGTAATTCACTTTGGAATGAAAATTAGATAATCAAGCTTCTTCAAATTCTGTCTTAAATAATTAGATTCGCAATGAAAATTTTATGGTATTTCCAAAACTCATAAGCTGTAAGCCAAATTTATGAACTTTACAACAATTACTTTTTTGACTACACAAAGGTATTGCTTCCTGTTAGTTTAACATGTGAAAGCATCTGGGTATTAAATTAATGACATTTGAAACAGGAAGTTATTACTTTATGCGTGGCTAGTTGGTAGATTGTTCAATTTCATAGGCATAGCTTCTGTAAGTGACTTCCTAATGAAAACAATAACCTCCAAATGGATAGGTTATTCATTCTTAAATTGTTTATTGACACTGTGGTTAGAGACACTAAGTTCAAAAATAGGCTTGATCATGTTTTCAAATGGGAAGAAAAGTACATAAAGAAATATATACCCATGGAATATAAGTTAAAATGGAGGATGAAAATATATGATACCACTAAATAGAAAATGGCCCAGTATTGGGATAATGTTTACTTTTACTCAAATTCAAGGTTTCCATGTAAATGCTCTCAAAGTTGAAACCTATGTCTCATGTCAAAGACTTGACCAGCTTGTGAGCAGGCAACTGGCCAGTCTAGCAGATGGACATGAAAGAATCTAGCCAAAGATACACTTGCTCCATGCCAAGTAGCTGTGACGTGTATATTAAGATCATTATTCCCTGATGAGAAATTTAAAACATCTGTCCATTTGGGGCTGCTGTTTCACCAGATGGAAGCTTGTAACAACCACTAAAGCAGCCGATACTGAACTGATTTTTAGGTTACCAAATAGGATATTTTATAATTGAATGCTGAGATAAAAATGATTAGCCTTATTTTGAACATATTTCCCTGAAGACTTCAAAAGATAACATTAAATGCAATTTAAGATTTATTTAGTTATTTTTATTAATATGTTATACTTACATGAATCTAATGACTGAATTATTTATGTATCAAAAACTATTATTGTTGGAGAAAAGCACATTAAATATCTGATGTAACTAACAGAAGGTAACTGAATGCACATACTTCTTAAGGTGTTTCTCAAACATATCCAAATTAGCCACTGATGTTAAAGCCCACCTATTCACCAAATCCACCAAATTAATCAAGAGCTGCCAGCTAGACCAACTTTCTTGTGCTCATTTCCAAGTTTTATGTATATGACTACTGAGAGGAAAAGTGAGGTTGGGAATATATTAGGCACCCCTTTGTGTACGCTTTAATTAATTGATTCTCTATCCCTTTGCACCACTGGGAGCAGGGAGCAAAATCAATCTACCTCCCCCATTATTATTTTCCATATTTACATAAAGAAAAAATAGCTCATCCTTTAGAAAATAGTTTCCTAGATTTAATTAATAAATTTAAATAATACCAGTATTTTTAGGCCTATTCAGATATGATTAACATATACAAATTGTGTATCTTTCAGATGTAAAACGTACTGTGATATACATGTATATTGTGAAATTTTTGAAATTCTCAAACTAATTAACATATCCACCACCTCACATAGTTACCTTGTGTCTGTGTGGACAGAACATGTAAAATCTACTCCCTTTGCAAATTTCAAATATACAATACGTTAGTATTAACTATAGCCACCATGTTGTACATTATGTCCCAGCACTTAGTTATTTTATAATAAATGTTTATACCTTTTAACTAATGTCCTTCCACTCCCCATCCCCCCAAGCTACTGGCAGCCACCTTTCTATTCCCTACTTCTATTAGTTTGACTTTATTAGCTTCCACATATATGTAAAATCATGTATCGTCTTTCTGTGTCAAACTTATTACCCTTAGTATAATGTCCTCCAGAGTCGTCCATGTTGTCATAAATGACAGGATTTACCTGTTTTTTTAAGGCTAATTTTCTACTTTGTGTGTATGTATATGTGTATATATATATATATATGCACATAGTGTGTACATATATCTATGCATACACACATACATATATCTCTATATGAATATATACATACATACATACACACGTACACATATATATATTCTTTATCCATTCATCAGTAGGCAGACTCCTATATTGTTTCTATATCTTGATTATTGTGAATAATTCTGCAGTGAATCTGCAAATGCACGGAACCTTTTCAGATGATATTATTTCCTTCGGAAATATACCAAGAAGTGAGATTACAAAATTACATGTATGCTCTACTATTAAATTCTCCATACTGATTTCCATAATGGCTGTCCAATATACACTTCCACCAACAGTGTATACGTGTTCCCTTTTCTCCACATATCTACCAACACTTACTTCTTATATTTTTAATAACTATCCTAACAGATGTGAACTGATAGCTCATTGTAGTATAAATTTGTATTTCCTTGATAATTAGTGATGTTGAGAACCCATTCATTACCCAGAAGCCATTTTTATATCGTCTTTGTAAAAATGTCTAAGTCCTTTGCCCATTTTTAAATCAAGTTACTTGTTTTTTGCTATGAACTTGTATGTTTCTTATATATTTTGAATATCAATTTTTATTAGAGATATAGTTTGCAAATTTTTTATTCCATAGATTGCCTTTTCATTAGATTGAGTTTCTTTTGCCTTTTCATTAGATTGAGTTTCTTTTGCTATTCAGAAACTATTTTGTTTCACATAGTCCCACTTTTTTATTTTTGCTTTTACTGCCTGTGCTTTTGATGTCATATCCCAAAAAGTCATTGCCAAAATCAATGTCAAGGAACTTTCACCCCATGTTTTCTTCTAAGAGTTTTACATTTTCAGTTTTATGTTTAGGTCTTTATTCAATTTTTAATTAATTTTTGTGTATGGTGTAAGATAAGGTCCAGCTTCATTCTTTTGTATGTGTATATTCAATTTTCCCAACATCATTTATTGGAGATATTTTCCTTTCCCTATTGGTATTTTTGGCACGTTTGTGGGAAATTAGTTGATCTCAGATATGTGGGCTTATTTCTGGGCTGTCTGTTCTGTTCAGCTTGACAATGAGTCTGTCTTTTTATTACCATACCATGGTGTTTGGTGACTATAGCTTTGTAATACATTTTGAAATCAGAAAGTACAATGCCTCCAGCTTTGTACTTCTTGCTCCAGATTGCTGTAGTTGTTAAAAGTTTTTTGTGGTTACAAATTAATTTCAGGATTTCTTTTCTATTTCTGTGAATAAAATGCAATTGGGATTTTAATAGACATTGCATTAAATCTGTAAAACACTTTTGGTGGTATAGACATTGTGACAATATTACTTCTTCTAATCGAAGAACACAAGATATCTTCTTATTTGTGTCTTCTTCAACTTGTTAACAGTATTTTATAGTTTTCGGTGCCCAGGTCTTTCACCTCCTTGGTTAAATTTATTCCCAAGTATTTTATTATTTTTGTTGCTATCGTGAATGGGATGGTATTCTTAATTTCCTTTTTGGATAGGTTTTTGCTAGAGTGTGGAAATGCAACTGATTTTTGTAGGTTGATTTTATATCCTCCAACTTTACTGAAATGTTTATTAGTTTTAACAGTATTTTGGTGAAGTCTTTAGGCTTGTCTATATATAAGATCATGTAATCTGCAAACAAAGATAATTTTACTTCTTTCTTTTTTATTTGAATACCTTTATTTTTTTTTCTTACCTGATTGCTCTGGCTAAGACCTTCAATACTATATTGAATAGAAGTGGCAAGAGTGAGTATTCTTGTCTTGTTCCAGTTCTTAGTGGAACCATTGAAAGCATGATGTTAGTTGTAGGTTTTTCAGACAGAACCTTCATTATGTTGAGGTACCTTCCTTCTATACCTAATTTGTGGAGAGCTTTTATTATAAAAAATGTAGAATTTTGTCAAATTGTTTTTCTGGATCAATTGAGATTATTATATAATTTTTATCCTTCATTCTATTAATTTAGTGATTTATATTTATTGACTTGTGTATGTGAAACCATCCTTAAATACCAAGGATAAATCCTGCTTGATCATGTTGTATGATCCTTTTAATGTGCTGTTGGATTTGGTTTGCTAGTATTTTGTTGAGGATTTTTTCATCTGTGTTCATCAGACATCATGGCCTGTAATTTATTTTGTTAAGAAGGATTAATATTACTTCTTTTTAAAATGTTTGGTAGAATTCACCAGTGAAGGCATCTGGTCCTGGACTTTGCTTTGTTGGGAGATTTTTGTTACTGATTTGATTTTCTGTTATTATTCCATGTAGATTTTCTATTTCTTCATGATTCAGTGTTTGTAGGCTGTATATTTCTAGGAATTTATCCATTTGATCCAGTTTATGCAGTTTGTCAGCATATAATTGTTCAGAGTAATCTCACAAAAATGCCTCCTCTTTCATTTTTTATTTTATTTTACTTTAACCTTCTCTCCTTCCTTGGTCTAACTAAAGATTTCAGTGTCTATTTCATTTATGCCTGCTTTAATCGTTGTTATTCCCTACCTTCTGCTAACTTTGGGCTTAGTGTGTTCTTTGTTCTAGTTTCTTAAGACTAAAGTTAGGTTGTTTGAGATATTTTTTAATGTACTCATTTATAAGTATAAACCTTCCTCTTAAACATGCTTTTGCTATTCCGTAAGTTTTGTATGTTGTGTTTCCATTTTTTGTGTCTCGGTATATTTATTTCCCTACTCATTTTTTCTTTGTCTCATCAGTTGTACAGAAGGATGTTCCTTAATTGCCATATGTTTATATGTTTTCCAATTTTATTCATTATTGATTCCTAGAAAAATGCTATTATAGTCAGAAAATATACTTGATATGACGTTAATTTTTTAATTTGTTAAGGCTTATTCTTTTTCCAATTTTATTCATTATTGATTTCTAGTTAAATGCTATTATAGTCAGAAAAATATACTTGATATGATGTTAATTTTTTAATTTGTTAAGGCTTGTTCTGTGGCCTAACATGTAATCTATCCTGGAGAATGTTTCGTGTCTGCTTGAGAAAAAATGTGTATCCTGCTGCTGTTGGATGAAATGTAGTGTGTATGTTTGTCAAATCCATTTGGTCTAAAGTTAGTTCAAGTCTAACTTTCCCTATTAACTTTCTGTCTAGATGATCTATATATTGTTGAAAGTGAGCTCATGCATGTAATCCCAGCACTTTGGGAGGCTGAGGTGGGTGGATTGCTTGAGTCCAGGAGTTCAAGATCAGACTGGGCAACATAGCAAGACCCCATCTCTACAAAAAACCGAAAAAATTAGCCACATGTGGTGGTGCACAACGAGCTTCCACCTCAGAAGCTGAGGTGGGAGGATCACTTGAGCCCAGATGGTCAAAGTTGCAGTGAGCTGTGTTCGTGCTACTGCATTACAGCCTGGGTGACAGGGTGAGACCGTGTCTCAAAAAGAACAAAGAAAAGAAAAGAGAGAAAGTAGGGTATTGAAGTCCCATACTATTATTGTTTTGCTGTCTATTTCTCCCTTCAGTTCTGTTAACATTTGCTTTATATAAAATTTAAGGTCTCTAATGTTGGATTCATATTTAATTACAATTTTTACATCCTCTTGATGAATTGACATTGTTATCATTATATAATTATAAACTTATTTGTCTCTTATCACAGTTTTGACAAGTTTATTTATCTGATACAATTATAGCTATTCCTCCTCTCTTTTGCTTACCATTTGCATGGGATATCTTTTCCATCATTTTACTTTCAGCTTATGTGAGTCCTTGAAGCTGAAGTGCATCTCTTGTAGCCAGAATTTAGTTTTGTTTGTTTTGTTATTATTATTAAGCCACTCTATATGTCTTTTGATTGGATAATATTATTCATTTACATTTATAGTAATATTGAATGGCTACAGCTGAGTCATGAGGCTATTAGGGCCAGAACACAGGGCTGCTTCAGGATCTGCAGTCCAGCACACGGCCAATGAGCCTGTTACCAGCGTCATGAAGGGGTATGTCTGGCTGCCTCTGTGTAGGCAGGATGACTTTGAAGTGGTGATAGAGCAGGGCTGGATATCAGTTATGGGGTCACTTTAGGATTCACAATTAAGTCTACAGCCTATGGGCCAGTTACCAGGATACAGATGGGTATTGCTTCTCCCGGGTCCCTTGGTGGATAAGGGGTAGTTGTAGGATCACAACCAAATGGGAGCTGGAGCTGAGTCCATAGGGAGATGGGTTGCTTCCAGGTTTCTAGCCAGGACCACTGCTGGCAAGCCTACTACCTGGTATGAGCCTGACTTCTCAAATAGCCTTCCTCAGTCTTGGGTTCCACCCGTGTTTCTCAGACTCTTATCGGGATCTCAAAGCTTCCATAAAGGCACTTTTTCTGTAGATGGTTGCCAAATTATTGTTGCCATGGAGGGATACTAGAAGTCTTCTTGCTGATATCACCTAAGTTCAGTCTTAATGTTTTTGGGTTAAAATATAATGTTATAAAATTCTCTCATAGTTGTATTCAGTAACCTTAACTCTACACTTTATTTTGTACTTGAGGTCACATGAACCCACAGCAATTAATTTTTCTTATCATCTGGCAAATGATTTGGTGAATGATAGCGCAAAGCTAAAAAGAATATTCACACATCTCAAATTTAGCAGCTTCCTGCAACTGCCGTCTGTGCCATTCCTTTACTGCTTCCGTAGTTGTGCTGCTATGTGTCCTAGCTACAATAAGCCCTTCATGGAAAGCCACCTCTAGACTTCATCACTGATAACCAACTATTCCAGCATTGAGCACAATCTTATTTCACACCTCTCATCCTAATGGCTGGGTGGTAATATTAAGATGGTGTATAATGAGAGAAATGGGAAAGTGGGGAGGAGAGAAAGTACAAAATAAAGGACCTTCTTTTCTCTTCCTTATAGCTACTACACCTCTGCTGTACATTCCTCACTCACCCCACAGGCAAAGCAGCAAGGTGTCAGTATTTAGGATTCATGTTATGATCTGTTTTTACACTGATAGCTTCAGAGGTAGGAATTGCAATCTTTGCAATAGCCCTCCAGCTCTGTTGCTAAATGGATACTTCTGAATGCCTGGTGGAATCTTTATGAGACATGGCAATCTGGTCAGTAAAACAGTATAGGCAATGGCTTGTTGGAGTTAGGTAGGCACACCACAGCTTAAGCAGTCCTTGCTCTTCAAAATGGACAAGTTAAAATCTTAGGTTAACTAATGGGCCCTGGAGAGATCTGGTTAGAAGACTAGAGTGAAATAAAGGTGAGATTCAGATAAGATCTAAGCAAGTTAGGACTGTGAAAATAAATCAACAATAGCAGAGTTGTGGCAAGATGGCAGCAGTTTTAAAGATAGATGTTTAAGAGTCTGATTTGGAATGCTGGTTAGCAAATGGTTGGCTTCTTCAAGGTTCATACTTAGGAATTAGCCAGACAGCTTTGAGTTCTAAGTAGACAACTTAGGAGTTGTGACAGAAATCTGGCTAACGATGGATGACTGTTAACCTTAATTCAAGCCCAAATTATGCTGAGACTGAGGAAATTATCTCAGCATGGATTCAATCATAATTCCACTACCTGTAGTTGAAAAGAAAAGACTACCTGATAAATAAAATCTGAAATGAGACTTGCTCCCTCGGGAGGTAAAGCTCTGAGTTAACAAACTCAGTCATAATTCAAGGTCATCTGCTCCAGTCAGGCACAACATGGTGTTCCAAGGGTATTACAACAGATTAGTATTTAGCCTGAAAGAATTAAAAAAAAAAAAAACATGAAGGGAGAATCCGTTATGGAACCAAAGAAATTTTAAGAAAAAATCCTACTTAGAGATTGAAAAATGCATTGATTTAGACATAAAATATTGACTCAGTAACTAACAATGTTCTCAATTCTTACAGCACTAGAATTGGAGTAAAAACAAATAGAATAATAAAGGATTGCAGAGCCGCAGTACAAGCTAGAGACCAGAGGACCAAGCAGATGATCATAATGTAAGACTTAAAGCCAAATCCCACATTGCTTCATAAATCTCTTAAGGCATGGTTTTAGGAACTTCATGGAGCTATACAGTAAAGCAAAACAGGTCCACTGACCTCAGTTGTTAGAAGAGGCAGATTATAATCATTTTGAGTAGGTAGGTCTAATAGTGAAGATCATTATTGTAATTGTTATGAACAAAATTGTGGTTATAGGTCTTTCTCCTAAAGCTTTTCCTACCATTTGAATCGAGAAGTCATCACTGAGCGCCTTCTATGTTCAATGCATATTGCTAAGGTCCTGTAGGCACTGCAATGATGCACGAGTTTGTCAGACATATTGTAATTAGAAAATGCAGTAGTGTTTGGAAAAAAACAATGGAAGAGATAATGTAGCAGAACGTCTAGCATGCTAAATTCTTTAAAATTCTGTGAAAAATTAGATGTATTTTAATAAATGAAGGTGTGAAAACTCACTTTACAAAAATATTCGTATCTGTGAAAAATAAAACATAATACATTTTACATAAAGCATTAATTTCTATCCATCTTTATAAGAATATGTGAATTGTAAAATCTGATATGCATTTGATTTTATATTTTAGTCACACAGAAACCCAGTCTTTTAAAACCTATACACATTGAACTATATTTCAAAGAAAATGTCTGGATTTATATAATTTTTCACAATTAAAGTGATTCCAACTAATAGTACTGTTTTGATACTATTGAACAGTAGCTGCCTCTCTAAGTATTGCCTGGGCATAACACTACTATTTTGAAAATGACTAGGTCACTGCTGAAAATTGGTTGATTTATTTTTGATCAGTAGGATCTGTATTATACATTTTATCACATGCAAATCTCTT
This sequence comes from Gorilla gorilla gorilla, assembly GCF_029281585.2. Taxonomy (NCBI): domain Eukaryota; kingdom Metazoa; phylum Chordata; class Mammalia; order Primates; family Hominidae; genus Gorilla; species Gorilla gorilla. The sequence goes on along the minus strand of NC_073239.2, from coordinate 28,193,476 downwards.
TGATTGCTTCTTTTCCAAAAGTGGTAGAGAATAACCGATTAAATAATCTGAGTATTCTTACCCCAGCTCTTCATCGTACTCCCTGACTATTTGACGCTATAGTCTCAGTCCTAAATTCCAAAAGTGCTCAGGCTTCATGTACAATAGATTCCTAAAGAAAATGGAAATTTCAGTTTCCTTATCATAGAGAAATAATACTGTGTACATACACACACACATATACATGTATGTATAAAGTATAAACTTTATATACATATTTGATGTATGCTTGTATAACATGTATAAATTTTACTTAGTAATGATTATACTTCTACAAAGTCAAAAGAAATATATTTGTATAAACTCAGTATAGTTATTATTTGTTAATAGGCAGATTCACTTTTTGCCCCATCATTGGAGATAAGCCTCCCTATAGAAAAGTGACTTTGGCACCACCAGTGTAAACAAAGCTAATACATTTTTTCGAATGGAATTCCCTGTACCCACCCATCAATGAGAGAATATATAGGAAATTTGTTTGATAGCTCAGGGAATTTCTGTGTCATCTTGACTTTTATGTCTCCAGATTTTTTTTATTCTGCTTTTCAGATTGCTTTGTTTATTCCTGTTAGCTTACTGCAGCTCAGTAAATGAATTTAGTTTTTCAGCTGGGCTCCAGAGATCTATTCTTATAACCTTTTCTCATCTTATCTTAATTCCTTAGGGGTTGGCTACACTTATTCATTGCCAAGGTTTTATCAGGGGATTTTCACCTTTTCTAAGGGATATCAAGATATGCAATTAATGAGATGTCGACAACAGTAATGGGAATAACTGTTATTTTATTATTCCAAGGCTTGCATGGAGATTACACTGTTTCAAATTATTATGCTGAGTATAACCTTTGAATCTAATATTTCCTTTTTATTTCACAATGTTCTTTTAGATACATAAAGTGGGTTAGTATTTTGTTCTACAGTTTTATCCATATATTCAAGCTTCAGTGGTTTATGATGATCTAACATATATTCTTTCTTTTTTCACCTAGTGTCTTTCCATTTGTTAGTTGTCTATAAATAGGTGCCTTAGAAGGTAAGCAAGATAAGGATTAGACCTGATGCTTATCTAATGTAATTCATTGGAAACTCCGATAAGTTTTGGTGAGGGTGGAAATAATTATCCATGAAAAAGGAGATTTGAAAGTTATCAGATATCTTGGTGAGGATGCAGAGTAAAGGAAACTCTTATATACCATTGGAGGGAATGTAAGCTAGTACAGCCCCTACAGAAACAGTATGAAAATTTTGCAAACAAATGAAACACAATTTTCATTTGATCCAGCAATTTCACTGCTAGATGTCTACCCAAAGGAAAATAAATCAATATATCAGACGTATAGCTGCATTTTCATATTTACTGCAACACTATTCACAATAGCAAAGATAAGGAACCAAACTAAGTGTCCATTAGTGGAGAAATGGATGAAGAAAACATGGTATATATACACAATGGAATACTATTCAGCTATAAAAAAGAATGACATCCTGTCATTTGAAGCAACATGGCTGGAATTAGAAATCATTATCTTATGTAAAATAAGCCAAGCAAGAAAAGTCAAATATCTTATGTTCTCACTTATATGCGGGTGCTAAAAAATTTCAACACATAGACATATGGTGTGTGAAAATAGATAACAAAGACTGGAAAGGGTGAGTTGAGATGGGGGAAATCAAGAGAAGTGGGCTAAAGGATAAAGGAACAAATTCACTGTTTGATAGCAGAGTAGGAGGACTATACTTAAAACATGTATTGTACTCAGGGGATAGGCACCCTAAATATCCCAACTTAATCACTATGCATTATATACCTATAAAAAATGTATCACATGCCCCATTTTCACAAATAAAAACACTTCTCAAATATACTTCCATTGACTAACCAAGCACATTTTTTCTCTCATTTGCATTGATACTTTATTTTCCTAATTGTAACTTAATTTAAATATATTCTACCTTTTAAAAGTATCTTCTTTCTTACTATTTTAATAGCTACTTTAATTCTGATATGTAATACTTTTATTTGCTTGAATTCTAAATATTCACTAGCTTTCAAGAATAAAGAAAATATTAAATTTTAAATATAATTTAGATGTTATATGTATTTTCTCAAAATTGATGCTCGAATACATTAACAGGCAAAATGTAATTTTCCAGACCACTTTATAGCATAATGATTCTTCCTCTCAAAAATAAAGAAAATTACACTTGCTATATAATGTCAGAAATGTCTTTATAATATGCATTGTAAACACATACAAATCAAAAGATAGAGAAAAGAAGCTATAGACTTGAAGGAAATATTTGCAAAGAGCACATCTGATAAAGGGCAGCTGAATAAAAAATTCAAAAAACTCACCAATAATAAGATATGCCACCCAATTTTAAAACAGGCAAAGACTTGAGTAGAAACCACACAAAAGAAGGTATACATATAGCAAGTAAGCATATAAAAAGATGTTCAACACCATATGTCACTAGGAAATTACAAATTACAATGAAAATGAGATACCATTACATGTCTATTGGAATGGCAAGAATCCAAAACTGAAAACCTTAAATGCCGAAGTAGATGTGGAGCAGCAGGAACTTTCATTCATTGCTGTTGAAAATGCAAAACAGTACAGTCACTTTGGAAGACAGTTTGAAAATTCTTTTACAAAACTGAGCAGACTCTTACTCTATGATCCAGCACTTGATATTTATTTATCTAAACTCCTTGGTGTTTATCTAAAGGAGTTGAAAACTTATATTCACACAAAAACCTGCACACACATATTTAGAGCTTGATTCAAAATTGCCAAAACTTACAAGCAACCAAGATTTCCTTCAGTAGGTGAGTGTTTAAATAAGCTATGGTCCATTAGACAACAGGATATTACTCAGCACTATAAAGATAATGAGCTTTCAAGACTTGAGAAAATATGGAGGAGACTTAAATACATACTAAGTGAAAAGAAGCCAATCTAAAAAGCCTACATATTGTATAATTCCAACTATATGACAACTGAAAAGGACAAAACTGTGGAGACAAAAGAAAGATCAGTGGTTGCATGGGTTTAACAAGGAGTGGGGGACTAATATACAGAGAAGAGCAGATTTTTAGGTCAGTAAATATACTATGTGTGATGATATAATGGCAGATATATGTCATTATACACTAATCAAAACTCATAGAATGTACACCAAGAGTAAACTCTACTATAAACTATGGAGTTTGGATGATAACAATGTGTCAATGTAGGTTCATTAATTGTTATAAATGTACCACTATAGCATAGGATGTTAACAGTGGGAAGGTTATGGGTGGAGGGGATTGAAGAATAGGATTAATTTTTTTGTGAATCTAAAATTTCTCCAGAAAATAAGGTTTATTAAAAAGAACCAAATGCATTTGTACTTTAAACCCCTTATCATCCTAATGTGGCAATTTTCATAAAAGCCACGGAATAAAATAACTATTAATAAACAGTACAGGTATTGTAATTAATTTAATATAAAAGAGAAAGTTTAAGATTATTTCATAAATTTTTATTTATCAACTTAAACGTCCCAGAAATACCTCTTGAGCTCTGTTATAAGTTAAATTGTGCCTTCCCTTCTCAAAAACATAAATGATACATTGAAATCTAAACCCTCAGTACCTTGCAATGTGACCTTATTTCGAAATAGGGTCTTTGCAGATGTAATTAAGATGAGGTCATACTGAAATAGGGCGAGCCTCTAATCAAATATAGCTGGTGTTATAAGGAGACAGCCAAGTGAGGAGAGTTGCACATGGGGAAAACGTCGTGTGATGACGAATGCAGCGCTTAAAGTATGCATCTACAAGCCAATGAACACAAAAATTGTCAGTGAATAACCAGAAGCTAGGAAGAGGCAAGAAAGAATTCCCCTATGGGCTAGAAGTGAAAACGAGTGTGGGTTCTGCCCACACCTTAATTTTAGACTTCAGACCTCCAGGACTGTGAGACAATAAATTTTTGTTGTTTAAGCCACCTAATTTGTGGTACAGTCATGCATCACTTAATGATGGGGATACATTCTGAGAAATGCACCGTTAGACAATTTTGTCATTGTGTGAGCACCACAGAGTGTACAGCACTTACACAAACCAAAACAGTATAGACTACTACACACCTAGGTTGTACAGTAGAACCTACTGCCCCTAGGATACAAACCTGTGCAGCATGTTCTTGCACTGAATATTAAAGGCAACTAACACAAGTCATCAGGTAATAGAAATTTTTTAGCTCCATTTTAATCTAGGGGATCACTGTCATATATGTGGTCCATTATTGACTGAAACATCATTAAGTGGAGCATGACTATACTTCATTATGGTGTGCTAGGAATCTAATACAAGCTCCCTGGGCAATTAGGAGTTTCTGTATCATATCTTTATAGTCTTGTGGATTACCTTTATTGTGACACCAGTTCATGCTGTTTACCTGTCTAACTGCCCATTATATTTTTGTTATAGTAGAACACAGAAACCACATTCTAGGAAACTATCTAGACATTCATTTATGTGTTGAATGAATGACTGAAGCATCAAAAGAAAAATAAAACAAAAGGAAAAAATCTTCTACACCCCCATAAATAATAACTGACATTTATAAAGGGCAGACTGTGAGCAAATAAATCTTCTAGAATTTTGCTTCTATTGTTTACTCAATCTTCCAAGAATTCTGAATTTATTTCTTCTGCAAAATAAGGAGATGATTATGACTTTATTTCCAATTTTACAGATTAGGAAACTAAAGACAAGCAAGTTATATATTTTGCAATGGTTGACCCAATATGGCTTTAAATTCAGACAGTATAACTATAGAGCCTGAGCTCTTAAAGTCTATGTTATACGAACATAGGACTCATTTCCTTGTTTGTTTGTTTGTTTGTTTTACTGTCTCCTCTGCATTAAAATGTATGTTCTTTGAGGCGGGAATTTTTATCTCATGTATTCACTGCTATATCCTTAATGTCTGTATAAGTGCTTGGCATATAGTAGGCACTCAATAAATATTCAGCAAAAGAATCAATAAATGGATACATAAACGAATAGTCTTGGAATAACTTTCTAAGAATAATCAATATAAATAAAATATTTTAGAGCTAAATATGTTTGCACAGTGTCAGTACAAATGGAGGTTCTGCCATATTACTTACTGTTCGGGATCTAGTCTGGTCAAAAGACTTGGATTCAAGTTGTATAATGGTAATTTACTATCCACTTGACCTTTAAAAAGTTTCTAAATTTTCTGATTCTGATTGCTTCATCTCTACAAATAGAATATAAATTTCATGTGATAATTAAATAAAATTATTATATGTAAGAGCACCTGCATATTATAAAATACTATATGTGTTATTACTCAATATTTTTAAAGCATTGTCTCATAGTCATTTTATGAGCCAAATAATTTACTTAGTTCTCCTTCATGAAACTCTGTATATGGAGCACACCTTTCTCAACAGAAAATCTTATTCTTGGGTCCTCATGATGATATTATGATGAATGGTAATTTTAACTTATTCAGGAAGCTCAATTTCTATGTGCAGTTCTATAGCTACAGAGTGGAATATCAGAAAGAAAATAGAAGTCACTACACATAGTAGCTGTATTAGCCCGTTCTGACACTGCTATGAAGATACTACCTGAGACTGGGTAATTTATAAAGAAAAGAGGTTTAACTGACTCACAGTTCCACATGGATGGGCAGACCTCAGGAAACTTGCAATCATGGTGGAAGGTGAAGGGGAAGAAAACCACATCTTATATGGCAACTGGCAAGAGAGAGAGAGAGAGAGAGAGAGCAAGGCAGTGCCACACTTTAAAACCATCAGCTCTCATGAGAACTCACTCACTATCACAAGAACAGCATGGGCGAAACCGCCCCCGTGATCCAATCACCTCCCAGCAGGTCTCTCCCTAGACACATGGGGATTACAATTAAAGATGAGATTTGGGTGGGGACACAGAGCCAAACCACGTCAGTAGCCATACTTTTTGTATTGTACAATAGTCTAACTTGATTTATCCTTTTTTCTTTTCTGATTAAAGGAAAACTCACACAAAAAATTAGCTGGCATGACATATCCTGGTAAATACAAACATTAGCCACTACTTTACAGATCACATTTATTGAAATTTAGGCACTAGGCAGATAATGTATTTGAGAGAATTTTTTATTTTGAAGAATTTAATGTAACCAAATAAAGTATAGTTATCAAGAGCATACAAATGTTAGTACATGCAATTAGTTGTATAATTGTATCCAAATTTGATCCAACATTAGAAATGATGTAATGGAGAAAAGGACTTTGGTTTTGGATCCTGGATATAGTACCAAAGGCAAGTTAACTTACCTATTTAAAACTTAGTATCCTAATATTCTTAGCATAAACATAAGGACACATAACTTTCAGGGGTTTTGTAAGGATTAGAAAAATATATGTAAATGAATCTACTATTCTTTAGGTAACTATTCTTTACAAGGCATTCAAATATATTTCTTCCCATTCCCTCTCATTCCTACCTCATTCTTTTAGGCTGATATTTTAAATTTCAATAATGCATGAATGGGTTAGGGTTTTTTCCCCTTTGTAAAATTTTTATAGATGTGGGGGATGCAAGTGCAGTTGTGTTTCACAGATATATTGCATAATGGTGAAGCCTGGGCTTTTATTGTACTCATCACCCCAATAGTGTACATTACACCTAATAAATAGTATTTCATTCCGCACACCCCTCTCACCCTTCCACCTTTTAGAGTCTCCAATGTCTATTATTCTCTGTATGTCCATGTGTACCCATGGTTCGGGTACCATTTATGGATGAAAATGTGTAGTTTTTGAGTTTCTGTTTCTGAGTAATTTCATGGAGAATAATGTCCGCTGTGCACATTGCTGCAAAAGACATGATTTTATTCTTTTTATGGCTGAGTAGTACTCTATGGTAACTAAATACCACATTTTTAAATGTAATCATCTGTTGATGACAATTAGCTTGATTTGATAACTTTGCTATTATGAAAAGTGCTATTATAAACATGAATGCTGTTGTCTTTTTACATAATCACTTGTTTTCCTTTGGGTAAATATCCAGTAGTGACATTGCAGAATAGAATGATACTTCTATTTTTAGTTCTTTCAGAAATCTCTATACTGTTTTCATAGAGGTTGTACTAATTTACATTCTCACCAAGAATCGGTGTAAAAGAATTCCCTTTTCTCTTCGTCTTTGCCAACATCTGTCATTTTCTGAATTTTTAGTAATAGCCATTCTGACTGGTTTAAAATATTATCTTATTGTGGCTTTAATTTGCATTTCTCTGATGATTAGTGATGGTGGTTTTTTATGTTTGTTGGCCACTTGTATGTCTTATTTTGAGAAATGTCTGTACTTGTCCTTTGTCCACTTTTTAATGGGGTGTTTTTTTTTCTGGTTAAGTTTCCTGTAGATTCTAAATATTAGTCCTTTGTAGGATGCATAATTAGCAAATATTTTCTCCCATTCTGTAAGTTGTCTGTTTACTCCCTCTAGAGTTTCTCCTGCTGTGCATAAGCTGCTTAGTTTAATTAAGTCCCAGTTGACTATTTTTGCTTTGTTGCATTTCCTTTTGAGGTAATCATAACATTTTTGTCGAGGCCAATGTCCAAAAGAGTTTTTCTTAGGTTTTCTTCTAGTATTCTTTATAGTTTCACATCTCACATTTAAGTATTCAATCCAGCTAGTGTTAATTTGTGTGTGTGGTGAGAGATAGGGGTCCAGTTTCATTCTTTTCCATATGGCTATCCAACTTCCCCAGCACCATTTATTGAATAGGGTATCCTTTTCTCATTGTATATTTTTGTTGAGGTTATCAGAGATCAGTTGGTTGTAGGTATGTGGCTTTATTTCTGAATTCTCTATTATGCTTCATTGATTTATGTGTCTATTTTCATACCAGCACAATGCTGTTATGGTTGCTATAGCCTAGTAGTATCATTTGAAGTGGGTAATGTGATACCCACAGCTTTATTGTTTTCTTGAGGATTGCTTTGGCTATTTAGGATCTTTTCTGGGTTGTTTTTTCTAATTCTGTGAAGAATGGCGTTGGTAATTTTATAGAAATTGCACTGAATCTATAGATTGTTTTGGCTAGTATGGTCATTTTAACAATGATTATTCTATCAGTCCATTAGCAGGGAATGTTTTTCATTTGTTTGTGAGATCTGTAATTTCTTTAATTCGTGTTTTGGTGTTTTGTTGTTCTTGTAAAGGCCATTCTCTTCCTAGGAAAAATGTATTCCTAGGTATTTTATTCTTTTTGTGGCTATTGCAAATAAAATTGAGTTTTTGATTTGGTTCTCACTTTGAATATTACTGGTGTATAGAAATACTACATATGATTTCATTTTAATTTGGTATCCTGAAATTTTACTAAATTCATTTATTAAATATAGGAAGCTTTTAGAGGAGTCTTTAGGATTTTCTTGGTATAAGATCATACCATCAGCAAAGAGAAAATTTGGCTCCCTGTTTTCCAATTTGGATGCTTTTGATTATTTTTTCTTGCCTCATTGCTTTGGCAAGGTCTTTCAGTACTATGTTGCATAGGAGTGGTGAAAGTGGGCATTCTTTTCTTTTTCCAGTTATTAGGAAAAATGCTTTCAATCTTTTTTCTGTTCAGTATAACGTTGTCTGTCGGTTTGTTGTGTATGCTTTTTATTGCTGTGAGGTATGTTCTTTCTGTGCCTAGTTTGTTGAGGGTTTTTTGTCATGAAAAGATACTGAGTTTTATTAAATGCTTTTTCCGGATCTATTACAATGACCATATGGTTTTTGTTCTTAATTCTGTTTATGTAATGAATCACTTTTATTTTAATATGTTTAAACTTGCTTTATTCCTGAAATAAAACCCCCTTGATTGTGATGTATTTTCTTTTTTATGAACTATTGGATTGGTTTGCTGATATTTTTGAGGATTTTCTTCTTAATTTTTGTCTGACGAGGTTAATTCAAAAGATCTGTCTTCCAGCTCTGATATTTTCCTTCTGCTTAGTCTATTCTATTGTTAAATATTTCAACTGTATTTTATAATTCCTTCAATAATTTTTTTATTTCTAGTAGTCTGTTTGGTGTTTTAAAAATGTGTATCTATTTAGAAAATTCTTTAGACCCTGAGTTTTTTTTTTATTTCTTTGTTTGGTTTTCAACTTTCTCTTGGATCTCATTGAGCTCTTTTTTCATATTGCCTGAGTTCTTATGCTATTTCCTTCTCATCTGGAAAAACTGTCACTTCTTATTTTTGAATTTACTTTCATTTTGATGGTACTCTGTAATGTATGTTGTGTATGGTCATTTGCCTTCAATTCTAGGTGCTTTCAGGGGGCTAAAGCTCTGGATGAGTTGCTTGTTTATAGATAGTGTTTGTGTGGTGGCTTTCTCAAACTCTAGTTGCAATAGTGATATACTGTGCATATGAGCAGGTTCACTGCCTGCTGTGGAACTGGGATTGTGTAGGTCTCAAGAAGCTCATCTCATTCACCAGTAATGTGCACTTGTGTCACCAAGTTTTATGTTAGGTTATGCAGTTCAACCTCCAGGCCGGCAGGTGAAATATTTTAGAGCTTTCTATGGCAGAAATGTATGGGTATGTACTTGATCTTTGTCCACTGGGAGGTGCTCTCTGTTTAAGGTGATGAGCTGGTTTGTGCAACATCTAATGCCCTGAGTTCACTGTTCAGCCTGGAAGTATGGGGGAGAAAGCTATGTGGAGCTGACCTAGCAAGCTTGCCCATGAATTTCTTAGGGTTGAGTACAGGCATCAGCCCTAATGGAGGTGGCAGGGGGATCTCCTGGTGAAATGCACCAAAGTATTCGCATGGGGGTAAGTGGCTGCATCATCTCCACATCCTAGGCAGGAACATGATCCATTTCCCTGTTACCACCTTGTTGCAGGGCTCATGGTTTTCAATTCAGTCAGACATTCTCAGTTGTCTCCAGGCAACCATGTAGCTGACAGGCACAAAAAACACCTGTCCCTTGGTTTTCTGTAGAAGTGGCTATCAGGAGGAGCCTCATCTCTCAGTCCAATACAGACAGCTTCGCTGCATGCCTGCTCTCCAATGCTGGAACACTGCTATTCGTGTAAAGTCGGGGAGGCGCTGTACATTTCAGTGCATGTGGGTGGGTGCCAGCTGTGGTTGTGTTGGCTGGTTGGGTTGGCTTAACTTCAGACCCTCTGGGTATTAATCAGGTGTCAGCAGTGGTGGATTGGGCTAGGCAATGCCCCAATACCCTGGCCCCTAGACAGCACCCTGGATGATGTACATGAATCTTGGAGGGACTGGATTAGGACTGGACTGGTGGACTTGTCCTCAGTTCCCCAGGACTAGTTACTGATGTGATAGGAAGGGATGGAATGTTCTCCAGACCCCCAGCAGAACACTAGGGTGGGAACAGAGCAGCTGTGCTGAGGGCCTGCCCCCAGGGAGGGTTGGACCCTCTCAGCAGGAACGACAAAGGCATGCAGCTGCAGGGGATGCAGCCTGCTCATGACTCCATCCCACAACAGAGGTGGTCATATCATCCCTGGGGCGTGTGAAGGTGCCTGGTTTCCCAGCTCCCTCCTTGATTTGGCCCCAGGGCAGAATGCAGCCCTCTGGGTGCTTGGCTCTCAGAATGGTGCCAAGCCACAGCTGAAATGCTAATTCAGAGCAAGGTGACTGGCATGGCCTTCTCACCAGGGATGACAGCACTCCCTCAGCAGAAACAGGGAGCCACAGGGCACACAGTCTGCTCGCTCCTCCATTCTGCAGTAATGGCAGCAGTATCCATCTTTGGAGTGTGCAAAAGTGCCCAGCCCCCCTGCTTCCTCCCTGGTATAGTGGTGGCAGCAACGGTGGCAGTGCAAGGGCAGGACACAGGCTTCTGGGGACTGGGAGCTAAGAATAGCATCAGCCTGCAGCTGCTCAGGGTTCAAAGGCCTGTGGAATTCCACACGAGTTCAAGCAATGATTCAGCACAATCTCAAGGCAGTTCCTTGTTAGTCTGGAAGCCCAGGGATATCCAAGGACTCTACTGTAGTTAGGATTGTAAAAGTCCATGGCAGGAGTGTGGAGCCCCAGAGGTCTCTCACTCACCTGTTCCCCATGTCAGGTAGCTTCTCCCAGCTTCACACTGATCCCAGCTCAGCAGGCTACCTGGCTTCACTCACCTTTGCATTTCATGATTCCCATTGTTTCTCTGATGAATTGCAGTGTTCTCTCTTAGACAATCTATTTGAAGTGTGAATATTTATTCCCTATTTTGATTCCTCTCTAAGGAAGAGACACCCACTAGCTGTGTCTAGTCAGTCATCTTGAACTGGAACCCTGGGTTAGTTTTTAAACACTTAGGTATTGTTTTAGTGTGAAGGAGGAATAAAATAAGATGATTTGACTGAGAACGCTTAACCTCCCCACATTCATCTTGACTCCATCACCCTCAATTCTTATAATGTCATATTTTTCAAGTGAACTTTATAGTTACAAGTATTTTTACACATAATTATCTCATTTTAGTCTCACAGCACCATGGAATATATATATTGTCACTACTGAGATGAAGATATCAAAATTTAAAATTTTAAGAAGAGAAAGAAACTGGCAGTGAGCAGAAGGAGAAAGAGATGATGTGTACACATTGCTACTGCAGCAAAGACATGATTCATTTTAGAAGAGATAAAAGAGCATCTGCCAGCTTCTCTTTGATTTCTGCACCTCAGGTCTTTTAAACATTTGACAGCGAAGGCTTACACAACATAAATGTTTAACTTTCTTTCTCCTAGACGTGAGGTCGGCAATTCAGGGTTGGCATAGTGACCACGTGAGTATTCAGGGACACAGCCTGTCACTACCTTTGTGCTCTACTCTTTGTCCAAGAAAGTTCTTCCATGTCAATGCAGCATTACAGTCTTATATGACTGCTGAATTCCAGAAATCTTATCTGAATTTTGATAATAGGTGGGGAAAGAGGGTTTCAAAATAGTTCATATGTTAACTCTGTGGCATCCCTTTTAATAAGCTTTTCTTAGAGTCCACCCAACAATTTCTAGTTGTATTTTGCTTTCCACCTTGATTTACAAGACAGGTTGGAAAACTGTCATTTAACTGAGCACATTGCTCCCAGAATAAAGTCAGAATCATATAACTAAGAAAGATGGTACAGTGAATCTTTTAAAAGCAGCAAGACTCTGCCTCAGAGGACCAATTTTTATTTACCTGAATCCTGAGCTATTGAAGGACTTAAAATGGTGACATGGGAAACTTCTATCAAATAACAGTAAGAGAAAGTATAGTTGACAACAGCAATCAGCCAAGTCAGGTATTTTACCTAACTGGTTCAGACTTCTCTATTACTTCTCTTCACTATTTAAGCTTATTTAATGAAATTGACAGGCAAATTTTATTAACTTTTATTTAATTAACCTTATCTGATAATTAATAAAAATGTTTCTTCCTCCGTTTATAATTTAATTATAAAATTAGAACATAAAGTTCACTCTGATTTTTATTACTCCATACCAACACAATTTAGTTTATTTAAATACTTCTAATAATATACATTTGAAATTAAACTGAAACTTTTAATTATTCTAGAATTTAAATCAATGACTTAAAATTTGTTTCCTTGTTTGGTAATTGCTACATTACTCACTAATTAGCAATCTTTAGTTGAGCAATATATTTATCTAATAATATTACTACTAATAATAATAGAAATAGTTATTATTTGCTGCTTGTATACGATTTGCCAGATGTTTTTTCATTAATCTTTACGAAAACCTTAAGAGAATACTGTTACTATCCTAATGATATAAATAAAGAAGCTGAAATTTGTAGAGATTAAGTGATCTATCCAAAACCACACATGCAGAGTTGGGGCCAAGTTCTGAATACAGGAGGGTCCATGCTTTTAAAAACCATATGATTTATCTCAAGTCCTGCTGTCATTAAATCCCTAATACAACTCTAGAACCACTATCCCTAAGTTACTCGTAACATGAAAAAAGAAATGAGTATTTTCCAGGTTATATTGCTGGACATCTTGTTAATTATAGCATGCTAAACTATATACAAACATCTGTGGACAAAATTCATTTTTCACAGTAGACAGGGTAAAAGGTACAACTATAGAATGGTGTAAGGCAAACAGTTTTTGTCATAAATTTGATAAAAACTATAGAAACAGACCAGGTGTGGTGGCTCACGCCTGTAATCACAGCACTTTGGGAGGCCGAGGTGGGTGGATCTCCTGAGGTCAGGAGTTTGGGACCAGCCTGGCCAACGTATAGTGAAACCCTGTCTCTACTAAACATACACACACACACACACATGCACACACACACACACACACACACACACACTTAGCTGGGTGTGGTGACGCATGCCTGTTGTCCCAGCTACTTGGGAAGCCTGGGCAGGAGAATCACTTGAACCCGGGAGGTGGGGGTTGCAGTGAGCCAAGATTGCCCCACTGCACTCCAGCCTGGGCAACAGAGCAAGACTCCATCCCACAAAAAATAAATAAATAAATATTGTCAGTTTTCTAAATAATATTTACCAAGCCAAAAATGGGAATACTCTTAAACATATTTGAGCCAAGCATTTTTTATTTTTAAATTTGTTCATTTTAAATGTTACAAGTTTACAGTTATTACATATGCTTATCAGCATCCATCTATTTTTAATTAGAGCTTGATAGTATTGAGTAGTTATAATCTTTAATTAATTTCAATATGTATTGTCAGTTTGTTTACATCTTTGCTACCTTCATTCTTGAGATATTTTTTGATTGACAATCAGTAATCACAACACAAATGTCTTTGGAGCCTTTTTAAACGTGGGACATCAGGATGGTAACTGAGCTGGATAGGAAAAACTTAGATCACAGTCATTTTTCACTAAAAGCATGAAAACAGTGCTTTGTCTTTGTCATTTATTGTTTAAAATGTTCTGTCTGTATTTTCTTTTCCTGAAAGTAACCTTTTTTGAATTTAAACTTTTAAAAAAGTCTTCACTTTTGATTGTGTGTGTGTGTGTATGTGTGTATTCTAATTCTTTTGATCATCTTTTAGCAGTGAAACTTGTTCAGATTCTATCTGGTCTTTGTAAGACTTGAAACACAGTTAAATGTTATTTTTATTAATTTAACTTTATATAAAATTTACATTCTGTGTTTTCACTTTGCTTATTATATAACAGCTAATTCTTATGATTTTATCTTCACGTATGTTATCCATGTCTACTTTCTCCACTCTATTCTTTTTCACTATTTTTCTCCACTTTTCTGTATTCTTGAAGGATTTCCCGAGTTTATCTGTGTATTGTTAGACTGCTATTTACTACCTCAAACTTTAGCTTCTGCCTTGTTGGGTTCATTATTCTGTCGCATTATCTAACCATATTTTATTTTATTTTAGTCTATTGTTTAAGAATGGGCAGGCAACATACATAAGGGTTAAGCAGATTCTGGAGTCATCTGTACTTACTAGTTGTATCCTAGGGCAACTTACTGAACTTGTTTGTATATCAAGTTTGCATTTGTAAAACAGAAGAGCAATTTATTGAAGCATGGTTGGGGGATAAATGAGTTAACATCTGTAACGTTATTAGAAGAATGCCTGGAATAACATATTGCTATACAAATGTGTATTATTAATAGATACAATGGACCCTTATATTTGAATAAGGATATTATATTGTTCACATTTAATATCTCTTATGTGTTCTGAAATGCCTACAATTGAAAAAGACTTTCTTAATAGGGCGTTTAAAAATTATGCATCTTTATCGTAAGCTGGAGAATGTTTTAATTTTGCCATGTGAGCCAAGAAATTCACCCTGGATAAGGTGAACTCTAACCAATATGAGTTTAGAAGGCATAAGAAAACCTGCTAACTTTTTTTTTCTTTCCAACTTTTATTTTACGTTCAAGAGGTACATTTGTAGGTTTGTTACATGAGTAAATTGTGTCACAGGGGCTTGGAGTACAGATTATTTCATCACCTAGGTAATAAGCATAGTACCTGACAGGTAGTTTATTTTATCCTTACCATCCTCCCAGCCTCCACTCTCAAGTAGGCTCCAATCTCTATTCTCTTCTTTGTGTCTGTGTGTACTCAAAGTTTAGCCCTCCTATTTATAAGTGAGAACATGCAGTATTTGGTTTTCTGTTCTTTCATTGATGATGGCCTCTATCTCCATCCATGTTGCTGCAAAGGACACACTTTTACTCTTTTTATGGCTGTGTAGTGTTCCATGGTGTATATGTACTCCATTTTTAAAATCTAGTCCACCATTGATAGGTATTTAGGTTGGTTCTATGTCTTTGCTATTGAGAATGGTGCTGCGATGAACATATGCATGCAAGTTGCTTTATAGTAGAATGATTTATATTTCTTTGGGTATATACCCGATCATGGGATATCTGCGTCAATTGGTAATTCTGTTTAAAAGTCTTTGAGATATCTCCGAACTGCTTTCCACAGTGGTTGAAATAATTTATATTCCCACCAACAGTGTATAAGTGCTACCTTTTCTCTGCAACCTTGCTGGCATCTTTATTCTTTGACTTTTTAATTATAGCCATTCTGACTGGTGGGAGACGGTATCTCACCGTTTTGATTCAGATTTCTCTAATGATTAATGATATTGTGCATTTTTTCATGTTTGTTGGCTGCATATATGTCTTCTTTTGAAAAGTGTCTATTCATGTCCTTTGCCCATTTTTAATGGAGTTGTTTGGGTTTTGCCTGTTAATTTAAGTTCCTTATAGATTTTGAATATTAGACTGTTGTCTGGTGCATAGTTTGCCAATATTTACCTCCCATTCCATAGATTGTCTATTTATTCTGTCGATAGTTTCCTTTGCTGTGCAGAAGCTCTTTAGTTTAATTAGGTCCCATTTGTCAATTTTTGTTTGTGTTACAATTGCTTTTTGAGTCTTCATCATGCAATCTTTAACAGGACTTATATCCAGAAAGGGATTTCTTAGGTTTTCTTTCAGAGTTTTTATAACTTTAAGTCTTTAATTAAGTCTTTAATCTACCTTGAGTTGATTTTTGCATGTGGTAAAATGAAGGGGTCCAGCTTCAATCTTCTGCATGACTAGCCAGTTACCCTAGCACCATATATTGAATAGGGAATCCTTTCCCCATCTCTTGTTTTGGTCAACCTTGTTGAACATCAGATGGTTGTAGGTGTGCAGTTTTATTTCTGGTCCATCTAGCCTATTCCCTTGGTCTGTGTGTCTGTTTTTGTACCAGTATCATGCTGGGTTTTTTGGGGGGTTTTTTGTTTTGTTTTTTTTACTGTGGCCTTGTAGTTTGAAGTTGGGTAGCGTAATACCTCAGGTTTTGTTGTTTTCGCTTAGGATTGTTTTAGTTATTTGGGTTTTTTTTTTTTTTGGTTGCATATGAATTGCAGACTAGTTTTCTCTAACTCTGTGAAAAATGTCATTGGTAGTTTGATAGGAGTAGCATTGAATATTTAAATTGCTTTGGGCAGTATGGTCATTTTTACAATACTCATTCTTCCTATCCATGAATGAATGGAATGGTTTTTCTTTGTTTCACATCTGATTTATTTAGCAGTGTTTTTTAATTCTTGTTGTAGAGATGTAGAGATCTTTCACCTCTCTGGTTAGCTGTACTCCTAGGTATTTTGTGTGTGTGGCTACTGTGAACTGGAGTGTATTCCTGAATTGGCTTTCAATGTGGATCTTATAGGTGTTTAGAAATGCTACTGATTTTTGTACACTGACTTCATATCGTAAAACCTTGCTGAAGTTGTCTGTCACATCTAAGAGGTTTTGGGCAGAGACTATAGGATTTTTGAAGTATGAAATAATATTGTCTATAAAGAGAGATAAGATGACTTCCTCTCTTCCTATTTGGGTGCCTTTTCTTTCCTTCTCTTGCCTGATTACTCTGGCTAGGACTTCCAGTACTATTTTGAATAAGAGTGGTGAGAGCGGACATCCTTGTCTTATTCCCGCCCTCAAGGGGAATGCTTGCAGCTTTTGCCTTTTCCCAAGATTAAGAAACCCAGAGACACTTCCACAGAAGAAAGAAATCTCAGAGTTTTAACTCAGGCCTCACAATATTCATTCTTCTTTTGAAATATTCTTGATGAACTCTGCCTTCATATGCCTACTACATGTCAAATGTTGTTCTAACCACCGATGTCCCTCTTTCTTGAAGCCTAAACATTTAAGTTTGGAGATACAGATAATGACAACAACAATAGCACAGTTTCATCAATGATAAGTGCTTCAAATATATACCACCAAGCCAAACATGAGGCTGTGCATCTGTGGCCCCACCTTCTTGGGAGGCTGAGACAGGAAGATCACTTGAGCTCAAGCATTCAAGGCCAGCCTGGGCAACATAGGGAGTGCCCATCTCAAAAAACAAACAACTGATATCTACATATATATTTGTATCTATCGATATATATATCTAGATATATCTCTGTGTGTGTGTGTGTGTGTGTATATATATATATATATATTTATGTCAGTATCTATAGATATGGCTAGATATAACCAGAGAATTACTCTGGAGGAGGGGATGAGTACTTTAGAAAAGAAGATGAAATAAAATGTTTTGAAGAATCATCGGTTGAGCTGAGACCTAAATAACAAGAAATAGTAAAATCATGGAAACATCTTAAGGCCTTTCATTGTCTGACATCAGAATAAGTCTTTTGGGCTCAAAAAAGCAAGAGAAGCCTGTAGGGATATAGATATGATCAAGGGAGAGAGGCTTGGGATGAGGTCAAAGAAGATGTTGGAAGGAAGCAATCATGTAGCAATGTGTAAAGACAAAAAATATATATTTTATTTAAAAGCTTATGGGAAGTTTGAAGCAGGAGTATGATATGATATAGTCATTATTTTTATTGTTTAGAAATTTGATTATAGGGAGAAGCATGTGTCTGGTAGCACACTGTGCCACCCCAAAATATGCCCCTTTGAGCTAAAGCAATTGAGAAAAAGCAAAAATAAGAAAAGCTCTCTATCCTCCTCCGTTTGCCTAAAAGTTGGATACAAGCTTGAAATGCTTTCCTTCGTATTAGGAAAGACAAAAAATAATTGCCAGAGATAGATTTGGCACTTATCTAACTCAAAATAATTTACCAACTAGACTTTGTCTACTGTTAAATTCCTAGATATTTGCCTTCCTACAATTTATTGTCCTAAAAAATCTCAAAGTTTTTTCTCTTTGCTTTGTCACTTCTCTAAAAATTGTTTTTGTTTTGTTGTTTTGTTTGTTTTGTTTTGTTTGTTTTTTTTAGTAAAATGCTATATAAGCCCTTGTGCTAACTCTTTAAGTTACTTATTTCTAAATGCTCCCGTGTGTAAAGGCAATACGCATACTCATAAATTTTTGCTTTTTTTTTCTTGTTAATTTGTCTTTCATCAGTCCAATTTACAGGACCCCAGCAAGATAACCTGTGATGACAGTAGGAAAAATAAGAATTTTTTTTTTCTGTTTTTGAGACGGAGTCTTGCTCTGTCCCCCAGGCTGGAGTGCAGTGGCGCGATCTCGGCTCACTGCAAGCTCTGCCTCCCAGGTTCACTCCATTCTCCTGCCTCAGCCTCCCCAGTAGCTGGGACTACAGGCGCCGCCACCGTGCCCGGCTAATTTTTTGTATTTTTTTTTTTAGTAGAGACGGGGTTTGACCGTGTTAGCCAGTATGGTCTCCATCTCTTGACCTCGTGATACACCTGCCTTGGCTTCCCAAGAAAAAGAAGAATTTTTTTTTCTCCACTACCTGCAGAAGCAGGGAAAGCCATTAAGAAGAATATTGCAGGAGTTGAAATGAGAGAGTATGGTAATGTCGATTAGTGATAACTGTAAAAATGTTGAACTGTGAGGAAGAAGCAAGCCTATAGGAACTCAGACTACAATGGGAAGTGAAAGAAAGACAGGAGGCCCGGGTGACTTACGTATAAACACACATAATGCACACACACAAATATGTACATGTGTATGCATGTACATATAAATGTATCCATGTGTACATACATATTTCTTATTATTAGATATTCGAGCTCCTTTATAAAAAATTGTGATCAAGCTTTATATTCAACAATACAATCAGCTTTTATTTTTCTGCTTCTCCAATTGTTTGAAGAACTTCCTAAATAAGAATTAAAATTGTAATAGAAGCTTTGAAGGTTATATTGTGAATGCATTTTTAGGCCATTAAAATATTCTAAAATATAATCGTTTCCATGTAACCTATCATTTTAGCATTTGAAAGTAGTCTAATTTATTCAATTCCTTTCTAAACACATAAATTGTTGCCAATTTTTGCTGTTGCAAGCAATAATGCAAAACATTCTTGTACTTAATTTGGGAATATCTCTGATTAAATCATTGAAGAAAGGTGTGGATTCTTCAATGTATTAAGACTTTTAATACATTCTGACAAATTGTTTTCCAAATAGGTTTTGTCAATTAACTCTTGTACTGAGAATATTTATATATTTATTTACTTACTTTATGTTCTGGGATACAAGTGCAGAAGGTGCAGGTTTGTTACATAGGCATACATGTGACATGGTGGTTTGCTGCACCCGTCAACTCGTCATCTAGGTTTTAAGCCCACATGCAATAGGTATTTGTCCTAATGTTATCCCTCCCCTTGATCCCCACCCACCCCACCCACTGACAGGCCCCAGTATGTGGTGTTCGCCTCCCTGTGTCCATGTGCTCTCATTGTTCAACTCCCACTTATAAGTGAGAATATGTGGTGTTTGGTTTTCTGTTCCTGTGTTAGTTTGCTGAGGATGATGGCTTCCAGTTTCATCCATGTTTCTGCAAAGAACATGAACTCATTCTTTTTTATGGCTGCATAGTATTCCATGGTGTATATGTGCCACATTTTCTTTATCCAGTCTATCACTGATGGGCATTTGGGTTGGTTCCAAGTGCACTAAGAATATTTAAAGTGACATATACCTTGAACATTTGACAAACTCAGAAATATCATTTTCTAATCTTTTCCAATGTAACTGATGAAAATTGCATATCACTTTACAATTTTAATATAGTTTATCAATAGTCATGTTGAGTGTTTTTATTTCTTTAATGACTATTTTTATTTTTTGTTTATGAACTTTGTATTTTGTTACTCAGATGCTCTAACATATCTTACCCTGGGTCATATATGTTTCAGGTATTTCCTCAGTTGGTATGTCTTGTAATATGAAAATATTTTCACATATAAAAATTGTCTATTTCATACTGTCATGAATGGGGACTAACTTTACCACATATTAAAACATTACAAAGTCTCTATAACTAAAATGACATGGTACAAACTCATGAAAATACAGATAAGTAGAAGAGAATGTAAGGCCAGAGATAGATACAAGAACATACAAAACTTTAGTACATTAAATGTGGCATGTTAAATTATTGTTATAAAGGTGACATTTTAGGAAAGTATTCTAAGACAATAAATTAAAAGATAAAAATAAATAAAATATTAAAACTATTTAAAAAAAATAAAATTAGATCCTTGCTTTACATCAACATGTAAATCAGAATTCTAAATGTAAAGAAAAAAATTATACCATATAACTAGAAGAAAACAACATAGGCACATTCCTTTTTAACCTGGACACTAGACATGGAGAATATCTTTCTATTTGCAATTAAAATTCCAGATACAAAAAAATGACAAATTTATTTAAACATTTTTAAAATTTGTAAAGCAGGAAAACACAGACAAAGCCAAAACGACTAAAAAAAAGGAGAGATGATATATATAACAAATTAAGCCTGGCTATTCCTAATATATGAAAATCTCTTAAAAATTGAGGGAACTATCTAAAAGAAAAATAGAATGGGCAAATGACATGAACAGACAATTCACAAAACATATATAAAAATGACACTGCAATCCATGAAATTATGCTCAATTTCAATCATAATAAAAGAAATGCAAACAAAAATTACATTGTTGCTAATTTTCACCTATTGGATTAGAAAAAATTAAGTATAACAACACAAAATATTGGTGAGGCTTTGGGGAAATGGATACCTTCATATATTGTGATGAAAATGCAAACCGATGCAACACTTATGGAGGAAGTTTTGATAATATCTAATCAAACTATGAATAAATTAATCTTTGAAACAGCAATTCCACTTCTAAAAATTTACACTGAAGGGAAACACCACCAATAAAATGAAAGTGTATATGTACTTTGCTGAGAGGAGCTCTCTGAACCTTTTCTGATTCCAAGTGCTGCCCGATTTATGAATTTTTCTTTGCTCAAATGAACTCTTAAATTTATTTTGTATAAAGTTTTTTTTCTAACATAGGCAAGCCAAAATGGGTGTCAGCTGAGAGGCAGAAGATCATGAGTCTTGATTTAAAGTACAGAATTTGAAATAATAGAAAGTTAAGCAAGTAGAAACACCTAGTTATCCTCAGAGATGTGATATCATCTCTCAGAAAGGAAGAAAATTGTAGATGCAGATTGGAGAGTATCTGCACAGAGGTAGTGACTGAAGCTGTGGAAATAAATAAGATCCCTAAGAGGAGAAGAGAGAAATGATCAGAGAAAAAAGACAGCATTTAAAAAAATACTCTGCCTCTTTCGGTTCTATCATGTTGTGTGTGTTCACACATATCTAAGAGCAAATAAGGGAGTAAACCTGGCAGAAGTTAGCCATTTAAAAATTCATGTTTCTAGCTTCTGCTTATGTCATAGCTACCACTGGAATGATGTTCTTCATAGTAAGGACAAGACAAGGTATGCTAATGGATTTTTCTTAGTAATTTCAATATGAGCAAGTTATGTTTCAGAATCTTTTTTATTCAAGATATTTCTATTTTGCACACCTTCTTTAAAGTCCATTTCTCTATGATAGAAACCTGTAAAGTGGGAACTATATCGGTATACACAATTTCATAGTTAACCATTTTTACTCATCTCAAAATTGAAGAGAGGTTTTTTTTTGTCTGTTACCTTTTTTTTTGTCTATTCAAGTGAATTAAAATAAGAACTCGTTATTGGAGTAAATTTCATAACTTTTTCTTAGCTTAACTTCTTCAATTGCTTAGAAAAATTGTTAACAATCCCTTCTCAGGTTTATGACTTTAAGTAATACTTGTGTCTTGATTTCTCAAGAATGATAGTGCTGGAAGGAATCAATACAGATAATCTGGTCTATAGCCTATCTTCTAAAGTGAAATCTCTCAGACAGTAAGCATTTATTATGTGGATTTCAAATTTGAAAGTACCTCAGATCCATTTGAGAGCCCCTAAAAATAGAGATTCTGGCCCCTTTCTCCTTAACCCTGAGTCAGAATCCTGGATTAAGGCAGGAATCTGCATTTATCACAACCACCCCAGTTGATGCTAATGCATATGGTGAACCACAATCTATTAAACTCATTCATTGAGTCTTCAGGTTGCCTAGCAAGGTGTTCAATGACGTAATTAAAAACCTAAAGAGATGATTTTGTTTAGTCAAGAATTCTGAAAAGATATTCTGCTTAATTTGGACAGAACAGACTTAGGTCAGATTAAAGTACAATATTGAGTACTTTTTATACACTGACAAAGTAGAGGCCATCATCCTGATATGCATTTTGTTCAAGATAGATTCTAAGTTACCTTCACCTTGGTAGAACTCCTCAGTCTAATTTTTTCATATAACTCATTTCTCAACTATTTAATACATTTCTCAAGTTTTTTACTTTCACCATCATATATATATATGTGTGTATGTATGTGTTTGTATGTGTATAGTATTGAGAGTAACAGTAATAGATTACGATCAATATTCATAAGCTTATCATGTATTACCAAAGATTTAGGCTTTGTTAACATTTTAAGTCTTCTCTAGTTTCAAAATATTCAATAATTAAAGTAAGTAGGTTGGAAAAAAAGAGATTATCAGTCTTCTAGAAGATTTTTCCTTAAGGCTTTTGAAAATTCTTTTTAGAAATCTATCCTTTCAAAATCATATCTCTTACAACGAAAACCAAACTGAAATAGTCTCTGGCAGCTCTCTGAAGTTGAAAGCAACTACGTGAGGAGAAGTGTGATTTTGGAGAGTCAGAGAAAGTTGTATTTGACATAACCTAGATTCATTAAGAGATGCTCGGAGTGGGTAAAGAAAATTGCCATTTGAAATTTGAAAACAAAAATACATTGACTTAAAGCTAAGTTATTGAAAAATCGCATTCACATCTTCTCTTTTCGGGGTGCAAATTTCACTCCAAATTGAAGCATGCCAGCAGATTTCTAGTAGACATGAATCATACATTGTAACAATAGACAGTTGTGCTTGACTTTTTTCAGAGCAATATGCATTCTGAAAAACCCAATACAATTGGAGATGCACATAATGCTGTTAAGAACAATTCGCTTGAGCCTAAGCTCAATTTAGAGAGTTTGAATATTTACACAGAAATCTCATCCTAGAGTCCCTTCTTACTTTGCTTCCAGAAGCTTCTGTGGATGTTTATAAGAACAGTATACTTCTGGCCAAGCACGGTGGCTCACACCTGTAATCCCAGCACTTTGGGAGGTGGAGGCGGGCAGATCACCTGAGGTCAGGAGTTCGAGACCAGCCTGACCAACATGGCAAAACCCCATCTCTACTAAAAATTAAAAAAAAAATTAGCCAGCCGTGGTGGCCAGCGCCTGTAATCCCAGCTTCTCCGGGGGCCGAGGCAGGAGAATTTCTTGAACCCAGGAGGCGGAGGCTGCAGTGAGCCAAGATCACAGCATTGCACTCCAGCCTGGGCAACAAGAGTGAAACCCCATCTCAAAAAAAAAAAAAAATCAGTATACTTCCAAAAAATGCCTAGATTACATGCACAAGGGATGATGAAATCAAATCACCTGTCTATGACATCTTATTTTTAATTTATTATCCAGTGTTGTCATGGAAATGTATAGCCAAGTGAAACAGGGAAATTAACTACAGAAATTTTCCAGGTATTATTTCTTTGGATTCTTAGAGCATTCCACTTATCTGATAAACATCTTTTTCATAAGAATACAGGGAAAACCTGACCTTTACCAATGAAACCTAATTAGAATTTGTATTTCAAGATGTAATTGAAGGATATCAAACATGGTCCATGATGATAAACCTTAAATGTATATTCTGTAGGGATAGCATATTATTTTGGAACTTTACATTTCATGCAGCTAGAAAATGTTGGGGTAAATAAAAATGAAGAATGTATGTTAATCTTTAAGTATAATATATAATTTTCATTTTAAGATTGCTTTAAAAGTATTTGCCTGATTATTATAGTAAAATGCAAGTTTATATATAATCCAAGATCTGGTTAAAAATCTGCAAAATGCATTTTAGATATAAAATCATTGAACTAATTATATGGCATAAGGTTAATAATTCTCACAACGGAAAATACAATTTTTCTCCCGACGATATACTCTGTTTCCTTGATAGAAGTCTTAGTGTTGTGTTCAGGTCTCTCCTATTCTCTGTCATAAACCTACATAAATATCTGGACCAACAAACTGGCTCTTGTTCATACGGTCCTGCCTTGCAGCTATGCACTCTAATTAGCCAAGGTCATTTAAATACATTTTGCATGAAGCACCTAAAGCTCAATGTGCCATTTTGTGTATTTATCAAATTACTAATCAATATGCTACACCACAGTTACCACCAGCCTCTCAGATACCAGAGAATGCCACATAAATTAAAATTGTCCAAGCTGTCATCTGCATAAACAAAATTCGTGTATGCCGTTATTTCTTACAGTACAGAGCAATGGAATGTTTTCTAAATAAAAAGAATCACCATCCGTGTATTACTTAAGCCTAAAATGCTTTATTTTAAACTTTAACAAACCTCGTATTCAACTGGCTTCGATTTCACTTTCTTTCTCCAACATATTACCTCCACTCCATTGGTAAAGTAATTTATTCCATCCTCTGTGGAGAGCCAGGATCTTATTTGCCAGCATATTTATCTTTCCTGCCACTGCACTGTCATTCATCTGCAATCTCCACAGAGGAGCAGACCTGTGCTGAATTGCAATTAGGATTGATTCAACTAAATCCAGGCCACAGGACTGATGCTGACAGGGTGACCTCAAGAGAATTTAAGATGCTGGGTTAGAAAACACACACAGACGCACACACAGAGAAAAGGGAGTGTGTAAGTCCGCAATTCATTAAGTTATTCATGTACTTATTACGATTTGGACCAGAATATACTTTTTTTCCATTTTTTTGTACTACAGTAAAAAAATAAATGTTTTGTGAGCAAATTTGAAAATGTTTAAAGAATTCCATGCAAATCTCTATGTTGAGGTTTAAACAGTTTGTAAAGACAGAAACATGATTTCCACTGAGGTTGTCTGTCTTAAGCTTCCTCTTTCCTCTGTGTAGAAAGGAAGTTGAATCCAAAGCAATCCAGATAAAGTTGCTGTGCTCTCACATCTTTGTTGCGACAGATCTTCAGCAGTTCCATCATAATCACCAAAAGAGTATCACCTGTGTGTCAGTTAAATGGTCTAATAGAATTTCCTAAATAATTCTTGGTTCAGTGGGATAGTTTTGTGATTTCAAAAGACAGTAGCCGCAAGCCCAAGCAATAACCTAAGAGTTTTTCTGACCTATTGTATATAACATGTCATATCAATCCTGAGTTTCTGCACTTCACATTAGGCTTCATCTATTATAAATGGCCTGTCCTCATCCTTGTTACATAGTAGAAGAGAGGAAAGTTTGCCATTGGGGAATGAGTCAAACTTACTCTGTAAAGTAAAAAGGAAATTGGAAACGGGTAATAACAGCAGCTGAGTAATCTTCTCTAAGTAGATTTTCTTTACGTTTTTCTCTCGGGAGACAGAATTTTGCTCTCCCAAAGGGGTAATGTTGGATGGGTAAGAACAATTTGATTTAATCTAATAAGGGAAATGAGAACATCACAGAAAGCAAAATTCAATAAAGGAAAATCAAACTGAGCAAAGGAGAGGATTATGTAGTTTGGTGAATAGAATAGGGGATGAGGTGTCAAAACTCCCTCATTCTTTTTCCTGCTTAACCAAATCACTTCATGCAAAAAGAGCAACAAAAAAAGAAAGCTCTCCTCCTCCCCCACAACATAGTGACTGTCAAAAAGTGTCACAATGGGCATTAAGGCTTTAAGGTTTTTTCAAACTTTTTTCATTTGTTTGTTTTTCTTTTTGAGATGGAGTCTCGCTCTGTCGCCCAGGCTCGAGTGCAGTGGCGCGATCTGGTCTCACTGCAACCTCTGCCTCCTGAGTTCGGGCAATTCCAATGCCTCAACCTCCCTAGTAGCTGGGATTACAGACATGTACCAGTATGCCCGGCTAATTTTTGTATTTTTAGTAGAGACGGGGTTTCACCGTGTTGGCCAGGCTGGTCTCAAATTCCTGTCCTCAAGTGATCCACCTGCCTCGGCCTCCCAAAGTGCTGGGATTACAGGTATGAGCCACCACGCCTGGCTTAAGTTTTATTTTTAAATGTGCACTGCCATTAATTTTATGGAGAAAAGAATAATGAGTTCTGTTCTTCCCACATGAAGACCACATTTTTCCCTGTAGTTGAAAGAATCTGTACTAAGCAATATACCCCATCTTTCCATCCTGGGTTAAGAAAACCACTGAGATGGCAGCTGACATTTTGCACAGGATTTTCAGAATTGTTTATAAGAATTCAAAGAGAAGTTTTCATCCAATTGCTCTGAAACTCTTTCAGTGTGGGTTTACTGATACCTTAGTTTTCATACTTTTAGTAAAAGGCAGACTCTACAACAAATATCTCTCATATCTGCAACAGTATTATACATACAAACACTCGTTGGAGAATAATGAATTAGATTGCTTTTTATATAAATTGAAAAGTGACCGGGTGCGGTGGCTCACACCTGTAATCCCAGCACTTTGGGAGGCCGAGGTGGGTGGATCACAAGGTCAAGAGACAGAGACTATCCTGGCCAACATGGTGAAACCCTATCTAAAAATGCAAAAGTTAGCTATGCGTGGTGGCTCTCGCCTGTAGTCCCAGCTACTCGGGAGGCTGAGGCAGGAGAATCACTTGAAACCAGGAGGCAGAGGTTGCAGTGAGCTGAGATCCCACCCCTGCACTCCAGCCTGGTGACAGAGCAAGACTCCATCAAAAAAAAAAAAAGAAAAGAAAGAAAAGCATGGTACTTGTTACCGTCGTACTGCCTTCCATATTTTTCCAACATCAACCAGAAAAAATGCCTAGTAAATATGCAAAAAAAAATTTCATATAACTGCTTCCTTGATAGCTAAAGTAGCAAGAAGAGAAGGAAAATATAAAGTATTGAAAAGTGTTGTAAGAATTCATAAAAGCAGTTGAAGAGGTATTATGACCCTACTTACAAAAGGTAATTATTTCCTGTTTATGTTTATAACTATTAAACTGCTTTTATAAAGTATTGAGACGCTCCACTGGAAATGAAATTACAGAGCAGTTATGACTCAGGAAGTTAAAATGATTAGCAAGGAAAAAAGAAAAAAATACTCCATGTAATATTTATGGCAGTGGGGGTACTACACAAAATGTGATTCTCAGCTTTGCACCATACAAGCTAAGTTTTATATCTATGAGATGATTTAGGATCTAAGTAAGTGAGTCACACTAACCAAACTGCCAAAACATTGATTTACTCTCCTAAACACTAATTTTTAAAGTAGAGAATATATACATAGTTTACAAAATGCATCAATTTGTTTTTTGTAACACTATCATCTCAAAACTAAGATACTTGCAAAACTCGAACTTAGAATGATAAAGCAGTTTGTGTGCATAAGAAAAGAATAAAGGTAGTCTGACAGTTTTGCCTGCTGTTCAAACTCATCTATGGCAAAGCCTGAAGAATTTTTAATGGTAGTGTTGATCTGATATAGAAGCTAAATAAATCTGAAAAGTTCTTACTATCTATCTCCAATATTTCTTATTATTTTAAAAATCTATCATTAGAACACTTCCATCTACTGGACATGTTTTCATTATAGATTTTTTTTTATTAATTATACTCCAATAATTACTTTCTTTTTATAGGCATTTTTAAAGTTCCCTATGAGATTAAATAAGGGACTCTGATCTAATCCAATCACAATTGTTAATTACTTTATGGTCTTTTTATGCTTCACAAGCTTTTCATAGATGGTTAATCTTATCCACTTTATGTTAAGTGTTTTTATTTTTAACTTCTGATATACCTTTTTAATTGTGAGGTGTTCACCCTATTAAAACCTACAGATCCCTAGCACTGACTGACAGCAAATACTATACGTATGAATAGAAAACTCCATTTAAAAATTCTTATGCATCAATGATTTTTAAATAGCATTTATTATTTTATTATTGACTATAAAAGAGACTCATGATGTATAAGTTGAGACATTTTTAACTGCGGATTACAGAAAATCCAACATGAATTGGCTTATTTAATAAGGCCAATTCTATATAACAAAAAACCCAGAACAATACCATGCCAGAGCTGGTTTATTCTCTGGCTCAGTGACATCATAATGAACCTATATGTTTATGATCTTTTAATTAAACCAACCTCAACATGTAATTCTGTGTCATGATGGTAAGATGGTTATAGCCAGTCTTGGAACTGTATGTAATATATCAATACCCAACCGTGAAAAAGATCTATTCTTTTTTGTTTGTTATTTTATAACAGCAAGAATATTGTTCCAAGAGGCCTCCCTGACATATTTCTCTCATATCTCATTGACTATTACTGTATATCATGCCCATATCTAAATCCAGCACTAGAAAGGAAAATGAACTTTTAGTAATTATTTTAGACAGACTAATAATTTCCGAACTTTACCATGCATCAGTCAAAATTGTTAAAACACAGATCACAATTCCCAGAAAAAAAAACATTACATTCAATAGGTCTTTGATGTGGTGAGATAATTCACATTTTCATAAGTCTACAGGTGATACTAATATTGTTGCTCATAGAAAAACATTTGAGAACCACTGGTTTAGTGTATATACTGATTAGTCCTCTTATACAACCAGGGAATATATTTTACATCAGAAGAATCAAATTCAGGGACCATTATGATGACATATACACAAAAGTTAAGTTATATTAAGAAACTTAAAAACAAATTTGACCCAAGATTCACATGTATAGAAATATTTTTGTTATGAGAGATTACAGCAATTGATTGAATGTAGATTAAGAAAAAAACGTTGTATTTTGAGCTTGTGCTCAATCTCAAGCTGGGCCCTTTTGACACCTAGGAAATGTTATATATATATATATATATACACACACACATATATAATATATAAATATATATAATATATAGTGTATATATATATTATAAATATAGATATATAATCTAAATCATTTTAAAGCTTCGAGTATTTTTTCTAGTTTACCAAAAGAGAAGAATCTATTGAAGACCAATAATTTGTCAGGGAGAAATAATCTTAGTGGACCATGGATAGGATTTGCAATGTAAATGAGATAAAGTTATAGCGAAAAAATTGAATTGAGTTTTCCCTGAACTCTACAAAATAGATACAGATACCCAGGTAGCCCCTAAACCCCCGGACTTGGATTGGCAGAGCTTGGAATAGAACCAACGTACAATGCTTCTCAAACTTGAGTGTGCTTGTGCAGCAATGGCGGATGTTGCTACAATTCAGGTTACAATTTAGGATCTCTGAAGCAAGATGGGGGATTCTGTGTTTCTAACAAGTTCCCAGATGTTGTCAATGTTGCTAGAACCAGAGCTCATTTGGAGCAGCAAGGTTATATAATCAGTTTCAAATGTAAGTCTAGGTAGACCTTGTTACAATTGGCTGGCCACATAAGAATTACCTAGGAAACTTGTAAAACAGCAATGAAGAACCA
Organism: Gorilla gorilla gorilla; assembly: GCF_029281585.2. Lineage (NCBI taxonomy): Eukaryota > Metazoa > Chordata > Mammalia > Primates > Hominidae > Gorilla > Gorilla gorilla. The sequence goes on along the minus strand of NC_073239.2, from coordinate 28,163,505 downwards.
GTAAATTGCTTTAAGGAAGGAACTGAAGAATGGATTAAGGAGAATATGATAGGTAGCAGGGAGAGAAGTAAAGAGAATATCTCAATAGTCCATGAAAAAGCTGATGAAATTCTGAACAAACCACGAAGTTGAAGAGGAAGAAACATTTTTCAAGAGATATTTATGATACAGAAAATAAAAATTGGTAAATATAATTTATTGCATGTATGCACAAGGAAAACACAAACAGATCTGACTAGGAATAAATGGGCTGATAAATTAGCATTCACAAAAATAAGGTACAAAGATGGGGGAAAAGTTTAGAGCAAATTAGAGAGAGTTCAGCTGCAAACATATTGAATATTTGAAGCTTGAAACATACATATACTCAGGAGAGAATTGCAGGGCAGTGTCTGAAGCAAGGCTGAGATCAAGATTTTGAAAGTATCTGTCTGCAAGTGATAGTTGAAACTATTGTGTTAAGATTGCCCAAGCAAGAAAAAAAGAGAAAAGAGATAAGAAGAAAATTATGATCAATACTAACATTCAAGGAACCCATTGAGGAAAATAATCTGACAAAAGAGAATGAGAAAAATGTGATCAAAGAAGTGGTGAATATTGAAATGCAAGGATGGCAATTATTTCAAAGAGGGCTCAGAGGTCAAATAGATAGGAACTGATTATAACTCACTGTGTTAGATTATAAAAAAAAAATCACCGGTGACCTTGGCAGTGGGGGGAAAAATAGAATAAGAAAGATAGAGAATTTAAGCTTTTTTAAAAAGGGATATTAGTGTGAATATGAAAAAAATATAGTGAGGACTATCTACACAAGGTATTGTGGCATCCACCGAGAAAAGCAATATGTGGTAGGAACCTAACAGATAAACTCAAGGGAAATATTTAACCTAGTTCAAATTCCCAGGAGCAAAGAATTTTGCTAACAGTTCCACATTATCAGAGCACTTGGATTTACATTGGAAAGTGTGTCAAATAGAATATTAAAAAAAAAAAACGCTAAGAAGATGTTTGATAAGCCCACTGAGCTAAGACCTTTCATGAATAAAGTCTGAAACAAGCAGCAAAAGCAGGAGACACAGTGACTCGATTAAAAAGATATTGTGAAATAGTAACAGCCTCAGGAAAGTGTCAGATTGGTTTGGATTTCATATCAAAGAGAGACAGAGACAGAGGAATACTTCACCCTGAATATGAGGCAATGGGTCTAAGTAACTGCCCCATGAATTTGATTTAGAGGTGGAGAAACACTTTAACTGATGTAAGGGACAGCTGAGCACTTGCCATAAATGTGGTTCAAGAACTCCACAGAAGGTAATGTGTAGTTAGAAACAGCTCCAATGTTCAGGATATTGACAGAGTAATGTCATTCTGTTATCAGGAAGAGGACAAGAAAGGACATATTAGTATTAATTGCTCATGAACAAGAAGATATGAACAGGAGACAAATAGAGCCGAACCAACCTCAAAGACCCAGAATTAAAATTTAAAGTGGAAAATCTGGTGCAGATTTGGTGCAGGGAAATACAGGTAAGTGGGAGTAGGAGAGAAGACTAAGAGGAATAGAAGACAGTAAAATTGAGCTTCCACAGAAAATAATGTTGGGATTCAGAGACTGGAGCAAAGGAAAACTGAAATTAGCACAGAATAACCCAACACAGAGTCTGAGCCTGCTTGAGAAAATATAATTATACTCCATGCTTCCAAATAATAGTTTTTGTTTTGGAAAAACATCTAGAGGAATTAATGAGGGAGAAGAAAAGCAGAGAATTATAAATTCCCCAGAAATTTTACAAAAGTAGGGGGAAAATGGAAGTAGAAAATAGCAGAGCAGACCAGGCACAGTGGCTTGTGCCTGTAATCCCAACCCTTTGGAAGGCCGAGATGGACGTATCACTTGAGCCCAGGAGTTTGAGACCAGCTTGTCCAACATGAGGAAACCTCATTGCTACAATAATTTAAAAAATTCACTGGGCGGGAGGCTGAGGTGGGAGGATCACCTGAGCCCGGGAAGGTGGAAGCTGTAGTGAGCTGTGGTGATCACACCATTGCATTGCATCCAGCCTAGGCGACAGAGTGTGTCCTTGTCCGCCCCCGTCCCTGCCCCCCCAAAAAAAGAAAATAGCAAACACACTTCCCCTCTTCCCTTTTGTGGCCATCACCAAAGCAGAAGCAGTCAAAATGAAGGTCAATCCCTTTGTGACTTCTGACCAAAGCAAGAACTGCAAAAGATGTTTCAATGCCCCTTCCCACATTCTCAGGAAGAGTATGTCTTCCTCCGGTTTCCAAAATGCTGAGACAGAAGTTGAAGGTTTGATCTATGTCCATCCAAAAGAATGATGGAGTTCATGTTGTGTGAGGACGCTAACAGGTCAGCAAAGCAGTCTAGATTTACAGGAAGAAGTATGTCATCTTCACTGAATGAATGCAGCAGGAAAAGGTAATGGCACAACTGCTCATATGGGCATTCACCCCAGCAAGGTGGTTATCGCTAGGCTAAAACTGGGCCAAGACGGCAAAAGGTTCCTTGAATGAAAAGCCAAATTCACCAAGTAAGAAAGAAAAAGGGCAAATAAAAAAAGTAAATAAATAAATAAATAAGAAAAAAAGAAACTGAGAAGATGCCGGAATAAAGTAATCCCATGTACAACTTTCATTAAAAACTTGCTAAAATGAAAAGCAAAAGAAAGAAAATCACAGTGTGATGGAAGTAAAAGAGTTAAAGAAAAGATCACCTAAACCCACAAAGAGATCCTGCAAATCATAAAAGAGGTACATAAAATCAGTTAAATACAAAGAAGCCTGGAGAAACTGCTTGCATAATTAAAGGAAGAACTGAAGAAAAGAAAAAAATGGATGGAATTAAGTCTATTGTTGTCATGAACCACTGCAATATGATTGAATGCACAAGTAAATTTGTTTTGCTTCTATGGTATCTGTCTTTAGAAAGAATTGTAAATGAGTTACATTAAAATGGCATTTTTATTTTTTAAAATATACAGTGAAAATCAAAGGAGATAATGCAAGCAAACGTGTTTTGATGAAGTTAAGTACTCTACGTGGAAGGTGTTATTATTATTATCTTTATCTTGTGATTCCAGTGCTGATTTTCAATCTTTATACCCTTGCTCCATAGCTAAGCAATTTTAATTCATTCTGTGGCTAAGATGTCATTATCTTGTAGCTAATATTCTACCAAGTTCTAAATATATTTTAGCTAAGTGTTTACCTTCTGTCAACTCATTTTCAATGCTATCAAGAAAATCCATCAGTTTCTTAATGGAAAAAATCAATTTTTCCAGTTTAACTTATTTTTGATTAAAAGAAAACTAATTTCCCATGTACTCTTTTTTAAAGGACATGCTTATTTCTTAAATATTTGTGTTTCTACCTCAAAAAGAAAAAGAGGCTATATACAAAGGCATTATTTTAGTAGACTTAAAAATGCAAGTAAAATGAAGTGGTATTCTGCATTTTAGAATTTTGTGTTATAGATAAATTCCTACTAAAACATAACTGCCTGAGCCCTAGATTACTTGAGGCCAAGAGTAAGACCAGCCTGAGCAATAGCCCAACTTCATCTATATAAAATATTTTAAAAATAGTCAGATGTGGCGGTGCATGCCTGCAATCCTAGCTACTCAGGAGCCTAAGACAGGAGGATGGTTTGAGCCAAGAGTTCAAGGCTGCAGTGAGCCGTGATTGTGTCATTGCACTCCAGCCTGAATGACAGAGCAAGACCCTTTCTCTAAATAATTAAAATAATTAAAAATAATTAAATAATTAAAAAGAGGTAGCTGAATTCTGTGTGGTCTTCATCCCATTCACAAAGGAGGAGTCGTCATTACCTAATCACTTCCTAAAATGCCTCACTTCTTAGCTTAACCACAATGGGGATTAAGCTTCAACATAAATTTCAGAGAAGACACCATCATTCAAATCATAGCATTCTGCTCCTGCCCCCTTCCCAAAATTCATGTCCTTCTCACATACAAAATAGTTTCATTCCATCCCAACAGCCCCAAAAGTCTTAACTCATTCCAGAATCAACTTTAACGTCTAAGTCCAAAGATTCATCTAAATATTGCCTAAATTAGATATGGATTAGACTCAAAGTATGATTCATCCTGAGGCAAATTTCTCTCCATCTGCAAGTGAAATCAGTTTATATACTTCCAAATAAAATGATAGGACAGTCATAGGACAGACATTACCATTCCAACAGGAGGAAGTAGGAAAGAAGAAAGAGGCAACAGATTCCAACAAAATCTAAATCCCTATAGGGCAAACATTTAACCTTGAAGCTTAAGAATAATCTTTGACTCCATGTCCTGTCTTCTGTACAAACTGGAGTAGGAGTAGAGTGCCCAAGGCTCAGCAAGAGCCTGCCACCATGGCTCTGCTGGGCTCGGCTCCCACAACAGCTTTCTTAATTTGGAGTCAAATGCCTGCAGCTCTCCCTGGCTGATATCACACTCTGGTGTCTCTATAGTTCTTGGGTCTTGGAGATGGGCCCTCTCTCATGGCTCCACTAAACACTGCCACAGTAAGGACTTTCTGCAGTGGCCCTACCTCTGTTGCTCCACTAAACATTGCCCTGATGGTAATCTCTGTGCTGGCTCCCACTCTGTGGTATTTTTCTGCCTGGGCACTGAGGCATCCTTTGAAATCTCAGTGAAGATTGCCATGCCTCCACAACTTGTGCACTCTGTGCACCTGCAGATTTAGAACCACATGGATGCCACGAAGTTGTATGGCTTGTGCCTTCTGGAGTGGTAGTCCATGCCACACCTGGGCCCACTTGAGCCACAGCTGAAGCAGCCAAGGAGCACTTTACTAGAATGCAGTAAGCAGAGACTAGAGATGACCCTGGGCAGTCAAGGAAGGAGACCTAAGGATGTAATTAAAAGGACTCACTTCTTAATACCACCACAATGGGGATTAAGTTCCAACACCATCATTCAAACAATGGCAGTTACGTTCAAGATAAATCTGGAAACTTAATTTTGTTTAAGTGTGATGAAATCATTCTGGTAAAATTTTAAAATAATCTCCTGATACACACAGACGCACACACACACACAGCATTTCATTTTTCAATGCATTTTAATTTATTTGTATTAAACATTTTTCTTAGTGTTATCTCTCCTTATGACAAATTATTCATATTACTATGTATGAGAAACTCAACTTTTAAAAAAGTGAGGCTCAACAGGTATAGAACTGAAACTCAAGCCTCTGCTTTAGGAAAAAGAGCCAAAAGAGCCAACTTGCTAAATTTCCTGTATAATATACGTATGACAATGAAACTATCACCCTAAAACTGGAAAACCTGAGAAAGCACTCTGCTACTATAAACATGTGAGATTACTAAGGTCATTTGAAGGTAATTAGAAAATGAGCTCATTCAATGATCATACGTTACTTCTCAAACAAATGTTGCATATGGGACAAAGGTAGATGATTTGTTTTATGAGATATATTAAAATGAATATACTACCAATTTTATGACACCTTCCCCACAACTGTTTGGAAATATTAATAATAGATCTAATGGCTATTTGAAATTCCTTCAGAACAATCTAAATTTTTTGAAAGTATTCTCATTAAATTCATTATATTTCATTGTGACCAAGAGGGATTTATTCTAGATATGTAAGGCTGGTTCAACATCGGAAAAATAAAATCAAAATAAGTCACCATATCTCCAAGCTAAAATGTAAAAATATGCCCATAAAATTTACTCAGAGAAAGCATTTGATGAAATATGACACCCATTTTTCAGCAAGTGGGGAATAGAAAGGAATTATCTCAATTTCATGGAGTGTCTACATAAGCCTGTATCTAACATCATACTGATGTTAAAAGACTGAATACTTTCCCTTTCAAACAAGGAATAAGTCAAGAATGTCTGTTTTTTCTATTGAACAGACATTCAGACAGAATTTCCAGTGAGTTCAATAAGGCAAGAAAAGCAAACAAACAAACAAAAAGAGATATCATTTATAAAGGAAGAAATAAATCTGCACTACTTGAAGATGGCATGACCATTTACATAGAAAATTCCAAGGGATTTAAAAAAACAAACAAACTAAATCTTTTAGACCAAATAAGTGAGTCTAGCAATGTCATAGAATCAACACACAAAAATCAATAACATTTATATAGACTAACAATAAACACGTAGAAACTTAAATTAAAAATGCAACGCCATTTACAGTTGCTCCACAAATAAATTCTTAAAGAAATCTATATTAGTCAGGATTCTCTGGAGAAACAGAAATAATGTATACATATGTATAAGATGATTTTTTATGGGAATTGGTTTACACAGTTGTGAAAAATGAGAAGTCTCAAAATGTGCTGTCTGCAAGCAGGAGAACCAGGAAAGAAGGTGGTAAAATTTAGTCTGAGTCCGAAGGACTGAAAATCAGTGGAGCCAAGGGTGTCATTCCAACTCTGAGGCTGAGAGCTTGGGTTTGGTAGTGGTGACACTGGTGCAAATCATGGAGTCCAAAGAGTGAACAACCAGGGGCTCCAACCAGGAACGTGTTGGAGGCAGGAGAAAATGTATGTCCCAACTCAAGAAAAGTAAGCAAATTTGCCCTTCCTCCACCTTTTTGTTCTATTTAGGCCCTCAAGGGACTGGATGATGCCTCACCTCGGTGAGTAATCTTCTTTACTCAGTTAACTGATTCAAATACTAATCTCTTCTGGAAACACCCTGACAGACGCATCTAGAAACAATGTTTTGCCAGCTATTTGACCATCCCTTAACCCCATCAAGGTGACACATACAATTATCACAGGTCTATGTGTGGGATATGTAAGTTTAAAATTACAAAATACTGATTGATAAAATTTTAAATTACCTAAATGAATATGGAAATACATAATGTTTATAGATTGGAAAACTGAACAGAATAAAGAGATAATTTCTTCCCTGATTGGTGTATAGGCTTTAAACAATTTCTACCAAAATCCCGGCAAGATTTTTGTAGACATAGACAAGTTTCTTCTAAATTTTATATTGAAAGGTACAGGCCCTAGACCAGGTAAAATAATCTTAACAAAGAAGAGTAAAAAGGGAACATTTACTTCACTTGATATAAGGCCTACTATATATCCAAAATAATCAAAATAGTGCAATAATCACAGAGGGCTAGACACATAGGTCAATAGGACAGAATAGAGAACCTAGAAATAGACCCACAAAGCTGTGCCCAACTGAATTTTGACAAAGGGGCAAAAGATATTCAGTAGAAAAATGACAGCCCTTTCAACAAGTGGTGATGGAGAAATTAAACATCCACAAGAAAAAATATTAACATTGACCTAACTAAAAATGATCACCAATTTAAATACAAAATGTGAATTCATAAAATGTTTAGAAAAAATATAGGAGAAAATTTGAGGGTATAGGGTTAGCCAAAGAACTCTTAGACATGACACCAAAAACATGCCCTATTAAAGAAAAAATTAACAATTTGGATCTCATCAATATTTTTAAGAACTTTTACTACATAAAATCACATGTGAAGAAAATGAAGTCAAGGTATGGAATGAGAGAAAATATTTGCAAATCACATTATCAGCAATGAACTAGTATACAAAATATGATTTAAAGCTTTTAAAACTCAACAGTTAAAAAATTTAGTAAGAAAATGAATAAAAATATTGAGACAGTTTACCAAAGAGGTTACACAGATGGCAAATAAGCACATGAAAAAATGCTCAACATAAAAAATGCAGATAAAAATCACAATGACAAATCACTACACACCTATCAAATGACTAAAATTTAAAAAAAATAGTGAAAACACCAAATGTTCGCAAAAATTCTGAGAAATTGCACCATTCTTACATTGCTGGAAATATAAAATGATACAGCCACTCTGGAAAACAATTTTAACAGTCTTATAAAAGTAAATATGCAATTACTGTATGGCAATTGTACTCACGGGCATTTATCACAGAGAAAAAATTATGTTCATCCAAAAGCTTGTAAACGAATACAGCACTTTTATTCATAATAGTAAGAACACAGATAAACACTGAAAATAGCACAGATACTCTTCAACATGTTAACATGTGAACAACACATGACCGGTGTACCAAACTGTTATCTACATGCCATTGATTACTATTCAGCAATAAAAAGAAGCTCTATTAATACCTGCAACAACTTTAAAGGATTTTCAGGGAATTATGCTAGGTGAAAAGAATCAATCCTAAAAGGTTGCATAGTGTATGATTCCGTTTATATAATGCTTTGAGATAAAATTTTATTTATTTATTTGTTTATTTTATTTATTTATTTTTAAGACAGAGTCTTGCTCTCTCACCCAGGCTGGAGTGCAGTGGCACCATCTCAGCTCACTGTAATCTCCATCTCCTTGGTTCAAGTAATTCTCGTGCCTCAGTCTCCTGAGTAGCTAAGATTACAGACCATGTGCCATCACACCAAGCTATTTTTTTGTAGAGACAGGGTTTTGCCATGTTGGCCAGGCTGGTCTTGAACTCCCGGCCGCAAGAGATCCGCCTGTCTCCATCTCCCAAAGTGCTGGGATTACAGGCATTTGCCTGGCAAGATAAACTTTTATAAATGGAAAACAGAGTAGTGGTTGTATGGAGTTAGACAACCTGGTAAGTGGTGGTGTGCAGGAGGGAGGTGGGTGTGATAATAAAAGAGTAAAATCTATGTGAGGTGATAGGTTTGGATCCCCAAATATGAAATCTCACGTTCAATTGTAATCCCCAGTTTTGGAGGTGAGGCCTGAAAACAGGTGATTGGATCATGGAGGTGGATTTTTCCCTCTGTATTGTTTCGCAATGGTGAGTGAATTCTCACATGATCCTGTTGCTTAAAAGTATATAGCACCTCCTTCCTCTCTCTCTTCCTCCTGCTCCAGCCATGTGAAGTGCTGGCTTCCCCTTCACCTTCCATTATGATTGAAAGTTTCCTGAGGCCTCCACAGAAGCTGAGAACATGCCAGCCTCATGTTCCTGTACAGTTGACAGAACTATGAGCCAATTAAACCTATTTTCTTTATAAATTACCATCTCAGGTAGTTCCTTATAGCAGTGCAAAAGTGGACTAACACATGAGGGATCCTTGTGGTGAGAGAACTGTTCAATATTTTTATTGTGGTGGTGTATACACAATCTACACTTGTGAAAAAATTATATAGAGCTAAATGTACATACACACACTCACAAACAAGTACAGGAAGAACTAAGGAAATTTGAATAGGATCATTAGCTTGTATCAATGTGAATATCTTGGTGTGATATTGTGCTATAGTTTTGAAAAATGTTACCATTGTGGAACTCTGATAAAGGAAATAATAGGATATCTCTGTTACTTGCATGTGAGTCTAAAATTATCTCAACAAAATCTTCAATTAAAAAACTATTATATTAGAAAAAAGAAAATTTATATTTAGGGCTAAAGCTCAATAATTTTTTAATGATATTGCCATTTTCCCACTGTTGATAAAATATTTTCTTATTGTGTCTTAATTTGATAAAAAAGTTTAATATTGGGTAATTTTGTCTTGGAGAAAATCATTTATTTACAGGTACATATGCAGCCACTGTGTTAGATATAAAACCCTTAAAACAATATTTACAATCATGGCAATATGACCTACTACACTGACTGTAAGTTACAATTTCAGTCACCTATCACTAAAACCTATATATTATTATTTATTGGGCACTAACTTATTTAGTGTTTTACAGACATTTTAAACCATTTCACCTGAAGAAAATCTTTCCTAAAAGACCATGTAGTATAAAGTCAGACTGTGAACTGGTACATCAAACAGCCTGTTCTGACAAATGAAATTGCTAAGCATTGTAGTAAGTATATAAATGAGCTGGAGCTCTTGTTGAAGGCTGTACAATCAATCTGACTTTGAAATGAATGGGTTATCTTGATAATAGTTTTGTTTGTGTGTCTGATACTCAGCTGAATCTGTTAATATAAGTAAAACTTGGAAGTAGACACCAAATCTCTTTTTTTTTTTCCTTGAAAATCAAACATCTTGTTGATGAACTGGCTTTCAGAACTAAATTTAATGTATTTAATTTATTAGCATCAAACTTATAACTCATAGGAAGAAAAAACAAAAAAAAAGCCAAGACTGCTTACTTCAGTTAAGGTTAAATTATATATAGGCAAAGCATCTACAGTGTGGGCTATGCAGGCATAATGCAGACTATATTTATCTCTAAAATCTCCTTCTTTCTCCCCTACAGTAAACTCTAAGACCTTTTTACTAAATGTTAGTGGAAAGGAATACCAAATCATCAACAACTTTTAGTTCTCTGTGTCACTGCTGTACTTTTATCATTATCCTAGTAATAAGTACACTAGTGGGGAAATCTACATTCATAATGAATGATATAGTTTCTATATTGGAGAATGTGGGCAAAGAATACAGTGAGCCAGTTAACCTATTTCTATTAGTCCACTTTCATGCTGCTTATAAAAACATACTTGAGACTGGGAAGAAAAGGAGATTGAATTGGACTTATGGTTCTACATGGTGGGGAGGCCTCAGAATCATGGCGGGAAGCAAAAAGTACTTCTTACATGGCAGTGACAAGAGAAAATGAGGAAGAGGCAAAAGCAGAAGTCTCTGATAAAACCATCAGATCTCATGAGACTTATTTACCACCACGAGAACAGTATGGGGAAACTGCCCCCATGATTCAAATTATCTCCCACCAGGTCTCTCCCACAACAGGTGGGAATTATGGGAGTACAATTCAAGATGAGATTTGGGTAGGGACACAGAGCCAAACCGTATCATTGTTAAAGGGAAAAATCTTAGCTAAAATTAAAGCAATCCTAGCTAAACTTTCTAAAAATCTACAACCAAAGGCACAGATTTGTGCCACAAACTTCAAGAAAGAGGAAATGAGTATTAATAGCTTCAAGCCAGTTGGAGAAACTAAGCAGATAATACGAATTCAAAAATATTTTTAATTAGATAATGCAGGACTAAAGTAATAATAATGAATGAATTAATTAAACCATACTGTAAGTGGCTTAACATTTCATAGAAAGTTTTTATTTTTCCCCCACTTTGGCTAATTGGATCATTTCCACATGAATGAAACACATGCTAAATTATTTATAGATAATTACATGGCTGTCCTCTTACTAAAATATTAAGACACAGTTGTCCCACAGGAAACATTGCAACTGACACAGGGACATCACAAAATGAATAGCTGAGGAAGTAATGAAGAGAAGTTATAAGAAAAGCCCACAAAACTAGAGCTATGTTTATTAAAATTAATTTATTTTTTAGAATGCTGCAGGTACTTTTAAAAACTTTTTTCATCCTCTGACCTTTCTCTTTCAAGAAAAATGGCTCGTGTCAGTTTTTTAAATTAGGTTTATGTAAAAATTTCTATTAGAAATTAGACAACAAATATATTTTGATTAAATTTATAAGCAGTATTCTACTCCTCAATGATCATGACTATAGAAAAGAGGGGCACCATGATCTGTAGTATAACTGAAGTAAGCCAGCTTTTTATTTAATTATAACATGATTAATATCTAAATAAAGTGCTTCAGGTCACGCTAGTTGACACAGGAGCTGAGTATTTTCACCTAAGACTAATCACGAATGAGAATTTTAGGTACTGCTCTCTTCAGGCACTGTGGGCACAAATTAAGCAAACTTTTGCACTGTTAATCTGCAGTTGCCAATTCACTTGATGACATTTTGGCTAAAGAAATTGCCCATTAAGTCACACATGTGACCTAAGTAACATCCTCCTCTCAAATATTAAGTTACTATGGGCCAAATAAAATATATTTAATTACATGTGTTCAACCTACTCTTTTTATCTCTACTGCCAACTAATAAAAATCATTCTGGCTTTTGTCTCTTCACTTCACTCCATGCCTCCATCATTTAGGAAAAGTTCTGGGCCAACCAGTCTAGTTAAGGAGTTTGTGTGATCTAGAATCAATAGAATGGAGAAAGATAGATATCAATAGATAGAGATACACAATGGATATCTCTCTATCAATAGATAGAGATACACAATCATCTAAACTGGGATATAGAATATTTTTTCATAGATATGGAGAGAAATGTGTCCCCAGAATAAGAAATAAAGAACTATAGAAAGAACAAAAGTGGAGAAAAAGAGGAAAAAATCCTTAAATATAAATTTTGGGGGGATTTTTAAGGGTTTTTTTGTATGACATTCATTATTAATTTGAGAATATAGCTTGAACAGAGAAACTTTAGTAAATCTGCAAGATAAGAAAGATACTAAGGAGTAGGTGGAGAAAACTTACTTTAAGAAATAATACTATGAATTAAGCTTAGGATTATTTTAAGTAATTTTTCAGACATACCAATTAAAGATTACAATGTTTTTTATGTACTTTGAGGCCCATTGCATAGGTTCTCAGGCTGTCACCTGAAATTCCAAATAATTTCTGTAGATAATCTACCTTTAAGGAGGTAGAGCAGAGCCTCTATTCTTTTTCTTATTATTTTTTGAGACAGGGTCTTGCTCTGTCATCCAGGCTGAAGTAAAGTGGCACAACTCAGCTCATTGCAGCCTCAACCTCCCAGTCTCAAGCAATCCTCCCACCTCAGCATACTGAGTAGCTGGGTCTACAGACGTTTGCCACCATGCCTGGCTAATTTGTTTTTATTTTTTGTAGAGAAGGTGTTTCGCCATGTTGCCCAGGCTGGTCTCAAATTCCTGGGCCAAGCAATTCACCTGCCTCAGCCTCCCAAAGTGTTGGGATTAAGGCGTGAGCCACCACTAAGAGCCTCTATTCTTTAAGTGAGAGCTACACAGAGTAATTTCCTTCTAAAGAGTAGAGGATGGAAAAAAATAAGTTCACTGAGGAGAAATCTGAAAAACTAATTCAGCCATGCAATCAAAGTCAGTATTAGCAGTCACAAGTAATGTTGATAGTATAGATCCTTGGCATGACTTGAAGAAAATGATATTTTATTTCTGTGATCTTCCTTTTTGAAGAATGTAACCACAGCCTAATCATGAGAAAAACATCAGGCAAACCCCAGCTTCTACAAAGCATGACTAGTACTTCTCGGCACTTTCAAGGTCACTAAAAGTAAGGAAAGTCTGAAAAACTGTTGTAGCCAAGAAGCATCTAAGAAGATATATTAACTAAGTGCAATGAACTGTTGTAGATGGAATCCTACACAGACAAAAAAGATACGTTAACGATTAAGAAAAGCCGAATAAAGTGGGGGCTTTAGTTAATAACAATATATTAATATTGGTTTAATTATAATAAATGAGCATATAATGTAAGAAATTAACAGTAGGAGCAACCGGGTTAAAAGTATATGGCAACTCTTTGTACTATCTTCACAATTTTTCTTTCAATATAAACTGTCCCAAAATTGTTTACTTAAAATGTTACATTACAAAACTTTAACGTATTTTCTGTTCTTGTCAAAAAGGGACTAACTCAATTAATATGACTCAGTACTGTCCATATTTTTCTTTTGTATTTATCTGTAACAAAGATGTAAACTTTAAGGCACAACTTTTCTCTTGCCCCTACGTTAAAACAGGCATGAAAATACATGCCAACACATAAGGATGGAGAAGTAGAAAGATGAGAACATGGATTCTTGATGGCATTGTTATGCTGCCTTTTAAAATTTCTGAGCTGCTTAACATCAGACTTCTTACTGCAGGAAATAAATAAGTGCTCATTTTTTTAGTTTTCTAATACACTGAGGAACCAACAAGAGTGCCCCACAGGAAGAAAGGTCAAAAATGTTGCTTCTACCATAAACATCATATTACAACAATACCAGCATTGCTTTGCCTTTCTTCCACATTATGCCCTTTTGTAGAATCTTCAATGCAGCAGTTAGCTAGTGCAGAGGAAACGGATTTAGGTGTGGGAAAGCAGCTGATCCTGCCTTCTAAGCTTCTCTGAAGGCATCCAAGGCTTCAGCAAATCTGTGTTAGGGAAAAGGAAGAAGATATATTTGGTTAAGTTTTCAAAATTGATGTTATAACATACGGTCTGGAGCTATATTATACTGGACTAGACTTTTGTCATCTCAAAGTAGACTTTATCTCAAAGGCATAAGAAATTTATAAGGTTTTCCCAAATTTTAAACCAAGAGGAAAAGAATAATAAGTTTCAGGAGAGGAATTGAAGGGACAATGAAAATCCAGTTAAAGTCATTCATTTCTTCACTACCAAGTCCGGCACATTGAATAAATCAGTTGCATAGGTTTTTACAAAATTTAAGAAGATCCCTGGTCTCCAGTAATTTGTGTTTTTCAACCAACAAAAGCTCTTAAAAAACAATAAGAGCCTATATATTTTGCACACAAGGGAGAAGACATACTTCAACAACAATAACTGCAACAATAACAAAAGATCTTGATGCATTAGCATAAAGTCAAAATTTAAAATACTAAAAATATAACTGTCTGCGCTTCAGGACTAAAATGTAAACCATAAAAACCCTTTCGTTTATTCTTGAATGATTTTTCTTTTGTCAATACCTTTTCATCTTCTTTTTCCACATCTTTTAAAATTATTGTTCATGTTTCCTTGGTTTAAATTATCTAAATATAGATAAAGGCTATATTTCTCTAACAAGGTGAGAGATAGGTTAATAACATTACATGAATCATCCTTCAATGTGATAGCAAGAAAGAGTACATAAGTTGGCAAAGTAGCTATGATACAAACCAATTAGAAACACTGGCCATGTTTTATTAAATCTGAAATCAAACTGAAGTTGTTAAAACAAAGTATAGTAAAGAATATTTTAATAAAATACAAAGTATATAGTACTAACATATAAATTGCTAATAAGAAAATTAAAGTTAGTTAATGAAAACACTACCTCAGAGCTACATTATATACTATATGTGCAAAAGTAATAAAATCATGGAAATTTTAATATTCAAGAATGTGTAAGAATGGACATTTAAAGAAACACTGAAGAAACATTAAGTTTCTTGAATGCGGTTTTGAAGATATGAAAGGTTTGTTGTATTATAAATAAACATATAAGTGCACAGGCCACAGTGGAGTAAAATTGCTGAGGCAATATAAAAATCGAGAATTCCACAAGCAAACATAAAAAAAAGTGTTAAAGATTAAATGTGCATTACAAGAATTCCATAAGCAAACACAATACAGCACAACAAATGTAATAATTATTTTTCCTTATACCAAGAAGTAACTTATACCTTTATAGCACTTTCTACCAATATTGACCATGTTACTTAATAAGGTTAAAGTTTTCTTGATTTTCTGGAGAAGCCACATTTACAAAGTTACTCCAGTGATTTTTAACATATGAATTCTCTGTACAATGCTAAAAAGTGGTTATAAAATCTTGCACATAGTTATTCTTTTCTACATGAGCCAAGAAACATCGTTATTACTTTTTAACTAAGATTTATATGCCTCAAACTCCTACTCTGTTATAGAAACATCCACAAGTTTGGCATTGCATTCAGAAGTGTTTAATTCCTTCAAGTTTTTGAATATTGAGAAATGAAGCTGTCACTAATATTTGGCATATATACCATTCTCCACATTTCTTATAAGTTACCAACAACTGTCTATTGATTTCACCTGGAAGATCTCCATATCTTATGCTGTGAACAAGATGACAATCCATAGTTACTTTACCTAACCTGAGCTTCTACTCTATTTGACCAATATTTTGTTATTTCTTCCCAATCTCCCTTGCAGAAAAGAGTAAGATAAAATGAACTTTTAAAATCTCTAACATCCATTAATATTTTTCCGTTAGTCCCAAGTCTCCGGCTCCTCTTGCTCTAAATTTAGATTTAAAATATCATGGCCGCTCCTAAGCATTTTTGATGCATGTGCTTCTTATCTGGGCATTAGCCTTCCTGACATTATTCTTACAAGTCTGTGAAACATTTTATACACCTTGCTTTCTGTCTGTCATCATCTGTCTGTCCCCTCCTGTGTACTTTTGCTTTTTATATTTATATTAAAAAGTTTATATAAAAAACTAATTATAACTACTTTATATAAACTGTTAGTTTATATAAAAAAACTAATTTACACTCCCACCAACAGTGTAAAAGCGTTCCTATTTCTCCACATCCTCTCCAGCATCTGCTGTTTCCCACCATTTTAATGATCACCATTCTAACTGGCGTGAGATGTTATCTCACCGTCGTTTTGATTTGCATTTCTTTGATGACCAGTGATGATGAGCTTTTTTTCATACATTTGTTGGTGGCATAAATGTCTTCTTTTGAGAAGTGTCTGTTCATATCCTTCGCCCACTTTTTTATGGGGTTGTTTTATCTTATAAATTTGTTTAAATTCTTCATAGATTCTGTATATTAGCCCTTTGTCAGATGGATAGATTGCAACAATTTTCTCCCATTATGTAGGTTGCCTGTTCAATCTGATGATACTTTCTTTTGCTGTGCAGAAGCTCTTTAGTTTAATTAGATCCTATTTGTTAATTCTGGCTTTTGTTGCAGTTGCTTTTGGTGTTTTAATCATGAAGTCTTTGCCCTTGCCTATGTCCTCAATGATATTGCCTAGATTTTCTTCTAGGGTTTTTATGGTTTTAGGTCTTATGTTTAAGTCTTTCATCTTGAGTTAACTTTTGCATGAGGTGTAAGGAAGGAATCCAGCTTTAGCTTTCTGCATATGGCTACCCAGTTTTCCCAACACCATTTATTAAATAGGGAATCCTTTGTTCATTGCTTGTTTTTGTCAGGTTTGTCAAAGATCAGATGGTTGTAAAGGTGTAGTGTTAATTCTGAGGCCTCTGTTCTGTTCCATTGGTCTATATATTTGTTTTGGTACAAGTACCATGCAGTTTTGGTTACTGTAGCCTTGCAGTATAATTTGATGTCTGGTAGTGTGATGCCTCCAGCTTTGTTCTTTTTGTTTAGAATTGTCTTGGCTATGTGGGCTCTTTTTTCGTTCCACATAAAGTTTAAAGTAGTTTTTTCCAGTTCTGTGAAGAAAGTCAATGGTAGCTTGATGGGGATGGCATTGAATCTGTAAGTTGCTTTGGGCAGTACGGTCATTTTCACTATATTGATTCTTCCTATCCATGAGCATGGAATATTCTTCCATTTGTTTGTGCCCTCTCTTATTTCCTTGATCAGTGGTTTGTAGTTCTGCCTGAAGAGGTCCTTCACATCCCTTGTAAGTTGTATTCCTAGGTATTTTATTCTCTTTGTAGCAACTGTTAATGGGAGTTCACTCATAATTTGGCTTTCTGTTTTTCTGTTATTTCTGTATAGGAATGCTTGTGATTTTTGCACATTGATTTTGTATCCTGAGACTTTCCTGAAGTTGTTTATCAGCTTAAGGAGATTTGGGGCTGAGACGATGGGGTTTTCTAAATACACAATCATGTCATCTGCAAACAGCGATGATTTGACTTCCTCTTTTCCTAATTGAATACGTTTTATGTCTTTCCCTTGCCTTATTGCCTTGGCCAGAACTTCCAATGCTATGTTCAACAGGAATGGTGGGAGAGGGCATCCTTGTCTTGTGTGGTTTTCAAAGGGAATGCTTCCAGGTTTTGCCCATTCAGTATGATATTGGCTGTGGGTTTGTCATAAATAACTCTTATTATTTTGAGATAATTTCCATTAATATTTAGTTTATTGAGAGTTTTTCGCATGAAGGGCGATTTAATTTTGTCAAAGGCCTTTTCTGCATCTATTGAGATAATCATGTGTTTTTTGTCATCGGTTCTGTTTATGTGATGGATTATGTTTACTGATTTGCTATATTGAACCAGCCCTGCATCCCAGGGATGAAGCCAACTTGATGGTGGTGGATAAGCTTTTTGATATGCTGCTGGATTCAGTTTGCCAGTATTTTATTGAAGATTTTCGCATCGATGTTCATCAGGGATATTGGCCTGAAATTTTCTGTTTTTATTGTGTCTCTGCCAGGTTTTGGTATCAGGATGATGCTGGCCTCATAAAATGAGTGAGGGAGGATTCCCTCTTTTTCTATTGTTTGGAATAGTTTCAGAAGGAATGGGACCAGCTCCTCTTTGTACCTCTGGTAGAATTCGGCTGTGAATCTGTCTGTTCCTGGGCTTTTCTTGGTTGGTAGGCTATTAATTACTGCCTCAATTTCAGAACTTGTTATTGGTCTATTCAGGGATTCAACTTCTTCCTGGTTTAGTTGTGGGAGGGTGTATGTGTTCAGGAATTTATCCGTTTCTTCTAGATTTTCTAGTTTATTTGCATAGAGGTGTTTATAGTATTCTCTGATGGTAGTTGGCATTTCTGTGGGATCAGTGGTGATATCCCCTTTATCATTTTTTCTTCTGTCTATTTGATTCTTCTCTCTTTTCTTCTTATTAGTCTGGCTAGTGGTCTATTTTGTTGATCTTTTCAAAAAAAACAGCTCCTTGATTCATTGATTTTTTTGAATTTTTTTCTGTATCTCCTTCAGTTCTGCTCTGATCTTAGTTATTTCTTGCCTTCTGCTAGCTTTTAAATTTGTTTACTCTTGCTTCTCTAGTTCTTTTAATTGTGATTTTAGGGTGTTGATTTTAGATCTTTCCTGCTTTCTCTTTTGGGCATTTGGTGCTATAAATTTCCCTCTACATACTGCTTTAAATGTGTCCCACAGATTATGATATGTTGTGTCTTTGTTCCTATTGGTCTCAAAGAACATCTTCATTTATGCCTTAATTTCGTTATTTGCCCAAGAGTCATTCAAGAGCAGGTTGTTCAGTTCCCATGTAGTTGTGCAGTTTTGAGTGAGTTTTTTTATTTTTTGTTTTTTTGTTTTTTGTTTTTTGTTTTTTGTTTTTTTGAGACGGAGTCTCCTTCTGTCACCCAGGCTGGAGTGCAGTGGCAGGATCTCAACTCACTGCAAGCTCCGCCTCCCGGGTTCACCCCATTCTCCTGCCTCAGCCTCTGGAGTAGCTGGGACTACAGGCGCCCGCCACCACGCCCTGCTAATTTTTTGTATTTTTAGTAGAGACGGGGTTTCACCGTCTTAGCCAGGATGGTCTCAATCTCCTGACCTCGTGATCCACCCGCCTAGGCCTCCCAAAGTGCTGGGATTACAGGCATGAGCTACCACGCCCGGCCGTGAGTTTCTTAATCCTGAAGTTCTAATATGATTGTACTGTGGTCTGAGAGACTGTTATGATTTCTGTTCTTTTGCATTTGCTGAGGAGTGTTTTGCTTCCAATTATGTGGCCAAGTTTACAGTAAGTGTGATGTGGTGCTGAAAAGAATGTATATTCTGTTGATTTGCCATGGAGAGTTCTATAGAAGTCTATTAGGTCCACTTGGTGCAGAGCTGAGTTCAAGTCCTGGATATGCTTTTTGATTTTCTGTCTGGTTGATCTGTCTAATATTGACAGTGAAGTGTTAAAGTCTCCCACTATTATTGTGTGGGAGTCTGTCTCTTTGTAGGTCTCTAAGAACTTGCTTTATAAATCTGGGTGATCCTGTATTGTGTGCATATATATTTAGGATAGTTAGCTCTTCTTTTTTTTTTTTTTTTTTTTTCTGGAGATGAAGACTCACACTTGTTGCTCAGTCCTGAGTGCAGTGGCATGATCTCGGCTCACTGTAACCTTCTCCTCCCTGGTTCAAGCGATTCTCCTGCCTCAGCCTCCCGAGTAGCTGGGACTACAGGTGTGTGCCACCACACCCAGCTAATTTTTGTATTTTTAGTGAAGACCTGGTTTCACCGTGTTGGCCACGCTAGTCTCAAATTCCTGATCTCAAGCAATCCACCCACCTCAGCCTCCCAAAGTACTGGGATTACAGATGTGAGCCACCATGCCCAGCAGCTAGCTCTTCTTGTTGCATTGATCCCTTTACCATTATGTAATGCCCTTTTTTATCTCTTTTGATCTTCGTTGGTTTATAGTCTATTTTATCAGAGA
This sequence comes from Gorilla gorilla gorilla, assembly GCF_029281585.2. Taxonomy (NCBI): domain Eukaryota; kingdom Metazoa; phylum Chordata; class Mammalia; order Primates; family Hominidae; genus Gorilla; species Gorilla gorilla. The sequence continues at coordinate 28,143,571 of NC_073239.2, read as the reverse complement.
CTAAGATTGCAACCCCTGCTTTTTTTTTTTTTTTTTTGGCTTTCCATTTGCTTGGTAAATATTCCTCCATCATTTTATTTTGAGCCTATGTGTGTCTTTGCACGTGAGATGGATTTCCTGAATACAGCACACTACTGGGTTTTGACTCTTATCCAATTTTCCAGTCTGTGTCTTTTAATTGGAGCATTTAGCCTGTTTACATTTAAGGTTAATATTGTTATGTGTGAATTTGATCCGGTTATTATGATGCTAGCTGTTTATTTTTCATGTTAACTGATGCAGTTTCTTAGCGTCGATGGTCTTTACAACTTGGTATTTTTTTTTTTTTTTTTAGTTTATCATTTCTTTTTTTTATTATTATGCTTTAAGTTTTAGGGTACATGTGCACATTGTGCAGGTTAGTTACATATGTATACATGTGCCATGCTGGTGCACTGCACCCACTAACTCATCATCTAGCATTAGGTATATCTCCCAATGCTATCCCTCCCCCCTCCCCCCACCCCACCACAGTCCCCAGAGTGTGATATTCCCCTTCCTGTGTCCATGTGTTCTCATTGTTCAATTCCCACCTATGAGTGAGAACATGCACTGTTTGGTTTTTTGTTCTTGTGATAGTTTACTGAGAATGATGATTTCCAATTTCATCCATGTCCCTACAAAGGACATGAACTCATCATTTTTTATGGCTGCATAGTATTCCATGGTGTATATGTGCCACATTTTCTTAATCCAGTCTATCATTGTTGGACATTTGGGTTGGTTCCAAGTCTTTGCTATTGTGAATAATGCCACAATAAACATACGTGTGCATGTGTCTTTATAGCAGCATGATTTATAGTCCTTTGGGTATATACCCAGTAATGGGATGGCTGGGTCAAATGGTATTTCTAGTTCTAGATCCCTGAGGAATCGCCACACTGACTTCCACAAGGGTTGAAGTAGTTTACAGTCCCACCAACAGTGTAAAAGTGTTCCTATTTCTCCACATCCTCTCCAGCACCTGTTGTTTCCTGACTTTTTAATGACTGCCATTCTAACTGGTGTGAGATGGTATCTCATAGTGATTTTGATTTGCATTTCTCTGATGGCCAGTGATGATGAGCATTTTTTCATGTATTTTTTGGCTGCATAAATGTCTTCTTTTGAGAAGTGTCTGTTCATGTCCTTCGCCCACTTTTTGATGGGGTTGTTTGTTTTTCTCTTGTAAATTTGTTTGAGTTCATTGTAGATTCTGGATATTAGCCCTTTGTCAGATGAGTAGGTTGCGAAAATTTTCTCCCATTTTGTAGATTGCCTGTTCACTCTGATGGTAGTTTCTTTTGCTGTGCAGAAGCTCTTTAGTTTAATTAGATCCCATTTGTCAATTTTGTCTTTTGTTGCCATTGCTTTTGGTGTTTTGGACATGAAGTCCTTGCCCATGCCTGTGTCCTGACTTCAAACTATACTACAAGGCTACAGTAACCAAAACAGCATGGTAATGGTACCAAAACAGAGATATAGATCAATGGAACAGAACAGAGCCCTCAGAAATAACGCCGCATACCTACAACTATCTGATCTTTGACAAACCTGAGAAAAACAAGCAATGGGGAAAGGATTCCCTATTTAATATATGGTGCTGGGAAAACTGGCTAGCCATATGTAGAAAGCTGAAACTGGATCCCTTCCTTACACCTTATACAAAAATCAATTCAAGATGGATTAAAGATTTAAACGTTAGACCTAAAACCATAAAAACCCTAGAAGAAAACCTAGGCATTACCATTCAGGACATAGGCAACTTGGTATGTTTTTGTAGTGCCTGGGACCAGTTGTTCCTTTCCATGTTTAGTGCTTCCTTCAGGAGCTCTTGTAAGGCAGGCCTGGTGGTGACAAAATCTCTCAGCATTTGCCTTGTCTGTAAAGAATTTTATTTCTCCTTCACTTATGAAGCTTATTTTGGCTGGATATGAAATTCTGGGTTGAAAATTCTTTTCTTTAAGAATGTTGAATATTGGCCCCCACTCTCTCTTGCTGCAGAGAGATCCGCTGTTAGTCTGATGGGGTTCCCTTTGTGGGTAACCCAACCTTTCTCTCTGGCTGTCCTTAACCTTTTTTCCTTCATTTCAACCTTGGTGAATCTAACAATTACATGTCTTGGGGTTGCTCTTCTCAAGGAGTATCTTTGTGGTGTTCTCTTTATTTCCTGAATTTGAATATTGGCCTGCCTTGCTAGGTTGGGGAAGTTCTCCTAGATAATAACCTGAAGAGTTTTCTCCAACTTGGTTCCATTCTCCCTGTCACTTTCAGCTATGGCAATCAAACGTAGATTTTGTCTTTTCATATAGTGCCATATTTCTTGGAATCTGTTCATTTCTTTTCACTCTTTTTTCTCTAATCTTGTCTTCTCACTTTATTTCATTGAGTTGATCTTCAAACTCTGATATCCTTTCTTCTGCTTGATCGATTCAGCTATTGATACCTCTGTATGCTTCATGAAGTTCTCATGCTGTGTTTTTCAGCTGCATCAGGTCATTTATGTCCTTCTGTAAACCGGTTATTCTAGTTAGCAATTCGTCTAACCTTTTTTCAAGGTTCTTAGCTTCCTTGAATTGGTTTAGAACATGCTTCTTTAGCTTGGAGGAGTTTGTTATCACCCACCTTCTAAAGCCTACTTCTGTCAATTCGTCAAACTCATTCTCTGTCCAGTTTTATTCCTTTGCTGGCGAGGAGCTGTGATCCTTTGGAGGGGAGGAGGCATTCTGGTTTTTGGATTTTTCAGTCTTTTTGTGTTGGTTTCTCCCCATCTTCATGGATTTATCTACTTTTGGTCTTTGATGTTGGTGACCTTCGGATGGGGCCTCTGATTGGACATCCTTTTTGTTGATGTTGATACTATTCCTTTTTCTTTGTTAGTTTTTCTTCTAACAGTCAGGTCCCTCTGCTGTAGGTCTGCTGTAGTTTGCTGGAGGTCCCCTCCAAACCCTCTTTGCCTGGGTGTCTCCAGCAGAGGCTACAGAACAGCAAAGATTGCTGCCTGTTCCTTTCTCTGGAAGCTTTGTCCCAGAGGGACACCTGCCAGATGCCAGCCAGAACTCTCCTGTATAAGGTGTCTGTCGACCCCTGCTGGAAGGTGTCTCCCAGTCAGGAGGCACAGTGGTCAGGTACCCACTTGAGGAGGCAGTCTGTCTCTTAGCAGAGCTTGAACGCTGTGCTGGGAGATCTGCTGCTCTCTTCAGAGCTGTCAAGCCAGGATATTTAAGTCTGCTGAAGCTGTGCCCATAGCTGCCCCTTCCCCCAGGTGCTCTGTCTCAGTGAGATGGGGGTTTTATCTATAAGTCCCTGACTGGGGCTGCCGCCTTATTTTCAGAGATGCCCTCCCCAGACAGCAGGAATCTAGAGAGGCAGTCTGGCTGCAGCAGCCTTGCTGAGCTGGGGTGGGCTCTACCCAGTTCGAACTTCCCGGTGGCTTTGTTTATGCTGTGAGGGTGAAACTGCCTACACAAGCCTCAGCAATGGTGGATGCCCCTCCCTGCACCAAGCTCAGGCATCCCCGGTTGACCTCAGACTGCTGTGCTAGCAGCTAGAATCTCATGCCAGTGGATCTTAGCTTGCTGGGCTCCGTGGGGGTGAGACCCACTGAGCCAGACCACTTGGTTCCCTGGCTTCAGCCCCCTTTCCAGGGGAGTGAATGGTTCTGTCTTACTGGCATACCAGGTATGAAAAAAAGAAAAAAAAATCCTGCAGCTAGCTCGGTGTCTGCCAAAACGGTCGTGCAGTTTTGTGTTTGAAACCCAGGGCCCTGGTGGCATAGGCACTGGAGGGAATCTCCTGTTCTGCCAGTTGCAAAGACTGTGTGGAAAGCTTAGTATCTGGGCTGGAGTGCACTGTTCCTCCTAGTACAATCTCTCACGGCTTCCCTTGGCTGGGGGAGGGAGATCCGCTGACCCCTTATGTTTCTCGAGTGAGTCCATGCCCCACCCTGCTTTGGCTTTCACTCCATGGGCTGCACCCACTGTCCACCCAGTCCCAATGAGATGAACCAGGTACCTCGGTTGGAATTGGAGAAATCAGCTGCCTTCTGCATCAGTCTCGCTGGGAGCTGCAGACCGGAGCTGTTCCTATTCAGCCATATTGCCAGCAAATCCTACGTATGGTATTATTTAAATGTTCAAATGAAGAAATAAAAAGCTACACGTACAGGATATGAGATACAATTCTGAAACTATTGTACATGTATATCAGGGTTAATAATTAAATTCTTAATTATGAGATCCAAGTTTCTCACTGTCAGAGAAGAAAGTTACAGAAAAGTGTAAAAAGAAGGCTAGAATGAACTCCTTGGTACAGGATTAGATTTGGAGACATTAGTATGAATTTATGGTTAGATTAATATACATTCAGATGGTTAGATACAGATACCTGTGTATAAATAGATATGTCTGTATATACAGGTTACATTATATACATTTATTACCTATCTCTTCTTCAGAGAGTGATTAGAAGCAATGATATCTAGTAAAATCTAGCACAAACAGTGCCCAGGTCATATGTTTAAGCCACAAGTATTTGACTAATACATACTTTTGACCCTGAAATCACTTTTTTGGATACTTTATACATAGCTTCAATATGTGAGAATTACGTTTTACCTGTAGTATTCTAAATTAGCACAGTGCAGTAGGACTTTCTGTGATGAAAATATTCTATCTCAGTGCTATTCAATATAGGAGAATATAGGAGCTACTAATAATAACACCTAACTCTTGAACAATTGCAATGTGACTTATGAAACTAAAACACCTAACTTAATTGATTTCATTGTAATTTAATAGCCACAGGTGGCTAGTGGCTACTGTATTGGATAACAGAGTTTTCAGATAATCCATCAGATGTTATGTTGCCTCAAATCAAGGGACCACCATCCTAATTTTATATTAAAATAGAGCTGTTAAATACACTGCACTATATAAATATATTAAGCAAATAACTATTATAGAAAAGAAATACAAAAGGCATCACTTTAATATATATACGATAGAAAAACAATTATATTGTTGCAAATGTGTATTTGAAATTCAGGTGATTTTTAACCTATAAATGGGTTTGAGTTTTCTTTCTCTAATCCTAAGCAATTGATGTTTCCTTTCTTCTGTGCTCTGGATGAGGCATGTCTCTTTGAACTGGCTTATCTTATATTCTCTGTTTTCTTGAGACACAACCTGATGTGACCTGATGAAATGTGACACGCTTGTCACTTTTTGTTAAAAGTGAACAAATATTTGTTAAATGAACAAATATCCATGCAACTAGAATGTTTTCCCATTACTGGTTCCTGGCAGGTATTTGTCTAATGGCAAGGCCCTAAATGAAGGGAAAAAAACGTCAGCATTAAATAAGCAGCTGATGCCTCAACAAAAACAGTTAAAACATTAAGTTCAAAAGAAAAACATATATATGTTTTCAGGATTTTGTTGTCTTGCATTTTCATGGTCTCTTTTGCCACTGTTGAATAATTATTTCTAAAGTAAATGATCAGAACATATATTGGTTTGGAATGAGGAATAGATAGCAGGAAGTGATGAACTAAATACTGTATTCCTTTTTTGTGGAAAGCATATTTAGTGAAAAAGGAGAAAAATAGTGCAGACAGTGCATGATATATGACTAGAAGTTTTTCTTATTAGAATAATTTTCTGAATTGTCCAGGAGGCATTATATTGTAAGCCATGTTCTTAGTGATGCAGAAAATTTCTACTTATAATGCCATATGAATTTCACCTTCCACTATTATGAAAATGAGGAGTAACAAAAATATTCTCCATTTGCTTTCTGTTGCTCTCAAAATTATTAAGTTAATAATATGAAAAAATATTTATCTAAATGGCTATCTTTTAAAACGTCAATGCAAGGCAAAAAACAGTGCAATACCATTTGATTTAATTTCTACATGCTTGACAAAAGATAACATATGGTTGAAAGAATGTAGTTTAGCAAGTAAAAGTAAAACTAGAAATAATTTCAAGGAGGCAGAGTATTCTAGATTTACCTTTAGCTGTCACAGATAAAAAGGATTAATTAATGAAGTCTGCACTCCATAGATAAAGAACTCCATTGGTACTTTGTTAATTTTCTTGAAAGAAAGATAGTCCAGGTTGAATTTCCTCTTTAGCTTGAAATGGATTCCAGTTTTTCTTTCTTAATATCAGGAGAAAAAGAAAAGCAGCGTATTAAAGCTAAAATTTAATCGTAAATATTACATTAGTAATATCCTTCAAAAATTTGCCTAAATATGTAATATGTGTATATAAAGTCATGAATATCATAAACTTCACAAGAAATCATCTAGATTTTTCTTTCAATCTAAGAATCTGGAATCTTTTATATTTCATATAATTTATGACATAATAGAATATTAACATTACAAAGTGCTAAGTTAATCAAATTAGATTTCATGTGCATAATGATGGAATATAATTTCTCATATTATTTATTCATTATTCATTTTTATGAGTAAAAACAATGCAATGCTGCCATTTATTGTAAATGCCTTCTCAATGCTGTGTCAAACAACTTTGATGATACCTACGAGATAACTAGAACAAACATAACAAATAAATAGTTATATTCATGTATGGATACAACACAAAACTTTGGAAAGATTTACTAGGAAATAGTCCTGCAGATATTATGAAAATGTCAAAACCCACAATGATCAATAACAACCTATAATATTACATTTGAGGTTTGACCAAAAAATAAAAGTATATCCCAAACACTCAGTGTTGTAAAAGTTTTAAGTGATTTTATCAAATGAGTTAAAAAATTAATCTGTTATTCAAAGCAAGAGAAAATTATTTTTTAAAGGGAATATTTTCCTCACAAAGTGTAGAATATTTCCGCATGTTGAAATGCAGACTTTGACACCACTTCCACAACAATTTCTCAGGATTAAGAGGACGTTTTGTTTGCTGGGTGCACATTGACAGTGGGAATAAGAAAAGTGGTTGAGAAAATAAAAGTAAGAGGAAAAAAATCAATAGAAATAGAATGAATGTGATTATAAAGCTCCAAAGGAGGATCAAAGTATGACTTCAAATACAAGAGAACAAGAACTAGTATTTGCATGGTAAAAGTGAGACTGTAAATACAGGAGACCAGTACAGGAGCCCAAATTTAAAGCCTGTCCCATTAATAGGTCAATTATATACTATATTCTAAAAAACATGAACAATTTTGAAATTTAAAAGGGTCATTAGTAATTCTGGTGAGCCAACAGACGTAAAACAAGGCATGTGATAACCCTAACCATATGCAAGTGATACGGTTTGGCTGTGTCCCCACCCAAAATTTCATCTTGAATTGTAACCCCCTTAATCCCCATAATCCCCACGCGTCAAGGGCTGGACCAGGTGGAGGTAATTGAATCCCAGGGGTAGTTTCTCCGTGCTGTTCTCATGATAGTAAGTGAGTTCTCATGAGATCTGATGGTTTTATAAGTGCCTGGCATTTCCCCTGCTTGCATTCACTCCATCCTGCCTCCCTGTGAAGAAGGTGCCTCCTTCTCCTTTGCTTTCCGCCATGATTGTGAGTTTCCTGAGGCCTCCTCAGCAATGCGTAACTGTGAGTCACTTAAACCACTTTCCTTTATAAACTACCCAGTCTCGAGTATTTCTTCATAGCCGTGTGAGAATGGATTAGTACAGCAAGTTTCAAGAATCTTAGAGACGGGAGAGGTGATTCACTAAGCAACCAAAGCTGGCTCATTTCCCCAGCAATTTGATATGCAGAATTAGGAAGAAAAAGGGACTTTCTCCTTCCATGAATTTTCTAACTCACTATAACTGCTGAATAAAACTAAATTTAAAAAATTTTAAGCTTTACTAACAGTTTTAATCGGTGAAGAAATGTCACAGGTAAGGTGGCACAGATAATAATGGATACATGAAGCAAGTTAGTATGGTTAGAAAAACAAAAAGAACAATAACAACCATTCAAGGGCTGACTATATTCTGGGTAATAAGCTAAGCATGTACCGAGTTGAATGAAACAAATTCAGAAATGTGAGTTAATTTTTGCAAACTAATGTAGGTGTCATTCTAATCCAAGACTTTTTGAAATCAAGATTTAATAAACTTTTTCTCTGCTATAATGGCTCTCTTTTCACAAACCTGATGTTGTTCCATTTCACTGTGAGCATAAGTTGAACTTAATTCCTCATTAGAAATCTGACTGTATTCTGCTGGAGATAAGTCAAAATATATATGTTAAATATTGATCCATGAGTTAGTACTTAAGTATCATAAATCAAATGTTTCTGTACTTACTTCTTCCAATTTTTCCATTCTCATTCTCTGGGATATCCACCCCTCTCTTTCCTACTGAAACTTTGCTAATTCCAATGGCTAATTCTTAATCCCATCTTAGTTGCCTATTAATAGTAACTTACAACTGATAATTCTCTCCTTTATGAAACAGCTTCTTCATTTGTGACTCTTTCTCAGTATCCTTTGCTTGTTCTTTTTTATCCTTCAACCTTAAATGTTGCCATACTTAAGGGCTTATTCACTCATCTTTTTTCTTCTCCACTCAGATCTTTAATGATCACATCTCATAATATACACCATACACTTGAGAATTACTCCCAAATTTGTATCTCCATTCTGGATCTTTTTTTTCCTATCAGAGTCATAAATCCAAATCCTTGTTTTTAATGGGTAGCTCAAATAGATACCTTCAAGTGTCAAAAAACAAACTTCTGATTTAATCCCTGAAACTTGCTCTTCTTGGAGTCTTGCTTTCTCCTGTTGTGGACAATGGCAACCCTGTCAGGTTGTCCTCAAACATTTGACTTCATTCTCAGGTTCACATCGAACATCCAATCCATCAGCAAATTCAAGTCAAATGATATTGTGAATTCAATCACACCTCCCAACCTTCACTGCCTATACTATTATCATCTCTCTCTTGAATTATAAATGGTCTCTTTGCTTTATTTTTAAATTTTATTTTGGATTCAGGGGTGTATGTGCAGGTTTGTTATATAGGTAAATTGCATGTCACAGGGGTTCAGCATATAGATTATTTTGTCACCCAGGTAGTAAGCAAAGTACCTGCTAGGTACTATCTTCACCCTCTTTCCACCTGCCAACTTCAGGTAGACCCTGGTGGCTATTGTTCCTTTCTTTGTGTCCATGTGTATTCAGTGTTTAGCTCCCACTCATAGGTGAGAACATACAGATTTGGTTTTCTGTTTCTGTGTTAGTTCGCTTAGGCCAATGGCTTCCAGCTCCATCCTTGTTGCTGCAAAGGATTTGACCTTGTTCTTTTTTATGACTACGTAGTATTTTGTGGTGGATATGTACAGTAGTTTCTTTATCTTGTCTATCATTGATGGGCATTTAGACTGACTCTATGTCTTTCTACAGTGAATAGTACTGTGATAAGTGTATGTATACATTGTCTTTATGGTAGAATGATTTATATTCCTTTGTGTATATACCTAACACTGCAAGCAGTGGAGGAAGAACTTCTATCCAGTAAATGGTACTGGAATAACTGGCTAGCCTAATGCAAAAGATTGAAACTGGACCGCCTCACTTATATCATATTTAAAAATTACCTCAAGATGGATTAAAGACTTGAATATAAAACCTAAAACTATAGAAACTGTGGAAGATAATCTAGGAAATACCATGCTAGACATAGGCCCTGGCAAACATTGCATGATGAAGATGCCACGAGTAATTGCAACAAAAACAAAAATTGACAAATGGGACCTGACTAAACAAAAGAGCTCATGCACAGCAAAAGAAGCTGTCAACAGAGTAAACAAATAACTTACAGAATGGGAGAAAATATTTGCAAACTATGCATCTGACAAAGCTCTAATATCCAGAATCTATAAGGAACTTAAATAAATGAACAGGCAAAAAACAGACCCATTACAAAGTGGACACAGGGTATGAACAGACACTTTTCAAAAGAAAGCATCCATGTGGCCCACAAGTATATGGTCTTTTGCTTAACTTTTGTTTCATCCTTCATAAGTAGTCTATTCTCAACACAGAGCAGTCCTTCTAATGCACAAGGCAGATTCTTGTTATGCTTCTGCTCAAAACTTCCCAGTGGCTTTCTAACTCCAAAACCCAAAGTTCTTATGATGGCTTACAAGCACTTACATAATGGAGCACCCCACTCCTTTCTAGTCTCATTTACTACTATTTCTTCCTGTACCCATTTACTTCTGACACACAGGCCTCTTTGCTGTTTCCTGAAGCGCAGCAAGCATATCTCAAACTCAAGGCCTCTTCCTTTGCTATTCCATCTGCCTCGAATGATCTTCCTCCAGATATCCCACATGGCTTGCTTCATCACAACCATAGAGCTCTGCACAAATGTCACTTTATCCATAATATCTTTCTTAACAATTTTAAAGACAGTACCAAACTTTCTATATCTTTTGTTTTATTTTTCTTTTTGTTCCAGATTTATTGAAGTATGATTAACAAATAAAAATTGTATGTATGGCCAGGCACAGTGGCTCACGCCTGTAATCGAAGCACTTTGGGAGGCTGAGGCAGGTGGATCACGAGGTCAAGAGACCAAGACCATCCTGGTCAACACGGTGAAACCCCATCTCTACTAAAAATACAAAAATTAGCTGGATGTGGTGGTGCGTGCCTGTAGTTCCAGCTATTCGGGAGGCTGAGGCAGGAGAATTGCTTGAACACGGGAAGCAGAGGTTGCAGTGAGCTGAGACCATGCCACTGCACTCCAGCCTGGTGAAACAGCGAGACTCCAACTCAAAAAAAAACTTGTATATATTTAGGGGTACAACATATGTTGATATATGTATATGTTGTGAAATAATTTTCACAGTCAAGCTAATTAGCATATTCATTACCTCACACAGTTACCTTTTCTGTGTGTGTTTTTGTGTATGTGTAGTGAGAACACTTAAGATCTACTTTCTTAACAAATTTCATGTCCACAATACATTATAGTCACCGTATTGTACATTAGGTCTCTAGTACTCTAATATTAATCTTACAACTGAAAGTTTGTATCTTTTCACCAATATCTCCCCTTTTTCTCCACTCCGAGGCCCTCGTAACCACCATTTGACTCTCTGTTACAATTAGTTTGACTTTTTTTGATTTTACATATAATTATTTGTCTTTCTGTGTGTGGCTTTTTTCATTTAGCATAATGTCCTCCAGTGTCATCTGTGTTGCTGTAAATGGCAGTATCTCAGTATCTTCTTTCTCTTTTCTTGGACTTTTATTTTAAGTTCAGAGATATATGTGCAGGATGTGCAGGTTTGTTACATAGATAAACGTGTACCATGGTGGTTTGCTGCACAGATCATCCCATCACCTAAGCATTAAGCCCAGTGTCCATTAGCTATTCTTCTTGATGCTCTCCCTCCTGCTGTCCTCCCAAAGCGCCCCAGTTTGTGGTTGTTCCCCAACAATGTATCCATGTGTTCTCACCATTCAGCTCCCACTTATAAGTAAGAACATACAGTTTTTTGTTTCCTGTTTCTGTGTTACTTTGCTGAAGATAATAGTTTCCAACTCCATCCATATCCCTGCAAAGGACATGATCTTGTTCCATTTTATGGCTGCATAATACTCCATGGTGTGTACATGTACCACATTCTCTTTATCCAATCTATCATTGATGGGCATTTAGGCTGATTCCATGTCTCTGCCTTGTGAATAGTGCTGCAGTGAACATACACATGCATGTATCTTTATAATAGAATGACTTATACTTCTTTGGGTATATACCCAGTAATGGGATTGCTGGGTCAAATGATATTTCTGCCTCTAGGTTTCTGAGGAGTCACCATGCTGTCTTCCACAATGGTTGAACTAATTTAAACTCCCACCAACAGTGTAAAAGCATTCCTTTTTCTGTTAAACCTTCCCAGCATCCATTTTTTTCTGACTTTTTAGTAATAGCCATTCTGACTGTCAAGAGATGATATCTCATTGTGGTTTTTGATTTGCATTTCTTTAATTATCAGTGATGTTGAGCTTTTTTTCATATGTTTGTTGGCTACATGTAAGTTTTCTTTTAAAGAGTATTTGCTCATGTCCTTTCCCCACAGTTTAATGGGGTTGTTATTTTCTTGTACATTTGCTTAAGTTCTTTGTAAATTCTGGATATCAGACCTTTGTCAGATGGACAGATTGCAAAAATTTTCTCCCCTTCTGTAGGTTGTCTCTTTACTCTGATGATAGTTTCTTTTGCTATGCAGAGCTCTTTAGTTTAATTAGATCCCATTTGTCAATGTTTGCTTTTGTTGCAGCTGCTTTTGACATTATCATCATGAAATCTTTGTCAGTGCCTATGTCCTGAATGGTATTGCCTAGATTTCTTCTAGGATTTTTAAAATTTTTGTTTTACGTTTAAGTCTTTAATCCATATTGAGTTAGTTTTTGCATATGGTGTAAGGAAGCAGTCCAATTTCAATTCTCTGCATGTGGCTATCCAGTTCTCCCAGCACCATTTATTAACTAGGGAATCATTTCCCCATTGCTTGTTTTTGTCAGGTTTGTCAAAGATCAGGTGGTTATAGGTATGTGGTCTTATTTCTGAGTTCTCTATTCTGTTTTGTTGGTCTTTGTGTTTGTTCTTGTACCAACACTGTGCTGTTTTGCTTACTGTAGATCTCCTTTTTTTAAGGCTGAATAATATTCTATTTTGTATATATGCTCACATACTTTTTATTCATTTATCTGTCAATGGACACTTATTTCCATAATACGGCAATGAAAATGAGAGTGCAGATCTCTTTGGTATAGTGACTTTGGATATATGCTCTAAAGTGGGATTTCTGAAACATATGGTAATTCTATTTTTAATCTATTAATGAACCTCCATATAGTTTCCCATAATGGCTGTATTAATTTACGTTCTCACAAACAATGTACAAGGCTTCTCTTTTCTCCTTATGTTCACCAATACTTTTTGTCTTTTAGCTTTAGATAATTGCAATCCTAAGAGGTTTCAGGTGATATTATTATAGTACTTATTCTATAATTACTTCTTTTTTTTACTCTCTGTTTCCACAGTAAAACGTAAGTTTCATAAGGGCATACATTTTTATTCTTTTATTTACCACTCTATCCCTGGTTCCTTCAACAAAGCATAGCCATACTGGGTGCTTGATATGGTTTGGTCATGTCCCCACTCCAAATCTCATTTGGAAATGTAGCTCCCATAATCCCCATGTGTCATGGGAGGGACCCAGTGGGAAGTAATTAAATCATGGGGGGGGTGTTTTTCCCATGCTGTTCTCATGGTAGTGAATAAATCTCATGAGATCAGATGGTTTTATAAAGGGCAGTTCCCCTGCACGTGCTTTCTTGCCTGCCATCATAGAAAACGTGACTTTGCCCCTCATTCGCCTTTCCCCATGATTGGATTGTAAGGTCTCACCAGCCATGTGGAACTGTAAGTCCATTAAAACTCTCTTTCCTTTTTAAATTATTGGTAATGTGAGAATGGACTATTACAGTAAATTCGTACTGGGAGTGGGGCACTGCTGTAAAGATGCCCCAAAATGGGGAAGTGACTTTTGAACTGGGTAACAAGTAGAGGATGAAAAAGTTTGGAGGGCTGAGAAGAAGATAGGAAAATGTGGGAAAGCTGGAAACTTCCTAGACACTTAGAGGACTCAGAAGACAGGAAGATGTGAGAAAGTTTGGAACTTGCTAGAGACTCGTTGCATGGTTTTGACCAAAAGGCAGATAGTGATATGGACTAAAAAGTCTAGGCTGAGATTGTATTAGATGGAGATGAAGAACTTACTGGGAGCTGGAGCAAAGGTGGTTCTTGCTATGCTTTAGCAAAGAGACTGGCAGCATTTTACCCCTGCACTAGAAATCTGTGGAACTTTGAACTTGAGAAAGATTATTTAGGGTATCTGGTGGAAGAAATTTCTAAGCAGCAAAGCATTCAACAGATGACTTAGGTGCTCTTCAAAGCTTTCAGTTTTATTCATTCTGAAGGATATGGTTTGGAATTGGAACTTATGTTTAAAAGGGAAGCAGAGCTTAACAGTTCAGAAAATTTGCAGCCTGACAATGTGATGGAAAAGAAAAACCCATTTTTGGAGGAGAAATTCAAACTAGCTGCAAGAATTTGCATAAGTAATGAGGAGCCCAATATTAAACTTCAAGACAATGGGAAAAATGTCTCCAGGGCATGTCAGAGGTCTTCATGGCATCCCCTCCTATCACAAGCTGGGAAGCCTAGAAGTTAAAAATGGTATTGTGGGCTGGGCCCAGGCCCTTAGTGCTTTGTGTAGTCTAGGGACTTGTTGCCCCAAATCCCAGTTATGGCTAAAAGGGGCCAATGTACAGCTCAGGCCATTACTTCAGAGGGTGCAAGCCACAAGTATTGATGGCCTTCACATGGTGGTGAGCCTGTGGGTGCACAGAAGTCAAGATTTGAGGTTTGGGAACCTCCACCTAGATTTCAGAGGATGTATGGAAATGCCTGGATGTCCAGGCAGAAGTGTGCTGCAGGGGTGGAGCTCTCATGGAAAACCTCTGCTAGGGCTGTGCATAAGAGAAATGTGGGGTTGGAGCCCCAACACAGAGTCCCACTGGGTTACTGCCTAGTAGAGCTATGAGAAGAGGGCCACAGTTCTTGATTCTGTAATGGTAGATCCACCAACAGCTTGCACCATGCACCTGGAAAAGCCACAGATACTCAATGCCAGCTCATGAAAGCAGTCAGGAGAGGGGCTGTACCCTGCAAAGCCAGAGGAGCAGAGCTGCTCAAGACCATGTGAACCTACCTCTTGTATCAGTGTGACGTGAATGTGAGAAATGGAGTCAAAGGAGATAATTTTGGAGCTTCAGGATTTGATTGCCCTGCTGGATTTCTGACTTGCCTGAGGCCTGTAGCCCCTTTGTTTGGCCAATTTTGCCCATTTGGAACAGGTCTATTTACCCAATCCCTGTACTCCCATTGTATCTAGGAAGTAACTAGCTTGCTTTTGATTTTACAGGCTTATAGGCAGAAGGGTCTTGCCTTGTCTCAGATTAGACTTTGCACTGTGGACTTTTAAATTAATGCTGAAATGAGTTAAAACTTTGGGGGACTGTTGGGAAGGCATGATTGGTTTTTAAATGTGAAGACATGAGATTTGGGAGCAGGCAGGGGCAGAATGATTTGTTTTGGCTGTGTCTTCACCCAAATATCATCTTGAATTTTAACTCCCATGATACCCACATATCATGGGGGGGATCTGGTGGGAGATAATTGAATCATGGATTTGGGTTTTTCCCATGCTATTCTCATGATAGTGAATAAGTCTCAAGAGATCTGATGGTTTTATAAAAGGAAGTTCTCCTGCACATGCTCTCTTTTCTGCCACCATGAAAGATGTGCCTTTGCTCTTCCGTTGCCTTCTGCCATAATTGTGAGGCCTTCCCAGCCATGTGGAACTGTGAATCCATTAAACCTTTTTTTCTTTTTAAATTACCCAGTCTTGGGTATGTCTTTATTAAGCATATGAGAATGGACTAATACAGTGCCAGTAAATATTTGCTTATTAAGTCATTGATGTGTAAACAATACTTAGAAACACTTGATTGTAATTTTGTTTATGTAAGATATTCTATACCTACTGTGTTCTCTTCAGACAAGTGTTATATTTACATTTCTAATTCAGAATCTACAGTCCAATGGTTATGTCTTTTTGTGGTATTTTAAATTCAAAAAAAATCAACACACATTTATTTTGTTGTTACTCTCTAACATCACTGTGCTAGATATTCTGTAATAAAAATATAATAAAGATATATCCTTACTTTCAAATAGCTTATTTTCTAACTTAAAAATACAGTCTTATCATCATTTATCTTACAGACAAATATAAGGCAACAAATGTATAATTGCAATTGTTATTAATATTTTTTCACAGGGACATAGGATGGGTAAGAAAGCTTCCCATCATTGTCATGTGCTAGCTTTCAGAATATTATTAATATGTAAGTGTATTTCCAGGAAGATATGCCTGCAACATAATGATTGAGACATATGATCACAACCTCAAAACAATGAGGTCCAACATGCAAAATAATATATAATTATAATTAATTATATATTATATAATAGTTTATTATATAATTTCATATTATATAACATACAACATATTATATATTAAATAATGTATAATATAATATATAACATAAAACAATAAACATAAAACAGCTTGAAGTTCAGTTTAACATGGTGACTCCCAATATATATTGCTTTTGAAGACACATTGCAGATCAAATCAAACATAGGAAAAAAAACACACTCAGACAACATATACGGCATGGTTAGGGCTACCAATTTGTCATTTCTGATCTAAGGAAATTGTAGCATACTTAGATTTTTCTTCTTTATTGTGAGCCATCATTTATATTGAAGGAATAATAATTGACTAGTGGTTTATATGTAACCCAAGAAAATAGACACGGGCAAGGACCAAATGTATGCCAGTGTTTATCATGGAGAACAAGAAGTTATAATTCTAGGCAACCAAGTATAGTTTTTAAGGAAGAAATATTTCTATTGTGGAGCACTGTAATTTATCTACTTGCCATATTTTGAAATAAAAAAGGAGAAGGGGAAGTATGATGAGCAGGAGGAGGAGTGGGAGGATGAGGGAAAAAAGGGAGGAAAAGGAAGAGGAGAAGAAGGAGAAAGAGAAAGATGGGGAGAAGGAAGTAGGAAGAGGAAGGAAAGGAGGAGAAGGGGGAGGGAAGGAGAAGAAGAAATAAGAAGAAGGAAAAGAAGAAGGAAGAGGAGGAAACAGCAGCAACCTTGATAATTTTCAGTCCCTTTATTCTCAAACTCTCACCACCATATATAGCAAAAAATTGGCTTTTGGTTTGCACAGGGCCATAGTAATGCCTTTTTAATCCTTTTTATTTATTAATTGATTAAACAAATATTTTTGAGCACTTGCTCTATGCAGGGTATTGTGTTCATCTCTGGGACATCTAGTGAATATTACACACATGGTCCCTGCCTTCATGTAGCAACACTAAAGCAGACATTCTCCTTAGGATGATGTGCCAAATCCTGAATGCTAAGTGCTGCCCTGCATTTTTGAGCCAAGTATTTAATTACCTATGAAAATAAATTGATTTCTGATTTACAAAACATCAGCTGCTTATGAAATCATTTTGTATAAGTCAGTTACATGCGATCAGATTAATTCTGGATAAACTTTTATTTAAAAAAAATTGTTTCTGGAAAAGCAGCTCACTAATCTGTTGATAGCTTCATCCAAGCCTTGTGATAGTCTCTTCTAAGCACTAGCAACTTTTGGAGCTTGACCAGAGCAGTCTTAGTCTTCCTTTGTCCTATTATTCTCTCATATTGTGCCTTTGATATATTATAAAACAAACCAACTATGGCCATAAGTAAAAAGAAGTTATTAGTTTTATTATGAAGATAAGGAAAAGCCTATTTAAGACAGAACATTTGAACTGGACTGGATTGGTATATGATAGGAAGAGCATCTATCAATATACTTCCTGGCTTGGAAAATAATGTATGGTGCTGGTAAGTGTCTGATGGTGCCATGGTATTGGTAAGAGCAGGGTGTAGCAAAACACACACTACATATGGAAGCTATGAGTGGATGGGAGATTTGGTTTATACTCTATAAGAATTTGAATGTCATTTACAAGTATTTTAGAGATGACAGTGGGCCGATTAAATGTTTATAAATGGAAAGTAGCAATACTAATTAGAATAAATGTGATGAGCAAGAGATTAAACACATGATGGTCAATTCAGAGAACAAACTAATTCTCTGAAATATATCTTGTTAAAGGTTACTTTTGGAGGCATAACAAAATATAGTTTACCAAGTAACCAGTTCACTTAATGTCTAATTCCAACAAATAATCAAGGCACCAAATCACTTTACTTTCGCAACTCCCCACCAAAAAAAAGCTAGATTTTACTGATTTCTTACAAAATATACAGTAATTTGTGTTGCACTGGAATATTTCAACAGTCTTTGCAAATTTTTTTCACCAAAGATGAGGTTTTTTTGCTGTCATTTTGTCCTACCTGTTTTGTTCTAACTATTGCATCAGAACAGTAGATATGAAGTAAATTTCTGTCTTTTCCATAATTAGAGACTACTATTCTAAACAACAAAGTGGGATCTATCTCTTGTAGATATTTTAATTCATATGCTATCTTTATCCCCTTTCTTAATATACAGATTTTTATATGGGTCAATCAA
The DNA here is from genome assembly GCF_029281585.2 of Gorilla gorilla gorilla. Lineage (NCBI taxonomy): Eukaryota > Metazoa > Chordata > Mammalia > Primates > Hominidae > Gorilla > Gorilla gorilla. The sequence goes on along the minus strand of NC_073239.2, from coordinate 28,125,309 downwards.
ATGAATTCTTCATGTACTCCTTTTCATTTCAGGAATTATCTGCTAAAGAATATCATTCAGTACCACATACATGAAATAATAGATGTAATAATAATAGATTCTATAAATAAAGTTCATTAGCTATTTTTACCAGTTTTTAGATTTTTAGATTTATCAGTTTTTAGTTTTTAGATTTTTTAGATTTGTCAGTCTGCAAACAAAAGCATATGTGCATGTTCATTTTGGAATTGCCAAAATTCTTTAACCAAAGGAGTTATGATACAAATTAGATGCATTGATCACGTAGCTACTATAGACAAACATAGACATAAGTTACAACAATTGAGAAGATAACAAACTGTACTTAAGGGAAATCCTATCCATTTTCATAAAAAATGTTGGTCATTAAAGAAGTGCTCAGTGTCTGAATTTTGAAACATACTGAAAACTAGCTTCAATTGAACTGAACCCACATAAAGAGAAGTTGAAACATCAAGGCACTGGATTGAAAATGTGATGAAAGTGAAACAACCACTCCATTGTTTATCAATTTCTTGTTATATGAGATATACTTAATATATGACTTTAAAATATTATTATTTCTTTTTTAAAAAGTAATCAACCCAAAGAATGGAAACACTATGGCTAATTTGCTGCAATGAAGTAGCAAAAATAAAACACAAATTTCCAAAAAAATGCTCAAAGGCTATTGAAGCAGCTCATGCAAAAAAAAGGGGCGGGGAAGTTTTAGATAAATAATTTTTTCTGCTAATTATAAATTACAAATTTTATAATTAGTCATTATGTTAGTTCTCAAGAGGATTTTTAAATATCACAAAGAAAACATAACAGGCTCTTGAATTATGTTCGAAGCAATTAGAATGAGTACTAAAAAAGCCTGTTAACAGGACCTATTAACTTATTGGTTGGAAACAATGGTTGAGGAATAAAAATTATAGTTTTCATTCCTAGGTGGCTGATGAATCAGCTACTTTTCAAAGGTCGAAAGTACAGGAGGAAAGTATGTTTTTCAGGGACAATAGTGAAAAATTAAGGACTTGTGGAGTATGATGTGTTAGAAGCACTGGGCAAAATGGTCCTTAAACAACGAAATATCTGGTTCCTAGAGCTCAAAAAAATTATTTAGAGTAATTAGAAAAAGGAGAATGGAATTAACCAGTATTTATTAAACATCTACAATGTATCAGATGCTGAGGCAAGTTTTTAAAATACATGCACTCATTTAATCTTAAAAACAACCTGTGGAATAAATATTGCTATCTTCCATTTATCAATTAGTAAAATGGATCTAAGAAAATGTACAATTAAGTTATTACTGTTATAAAAGAATTTTTTTAGATAGATTGTATTGTTTCTCCCAAGTTTGTGTCTCTTTCCCAGTAGAAATAGTATATGTCCCTGTCCCTTGCCATATGGCTCTCTGTGCCTCCCAGGTAAAGGAATATAGTTCACCAGATCACTGATATCATGCTTGTCTATATGACTTCCTCTAGACATTTATGTATGCTATATCCAATCAGAAACTTCAAGAACCATCACATGGATATGACATTCTCCTTTTCATTTTTCCAGGAAACAAGGTTTGCTCCTTCAGCTTGGATCTAAAATAAAGACATGTAAAACAAAGCGGACCACACTTGACATGAAAAAATATATATGAGCAAGGAAATAAAACTTTAGTGTTGCAACTCTCTAAGACTTGGAAGTTGTTTCTTATGCAGCATAATTTAATGACAGTCAACTAATGTAGTGTAAACCATGGAGCTTAGACTCAAAGTAAGTTCCATCTGGCTTTAAAGTTCATGCACAGTATACTACATCACTCTCTTTCTCACACATCATGTGATATATAAAGTCAGGGGTTGATTATGTAATTCAGAATTGAGTGTAAATGGCCATGAAAATGCCTTGAGAAATCTCCATTTGAGGACTCTACAGAGTATGAGGAAATAGAAAGGAGAACTAAGAAAAAAAATCAAAATTTTAATGGTGGTACAGTCAATGCAGAAAGGAATTTCGATAAAGAAAAAAATCTAAAATATCAAATATTGAAGAAAAATTAAAAGGATGAAAGCTAAGAAATAAAGAAAAAGTTACTGGTCTTAGAAATCTGGAGATCATTCATCATTTTTTGTCAAAATCTGCTTGGCATATATGAGGACTAAGATTTAAATATAAGACAGGAGTCCTTAACCTTAGTACAAGAATCGTTCAGGAGAGAGCTGTGGATTACATGAAAATGAATCATCAAGCATATTGATTTTCTATTGCTATTGTAATAAATTGTTACAAACTTAGCAGTTTGTAACAGCACAAATTTATTACTTCATAGTTTCAAGTGGTCAGAAATCTGACACACGTCTCATCAGGCTAAAATATAGGTGTCAACAGGATTGCATTGCTTATTGGAGGTTCTCTCAAAGAAGCCACTTCCAAGTTTATTCAGGATATTGGTCAAATTCATTTTCTTACAGCTGTAGAAATGAGGACACCATTTTCTTCCTAGCTGTCAGTTAGGGGCTGTCATTAGCTCCTAAAGACCTTCTCTAGTCCTTTCACATGGCTCTCCACTTACAACCAGCAAGGCACATCAAAGCCTTCTTACTATAGGAATTTCTCTCAATTCCTCCTTCTTTTGGATCTCTTTTCCCTTATTCCTCTGCCCCAACTCGCTAACTGACTCTTCTGCTTTCCTTTTCTGCTTTTAAAGGCTCATGTGATTACATTAGGCTCACTCCAATAATCTGACATGTTATCTTTATTTTAACAGCAGCTGGCTGGGTGCAGTGGCTGAGACTCGTAATTCCAGCATTTTGAGAGGCCCAGATGGGAGAACTGCTTGAGCCCAGGAGTTCAAGACCAGTCTGGGCAACAGAGTGAGACCACATATCTACATTTTTTTTTAATTAGCCAGGGATGTTGGTATGTGCCTGCAGTTCCAGTTACTTGGGAGGTTGAGATTGGAGGATCGTTTGAGCCCAGAAGGTTGGGCTGCAGTAAGCCATGGTTGTGGCACTGCACTCCAGCCTGGGTGACAGAGCAAGACCCTGTGTCAAAAAGACATAAAGAGAGATGGAAGGAAGGAAGGAACGAAGGAAGGAAGGAAGGAAGGAAGGAAGGAAGGAAGGAAGGAAGGAAGGAAGGAAAGAAGGAAGGAAACAAAAAAATTTAGGTTTGGCTGACTAGTAACCATGCTTCTATCTGCAGAGTGTCTTCACAGTAGTTCGTAGGTTAGTGTTTAATTGAATAAACAGGGCATAGGAAACTTGGAGCAGGGGAGATAGCTATAGAATTCTGTCTATCACATCAGAGACACTTGCTTAAAAAAATTAATTCTCAAGATGTCTCCCATAAAAGCCTGTTAAAAAAAGCTCTAGGATAAGACATTGGTCTATACTTTAATAAGTCCTATAGGCAATTTTTTTTTATTATACTTTAAGTTTTAGGGTACATGTGCACAACGTGCAGGTTAGTTACATATGTATACATGTGCCATGTTGGTGTGCTGCACCCAGTAACTCTTCATTTAACATTCATTCTCAGCAAACTAGCGCAAGGACAAAAAAACAAACATCGCATGTTCTCACCCATAGGTGGGAATTGAACAATGAGAACACATGGACACAGGAAGGGGAACATCACACACCGGGGCAATTATTTTCAGAATACTTGAAAGCACCTTCTCTCCAGGGTCAATGATGAGTGTTATATCTAATGCCCTGAAATGTTATGAAAAATGTTGTAGGCATTTTCATTTTCCTAGGGCTAATTTATTAATTTATTAAAAGCTAGAAGAGTTCTATGACTCAGAATACTTAATTTAAGGAATTAAATTTAAGGGCATGTATATGAAAAGAATGCAAGAGAATGGCCTACCTTGACATTTTGATAGTAAAGTAAAGAAAATGTATGGGATGGTAGTTTGAGAAAAAAGCTGGTTTTAGGGAATTTTTTAGGATACACAAGAATTGAGCATATGGGGAAGAAAAGAATTTGTGGATGGCAGTATTCAAAGGCAGGATGGGGACAACTGAAGTGGCAAATTATTTGCAGTAACTAGATAAATAGGGTGGTTGGGAATTTTAATCTTGTAACAAAAGAATATTGTTCTGTTAGAGGAAAGAAAAAGAAGAAGGGATAAGTAAAGGTGCAGAGAAACTAAGATGGAATGGCTTCCTTTTCCTCAGTTAAGTAGGAGTTATATCCCTTACTCTTTTAGGAATTAGATGGCTTGAGCACTGTGGAATGAATCTAGGGAAAAAACAAAGAGATAGAAAAAAAAGTAGAGATCAGCAAAAAATAAAAATAAAGTAACTGGATCCTCAATGCTGCCCACTAAGAATATATTTTAAGGATTTGAACAAAAATTGTGATAAAAAATATTTTTAGTAATTGCATCAAGTTTTCTTTTTATTTCACCATTATTCTTCTGTGGTCAGACAGTTTAAATGAGTAGAGCATTTAAAAATCCAGTATATGTATGCCATTCCCGAATTGGAATTTTAGATAATATTAATAGGATACACACTTTGCTGAGATGCAGGAGGACTGTATTTAAATCCCAAATTTATTTTTAGGTTTGTTAAGGAACTTTAAGCAAAGCCTCTTATTCTGCATCAGCTTCCTCCTTGGCCAAATGGAAATAATATTGTTTGTCCCATGTAATCTACACAGTATGCAAAGA